>NC_134017.1:45111385-45725135 GCF_040712315.1 Castanea sativa | reverse complement strand
TGGAAGACTGTTTGTATGTACCTAATGTTCGTAGGAATTTAATTTCTGCAACTTACTTAGGTAAACATGGATATTGTGTTATCTTGAAAGACAATGTTGTAATAAAGAAGGATAAAGTGTTTATCTGTTCTGGCAATATTATGGATGGTCTTTATATTTTAACTCCTGATAAGCATGAATTATACAATTCTGAATTAGATAGTAGCTCTCATGTAAAATCATTAAAGAGAAAGTTTCCTTCTACTAGTGATGCATATCTATGGCACTTGCGTTTAGGTCATGTTAATTCAAGTAGGATCCAAAGACTAATCAAAGATGGACTTTTACAGCCTATGGACTTTGATGGTTTTCCAGTTTGTGAATCTTGTTTGGAAGGTAAGATGACCAAACGACCTTTTAATGCAAAGGATAGAAGAGCCCAAGATTTGCTAGACCTAGTACATTCAAATGTATGTGGTCCTATGTCAATCCAAGCAAGAGGTGGCTATGAGTATTTCATTACTTTCACTGATGATTACTCTAGATTTGGTTATGTGTACCTAATGAAATAGAAGTCTGAATCCTTTGAAAAGTTCAAAGAGTTTAGGGCTGAAGTTGAGAATTAATTGGGTAAACACATAAAGGCTATTCGATCTGATCGAGGTGGTGAATACCTTCTTGGTTATTTCAAGGATTACTTGACTGAAAATGGGATAATATCCCAGTTGACTGTACCTGGAACTCCACAACAAAATGGTGTAGCAGAAAGAAGGAATATGACTCTCTTAGATATGGTTAGGTCCATGTTGAGTTATTCGACTCTACCAATTTCTTTTTGGGGATATGCTTTAAATACTGCAATGTATCTTCTGAATTTAGTACCTTCGAAGTCTATTCCTAAAATACCTGTAGAGTTGTGGAATGGGCGTAAGCCTAGTATGAGACATCTCCACATTTAGGGTTGTCCAGCACATGTGTTGAAAGGAAAGTCTGACAAGTCACAGTCTAAAACAGAAGTGGTATTTTTTATAGGGTATCCAAAAGGAACAGTTGGAGGTTTATTCTATGGTCATAAGGATAATAAAGTGTTTGTTAGCACAAATGCCAAATTCTTGGAAAATGACTATATGAATAATTTTACTCCTAGAAGTAGAGTTGTCTTGGCTGAAATGAATGAACCTGTAGTTGAACAACCAATGGATGAAACTAGGGATGATGTGGCTGAATTAGATACACCACAAGATACTACTCATGAGAAGTCTAGTACACAGGTGCCTTGTCGTAGTGAGAGAATTGTTCGGCCTTTGATAAGATTCATAGGTTTGGGAGAAACTTATGAGGCTATCTCAGAAGAGGCTGAATTGAATCCTTACACTTATGATGAAGCAATAAATGATATAGATGCACATCATTGGGTCCAAGCTATGAAATCTGAATTGGATTCTATGTATTCCAATCATGTATGGGATCTTGTAGAGGCGCCTAACGGCATTAAACTTGTTGGTTGCAAATGAGTTTACAAGAGGAAGAGAGGGATAGATGGAAAGGTTGAAACCTTTAAAGCAAGACTAGTGGCAAAAGGGTATACACAAAAAGAAGGTATTGATTATGATGAAACTTTTTCGCCAGTAGCCATGCTTAAATTATCAGAATTCTCTTATCCATTGCTGCTCATTATGATTATGAGATTTGGCAAATGGATGTCAAGACTGCATTTCTTAATGGCAATCTTGAAGAAAAAATATAAATGTTACAACTAGAAAGTTTTATAGTAAAGAACCAAGAGCATATGGTATGCAAGTTGAATAGGTCCATTTATGGACTTAAGCAAGCATCTAGGTCATGGAACATCAAATTTGATCAAGCAATCAAGTCATTTGGTTTTGAACAAAATCTTGATGAACCATGTGTGTACAAAAGACATCGAGACAAAGTAGTAATGTTCCTAGTGCTTTATGTTAATGATATTCTACTCATTGGGAATAATGTAGGGGTAATGTCATCGGTAATAATGTAGGGGTAATGTCATCGGTTAAAATTTGGTTGTCAAGCCAATTTAATATGAAGGACTTAGGTGAGGCTAACTTTATTCTAGGGATCAAGTTTTGGCGAGATCGCAAGAATAAGATGTTAGGCTTATCACAAGCTAGATATAGATAAGGTCCTAGAATGGTTTAGCATGCAAAAATCCAAGAAAGGATTGCTCCCTTTCAGACATGGAGTTCCTCTGTCTGATGACCAAAGGCCTAAGACTCAAGAGGAAGAAAATATGATGAGACAAGTTCTTTATGCTTTTGCTGCGGGAGGTCTCATATATGCCATGCTTTGTACTAGACCAGATATTTGTTATTCAGTTGGCATATTTAGCTGATATCAATCAAATCCAGGACCAAAACATTGGCAAGTTGTAAAATATATTCTCAAGTATCTTAGGAGAACGGGAGATTATATGCTTGTTTACCGTTGTGAGGATTTGATTCCCATTGGCTATACAGATTCAGACTTTTAGTCAGATCTAGATTTTAGAAAATCCACTTCAGGATGCATTTTCACCTTGGGAGGTGGAGCCATAAGTTGGAGGAGTGTTAAGCAATCTTGTATTGCAGACTCCACCATGGAAGCTGAGTACGTTGCTGCTTGTGAAGCAGCAAAGGAAGCTATGGCTCAAGAAATTCCTTTCTGATCTTGGTGTTATGAGAATGGAGCAAGTTCCCATCACATTATTTTGCGACAATAGTGGAGCGGTTGCATAATCCAAAGATCCAAGAAATCACAAGAAAGGAAAGCACATTGAGAGGAAGTACCACATCATTCGAGACATTGCTGCTCGTGGAGATGTTGTGGTAGCAAAGATTGAAAGTGCAAATAATCTAGGATATCCTTTTACCAAAACCTTACCTCAAAGGACTTTTAAGTCACATTTGGAAGCAATGGGAGTTAGATTAGTGCATAATAGTTTTTAGGGCAAGTGGGATATTGTTAGGATTAATGCCCTTAAATCCTATTGTATGATGCTATGCATGATATTATGTATGACATGATGTATGACTTAATATTGTGATTGATAAAATTATTTTATTATTATCTAAAATAATGGTAACATAAATATGAGACATTATCATATAGTCCATGAGATGTATTGTATGTGATTTATGTGAAAAGTCATAGAAGATGTAAATCACAAGTTCTTTGTAAACTCAGAATTTATAGTTCGTAGTCGGTGATGAAATTGGACATTTCATCTGCGAAGACTATAACGTATCGACTAAGATAATTTGTCTTGATCATGGAAGTGGAGACTTCTAGTTGATATGTTGATATGTTTTAAGAGTTAACACATATTGAACAAGACCGCTGTGAGATTTATTATTCTCCTAATGACTGTCAAATGAATAATAAATCTCATGACTTCTATTTGTATGAACTCTTAATCCTGAGAGAATAATGGACCTGATCATGAGGTGTAGGTTGCTTTGATATATCAGGAGTGAGATTTAAAGTGACGGTCAAAACTTCAGTATGTTGGGCAGCCACATTTAGTGTTGATGGAACATATATTCTCAAGATGGAATTCATAGTCTCTTGATGGAGATATAAAATATTCTCTTGAGATAAGTTTAATGGGTTCAGTTATTCAAAGAGTTAGACCTAACCACTTTAGTAAGAAATTACAAAAGTATATATTTATGAAATTGGATTTCATAAATATATAATGAATAACTTTAAAAGATTAAACCGGGTACTCAAGGATAAGATGTAGTAATTTACAAAGTGGTAGTCTACATTTATGACTTTGTGTTACTACGAATATTTTATGAAGGGGTTGCATGTATAATAAAGTCTTGGGATATAATTTATTAATAAGGCCTAGAGTGCAATTATATTTATATAGTGCTATTAAATATAATTAATGATAACTTTAGACTTGTCAAGAGTTGACGGAAAAGTTCAAAGCCCATTGGAGCTAGTGTCTTATTGGTCCCTTTTGGTCCCACTCCAAGCCACACACTAAAGCCTAATTGGAAAGGCCCAATAGGTCAGCCCAATTAGATAATCAGTTATTTATAAAGAGAGAAACATACAGAATTTTTACTAGTGAAATAAGAAACGGTGTGTAAGTGAGAGTGTGACACACTTTCATTCTCCCTTTAAAAACTGAGTGAGAGACCACATATCTTGGGCGTAAAGTGAAATTAGAGTGAAGATTAAAAGTGTTCCCAAGTGCTTCTAATCTTTATTCTGAATTTCTGCACACTAAGGTACATTATCTTGTTCTTAAATTCAAAATTTTATATAGTGCACGTTATCAATTATGAATGAAATAGATCTTTGTTTGTTGCTTCCGCTATATGTTTTGTATGAGATACAAAACCAGAATTTTTCCTTCATAAACATGGTCACAAGACCGTTGTACAAGATGAAGGAGGTCACTCCTCCTAATTAGATAAAACACATCTCCCCTTACAAGGGTATGTATTACTCCTCCTTAACTTGTAGAATCTTAAAAAGAAATCGCATTTTCTCTAAAATTTCTCCCCTGTTTTGTCACGATTGACAAAGGGTACAAGAAACTAGAAAGCTTCACTTGAGAAACATAAAGATGATCAAGGAGGCACAAGGAATCCATATAAATGCATGAATGTAATGAAAGAAGATGCTATGGATGACAGGATAATAGAAAGATTCAAAACATGTTAATAACAATGCATGCAAGAGGATTTCGACAGATCGAGAAGCTGTTGAACAGTTATCGAGTAGTAGCCAACCTCGATGGATCGACCAGCTATCGAGCAGATAGAAAGTTTCTCGATGGATCGAGAATCTGTTGAGAAACTATTGAGAATGCGATAAAAAGAAGCTAAAGAGCTCGATAGATAACCTAGCTATCGAGATTGCTTAAAAATAGTTTTTCAAAGAAGAGAAAAACACAAAAATTAATGCAATCAAACATGCTACTCAACCAAGGATCCAAACAACATTTTAAGCCAAAAAAAATCTCTCATAAGAAAACTGTCAATCATTTAGATCCAAAAACACACACATACACACTAAACAAGTCTAACTAATTTTATATTTCAAAAACAAGTCAAGACAGTTTAGTGAGCATACATTAACACATCTATTCCTTGTGATGGCCAAATCACATTGTACCTACACATGTATCAAAAGTAGCAAAAAATATTGCGTGTTGTGTGTGAAAAATATCACAAGATTGCATAAGTGTCTTATGTTATGACAATTTGAGACATGAGTAAATCTATTAAACTCACATACGGTCATAACTGCTTGATGAGGACTATCACATTCGAGGTACATCCTATAACTTTCACATCTCCTAGAAGACACGCTTGCAATCATATATAAAGAATTTTGATTTTTTTTTCTTTTAAGCATATCATGCATGAGCATATAAGATAGAGAAAATAAATACCCAATTGTGTTTAGCTTTTTACATTGCACTTTTGTTATGCCGAAGCATACAAATGTCATTTCATGATTGGCGGGCAACAATGGTGAGATGGTTATTTATGTCTTTCTCTTAGGATTTTCTAGTCCTACCCATCAAAAAGGGTGATACGAGTGTTAAGTACAAAAGTTTACTTAATCTTACACATCACAAACACGAGCCACAAAAGTTCATTTACTTAGTTGTGCATAGAGATGCTCATCTAAGCTACAAGAGATACAAAGTTTAGAAAACTTTATTTCAATGGTCATCTAAGGTACACAAGTACCAATGTACATAAAACACACACTATTTTTGTATTTTTCTGATTTTTTACTTATTTATTTTGAAAAAAAATAAAAATAAAAACTAAATAACCAAATAGAAATAGACAAAAAATATGAAGGCATGAAAGAAATATGCAGATGCATGAAAACATGATTCCAAAAGCAGATAAAAAATCAAGCAAAGAGAGTTCTACTTTGGATAGAAAGACTTAAAGCAAAGGACAATAGAAAAGACAATTAAGTCTTTGGCTCCTTTCTCACCCACATAACACGAATCTTTGGCCATGAAGATGAAAAGACACGTGTCCTAGTATATCTACTAAAGAATATAGAAGAATTAGAATTCTTTTGAAATTGAGTTAAAAAACTCAAAACTTTTAATAACTCTCCAAACAAAGGTGTAAATCCTTGAAAGGAAACCTGTGATCGTTTGGACACTTATTTTTGAGGATATAACCAGAAAGCAATTAGGATGAATGTGTCTGAAAACACCACAATGATGACAAACATGAGCACTCAATACCTCATTGTGGTGTTTGTCACCATTACGGTGTTTCCGAACACATTCATCCTAATTGCTTTAAGTTGTATCCTTAAAAGCAAGTGTCCCAATGGTCACAGGTTTCCTCTCAAGAAACTACACCTTTGTTTGGAGAGTTATTAAAAGTTTTGAGCTTTTTAACTCAATTTCAAGAGAATTATAATTCTTCTATGTCCTTTAGTAGACATACTAGGACACGTGCCTTTTCATCTTCATGGCCAAAGACTCGTGTTGTGTGGGTGAGAAAGGAGCCAAAGACTTAATTGTCTTTTCTATTGTCCTTTACTTTAATTCTTTCTATCTAAAGTAGGACTCTCTTTACTTGATTTTTTATCTGCTTTTGGAATCATGCTTTCATGCATCTGCATATTTCTTTCATGCCTTCATATTGTTTGTCTGTTTCTGTTTGGTTATTTATTTTTTATTTTGTTTTTTTGTCAAAATAAAAAGGAAAAAAAATCAGAAAATTATGAAAATAGTGTGTGTTTGTGTATATTGGTACTTGTGTATCTTGGATGGCTATTGAAAATTTTTTTATAAATTTTGTATCTCTTGTAGCTTAGATGAGCACTTCAATGCACAACTAAGCAAGTGAGCTTTGTGGCTCGTGTTTGTGATGAGTTCGATTAAGTTTGTCTCTTTTACACTTAATACTTATATCACTCGTTTTGACGAGAAGGACTAGAAAATCCTAAAAGAAAGGCATAAATAATCATTTCACCACTAAAGACCGTCAATCATGAGTAACATTTGTATGCTTTAATATAGCAAAATTATGATGTTTTTGGCTTATATAATTGGGTATTTCTTCTCTCTCTCTCTCTCTCTCTCTCTCTCTCTCTCTCTCTCTCTCTCTATATATATATATATATATATATATATATATATATGCCCATGCATGATATGTTCAAAAAGAAAAATATATATGCAAAGAAGTATAAAAGCAAAAAGAATCAAAATGCTTTTAAATATGGTTGCAAGAGTGTCTCTAGGAGATGTGGGAGTTATATAATGTACCTTGAAGGTGATAGTCCCCATCAAGCAGTTATAATTACGTGTGAGTAATATTGATTTTCTTATATCTCAATTCGTCACAATATGAGAC
Source organism: Castanea sativa (assembly GCF_040712315.1). Classification (NCBI taxonomy): domain Eukaryota; kingdom Viridiplantae; phylum Streptophyta; class Magnoliopsida; order Fagales; family Fagaceae; genus Castanea; species Castanea sativa. Next base: position 45,717,777 of record NC_134017.1, on the reverse strand, counting down.
GCTTATGCACTCTTACTATGTTTTTACACACAACATGCAAAAATTCTTTGCTACTTTTGATACATGTACTAGTACAATGTGATTTGGCCATCACAAGGAATACATGCGTTAATATATACTCGCTAAACTATCTTAACTTTTTTTTGAAATATAAAATTGGTTAGACTTGTTTAGTGTGTGTATGTGTGTGTGTGTGTTTTTGGATCTCCAATGCTTTGCATATATGTTGAGAGATATTTTGAGAGCTTAATATGTTGATTGGATCTTTGGATGAGTTGCTTGCTTGTTGCATTCATCTTTATGTGTTTTTCCCTTCTTTGAAAAACTCTTTTTCTCAAGCTCGATAGCTTCTAGACAAATCTTTGATAAATTACTTTCTATCGAGCCCTTCTTTCTTTTGTCTCGACAGATCTTATCGCAATCCCGATCCATCAAGAGTTTTAAAAATTCTTCTCGATAAAAGCTCGATAGCTTCTTCGATCTATCGAGATATCTTTTGTCTAGCCGATAGATCTCGACAAATTCTCAATCCATCGAGGTTGACTTCTGCTCGATAGCATCTCGATAGCTTCTTAATCTGTCGAGAGCCTTTTGCATGCATTTTTTTCACATGTTATACATCTTTCTTTTATGTTGCCATCCATCACATCTTGTTTCACTACATTCATGCATTTATATGGATTCCTTGTGCCCCCTTGATCATCTTTATGTTTATTAGGTGAAGTTTTATAGTTTCTTGTACCCTTTGTCAATCATGACAAAAAGGGGGAGAAAATGTGGTTTCTTTTTATGATTCTACATGTTAAGGAGAGAAATATATGCCTTTTTAAAGATGAGGTGTGTTTCATCCTGTTAGGGGGAGTGTTTACCTCCTTATTGCTTTAGGCACTTTTTTTAGCTTCTTGTACACCGGTCTTGTGACCATTTTTACATACTTTGTGCTTATATTTGATATATATATATATATATGATGTATGTCTTCTTCATCTACCTCTACAAGTGTTGTTTCTCCTCCACCTTTAGACACATATTTCTTTATGTATGCAATCTTTATTTTTGTTTCGCACATGTTTAAGTGTTTTAGAAAGACAGGTTGAAGTCTATCATGATGTGAACTCTTTTCTTGCAAATTTTTTCAAGAGTTTTTAGTAGGGATAAATTTATTTTGTAATACAACAAGTGGTTATAAGTTAAGTAATTTAAGACTTCTCTTATGATTAGTTGTTTTGTTGTAGTTTTGTCATGGATTGCCAAAGGGGGAGATTGTTAAGGACGTATCTAATCTAATCTAATACTATATATAAAAGTAAAAGCCTTTTAACAAGGTGCTGACATGTATACAACTTTAAGTTAAAAGACACGCACGGTGCAACGTTTCGGGAGAGCCTTCTAAAAACCCAACCCGCTTATTAAAAAAAAAAAACCACATAAAAACCCAAAACAGACATACGCTGCAGAAAGAAAGGGAGGAGGAAATAGAGGGAGGCGATGAGTATACGGAGAAGCCTGGGACACGGAGAAAAATAGAGAATAGAGAAGGCTACGGTGGTGTTTCTCTCTCAAAATCCTACTTCCCTCAACCGGTGGTACTCTGTTACAGGGTGAGTTTTCTTTTTTTGCTTTCTTTGATATTTAATTTTTTTAATAAACAAAATCTGAAACACTGATATGATTCAAACAAAACACTGATATACTCCAAAACACGGTTTAAAACAGAAAACACGGTTAGATAAATAGAGAGAGAGAGAGAGTCTAATAAATAGAGAGAGAGAATGTGTTGATTAGGCACAGAGAGTGGAGAGAGAGAAAAAAAATTGAGAAATCTGCCCTCAACTGCGTCAAGCAACAGTCCAGGCCTCTGCCATCGTCAAACCCATTTCTATTGGTTAGTCTCTGTTTTTTTGGTGTTTTGGTTTTTATTTATTTATTTTATTTTATTTTAAATTTGGAATCAAATCTGATTTAGGTTTGGGTATTTTGACAGGATTGGATTGCATTAAGTTGTTTGGCTTAGATTTGGTTTTGAATAAGGAAATTGGATTAAGAATGGTTTTTAATATCCGTTATTTGTGTTGGATTTGGTTTTCCTTTGGGATATTTGGGTTTAATTTGTTTTGAGTATATAGCTTTCATTTTATTTATTCTATTTAAAATTTTTTGTTGAAATATTTTTTCCCTTTATAATTTTGTTTCCCATGTTTCTTTTCTAGCATTGTTATCAAGTTTTCCCAGTATATACTTCTCTGTATTAGATTTTTTCCCCATATAGTTCATATATCGCAGTGATTGTATTTCGTTGGTATACACACACTTTGTAATGTAGAATGAGGTTGGCCATATATGATCAATAGGGCTAAGATTGCAGACTTTGCATCTGAATTGGATTTTCGTTCCTATTTATTGATAACTGATGAAAAAAAATACATATACGATAGCCCTGAAATCCAAATACAGAGGAAACAAGAAGCTGAAAACAGAAAGAACAAGAAGCTGAATATAGTAGAGAAGTACGACCATATCAAACCGTTCTCTCTCAGTTTTTCTCAGGTTTTCCTTTATTGGTGTTTTTTATTGGCTTTACTTTTGTATGCAATTTTGTTAATAAAATGGTTTGATAAAAGCATATGTGTTCATAGTGGGTTTTTGTAATTGTGTCTGAAATTGTAATATAAAGATGGATTTGCTTGATTTTCATTGCTTGAATTTATTTGTTAAAAAGAATTTTCCACAATGATACTTTTTGGGGTTAGTTTTATTACTTCTATTTAAACTAAGTGATATTTGAATTCTGGTAGAATTTCATAGTGAGGTTGTGTTTGAAATTGTAATTTTCAATTTGGCTTGCTTGATTTTGATTGCTCGAACTTTCTTTCTTCTCTACAATCCCCCTCTCTCCCCCACTCTCTGTACTTTATTTCCTGCAACAACAATTTTTACATACAAGTTTTACCCTATTTGCAAGCAAAGCCCAAAAGCAATAAAAACATCTGTAAGGCACATTGAAAAGAAAGAGAGATAAGTCTGAGGGCTGCCAGCATAGTTAGGCTAGCAACCACCTTCAAGCAGCATCCCACCACCATAATACCACGTACCACAATAGTAAAGGTATTTTCTTATAAACAAAATTTTGGAATTAAATTTGATTTAGGTTTGGTTGTTATGGACTGCTTAGTTTTGATAAAGGTTTATTTGTTGTGGCCTATTAGAGAAGAACCGGTTATGAGGGGACGTAAGGAATATAGATATTCTGGCTCATGTTGATCCTAGAAAGATGTCTTTTGTCGATTCCATTTTAAACAAGCAAAGGTAATAATTCCTTAATGATTTTCCTGTGCATAATTTGCCACATTGATTGGTTATACTGAAATTTTTCTAAGAAAATTAATTTCCATCTAGACTAGAGGGTGTCAATCAATCATAGGGTTACAAAGTATAACCCATGTATCCAACTACAAGTTGTCTCTGTTACTCTTTGTTCATTATTATGAACCCTATGTATTTTTCCTGCTATTCATTTTTTAATAATATTTTCTTTCTTACCTATCAAAAAAGAAAGAAAGAAAGAAAGTGGTCTCTGTTACCCTATGAAGCACGGGTGCGGGTGCGGGTGCGGGTGCGGGACTCAGCAATTTTTGAAAAAGGTGGGTGTGGGTGCGGCGGGACTCGGCGATTAAAAAATTATTAAAAATATTTTTATTTATATTTTTAATATATTACTAAGCATACTTTTTCACATTATATAAACATATACCAAATTTAAGAGCAACAGTAGATAATAACTAAAACATGATGTTCATAAATTAAATACAACCCACAAGATTGAAACTAAAACATTCCATGATGTTCAGAAATTAGAATACAACTCATAAGTTTGAAACTAAAACTAAATAAAAGACAATCAACAAGACAATCAAACACCAATATCTTCATCATCAAGATCAATAGATTCACTTCGAACTTCACTTTCACTAGTAGTAGCACTAGTGCTAACATTCCCAATAACTATGGCCTCCAACTCTGGCTCATCAAGAGTAAGGGTTGCACTCTCAATAATTCCAGCTCCTCCATGTATGTCGCTCTCATTCCAAGAGTCTCCTCCAATGTCCCACATCTTTGTTGCTGTATGTATGTACTCCTCATTCCGCCTTGACAAGAGTCGAAGATTAGAATGCACATATACCAAATCATCAGCACGTGCAGGAGCCATTTTGTTTCTTTTTAAGGAATGAATGAATTTGTATGTGCTCCAATTCCTCTCAGCACACGAGGATGAACAAGGTTGTCCAAGAAGCTTAAGGGCAAGGGTTTGAAGAGTTGGAAATGCGGTGCCATGGTATTGCCACCAAACCAAAGGTTGTAAGATCCACCTATCTGTCAAGGTAGCTGGTGAAGGAAACCTCCCTCCTGAAAATGCTGTAAACTCAAACTTCACCACACTTAATTCATTCCCATCTTCAAAGTATCGATCTAAACACTTGCTCCTTTCCATAGAAATTTCATAATCTCGATGTGTAGCAACGCGTTTTGGATTTTCCGAAAGCCATTCAATGGAGTAATACCTATAGTTAAAGATTAAAAAACAAATATAAATAAAAGGTGTGTTTTACTAGAAAGAGGAACTAAAGAAAATAGAAAATAAATGTACTTACTTAGGATTTAAGGAATGAGCTAAGCAATGTAGTGGTGTACAGTTTTTAGTCCATCGATCAATGAGTATATCATACACCACACTCCAAAATGAGCAATGCTGATCATCTTCCAAGCCTTCGTTCCGATATATTACTGCTTTCACCTTCTCTATCATTGAATCCCACATCTCATACATAAGATGAAGACAAGGCTTATCTGTGTCGGCCATTCGTAGCATATCATAAATAGGTGCTGTGAATTCAAGGATATAATCAATATTATCCCACCAAAGATCACTTAGAATCAGATCTTTCACTTTTTGAGCTTTTCCAACATCATCCTCCCTATAAGAAGCCCATTGGTCACTAATAGCCATGGCTTGAAGGCATCTTTTTATCAACTTCAACCTTTTTAGCATTACAACAACTGAAGCAAATCTAGTATCAGCAACTTGGAGCAGTTTTAATGGATAAAATTCATTAAACATTGCCAACCTCATTGAATGGTTCATGATAAAAACACGTATGAAGGATGCATCATCACCAATACGTGTAATCCAACTACATTCCTCATATGTAACTTCATTCTTTTCAGTGTTTTTTGCTGCACAAATATTCTTCAAAGCTAGATTGAGAGTGTGGACAACGCAGGGTGTCCAAAATATTTTAGGATACTCACTTTCAATAAGAGATCCAGCAGCCTTCATCACACTAGCATTATCAGTGATGACTTGGACAACTTTTTCATGTCCAATCTCTTTTATAGCATCCTTCAACACCCCAGCAATATAATGTTTGTCTTTGAATTCACCTGACCCATCAATTGCCTTTATAAACACTGGGCCCCCATCTGATACAACCATAATATTAATAAGAGGCCTCCTTTGTGGATCAGACCATCCATTAGAAACTATACTTACACCATTTTCAAGCCAAAAGTCCTTAATTGGTTTAAAAAGTCCTTCAACATGAGCTCTTTCTTTTTGCAAAAGTGTTGTTCTCAAACCATTGTATCCAGGAGGAACATAACCCGGAATGCTATGAGTAGCAGCATATGCATAGGAATTACGATAATATGGGTTCCTTGCAAAGTTAAACGGAAGCCCAGCGGTGTAAAACATCCTAGCAATTGTACTATCCAACTCATGTCTAGCATTATTCTGGTATGCTTTCTCCAAAGTATTATTCACAGCCACCTTCCTCCTCTTACCATCAATCAGATTCGTACTATCACTCCTTTCATGTCTCCGAAATTGGGAAATAGGTATAGGCCCACGGCCTGGGGGAGGTGGGGGTAAGGGAATTTGACTTCTCCATTCTCTCTCTAACTTATCATTCTCAACTTTATCATATATTTGCTGCATTTCCAGCCTATGACTCGGTGTCACCTTAGGGCACGGTTTAATTCCTTTATTAGGAATTTTTAACAAATGAGCCTTAACCCTAGAATAAGATCCCATATAAACTACACCATAATAATTGCACTTAAAGTATGTGTTTCCCCCTGATTTAACAGATGCACCAGCTGGTTTTTCTACTTTAGTCACATACTGCCAAAGAGAAGATTCATCATTTGGCATTTCTTGATTAGACGAAGGTGAAGTTTATGTGCTAGTAACTTTGTCCATTGCAAATTCAAGAGATTCAATTTAACCTACAAATAATAACTATTAACTAAATAAATTTAGAATAAATCAAACCAAGTTCAGAAATCACATAATCACAAATAATAAGTTAATAACTATTAACTAAATAAATTAATAATAAATCAAACCAAGTTCATAAATTCACAAATAATAACTATTAACTAAATAAAACTAAGAATTTGAGTTGAGAATACTTTGAGAAAATTCACAAGTTCACAGATTCACAAACTAAGATTCACAAATCACAAATCAAACTAAATCAAACTAAGATTGAAAGTGAAAGCTATATTAATATCAATACCTGAGTTGAGACTTGAGAATGCGTGAGAGAGAGTTGAGAATGCGTGAGAGAGATTGAAAGTGAAGGGCTGAAGCTGGAACAGGGGAGACGGAGAGAGTAAAGGCAGAGATGAAGGGCTGAAGCTTGAAGGCAAAGACCAAAGAGTGAAGGCAGAGATGGAGGGCAGAGCACACAGCTGAGAGGTAGAGCACATAGCTGAGAGCAGGGAGGCAGAGAGGCAGAGAGCTATGAAGAGCATGGATGAAGTTTTTTTTTCTTTGGTGAAGTGAGAATGAAGTGGGGTGATTTGGCTGAAGTAGGGTTAGGTTTAAGTTCATACAATGCGTTTCGCACCTTTTTTTTTTTTTTTTTTGAATTTCGGCCTGAATCGGTCGTATCGGGCTGAACTGGAAATTTCGGCGGTTTCGCCCGATACGGCAAATACAGACCGATTCGGCGCGATTCCGCCTGAGTCAGCCGAATTGCGCCGAGTCTACGTCGCGTCGGCGCAAGTCGGTGGGAAAAAGCAAATGCCACGTGGCCGACGTGGCCGGACGCCGCACCGACGCGCGAGCAGCGGCGTCCCTCGCGCGTCGGCGAGTCCCGCCGCGTTGGACGCGAGTGCGGCACCTCTGGTGCCGCGTCCGTGCATCCCAGCTGTTACCCCCAAACTGAAAGTTGGGTTGCACCGACACGCCATTTTTGGCATCGTGTCGGTGTCCGACACGTATCGGACACCGGAACTGGTACTATTCGCCGGACTCCGGTGGCCAAGCAATTTTTTTTTTTTTTTTTTTTTTTTTTTTTTTTTTTTTTTTTCCGCTTCTCTGACGTGGCGCCGACACGACTCCGACGCGCGCCGACACGTACGACACGCCAGGAGTGAAAAAGAAAGGAGAGAGAGAGAGAGAGAGCAGAAAATCACAAATTGGCGATCGGCGTTGCCGCTGCGGTGCCCTGTCCATTGCCGTTGCCGTGCCCTCTGCCCGCTGCCGCTCCGCTGTCGTTGCCCTCTGTCCATCGCCGGAGCTAGATCAGGCCAATCGGCGAGCTCCATTGATGTCGCCGATGTGCCCTGTCCCTTCCGATCTCTCTCTCTCTCTCGGTGTGGACGTCAGGTCCGATCTATTTTCTTTAAGCTTCTTCTCTGTTTTTTATTTTTTTATTTTTTATAGATATTTGGCCATTTGGTAATGGGTGAGTGGGTTACTTATAAACACTCACTTATTATCAGGACAACGTGCTTTTTTTTTTTTTTTAATCCCACTCACTTATTATAGTTTTATTAATTTATTAAAGTTAAACTTAAATATTGTAGATGATTTTATTAAAATGAATACTAAAAAGTATAAATTGAAAATGAATATTGTAGCTTTTGAATGTAGCCTATTTAAACTTTTGGTTTGTACTCTAAACATTTTATGTGTATTATTGTACTATTTTGATTGTTAGTTTACTTATTTGTAGTTCTTACATAATTTAAATTCTAGACATAAACGTATTTTATGTCTAAAAATATTTAAAAATATGCCTAAATATAAAATTTAATTAATTATTTAATTGCCGTGTCCACGTCATGTCGTGTTCTTAATTTTCAAAAATTGCCGTATCAGTGCCTGTTTAGTGTCCGTGTCCGTGTCCGTGTCCGTGCATCATAGACTGAAAGCCTAATAAAGACCCACGATACACAGGAAAATCTTACAATACAATTGCTTCCTTCTCTACCAGATCGCTTGCTATTAGGTACGTTTCTTCTCCTCCTCTTTTATCTGAATTTATTTATTTATTTAGTTTTGTTTTACCACTGATTCAAGATCAGGTATTAAGTTTAAGGATCTCTTGCTTCTATTTTTTCCCTTTTTGATTGATTTTACATAGTCCCAAAAAACTTCACACAAAATCCCCTAAGCAAAAGCCAAGGGCTGTCTTTTTCAAGTGGGTATGTATTTCTTATTCGAATATCAATTGTGGGAAATATTGTTGGTTGAAGACTGGTCATAAGCATTGGTTTCTAGGATCATTCATGAGAAACCCAAATAGATTTTTTGTTGTGTTTTGTTTGATTTGTCCTGAGTTAAGGAATTGTTTTAGTTTCCATATTAATGCTTTGGGATATCATATAAACTTCAATTTATTTTTTTTTCTTTTTCTTTTTTTGGCTTATGAATATTGATACAGGAAAAAACTGCTAATTAATGAGGAAAAACAAGGCAAAGGTGATGTAGTAAGAAAATGTGGGTGTGGTCTTAAGAAAATGTTTGCTCTACTCTTTGCCCTCTTCTACTACACTCCAATATCTAACTCAAGTATAGTTTTTTGTTATCTTTTTTATTACCTGATTTGTTTTTAAAAAAATTTCCGGAAGTAGTTGAGGAAGTCTAATGTTGGTTCCTTAAATTTTACTTGATGTATCAATATGTCTTAGATACTGGAAATTATGGTTCCTCACTTTTCAACACCTGTAGATTAACCAAGTTCTATTTCTCGGTTATATCTGCTAGGAGTTCAACAAAATGCCTCTAAGAGCAGCTGGTATTACTTGGCATTTTTGCATCTACATAAGTTAAAAGCCTGTACATGTGTTGGGATAATAGTATAGATGAACTGTCATAAACTATTTGATGATTTCCCACTAAGTTCTATATTTATGTTTAATAGCTTAGATGTTACATTTTGCTTTATCTTGATTGGGGATGTGCTGACTTGGATTTGAAAATTGGAAATTTAATTGTTTGGACTATTTGATGTGCTTATTCCCACTCCTTTTGATTTATTTTAGGATTGTGCATTTTTTATTTTATGCTATTTTTTAATGTTGAAATTTTCTTTATAAATAGATATAAATCATGTCAGATATCAAAACTCATGTGCACATTAGTCCTCAAACCTCGGTTGCAGCTTAACTGCAATGAGGAGGTGGCAAGTCAGTTGGTTTACATGGTTTTTTCTGCAATTGATAGATCATGACCCAATTTGCATATAAGCATGCAACAACGGACTTAGGATTTCACCTGAGGCAGTTCGGTTTATTAATATAGCACTTCATTGCAACATATTTGGATTTAGAAAAACGCAAGGGTGTTTAATGGCAAAGTATTATAAGAGGAGGCTATGCTGTATTTGTTCAATTGTAATGTGTTTAGTTTGTCATGGGCATAATTTTTGGGTGGATTCATGTTATAGTCATGTTTTCTTTAAATATTAAGTCATGTTTTCTCTTTATAAGGTTAGGTATAAAGAAAAAGGCAAGTTAAATTCTACTACAAGTCTCTAATATGATGGATAAGATTTAAAACTGTAGCGGTCATTGATCTAGGCATAGAACAAGGCCTTGAAGTTGAGTAGTTATTATATGTCTTCAATTAGGTTTTCTATCAATTTATGGATTTCAATTCCTAACCCTTTTTCCTCTCTATTTTTTTTGTTGAAGTCAAGGAAACACTCATAGAAAATCCAATTCTATAGGTTTTGTAAGAAAATATTGTGGATATGGATGGGTTTCGTAGTGGAGATGGTATCGATTTAACGTTTGTGTTTGTGTGTGTGTGTTTTTGAAAGGCCTAAGAGTCGGCCTGGTGATTAATTTATTTGGCTGAAAAATTAATTTATATTGATGTAGATTGTGGTTTCAGAATTTTCAGTGATATATATGAGCTGTTTGTTGCAGATAGTTTTGTTTATGGGGTTCAATAAAAATTTTAGGCACAGTTGATTTGATGCTAAATAGTTATTGGGTTTTGTTTTAGAAAATCTTTAGATTTTTTGTTGTTATTGGGATTGACTTCTTTTTTCTTTTTTTTTTAATCTTTTCTTTCGGTTGATGCTAATTACTATCTTGATTTAATTGATGAAGTCTTGAAACACATATTTTTACTCAGTGAGGTATTATACTGATAGCATATACTATTGATAAAGCACTGGAGCTTGCAGCATGATCTAGAGATAGTAATGGTCAATGGGTTAATGTTGTGGTGTAACTACCAAAACCCCCACTTGGATCTTTAAGGGAGCCTTTGAGTTGACTGCACTGAAACAGGCAGATGTTGCTGTCATCGATAATGCAGATTTGGTATGCAACATGACTGACCTTTTTCAGTTTCCCTTTTTAATTTTGCTTCAATGGACATTACACATTTTGATCAGCATGTTTCACTATTCTAGTGTTGTGTATGTGCTATACTCAATTTTCTTTACTAAATTTGCTATGAAAAAAATGTTTTTTTTAAAAAAAACTTATATTGACATTGACGTGACTTAATTTCAATTCAATATACTTTCCATTTTTGTAATTATTCAATCTTTGCTATGAAGTGTCATAGTCATTGGGTTTTTCCCCCCATTAATTTACATGTAAGGGTTTGCTATGGCTTGAGCCACATTGTCTAAGGAAGTTAAAACACTTTAGTGAGAGTTCTGTTTTTGTTTATGTGCTCGTATGTATGTTTTATTCTTTTGTTAATTTATTAATTATTTCCCTTAATGTGCTATATCATAATAGGCTGACCTGCTATATCATAATAGGTTGTTGGTGGTTGCTTTTTCATCGTGATCAGAAGGTGAAGATAGAAATAACCCTTATCAATACCTGCTGTGTCATTGTCATTATCACAAGATATAGATAGACTTCTATTTTTTTCCAAACCTCATCTTGCTTGACAAACCTTATATTTATCCATTTGTACCACTTATATTTATCTATTGATTTTTTATGTATATAATTTTTATGTTACGATGTTCTATACAGCTATTTTAGAATTGTTATGAAATATTGTTTCCGTAATTAAAGTTTTATATTTTAACATTGATTTATTTTAACAATCAGTTAACTTATACAACATTCCCTAGAAGAATTTTAATGTATTTCATTGTCTTCTAATAAGTAAATTGTGGGATAAATTATTGTATTAGTCACATAACTATTATTGTATAAATTTGTTATAGGCATAGCCAGTTTTGTAGAAATTATTGTCCTGCTACTAAAAGATTTCTTAAAAAATTAGTTTACTCAAACATATAAATTTCAGCTGCTGCATAAAATAAATAAATAAATAAATAAAATTCACAACTCCAAGAAAAACTCAGTGATGACACAATTTTTGCTCTAAGTAAACTGTCTAACTAAAATTCTACTACTCTGCTATTTGAGAATGCTGAAATCAATCTAAACTACTGAAGTAAAAAAATGAAAGAAGAGACAAAAGAGGGAAAAGAAAAATTCAAGTGCTCACACAAATGAGTTCTATTGAAACTCTCTACTACTCTACTAACAAATAGATGAAAAGGAATTAGAATCAATGTGTTTAGAAAATGCAACTATAGCCAAAAGGCAAACCAGAAAAAAAAAAAAAAAAAAAAAATTTAAACAAGGAGATGTCAATATTGTTTAACATGAGTTAACTAATTACATATTTTGGACCTCAAACGCACTAATATGTGTATGTTAGATTACATGTAAATAATATAAACGATGTTTTGAATTATATAAAAACACTTTATAGAAACAATATATTTTTTTCAATATTCTTTATATTAGACTTTAACTATGAAGATTAATGAAAAGGTTGGGCAATCGAGTTATCTTTAGAAAAATCATGTAAATGAGCAGTTTATCTGTATGTTTAGCTATCTGTTTTCATGAAATTTCAAGCCAATTGAGTCACAAGTGAAAGGAAAAGAGTTGAAAATATATATGATAAATTTAAGAAACAAAGAAGACGAGAAATAGAAAAATATACCTCTGATTGGAAGCATTTCATCTTTTTGGTTAAAATTAGAGTGACAATTTCTTGAATATGATAATTTTTTTTCATAATAGCTCCTAACTAAGGATCTATTTTTCATTTTCTCATACATGTGGTGTGTACGTGGAAAAAAGGGATTTACTATAACTATGATATCAAATACTTCAGCTTCTTTCTCTTTCAGGTTTGTTTTCTTTTACGAATTTTTTTTCTGTTTTTTTTTTTAATTATATTTTTATTTTATTCTTTTGCCAGCATTGTATATGATTGTCATTATTAACATGATGAAGCATCATATTGAGGTTATCTAATATATGTGTTAGATGAAAATGACATTACCACTTTTATTTTTGTGGAGCAATCGGTTATATGAGTTTATTCTAAGGTCATAATTAAATTTCATGCCTTTGATCATTAATAAAGTGAAATTTTGCCCAAAAAAATATGAAATAAAGGCAAAATTAAGGAAAGTCAAAGAAATTTTTTACAAAAAATTAGACAAAATAATAGTTGTTATAGCAATTGCAAAAAAAAATGAAGAGTTAGTACTATAAGTTAAAAATGTGACAACATGAATGTGTAGAACAAAAAAATGTGAAACGATTCCTCTTTTTCTTTCTACACATTGTATAATACATTTGATTAAATCAAATTTATTATTATTCTCTTTTTTCTAATTTTGTTAGGAAAACTTTTAAAGAAGAAAAGTAAAAAAAAAAAAAAAAAATTTAAAGTGCAATATAAGTTGCTTTGTAAGGAATTTAAAGATAAAACATAACAAATAAATAAAATAAAAAATTCCCACACATTGCGCGGGTTGAAAGCTAGTTTTATGTAATTGGTTATCCTTTGACAAAATGCATTTTACTTGTAATTGGGTAGATCTAGAATGGATTTAGTACTTCAAGAAACATGTTGTTCAAGTCAAGTATTAAAATCATGAGGATTGGACCAAGAAACAAATGAAGAAAAGCTGTTCATTAAAGTTAGATAGATGCCTCAACAGATAATCTATCAAGACTTAATGAAGGAAGCTTAACAAAAGCTCGACAGAAGCTGAATCTATTCGAGACTTACAAAATTAGAATTTTCAGATCTGATTTTCGGCTCATGCTGAAATATTAGAGTAGGGTTTCTTTTCTCACAACCCTAGACATATAGTAGGCTCATTTTAAAAGCTGTCACGGTGGGTATGCACATAGAGAACATATGAAAAAGTGACCAAGTGCTTTATTCTCTCTAAAAGAAGTTACTGCGTCTTTGCACCTTAGGGTTTTGTAACCAAGTGCTTCTTGATTTTCATTGTTGATGAAGTGAAGCACTTTGCAGCCAACATCTTCAAGTTACTAGAGTTAGTCACATACGGGGAGTCATGCATCATTGATTAGTCACGTATTGTGATTCGTGTAAAAGGGTGGTGTTCATATATTAAAGAGTTCAGAGGTTCTAAAGCGGTAGAAGGTTTCTACTGTAAGTTCATCTACGAGGATTGTGGAGTCTAAGGACAAATGTTTTGTACTAGATCTGAAACTTCTCTTTATTATAGTGGATTTTTTTTTGGGGAAGGTGAGCATCCTCATTGTGATTAGTATCTTGGGAAGGAAAGTGACTCTTTCTTTTATTGTGTTGGGCAAGTTAAAGTTGACTTTAACGAAAAAATATTTTGTATTAAATGATACCATGTTATCCATATCAAAATCCAATAAATGAGAAATATATGTGCAAAACTAACTACCCACTAACACATGTCTTTCATTTGTTAGTAAGGTAGTTATTTTTTGCTAACATGTCTCATACTTATTAGATTTTGATACTGCTGACATGGTATCATTTGATACCAAATACCTTCTCGACTTTAACAGCTAATTATAGCATATCAAATAGACTATTGTAATATTGTTGGCAGTGGAGAATAAGAATGAACTCCCAAGTTTTGCTGGGCAACTTTCGAGCAAGACAACCTCCAATTGAGCTCAATTTCTTTATGTAGAAAGAAATAGTACTCCATCGTGAGATTTTTGATGATATTCTTGAGAGGAATGTTCATGGAGGGAATCTTATATTTCTTTGATTGGAAATTTTGAATATTAGAAATAATGATTTAATGACATTTTTTAAAAATATATTTGTTTATCATTGACTTTTAATTAGAAGAAATTATCTTTATACTTATTAACCCATCAATTATAGATAAGAAAATGGGGAATTTCATTTAGAAATGAGGATAAAAATAAAAATATACAAATTTTCTTAATTATTTTTTCAAATTAATTAATGCATTTTAATAGTGTTAAGCTACATGAGAGTGATAGTAAGTTATTTTGAAAAGCAAGGAAGATTTTTATGCAATTGGAAATAATGGAGAGATCAATGTAATTTCAGTAAACCTCTAGAGAGGTCATTGCAAAATTTTCACATATCGTTGTCAGCACTTATTAACAAAAGATATAACAATTTTGTGAATTTAATGTCAATAAGTAAAAATTATTGCTTAATAAATGTCATGACTCATTGAATATATCTTAAAATTAAATTTTCTTTGCAATTTGTCTTACATTAACAAATACACATTTAAATTTCTAGCATGAAATATACTTGCTTAAAATGTCTTGGAATATATGTTTTTTAACCTATCAATTATATATAAGGGCATGTTTGGTATAGTATAATATACACTGTAATGTAATAGTTATTCCTATGGTGTAGTTATTCAATAGTTTGACAATAATTTTGTTGCAGGGAATAGCCATTCCTTATAAATAGCAATTCTTTAAAATAAGTAATAACTATTTCTCTCTACAAGAGTTTTAATATCTATTTTTTAGTATGTGTAATAATTTTTAAAATTAATACATTTCCAAATAAACAAACTTTCCATATCCACATAACAATTATGGAAATAAAAAATCATAAAAAAATAACTCATCTCTCTCAAATTTAAAATATATTATTTTCTAGGAAATATAATTGTATGAGTGAGATATTTCCTAAAATAGATCTTAAGTTTTATTCTAATATTACAAATTGCAACCAAACTAATAAATTTTTTTTTTGTGGAGAATCTACCAAATTAATGAATAGGTTTACTTATTCCATTATAGCACATTTTATTTCCAGTCATAAAGATTACGATTCCTGTTGTAATCCACATTTAGTGTATCAAACGTGTTCTAAGTGAATGAGAATTTCATTTAGAAACGAGGATAAAAGTGGAAATATATAAAATATTAGAATTATTTTTTGAATTCAATTAATGGATTTAATATTGTTAAGCTGTAGGGTAGTTATTGTAATTTACTTTAAAAATCAATGAAGATCTTTGTAGTTGGTACAATTGGAAATGAATGTGAGGTGAATGTAATTTCATTAAATTCCAAGAAAGGTCAATTTATTTTTTTTTTTCAGTACTCATTAACAAAAGATATAATAAATACGTGAAGTTAATGTCAATAATTAAACATAATTGCTCATTAAATATCTTGACTCATGAAATGTACTTTGATAGACCAAAAAAACGTATTGACTCCTTGTGATAAATTAATTGATTAATTAGCCAAATTTATTAATTAATCAAATTAGCATGCAAACGCGTGGTAGCATAAACAAATCACCAATAAACTAAAGTGTAACGGAAAAATAAATTGGCACGGTGATTTGTTTACGAATGGGGAAAACCAACACGGAAAAAACTCTATCGGGTGATTTTAAGGTCACCACTCCCGAAAATTCACTATTATAAAAACAAGTGGTTACAAGTAAAGAAATCTCAATACCTTATACCAACCTACAGTTGAACCTTTACCCCAATACCCAATTAGACTTGTTCTGTAGTAATAATCTCTCATTTTCAATGCACAGTTCTCAATACATGACTAACTATTTACGCGGATCCCAGTATGCGACTTCAATCACCAACTAGAGAAAGATTGTTGGCTGCAAAGTTTTTTAGTTCATCACACGATGAAGACGGAGAAACTCCTTGGTTACAAAACCCTACGGTGTACAAACACAGCAGCTTCTTCATAAGAATGATGAACTAGGGCAAAACTAGGTCTTCGGTTACCATTTGCTCTTATGCAATTGTGATCTTGTCTATGTAACCTGATATGACTTTTAAAATAATCCTTATATATGTTTAGAATTGTGAGAAAAGAAAGCCCAAACATACAATCACAGATTGGATGAAAAACAGACTCGAAAATCAGAGTTTCATAAATCTCGACAGATACTCTATCTATCGAGCTACTGTTGAGCCACGGGCTAGAACAGCTCTTCAAGGCTCGATAGATGCTAGCTGTCGAGCTTTAATAAACTACACTTTTCACACTTAAATCTTGAACAGACTGGCATGGCTTCAATACTTGGACTTGAACTCTTGTTCCTTGAAGTATTAAACACATCCTAGATCTACCCAATTAAAACTAAAGTGCACTTTGTCAAAGGATTAGCCAATTACATAAAATAATGACATATGTTCCTAACATATAAAACACATATGTCCTAACAATCTTCCCCTTTGGCAATTCGTGACAAAACCATAACAAACAAATGAACATATGAGAGGAGTCATAAATCACTCAACTCATACTCACTTGTTAAGTACAATAAAATCTATCATAACACAAACTCTTGAAAAACTTTGCAAAAAGAAAGTTCATGGCAAGTAGACTTTGACAACCTGTATTTCTGAAACACTTAAACAAAACTCATTAAGGCATCTTTATGTGAAACAAAAATAAAAGATTGCATACAATATATATAAGAAACATGTGCATTAAGAGAGAGAAGAAACAATACATGTAAGGGTAGGTGAAAAGCATACATCAACATATAAAGAATTTAAGTACAATGTATGTCAAAATGGTCACAAGACCCATGTATAAGAGATAATGTATCTAAAGTAGAAAGATACAAGTATCCTCACTACATCCCTCAATATCAACACTATTCCTAACAAAAATCCTATCCTAACTCTCCCCCTAACTATGACTACTCTCATAACCAAAACTACTCCCCTTTTTGTCACGAGTGACAAAAGGTAAGAGAGTCAAGTAGACATCTCGTCAGCACTGGAAGAGCTAGCATCGCCATCATTCTCATCCTTGGAAGTAGTAGTATCATCAACATCATCCTCATCCTCATAAGCCTTTGGAGAAGGTGGAGGAAAAGCAACAAAGCCACCCATGACCACCTACCTTCGGCAATACGACCAATACAGGTGTTCACCTGACACAACTCATCACTGAGAGTGTCGAGGCAAGCATCCATGCGCTGAAGCTACGCTATGATGTCCTCGAGAGTCACACCGCTCGTAGAAGTAGAGGGAGCAAATGTGGATGGAGTTGAAGAAGTGGGAGGAGCTGTTGACTTAGACTGCCTTGATAGAAACTGTGTCTCGCTCAGTTTAATGGTAGCGACATCTATAGCACCCGTGGTAGAAAAGTGGTCAGACACGGGAAAGGGAACAGAAAAATGGCGTAAGATCCTCGTGATATCCGAAGGGAAGATGAGCTTATCACGAGTCATTGAATCCCTATACACATCTATGATAGGGAGGATGGAATGAGAGGAAAAATCTATACTAAGATGCTCAAGAAGGGAAAGGAAAAGCCAAGCACGGGGCTCTCTGATAGAGTTATAATGAGAGAGGGGATCTAAGACAAAAGTCATAACCATGTTAAGAAAATGCGGACCTTTAGCAAAGGTTAAACAGTAAGTGAACTAACGCTCACGCCAATTAGAAGGGCGCTCACAGAAAGCAGACATAAGCTTGTCATTAGACACAGTTTTAAGAAGATCACAACCACGGTAGTTAAGATGATCTACCCTAGGGACATGAAGCACATCGGATACAATATCCGAGGTGAACATGATGCACGTACCTCGAATGTGAATGAAAAACTGAGGTACTGAATAATCGAATCCATGCATGTTGGAGTAAAACTCCTGGATCAACATGGATGGACATGTGACCAAGACGCCACACAATGACTCCCATTCCTTACTGTGGATGACAGTGGAAAGGTCAGTGTTGGAGAAGTCCGAAAAAATGATTTGGCATTTCGAATGAATACCTCGTCAGGAAAAGTTCTCAAAGAAGTCTGATTTGGCATTCTCATCACAAAATCGGACATGAAAGGGAGTAGGATTGGAAGAAGTGGATGCCTTGGAACATAGAGGGTTCCGGGATGGAGTAGATTTGTGTTTGGGTGCCATAGAAGCAGACCAACACAAACAAAAGAGAGAGAGAGAGAGAGAGAGAGAGAGAGAGAGAGTCAAAAAAGTCCCAAGCAGATCAAATATATCAAAATATATTGAAAAGAAAGGACATATGCATGTGAATGCATGAATATGTGAAATGCAAAGGTAATTGCATCATGGGCTCAGCCCAATCCAATCCTACTAGCACACAATCAGATTACATATATAACACACATCTAAATGCATGGAAATATAGTTATAATGCACATGAGATGCACTACATGAAGTGTTAAGATCACATAAGCATAACCTAACACAAAAATTTCACCAAAACTTCATCAATTTCGAAAAACCCCCAAATTTTTTGAAAAAAAATCCCAAAATCTAGGTCAGAATGCATGAACATTTATGAAGAAAGATAAGAAAAGAGATCATACTTATGAAAATGCAAGCAAATGATCAAGGAAAGAGTAGGGAAGTTGAAGTGGTTGAGTTAAGAGTGTTTGGGAGTGAGAGAGATAAGAAACTATCAAGAGAGATCGAAGAAGTGAGATCAGAAATCGCAACACACATATATATAGAAACCTCATAAAGCTCAATCGATTGAGATGTATCGAGGAGCAGTCGAGATTTAAAACATGTCTTCTAACTGTCGAGCCAGCTATCGAGGATTAAACAATAGAATTCTTCACAAAGAAGCTCGATGGATCGAGGATCTGTCGAGGTGCTATTGAGGGACAGAAGAATTCTCGATCGATCCACATAACTGTTGAGAGGTGTTGAGATTGCGATAAAAAACAACTGAAGAACTCAATAGATAAGCCAGGTGTCGAGGAGCTGTCAAGATCGTTTAAAACAGTTTTTTAAAGAAGGCAAAAACATAGATATAAATGCAATTAAACAAGCAACTCAACCAACGATCCAATCAACATTTTAAGCTCTCAAAATCATCTCTCAACAAATATATTAAGCACATAGATCCCAAAACACACACACACACACACTAAACAAGTCTATTCAATTTTATATTTCAAAAACAAGTCAAGATAGTTTAGTGAGCATACATTAACACATGTAAACCTTATGATGACCAAATCATATTGTACTTGCACATGTATCAAAAGTAGCAAAGAATATTGCGTGTTGTGTGTGAAAAACATCGCAAGATTGTATAAGTGTATTTATGTTATGGCGATTTAAAATATGAGTAAATCAATTTAACTCATATACGATCATAACTGCTTGATGGGGACTATCACCTTTGAGGTATATCTTATAACTCCCACATCTCCTAGAATACACGCTTGCAATCATATTTTAAAGCATTTTGATCTTTTTGCTTTTTATTTTCTTTGCATATTTTTCTTTTTAAGCAAACCATGCATTGGCATATAAGAGATAGAAAAGAAATACCCAATTACGTTGAGCTTTTTGACATTGTACTTTTGCTATGCCGAAGCATACAGATGTCATTTCATGATTGACGGGCAATAGTAGTGAGATGGTTATTTATGCATTCCTTTTAGGATTTTATAGTCCTTCCTGTCAAAAAGAGTGATACTAGTGTTAAGTATAAGAGATTACTTAACCTTACTCATCATAAACAAAGAGCCATAAAACTCACTTGCTTAGTTGTACATAGAGATGCTCATCTAAGTTACGAGAGATACAAAGTTTAGAAAATTTTGTTTCAATGGCCATCCAAGGTGCAAAAGAACCAATGTACACAAACAGACATTGTTTTTGTATTTTTCAATTTTTAATTTTTTTATTTTTATGAAAAGCAAAATAAAACAAACTGAAAAATAACCAACAAAAACATGATAAACAAAGCAAAGCAATGCGTAAAACTAGATTGACTCAAAACAAGAAAGCAAAATCACACAAGTAATGCAATCGAAAACAGATAGGGAGAGAGAAAAAGTGATTAAATCACTTGGAGCCCTTTTCCTTCCACACCTTGGAAGAACCTTTCCTTTGAGCAAAGCCTTGAACTGGCGGTGAGGGGGAAGAATTGAACTTGTTCAAGCTTGAAAGGAACGTAAGGGCTTTGAGAAGATCACCAAAAGGTGCAAGAGAGGATGGAAATTGATTCTGGTTTCCTGATGCGATCATGCCGTTGTTCTGTTGAGTGGCTAACCACTTATAGCAATTAGGTTGAGTATGATCGGCTGCTTCACAGTGATGACAGAGATGCTGCTTCTTCTGTTTAGGCTTTTGAGAGTTAACCTTCTTAGCCCTAGAATTTTTAGCTTCTTTCTTATCTTGCTTAGGGGGTGCTCCTAAGATGGATTTACCCTTGTCTATGTTCTCACTAGTTAAATTAGTTTTGACATTAGTGTTCTTAATATCAACATTATTACTAGAAGGAACAAAAACAGTAGTACTAGTAGAAGCAATATTAGGAGAAGAGAAATCATACCTTAAACCAGTTTGATCGAAAGCAAATTTCTGAAGATTGAGCATCTCATCAAGCTTAGCGCTTGAAGTCCTTTCCAGCTGAGCTCTGACTTGGAACATTTCTGCCTCAAGCTTCTTGGTCTTCTCAGCCAGGAAGTTGTTCTCAAACCTCAGTGCTCCAATAGTTTGATTAGCTTCATCAAACTTTGTGGAAAGCTCTTCACGCTTAAGCTCCACATCAATAAACTTCTTGGTGGTCAACCTATTCAATTTCTCATACTTTTCTGAGACCTTGTACAACTTTGCATAGGCTGTATAGATGTCATCTTGCTTATCCATCTTCTCAAATTTTGACTCCACCAAGCTTTCTTCTTCTTCTTTCACATCTTCTACAATCCCTTTAGTAGGATTGACAGTGGTGGTGAAGGCATTCAACATTTTGTCATCCTCATTTTCGGAATCATCCTCAAGTTCGATGTCGCTTAATGTAGTAGCAAGTGCCTTGCTTTTCCCAATCCTTGTCAAACCCAACTCATAGGTTTGCAGATTGCCAACCAACTTTGTCAAAGGAATTTTGTCAATGTCCTTTAATTCCTAAATGGCAGTGATCTTAGCATGGAATCTCTTGCGTAGAGATTTGAGCACCTATCTCACAATCTTGGGTTCTGGAATGATTTCCCCAAGATTAAATGTTGAGTTCACTATGTCATTGAGCCTAGCATAGAACTCTTCAAATGCCTCATGATCCTTCATCTTAATCTCTTCGAAGCTTGTAGTGAGCCTTTGAAGCTTCAAATCCTTTACACCCTTGGTTCCCTCATAGGTTGTCTAGAGAATGGTCCATGCTTACTTAGCAGTTTCAGTGGAGGATATCTTCTTGAATTCCTCATTAGTGACTGCACTGAATAACGAATTCAATGCCCTGCTGTTGATGTTTGTCGCCTTGATCTTAGCATCATCCCAATCGGTTGACGCTTCCTTAGGCTTGGTCCAGCCTATCTCCACAACTTGCTACACCTTCTCATCTAATGATTACAAGAAAGCTCTCATGCATACTTTTCAGTATGAAGGAAAAATTCTGATTTTGCATCTCATGCAAAACACATAGCGGAAGCAACGAACTAGGATCTATTTCATTCATGATTGATAACGTGCACAATGTAAATTTCAGAATTTAAGAACAAGATAGCGTACCTTGGTGTGGAGAAATTCAAAACAAAGATTAGAAGCACTTGGGAACACTTTTAATCTTCACTCCAATTCCACTTTACGCCCAAGATGTGTGGTCTCTCAATCAGTTTTTCAAAGGGAGAATGAAAATGTGTCTCACACTCTCTCACACACCGTTTCTTTTTCTTTTCTAATCTCTCCTTATAAAAATTCTGTATGTTTCTCCCTTTATAACTAACTGATTATCTAATTGGGTTGGCCTATTGGGCCTTTCTAATTGGGCTTTAGTGTGTGACTTGGAGTGGGACCAAAAGGGACCAATAAGACACTAGCTCCAATGGGCCTTGGGCTTTTCCGTCAACTCTTGACAAGTCCAAAGTTACCATTAATTATATTTAATACCACTATATAAATATAATTGCACTCTAGGCCTTATTAATAAATTATATCCCAAGACTTTATTATACACGTAACCCCTTCATAAAATATTCATAGTAACACAAAGTCATAAATGTAGACTGCCACTTTGTAAATTACTACATCTTATCCTTGAGTACCCGGTTTAATTCTTTAAAGTTATTCATTATATATTTATGAAATCCAATTTCATAAATATATACTTTAGTAATTTCTTACTAAAGTGGTTAGGCCTAACTCTCTGAATAACTGAAACCATTAAACTTATCTCAAGGGAATATTTTATATCTCCATCAAGAGACTATGAATTCCATATTGAGAATATATGTTCCATCAACACCAAATGTGGCTGCCCAACATACTGAGGTTTTGACCGTCACATCAGGTCTCACTCCTGATATATCAAAGCAACCTACACTTCATGATCAGGTCCATTATTCTCTCAGGATTAAGAGTTCATGCAAATAGAAATCGTGAGATTTATTATTCATTTGACAGTCGTTAGAAGAATAATAAATCTCACGGCGATCTGTTCAATATGTTTTAACTCTTAAAACATATCAACATATCAACTAGAAGTTTCCACTTCCATGATCAAGACAAATCATCGTAGTTGACACGTTATAGTCTTCGCAGATGAAATGCCCAATTTCATCACCGACTACGAACTATAAATTCTGAGTTTACAAAGAACTTGTGATTTACATCTTCTGTGACTTTTCACATAAATCACATACAATGCATCTCATGGGCTATATGATAATGTCCCATATTCATGTTACCATTATTTTAGATAATAATAAAATAACTTTATCAATCACAATATTAAGTCATACATCATGTCTTACATAATGTCATACATAGCATCATACAATAGGATTTAAGGGCACTAATCCTAACACAGTATGCATAGTTAGTTCCATCAAATAAAGGAGGTACAATAAGAGACTATCCTCTATCCATGATAAACAGGGATCAATGGATCTTCATAGCAAAGATTAAACCCTAATCAAAGTGTGCCTGCTCTGATACCACTTGATAGACCAAAAAAAATGTATTGATCCCTTGTGATAAATTAATTGATTAATTAGCCAAGTTTATTAATTAATCAGATTAATATGCAAAATTGTGATAGCACAAACAAATCACCAATAAACTAAAGCGCAGCGGAAAATAAATTGACATGGTGATTTGTTTACAAATGGGGAAAACCAACTCGGCAAAAACCCCACAGAATGATTTTAAGGTCACCACTCCTGAGAATCCACTATTATCAAAATAAGCTGTTACAAGTAAAGGAATTCTAGTAACTTATACCAATCTACAGTTGAACCCTTACCCTAATACCCAATTAGACTTGTTTGGTAGTGACAATCTCTCCTTTTCAATGCACAGCTCTCAGTACGTGACTAATCAATTGCGTGGATCCCAGTATGCGACTTCAATCACCAACTAAAGATGGATTGTTGGCTGAAAAGTTCTTCAATTTATCACATGATGAAGATTGAGAAGCTCCTTGGTTACAAAATCCTATGGTGTACAAACACAGCAGCTTCTTCACAAGAAAGATGAACTAGGGCAAAACTAGGTCTCTAGTTATCATTTGCTCTTGTGCAATTGTGCTCTTGTCTATTGTAGAGTTTGTTTAGACCCCTTAAACACATAGGGTTCGTTTGGATAGAACTTATTGCTGAAAACTGAAAATACTGTAGCAAAATAATTTTTAAATGTGTAAATAGTGCTGCGGGACCCACTTTTAATAAAAAATTGCTAAAAAAGTACATGCACAGTGTGCGCACAGTATGCGCACAGTACGCGCACTGCGCGCTTGTCCCCCACAGTAGCGAAAAAAAAAAAAAAAGAGCAAAACGTGGACACAGCAACTTTAAGCTGCATCCAAACACCCTCATAATTAGATTAACCTAGTTAACAAGCCAAGTTAGTACTTAGTCCAAATTTCCGATCTAGGTTAACACAATCCTATAATCATATCAATGCAAAGTGCGGAATATAAAAACACAAAGATATGATGACTTAGGAAAACCAAACCGGTAAAAAACTTGGGAAGGATTTATCCTAGCTATCCTCAAAGTAAACCTGAATCCACTATGAAAGAATCGAAATTGTACAATAGCGACTTAGACCACTAACATCCTATTGCTACCCAGCAGTAGAACTTACTGACATGACCATGTGCAAGCTTCGAGACCACGGACTCCCTCTTTCTTGGATTCACCAGTAAGTACAAGCATTCCCGCTTGTGTATCTTTAAGCTCTTATGGCAGCAACTGAATGATCATCAAGCTCTCGAAGAAATATCTTTCTTGATAATCCCAAGCTTGTGTGAAGGCAAACACCTCTCAGATCTCACAAGAGATTCACACAAACAGCAATATGAGCAACCTCAAAAACATGACTAGGGGTTGCCTTTTATACCTAGGGCAAAACATAAAACCCTACACGTAATATGGGCTTAGGGTTGAGTTGGAAAATCTATAGAAAAAACAATCTACACGACTTTCGATCGGTCGAGTCTAATTCTTGATCGATCGAGTCAGGCAGAAATGCACAGTATATTCTGTAGTTAACTCGATTCCAGCTTTACATAAAAACCTATAGTAAAAAACCTAGGGAGAAACCTTCCTGAAAAGCAATCCACTATAGTAAAGAGAAGTTTCAGATCTAGTACAAAACTTTTGTCCCTAGACTTTACAATCCCCATAGATGAACTTACAGTAAAAACCTTCTATCGCTTCAGAACCTCTGAACTCTTCAATATATGAATGCCACCCTTTGATGCACGAATCCCAATATGTGACTAACCAATTGTGCGGATCCCAATACATGACTGCAATCACCAATTAGAGAAGATTTCTTGGCTGCAAAGTTCTTCACTTCATCAACAATAAAGATCAAGAAGCACTTGGTTACTGTTAGGACATATGTGTTTCACTTATTTAGAACATATGTCATTCATTATTTATGTAATTGGCTAATCTTTTGTCAAAACGCACTTTACTTGTAATTGGGTAGATTTAGGATAAGGTTAATGCTTTAAGAAACAAGGTTTCAAGATCAAGTGTTAAAGCCATGCAAGTTTGTCACAAGTTGAGAAGTGCTTTTCATTAAAGCTCGACAGCTGGCTCAACAGCTGCATCTATCAAGCTTTAAAAAGCTGTTCTAGCCCCGAGGCTCGACAGCTGCTCGACAGCACCTCGACATCTATAGCTGTCGAGATTTAAGAAAAACAGATTCTAAGTTTTGTTTTAATTCTAATCCATGGATGTGTCTCTGGGCATTCTTTTCTCCTAACCCTAGACATATAAAATGATTATTTTAAGGGCCCTCATAGTGTGACAAGTTGCACAAGCATTGAAAAATTCTTGTTCATGCAAATTGTAACTTAAGACGAAGTTCTTACCTTAGTTCATCTCTTTTGTGAAGAAGTTGTTGTGTCTTTGCACCGTAGGGTTTTGTAACTAAATATCTTCTTGATCTTCATCATGTGGATGAATTGAAAAACTTTGCAGCTAATAATCTTCTTTAGTTGGTGATTGAAGTCGTGTACTGGGATCCACACATTTGATTAGTCACGTACTTAGGAGCCGTGCATTGAAAGGAGAAACTGTCACAACAGAACAAGTCCAATTGGGTATTGGGGTAAGGGTTCAACTGTAGGTTGGTAAGGTACTTGGGATTCCTTTACCTGTAAACTTGTAACCGCTTGTTATGATAATAGTGGAATTTCGGGAGTGGTGACCTTAAAATCACCCGGTGGAGTTTTTGCCGTGTAGGTTTTCCCCATTCGTAAACAAATCACTGTATCATTTATTTTCCACTACATACTTAGTTTGATTGGTGATTTTTTTGTGCTACCATGCTTTTACATGTTAAATTGGTTAATTATTTGAACTTGACTAATTAATCAATTAATCTATCACAAGGGGTCAATATGTTTTTGGCCTATCAAGTGGTATCAGATCAGGCATACTCTGATTAGGGTTTAATCTTTGTGTGTGATCCATTGACCCTTGTTTGTCATGGATAGAGGTCAGTCTCTTATCATATCTCCGTTGTTTGATGGTACTAACTATACATACTGGAAAGTACGCATGAGAGCTTTTTTACAGTCCCTAGATAAGAAGGTGTGGCAAGCTGTGGAAATAGGCTAGACCAAGCCTAAAGAAGCGCCGGCCGATTAGGATGAAGCTAAGATCAAGGCGGCAAACTTCAATAGTAGAGCATTGAATGCCTTATTCAGTGCGGTCACTAATGAGGAGTTCAAGAATATATCTTCCCCTGAAACTGCTAAGGAAGCATGGACCATCCTCTAGACAACCTATGACGGAACAAAGACTGTCAAAGATTCGAAGCTACAAAGGCTCACTACAAGCTTCAAAGAAATTAAGATGGAGGAGGATGAGTCATTTGATGAGTTCTATGCCAAGCTCAAGGACATAGTGAACTCAGCCTTCAATCTTGGGGAAACTATTCCTGAACCCAAGATTGTGAGGAAAGTGCTCAGATCTCTACCCGAGAGATTCCATGCCAAGATCACGGCGATAGAGGAATCAAAGGATATTGACAAGATTCCTCTGATTGAGCTGGTTGGTAATCTATAAACCTATGAGCTAGGATTGACAAGAATTGGTAAGTCGGGAAAAGGCAAGAGAATGACACTAAAGGCCAAGAGAAATGAGACAGACGAGTCATCAGACGATGAAGACTCTAAAATGAAGTCTTACATCACCAGGGAATTTAAGAAATTCATGAAAAATGTCAATGGAAAAGGCTTCGACAAGGACCGTAGGCAATCTAGTTCTTCTCAATTCAAGAGCCAAGATAAAGGGAAGAAGGATGCAAGGGATGGTGGTCAGTACACTGTTCCCGCAAGACCCAAGTGCTTCGAATGTCAAGGTTTCGTTCACATGAAGCAGGATTGTCCCACATATCTCAAAAGCATTGGGAAAAGCAAGGCACTAGTCGCTACTTTGAGCGACACTAAGCCTGAGGATGATTTCGACAATGAGGATGATGGAATCTTGAATGCCTTCACTGCCACTCTCAATCTTACTGAAGGGGTTATTGAAGATGTGGATGAAGAAGAGGAATTGGTGGAATCTAAGTTTGAAAAGATGGATGATCAAGATGATATGCATACAGCCTATGAGAAACTGTACAAGCTTTCTGAGAAGCATGAGAAGCTCTATAAGCTAGCCATCAAGAAGCTTAGTGATGTGGAACTTAACCGTGAGGAACTTTCCATAAAGTTTGATGAAGCTAATCAAACTATTGGGGCAATGAGATTCGAGAACAATTTCTTGGCTGAGAAGATCAAGAAACTTGAAGCGAAGTTGTTTCAAGCCAGAGCACAACTGGAGAGGGCATCAAGTGTGAAGCTGGACGAGATGCTCAGCATTCAGAAATCTGCTTCTAATCAAACAGGACTGGGGTATGAATTCTCTTCTTCTAATATTGCTTCTACTAGTACTACTATTTTTGTTCCTCCTACTAATAATATTAAAATTGAAAACAATGATGTTAAAATTGAATTAGCTAGTGAGAATCTAGACAAGGGTAAATCTATCTTAGGAGCACCCCTTAAGCTTGAGAAGAAGGACATTAAAAACTCTAAGACTAAGAAGGCTAACTCTCAAAAGCCTAAACAGAAGAAGCTGCATCTCTGTCATCATTGTGGTATTGCCGGTCATACTCGACCAAATTGCTATAAGTGGTTAGCCACTCAACAGAGTAATAGCATGATAGCATCTGGGAACCAGAATCAGCTTCAAACCTCTCTTGCTCCTTTTGGAAATCTTCTCAAAGCCCTCATATTCCTTTCAAACTTGAACGGTTTCAATCCTTCCCCTCATCACTAGTTCAAGGGTTCGTTAAGAGAAAATGTTATTCCAAGGTGTGGAAGGAAAAGGGTTCCAAGTGATTTATTCACTTTATCTCTCTCTCCTCTTCTTGTTTTTGTTTTGCATTACTTGTGTATTTTGCTTTCTGTTTATGAGTCAGTATAGTTTTATGCATTGTTTTATCTTATTTAACATGTTTTTGTTTGTGTGTTTTCAGTTTTGTTTTATTTATGTTTTTCAGATTAATATATAAAAAAATGAAAAATTGAAAAATACAAAAACAATGTGTGTTTGTGTACATCGGTTCTTGTGAACCTTAAAATGGCCATTGAAACAGAGTCTTCTAAATTTTGTATCTCTTGTAGCTTAGATGAGCATTCTTATGCACAACTAAGCAAGTGAGATTTGTAGCTCTTTATTTGTGATGAGTAAGGTTAAGTGATCTTTTGAACTTAACATTCGTATCACACTTTTTGACGGGTAGGACTAGAAAATCCTAAGAGAAAGGCATAAATAACCATCTCACCATTGTTACTTGCCAATCATGATATGACATTTGTATACTTTGGCATAGCAAAAGTGCAATGTCAAAGTTTAACATAATTAGGTATTTCTTTTTCTTTCCTTTATATACCTATACATGATTTTCTTAATAAAAAGAAAATATGCAAAGAAAATGAAAGCAAAAAGATAAAATAAAAAAATGCTTTAAATATGATTGCAAGCATGTTTTCTAGGAGATGTAGGAGTTATAGGATGTACTTCAAAGGTGATAGTTCCCATCAAACAGTTATGATTGTGTGTGAGTTAAAGTGATTTTCTCATATCTCAAATCGTCATAACATAGAGACACTTATACAATCTTGCGATGTTTTCACACAACACGCAATATTCTTTGCTACTTTTGATACATGTTCAAGTATAATGTGATTTGGCCATCACAAGGTTTACATGTGTTGATGTATGCTCACTAAACTATGTTGACTTGTTTTTGAAATATAAAATCGGTTAGATTTGTTTATTGTGTGAGTGTGCATTTTGAGATCCCTGTGCTTAAAATTGTTGTTGAGAGATGATTTTGAGAGTCTAATATGTTGATTGGATAATTGGTTGAGTTGCATGTGGAGTTGCATTCATGTTTGTGTTTTTCCTTTCTTAAAAAATTGTTTTGAAAAGTTGGCTTGACACCTCCTCGATACGTCCTTGACACCTGGCTGTCTATCTAGCTTCTCAGATTTTTCTTATTGCAATCTCGATAGCTTCTCGATAGCTTCTAGATCGATTGAGAAACCTTCTGTCCTCTCGATAGTTTCTCGACACCTTCTGGATTGATCGAGAAACCTTCTGTCCTCTCGATAGCTTCTCGACACTTGGTGGATCGATCGAGCATCTGTTCTTGTGTTCTGTCTTTTTTCCTCGACACCATCTCGATAGTTGGATATGTCGACATGTATTTCTTAACAAATAGCTCGACAGATGTCTCGACACCTCTTGATACTTGCGTCTGTCAGGATTTATTGAGGTTCTATTTAAAGGTTCTATGCAATCTGGTTCTCATTTCTCTCGATCTCTCTCTCGACAGATTTGTCTTTTCTCCTTCCCAACCTCTCTCTCATACTCCAAATCTTTTTCTTAAGGTTTCCTCAAGCATCTTCAAGATTTTCTTCACTTGGTAAGTTTTTTATTCATCATTCTACATGCATTTTATGTTTTTGAAACCTAGATTTTGGGGTCTTTGAAAAATCTTGGGGTTTTTCAAAATTGATGGGTTTTTGTTGAAATTTTTGGGATGGGTTTTGTAGTTTTTATCTTAAAAACTCCATGCATTGCATCACATTCGCATTCTAATAGTATTCTCATGCATTTAGATGTGTGAAATATGTTTGTGTGCTGGTAGATTTGGATTGGGCTGAGCTCATGATGTTTTACATATTGCATGTCACATGTTCATGCATTCCCCATGCATACGTTCTATCTTTTCAATATACTTGTTATATTTGAATTGTGTTGAAACTTTTCTGAGTGTTTCTTTCTCCCTCTTCTCTCTTTCTGTTTGCGTTTGTAGTGTCTATGGCACCAAAACGTAAATCTATTCCGACCCAGAACCCTCTTCGTTCTAGGGCCTCTTCATCTTCTAATTCCACTCCTATCTCTGTTCAGTTCCATGATGAGAAAGCCCATCAGGACTTCTTGGAGAACTTCTCTAAACGTGGTGTTCATTCAGAATGCCAAGTTGTTCTGGCGGACTTTGTCGACACCAACCTTCCCAATATCTTTCACAAATGGGAATGGGAGTCACTATGTGACGTCCCGACCACTTGTCCTTCCGTGCTGATTTAGGAGTTTTACTTCAACATGCATGGTTTCGATTATTCAGTACCTCTCTTTCTCACTCGCGTTTGAGGTAAGTGCATAGTTGTCACACCGGAGTTGGTATCCGATGTGCTCCAGGTACCAAGGGTTGCGTATCCAGACTACCCCAGTTGTGAGCGTCTACGGATTGTGTCGAAAGACAAGATGATTTCTGCTTTTTGTGAGAGCCCTTCTGATTGGGGTGAGCACTAGTTTAAGTCATCTCGACCTTTTGCTAAAGGTCATTGTTTCTTAAACATGGTAATGACTTTTATCCTACATCCTCTCTCTCACTACAACTCTATCACAGAGCCTTGTGCTCATTTTCCGTTGTCTCTTATTGAGGATCTTACCATTGACTTTCCTTCACATTTCATCTTTTCCATTTTAGATGTGTATAAGGATACGAATACTCGTGATAAGCTCATCTTTCCTTCCGCTATCACGAGGATTTTATGCCATTTTTCTATCTCTTTTCCTGTCTCCAACCATTTTTCTGTCATGGTTGCCGTAGATGCTGCTATCATAAAACGTAGTGAGGCACAGTTTCGATCGCATCAGACAGGTTTGGCAACTCCTTCCTCCCATTCCGCTCCATCTAGATCTGCTCGTGCTTCATCCTCTCCCTCTTCCTCTTCGAGCGATGTGTCACTAGGAGATATCATGGCGCAGCTTCAGCGCATGGATGCTTGCTTGGATACGCTCTCTACAGAGTTGTATCAGGTGAATGTTCATGTTGGTCGCATTGCTAGGCGACAGGCGACCATGGGTGGCTTTGCTCCCGAGATTTCTCCTCCACCACCGCCTGTGGCTTCCACGTCTGGGGATGATGATGGAGATGCTAGCTCTACCAATGAGATGTCTACTTGACACTCTACCGTTTGTCACTCGTGACAAAAATAGGGAGTAGTTTTGGGTTATGAGAGTAGTTATACTTAGGGGGAGTGTTGAGTGCTGAGGGATGTAGTGAGGATTACTTGTATCTTTTTCTTTTCTCTACTTTAGATACATTTTCTTCTTGTACCTAGGTCTTGTGACCATTATTACATACATTGTGCTCATTTTTGTTATATATATATATATATATATATATATGAGTTTTGTTTCTTTCACCTATCTTTACATGTGTTGTCTCTTTTCTCCCTTTATACACATGTTTCTTTAATTTGTATGCAATTTATTATTTCTATTTCACACTAAGATGCCTTGATGAGTTTTGTTTAAAGTGTTTCAGAAATACAGATTGTCAAAGTCTACTTGTCATAAACTCTCTTCTTGCAAAGTTTTTCAAGAGTTTGTGTTAGGATAGATTTTATTATATTCAACAAGTGAGTATGAGTTGTGTGATTTATGACTTCTCTCATATGTTCATTTATTGGTTGTGGTTTTGTCACGGATCGCTAAAGGGGGAGATTGTTAGGACATATGTGTTTCACTTGTTTAGAACATGTCATTTATTATTTATGTAATTGGCTAATCCTTTGTTAAACGCAATTTACTTATAATTGGGTAGATTTAGGATGAGGTTAATGCTTCAAGAAATAAGGTTTCAAGATCAAATGTTAAAGTCATGCAAGTCTGTCTAAGAAATAAGTTGAGAAGTGCTCTTCATTAAAGCTCGACAACTACTCGACAACACCTCAACACCTATAGCTATTGAGATTTAAGAAAAACAGATTCCAAGTTCTGTTTTAATTCTAATCCATGGATATGTCTTTGGGCCTTCTTTTCTCCTAACCCTCGACATATAAGAGGATTATTTTAAGGGCCGTCATAGTGTGTCAAGTTGCACAAGCATTGAAAAATCCTTGTTCATACAAATTGTAACTTGAGACGAAGTTCTTGCCTTAGTTCATCTCTTTTGTGAAGAAGTTGCTGTGTCTTTGCACTGTAGGATTTTGTAACCAAGCATCTTCTTGATCTTCATTGTGTGGATGAATTGAAGAACTTTGCAACCAATAATCTTCTCTAGTTGGTGATTGAAGTCATGTACTGGGATCAGCGCATTTGGTTAGTCAGGTACTTGAGAGCCGTGCGTTGAAAGGAGAAACTGTCACTACAGAACAAGTCCAATTGGATATTGAGATAAGGCTTCAACTGTAGGTTGGTAAGGTACTTGGGATTCCTTTACTTGTAACCTCTTGTTGTGATAATAGTGGAGTTTCAAGAGTGGTGACCTTAAAATCACCCGATGGAGTTTTTGCCATGCAGGTTTTCCCCATTTGTAAACAAATCGCCGTGTCATTTATTTTCCGTTGCATACTTAGTTTAATTGGTGATTTGTTTTTGCTACTACGCATTTGCATGTTAAATTGGTTAATTAATTGAACTTGGCTAATTAATCAATTAATCCATCACAAGAGGTCAATATGTTTTTGGCCTATCAGTTACAAAACCCTAAAGCGCAAAGACGCAGTAGCTTCTTTAAAAGAGAATAAGACTTCAGTCACCTTTTGCAATTGTTCTCTTTGTATTCTCTTGTGTGACGGCCTTTAAAATATGCGTTATATATGTCTAGGGTTGTGAGAAAAGAAACCCTACACAAATACAAAAGCCTGGCCCAAAAATCAGATTTGAAAATTCTTATTTCAGTAACCTCGATAGATAGCCTTGATAGATAGCATCTATTGAGCCTCATTAAACCTCGATAGATAGCATCTGTCAAGAAGCTATAGAGCAGCTATCTGCAGGTGTCCAGCAAGTGTCCAGTAGGCGTCCAACAGATGTCCAGCTTTAGTAAACACCTTTTCTTCACTTGTTTCTTGGTTCAATCGTCATGGCTTTAATACTAGACTTGAACAACATGTTCTTTGAAGTATTAAACACATCCTAGATTTATCCAAATACAACTAAAGTGTGTTTTGTCAAAGGATTAGCCAACTACATAAAATATGTCCCTAAAAATTTTCCCCTTTCGCAATCAATGACAAAATCACAACAAACAAATGAACATATGAGAGAAGTCATAAATCACTCAACTCATACTCACTTGTTGAATAGAATAAAGTCTATTCTAACACAAAATCTTGAAAAACTTTGCAAGAAGAGAGTTCATGGCATGGAAGACTTTGACAACTTGTATTTCTGAAACACTTTAAACAAAACTCATCAAGGCATCTTAGTGTGAAACAGAAATAATAGATTGCATACAAGATAAAGAAACATGTGTATAAAGATAGAAAAGAAACAACACATGTAGAGGTAGGTGAAAGAAACATATATCATCATATATATATCAAAAATAAGCACAATGTATGTAAACATGGTCACAAGACTTAAGGTACAAGAACAAGAAGCTAAAAGAAGCTTCTACAACAACAAGGAGGTAAACACTCCCCCTAACCAGATGAAACACATCTCCCCCTTACAAAGACATGTATTTCTCCCCCAAACTTGTAGAATCTTAAAAAAAGAACCCACAAATTCTCAAATTTCTCCCCATTTTTGTCACGATTGACAATGGGTACAAGAAGCTAGAAAGCTTCACTCGAGAAACATGAAGATGATAAAAAATGATCAAGGGGCACAAAAAATCCATTTAAATACATGAATGTAATGAAAAAATATGTTATGGATGACAAGATAAAAGAAACATACAAAACATGTGAAAAAAAATGCATGCAAAGGATTTCGATCGATCAAGAGGTATCGAGGAGCTATCGAGCAGACCTCGATGGATCGAAGAACTATCGTGAAGCTATCAAGGAGACGGAAACTCTCTCGATCAATCCACCTTGCTATTGAGAGGTGTCGAGATTGAGATAAGATGCAACAGAAGAGCTCGACAAATAAGCCAGGTATCGAGAGGTGTCGAGAAGGTGTCGAGATGGCTGAAACACAATTTTTCAAGAAGGGAAAAACACAGATATGAATGCAATCAAACATGCAACTCAGCCAATGAACCAACCAACATTTTAACCTCTCAAAAACATCTTTCAACCAACAAAGAGTGAAGCATATAGCTCCCAAAAACACACACACACACACACTAAACAAGTCTAACTGATTTGATATTTCTAAAACAAGTTAAGATAGTTTAGTGAGCATACATCAACGCATGTAAACCTTGTGATGGCCAAATCACATTGT
Organism: Castanea sativa; assembly: GCF_040712315.1. Taxonomy (NCBI): domain Eukaryota; kingdom Viridiplantae; phylum Streptophyta; class Magnoliopsida; order Fagales; family Fagaceae; genus Castanea; species Castanea sativa. Next base: position 45,682,992 of record NC_134017.1, on the reverse strand, counting down.
GCCTACACATGTATCAAAAGTGGTAAAGAATTTTGCGTGTTGTGTGTGAAAACATCACAAGATTGCATGTGTCTCTAAGTTATGACGATTTGAGATATGAGAAAATCACTTTAACTCACACACAATCATAACTGTTTGATGGGGACTATCACCTTAGAGGTACATCTTATAACTCTCACATCTCCTGGAAAACATGCTTGCAATCATATTTAAAGCATTTTGTTCTTTTTACTTTTATTTTCTTTGCATATTTTCTTTTTATTAAGAAAACCATGCATGGGTATACAAGAGAGAGAAAAGAAATACCCAATTATGTTAAGCTTTTGACATTGCACTTTTGCTACACCGAAGCATACAGATGTCATTGACATTCCACTTTTGCTATGCCTAAGAACACAAATGTCATATCATAATTGGCGGATAATAGTGGTGAGATGGTTATTGATGCATTTCTCTTAGGATTTTCTAGTCCTACCCGTCAAAAAGAGTGATACGAGTGTTAAGTACAAGAGATCACTTAACCTTACTCATCATAAACAAAGAGCCACAAAGCTCATTTGCTTAGTTGTGCATAAAGATGCTCATCTAAGCTACAAGAGATACAAAGTTTAGAAAACTCTGTTTCAAAAGCCATTTTAAGGCTCACAGGAACCGATGTATACAAACACACTGTTTTTGTATTTTTCTGATTTTTCAATTTTTTTTATTTTTATTGTTTTTTTTATTTTGAAAACAAAACAAAATAAAAACTAAATAATCAAACAAAAACAGATAAACAATCATGAAAGCATGATTTCAAAAGCAGATAAGAAATCAAGCAAAGAGAGTCCTACTATAGATAGAAATAATTAAAGCAGAGGATAAACAGAAAAGTCAATTAAGTCTTAGGCTCCTTTCTCACCCACACAGCACAAGTCTTTGGCTGTGAAGATGAAAAACACGTGTCCCAGTATGTCTACTAAAGGACATAGAAGAATTAAGATTCTCCCAGAATTGAGTTAAAAAGCTCAAGACTTTTAATAACTCTCCAAAAGTTTCCTTGACAACGGGGGTCAAGGATCACACTCCGGAAATTAATCCAATCAAAGTGTACCTGCTCTGATTCCACTTGTTGGGAAATTTAGACCCCGGTTGATATAATTAACAAGTTTTAAACCCAATTTGTTAATTAGATTTATTATACATAAAACTTGTTAAAACAAACAAACATCAATATCATGTCACAAATAAAGTGCAGCGGAAAAATAAATAAGACAAGATATGATGACCCAAGAAAACCAATGAAACCAACCAGTTTCATAGGAAAAAACCTGGGGGGAAACCTTCCTGAGAAGAAATCCACTATAGTAAAGAGAAGTTTCAGATCTAGTGTAAAACCTTTGTCCCTAGACTCTACAATTCCCGTAGATGAACTCACTGTAAAAACCTTCTATCGCTTTAGAACCTCTAAACTCTTCAATATATGAACGCCACCCTTTGATGCACAAATCCCAATACATGACTAATCAATTGCGTGAATCCTAATACGCGACTTCAATCACCAACTAGAGAAGATTTGTTGGCTGCAAAGTTTTTCACTTCATCAATAATGAAGATCAAAAAGCACTTAGTTATAAAACCCTAAGGTGTAAAGACGCAGTAGCTTTTTTTTGAGAGAATAAGGCTTCGGTTACCTTTTACATATGTTCTTCTTGTATTCTCTTGTGTGACAGCCTCTAAAATATGCCTTATATATGTCTAGGGTTGTGAGAAAAGAAACCCTACACAAATACAAAAGCTTGGCCCAAAAATCAGATCTGAAAATTCTGATTTCTGTAACCTCGATAGATAGCCTCGATAGATAGCATCTGTCGAGCCTCATTAAACCTCAATGGATAGCATCTGTCGAGAAGCTGTCGAGCAGCTATCCGCAGGTGTCCACCAGATGTCTAGATTTAGTAAACACATTTTCTTCACTTGTTTCTTGGTCCAATCTTCATGGCTTTAATACTAGACTTGAACAATATGCTCTTTGAAGTATTAAACACATCCTAGTTCTACCCAAATACAAGTAAAATGCGTTTTTTCAAAGGATTAGCCAACTACATAAAATATGTCCTTAACACAAAGGATTAGCCAACTACATAAAATAGTGACATATGTTTCTAACATGGAAAACACATATGTCCTAACATACTTGAAAATTAATTTTTCTAGACTTTGGTTTTAAATTTCTTGCTATAAATATGCTTGATTAATGTTTGCACTAATTATTTTGTCTTGATTAGGGGTGTACACCCAACCTAAAAATCAACTAAATTTGGTCTATTTATTGGATCAAGTTTATTTTATCTATTTATTTTTACAGTGGGTCGGGTTAGGTGTGAGTCAAAAAATTTACAATTTTGCCTAACTTAACTTGACCCACCTATATTTAATATATATTGTTAGGTTCTAAAAGTTTTGAACGATTGGCGAACCTTGAGCACAAACTTGTTTAGGTCTAGATCTTAGAGTCTAGAGAATTTATTAGACAATGCTCAAGGTGTTGGAAGTCAGAATAAAAGAAAAAGGAAGTTGTAGAAAGAAGAATTCGAAACATGCTAGACCAATCGAGACTATGGTTCAACAGTTCGAGATACGAATTTTGCAAATTTTAATTTTGGCCCATGAGTCCATAAGCCCATTAAGAAATTAGGGTTTCAAATCTATTTCACGTAGTATTTAAATGAAATCCTGAGGCATGTTTTGTAGAGACTTTGGAGGTACTATTGTGAGATATAAAAGGTGATGTGCCTTCTCTTTTCAAAGTCACTACTGGAAATTATTTTCATATCAGTAAAACCGGTAGATCTAAAGTTGCTGCAACAAGATCAACAACTGATAATGATTTGAACCTTCAAGGGTGGTCTTAAAGCCACAAACTGGAGAGTTTATGTTGCTAAACCTTTGTGTGAGATCCCAAAGTCATAAGCGTGGGAGCTTGTGTGCTACAAATCCAAGAGAGAAGAGTTCATGGAGTCGAAGTTGCATGTGGTTGTGTGAGTAAGTTCTACTAGAGGTAGCATCAGGTTTAGGGTTTAATCTTATGTAAACTTCAATTCTTTCTAGTGGATTTGTTTGCCTTGAGGATATGTCAGGTTAAATCCTCCCCAGGTTTTTACCTTGAAACAGTTGGTTTCATTGGTTATCCTGGGTAATCATATCATTGTTTCATTTATTTCTCCACATTACATATATGATTTATTAATGTTTTACCTAGATTTGAACAATTAACCTAAGTAAGTACTTGGCTAATATATTAGGTTAAAGAATTTGTTTTAAGGGGTCTAAACAAACAAACATATATTTTAAAAACACATTGTATGATTTTTTTTTTATTCATTTGTATTAACTAAATTGGGATAGAACTATATAATACCTATCGACTATAGAATAACAAAACTTGTTCATTTTTAGTTTGTTTCTCATAAACTAAATTGAGATAGAACTATTTGATATCTTACTAACTAAATGAAATGTCATTTGGTTTGATACTTTGTATATGATGGTGCAATCACTTAGAATTTTCAGATGGCAGTGGCAACAAATAAAACTCTTTGATTTGATTATTTTTGTTGGTTTAACGTACAACAAACAAATTTATAAGATTATAAATCTGTTGTTGTTTGAAATTTAAAGCATTTATAAAATAGTTTGTTTTCGTTTAGTTCTATGTTCAGGTTTCTTAGGTTATGAATTTACTCTTATTTGTGTTGATATTGTACTAATGCTCAATTATTAAAAAAAAAAAAAAGTCCAACCCATGGGTCCAACCCGATTCAAGTGGTTTGAGTTGGATTTTTTTCAAACCAACCATGGTGGGATGCATTGACAAAACCCCCCAAGCCTGGCTCAAGTACGTGTGGTAGACTAGGTTTGGAGGGTCTTTTGTTATTTGTGTACTCCAACTATTTTCTCTAGTGGATCAATTTTGACTTGGAGGGTCGAAGAGAGGTTTTTTGCGGAGTTCTTCAGTTTCCTCTTCGATAACACATCTCGGTGTTATCTTGTGTTTACATCTCTTTTCCCTACTCTTTAAGCTTTTCTTTTATTGTTGATAATGGATGAATATGGCTTAGGGTAGTGATAACGGTTCTTTGCGCTTATTTACTCTTGTTCCACACTTAGTATAAGTTAGAGTAAAAGCTATCTAGCCGTAATTTTTAATTGGGGGTCTATACAAGCTCTTGTGTTTTTGCACAAATCCGAGCTTTCAGCTTTATTAACTAAAAAAATAATAATAATAATTCCCAAAGCCAAAGTTTAATAGCAAAAAATAGTGAAATCCATTAAAAAAAAACCTAAATAACTCAACATAACAAAAAATTCAACCTTTTGAGAAAGAAAGTAACAATTAGATAACAAGGGTGTTAGGGTCATATGTTTTGTAATTGACTAATCCTATTACAAAATGCACTTTACTTGTAATTGAGTAGATCTAAGATGGGTTTAGTGCTTTAAGAAACATGTTATTCAAGTCAAGTATTAAAGACATGAAGATTGATCCAAGAAACAAGTGAAGAAAAGTTGTTTATTAAGTCTTGGCAGATAGCTCAATAGATGCCTCCTATTGAGACTTAATGTGAAGCTCGATAGATAGCTTGACAGTAGCTCAATATATCGAGAATAATGATTTCAGAATTTCCGTATCTGAAATCCAGCCTAGGCTATTGTATTTGTTTAGGGTTTTTTTTTCTCACAACCCTAGACATATATAAGGCTTATTTTAAGAGCCATCACACACCAAGAGACTTATTTTCTCTATAAGAAGCTACTGCATTTGTATGCCATAGGGTTTTGTTACCAAGTGCTTCCAGATATTTATTGTTGTAAGTGAAGAACTTTGCAACCAACAACATTTGTTCAAGTTGCTAGAGTTAGTCATATACTGGGATCCGCGCAAATGGTTAGTCACAAATTGGGGGTTAGTCACAAGGGAAAGAAGGCTATTACAAGATCAACTCCAATTGTGTATTAGAGTGAAGGTTCAACTGTAGGTTGGTAATTCAGATAGGCTGGGGTAGTTGGTGTGAGAGACCGCCAAAACTGGGGGTGCCTCTAAAAAAAAAAGATTTGGGTACTTTTTAGGGCACCTCTCTTTTTGGGTAAGTGGTGTGGAGTCGTCACTTATTTTTTATACAAAAAAATAAGAAAAAAATAAATATAAAATACATGACTGAATAGTATCCTTCTCATTGATTTAATAAAAAAAAAAATACATGTTTGAAAAATTGAAAATTACATGGCTTTGGGTCCTAGTTACAAACTACCAAATAATTACATGGCTTTTTGTCCTAGCTACATTCTACCCAAAATAAAAAAATAAAGACAAGGCTTAGATCCACTTATCCAAAGACCTAAATTCAAAAGCTAGGTTACGGAATGGAAAGATGTTGGGCACCCATTCTGCCTAGACAGAGTTTGGTCTTCTAGACTCTTGTGACCAATGTACCCTTTATGCATGTTATGAATGACGTGTTGTATATAGGAACAAAACTAAATCACACAAATTTATTTATGAATGGATCCTCTTCTTTGTTTAAAAAAAATTCAAATCTGTTTTAGTAAAAAAATTGATTTTGGATTGTCAAAAATGCCGGATCTGTTGTATAATAAAAAAGTGGTTTTGTTTTGGAGAGAAAAACTCAGATTTGTTTTGGTGATTAAAAAAAATTGATTTTAGTATTTTTTTTAAATCAGATCTATTTTAACATGTAGAAAAAAATGGTTTTAAGTTTGTAAAAGATCAGATCTGTTTTGTGATGATTAAAAAATGGTTTTTGATAACAAAAAAATCAAATCTATTTTTATATGTTTTTTTTTAAAAAAAAATATGAAAAAGTTTTATTTATTTATTTATTTATTTTTTATGAAGAGAATTTTACTCATAACATAAATTTATGCTATATGAACCAAACAAAACAAAACAAACATAAACACAATCATGCTTAATCTTTTTCTTTATTTCGAAATCTACATATGGTAACCAAAAATTAGATCTGTATCTAAGAAAGATATAAATCAGTTTTTGATTTGAGAAATATTTAGGTCTACATTTAATAAAGATGCAGATCCATTTTTTATTAAGAAAAAAAATTCAGATCTACATCTAAGAAAGGTGCAAATGTGTATTTATTTTTTTAAAAAAATCCAGATATACATCTAAGAAAGATGTGGATCTATTTTTATTTTAAGAAAAAGCATTGATTATATGCAGATTATTGGAATTAAGAAAGAGATCAGAACAATTATATAAACAAAATCAAGATCATGCTTTAACAAAACAATGATTAACAATTCATGTTATGGATAAAAGAAAACATGCATCATCATTAACAAGAATCATAAAAGAGAAAACAAAAAAGAATAGGGTGATTGAAAACAACCTCTTGCATGGAGCACTTCTTGTTCTTCAAAGGATGTTTTAGGGTTCAAAAAAATTTATTCAATTATCTTTGAAATCTAAAACCCTAATTTTAGCAGCAAATATCAAAGAAGATCAGCAAATATGAGCAATTTGAGAGCCTAAAAACGTATACCTCTCAGAGTGCGAAAAAATGTCCCTAAATTATGAGATCCAGTCTCTATTTATAGAAGCTAGAAGACTCTAAAAAATAACTCCGACGTGTAGAATGCGAATCGGCACTAAACTTCTGCAAAAAGATCAAAAAGGGTGTCCCTTATCATCACCCAAAGAAAGTTGGGCCAAAGCCCAAAATGAGTCAATTCGGCACTCCAAAAGTGCCAAATGGTTCTCTTGGATACCGAACACACTTTTGTGTTCGGGTGCGTTTTTTACTCTCTTTCTAGGGTTTTTTGATAAGGTCCTTGTACCTAGACGTGTTTTCATCCTTAGTCTATGATTTTGTTTTTATCTCTTTTATGGATAATTCAGACTTTTTAGGAACAATTTTCTTATAGATAAATTCCTTAAAATAAATTTTGATAAAATCAGATTATCCACAATTTTATTTTTACCCAATCATCCCTTTTATTCCTATGCATGCAATCCTATTTTAGACACTAATTATCAACCAATCACAAGATTATTTAATTAATTTTAATTGTTTAACCAATTAAAATTAATTTAAATTAATTATGCATGGTCGACTCTTCCTAGACACAATGCATGTTGACTGTGCAAACTTGATCATGTGATATCTTTCAATCCGATGGTTTGATTTAGAAACCGGACACACCATTGTGACCGTTAGAATCTCAAGATCATTTTTATGATATGCAATGAATAAATTGATTCATGTAATGCAATCATGATTTTTGGGGTACATGGATGGTCATTCCAGTCATCTTCCTTGATTAAATAATGGGTGCAAAATCAAGTGTCTACAGAATGCCCCTCATTGACAGAGATTGGAAAGCGAATGTCAATATAAAACAAAGACTCTGATTTTAGTGACCATGATTTAATTGAGGTTGAATTTTCAAAGATTACCTAGCCCTCAAACCTAAAACTTTTTAGTGTAGAACTAGAACCTTATCTTTTGACAAAAAAATGAAAATACTTGACTTAGCTTATAGTTGATGACTCTATAATTGATTCTTGACAAGTGGGATGACCAAGAGGCTTTTCAATCCTAATCTTGAATGATGGATGCGACCAAGAGGCTTTTCAATCATAATCTTGAAAATGGAGTTTTTTGTGACCAAAGGGCCTCTCAACCTTGAAACTGGAGTTGTTTACGACCAAAGGGCTTCTCAACCTCAATCTTGACATAAGGTAACCAAAGGGCCTCTCAACCTTGGAACTTGAAGAAAGGTGATCAAAGGACTTCTCAACCTTGGAACCTGAGCTGTCTGCGACCAAAGAGCTTCTCAACCTCAATCTTGATGAAAGGTAACCAAAGGGCTTCTTAACCTTGAAATTGGAGAAAGGTGATCAAAGGACTTTTCAACCTTGAAACCGAATCTGTCTGTGACCAAAGGGCTTCTCAACTTCAATCTTGACACAAGGTAACCAAAGGGCTTCTCAACCTTGAAACTTGAAGAAAGGTGATCAAAGGACTTCTCAACCTTGAAACTGGAGCTATCTATGACCAAAGGGCTTCTTAACCTCAATCTTAATGAAAGGTAGCCAAAGGGCTTCTCAACCTTGAAAATTGAAGAAAGGTGATCAAAGGACTTCTCAACCTTGAAACCGGAGCTATCTGTGACCAAAGGGCTTCTCAACCTCAATCTTGATGAAAGGTAACCAAAGGGCTTCTCAACCTTGAAACTTGAAGAAAGGTGATCAAAGGACTTCTCAACCTTGAAATCGGAGCTGTCTGCGACCAAAGGGCTTCTCAACCTCAATCTTGACGAAAGGTAACCATAGGGCTTCTCAACCTTGAAACTGAAGAAAGGTGATGAAAGGACTTCTCAACCTTGAATTCAGAATTGCTGGAATGTCGATCAATGGGGCTTCTCTACTTTAATTTGAATTGCTGAAATGTTTGATCAAAGCTATTCTCTACTTCAATATGAAATTACAGATATGTCGATCAAAGGTCTTCTCTACTTTAATATGAAATTGTTGGAATGTCGATCATGTTGGGGTTTATGCCCTAAAATCCAATTTATTGGCATGTCATAAATTATTAAATTGTTTAATTATATGAGACTATCTATAAATGAACTAATGGGACATTATCATAGTTGATGAGATGAATTGTATGTGATTTAGTCATAGAAGATGTAAATCACAAGGTCCTTGTAAACTCAAAATGTAGTTCGTAGTCGGTGATGAAAATGAGCATTTCATCTGTGAAGACTATAACATATCAACTAAGATGATTTGTCTTGATCATGGAAGTGGAAATTTCTAGTTGATATGTTGATATGTTTTAAGAGTTAAGACATATTGAACTAGACTACTGTGAGATTTATTATTCTCCTAACGACTGTCAATTGAATAATAAATCTCACGACTTCGATTAACATCAACTCTAAATCCTGAGAGAATAATGGACCTAATTATGAGATGTAGGTTGCTTTGATATATCAAGAATGAGATCTATTAGTCACGGTCAAAATCTCAGTATGTTGGGCAGCTGCATTTAGTGTTAATGGAACATATATTTTCAAGATGGAATTCATAATCTCTTAATGGAGATATAAAATATTCCCTTTGAGATAAGTTTAATGAGTTTAGTTGTTCAGAGAGTTGGGCCCAACCACTTTAGTAAGGAGTTACTAAAATATATATATTTATGAAAATATATGATGAATAACATAAAGGATTAAACCAGGTACTCAAGAATTAAGATGTAGTAATCTTCAAAGTGGCCGTTTATATTCATGACTTTGTATTACTACGAATATTTTAATGAAAGGGTTGCATGTATAATAAAGTCTTGGGATATAATTTATTAATAAGGCCTAGAGTGCAATTATATTTATATAGTGGTATTAAATATAATTAATTGTAACTTTGGACTTGTCAAGAGTTGACGGAAAAGCCTAAGGCCCATTGAAGCTAGTGTCTTATTGGTCCCACTCCAAGCCACACACTAAAACTCAATTGAAAAGACCTAATAGGCCAGCCCAATTAGATAATCAATTAGTTATAAAGGGAGAAATATACAGAATTTTTATTAGCAATATAAGAAATGGTGTGTATGTGAGAGATAGACACACGTTCATTCTCCATTTGAAAACTGATTGAGAGACAACATATCTTGGGCGTAAAGTGGAATTGGAGCGAAGATTAAAAGTATTCCCGAATACTTCAATCTTTGGTTTTGAATTTCACCACACCAAGGTACGCTATCTTGTTCTCAAATTCTAAAATTTACATAATGCATGTTATCAATCATGAATGAAATAGATCCTTATTTGTTGCCTTCGCTATCTGCTTTGTATGAGATACAAAACTAGATTTTCCAACAGATCAAAGGTCTTCTCTACTTCAATCTAAACTACTGAAATATTTGATCAAAGGTCTTCTCTACTTCGATCTGAAATTGCTGAAATGTCGATTAAAGGTCTTCTCTACTTCAATATGAAATTGTTGGAATGTTGATTAAGGTTCTTCTCTACTTTAATCTGAACTGCTGAAATGTTTGATCAAAGGTCTTCTCTACTTCGATCCGAAATTGCTAAAATGTCGATTAAAGGTATTTTCTACTTCAATCTAAAATTGTTGGAATGTTGATCAAAAGACTTCTCTACTTCAATTTGGCATGTTGGCTGCAAAAGTCAAAATTTGGAATTAGACTTTAACTGATGAGTGCTTTGTGGTCCCATTATTTCTGTGATGTGTGATTTTCATTTACCCCTTCTTGATTTGAACTTTATCAAGAAAAGTTTGATTGACAAAAGATTCTATTTTTGAGAAACATTTGATTTTGAAACTTGGAAGTTTTGAAATTGACATTTAAAATGCTGAGACTTTCAAACTTTGAGATTTTGACTTGAAATTTAGAATTTGAAATCTGAAATTTTGAGATTTGAAAATTTGAAAATTAAGGCTTGGAGTTTTGATCATGAAATCTAGGGTCTGAATTTTTTTTTCTTGAAATTTTGAAAACTAGAGATTTGAATTTAAAATTTTGGCATTGAGAATGTGGATTTTTTTTTTTAATAATTTGGGAATGAAAACATTGAATTGAAAATTTGGAGATTGAAAGATACTTGAAAACTTAGAATTTGAAGAAAATTTTTTTTGGGATTTGACTGAGTCAACTCAGGCAAACTGAGTTGACTTAACTTTTGGTTGAGTTTAAGTGTGGGGGCCAAAACTTCTTTGTTTCTTCCTTTTTTCCTTTTTGCTTCATCTTCATCAACTTCTCTTCGTCCATTAACACTACTCACCTTCTTCTTCCCCTTAATTTTTCTTCTTCATTTCACCATTTTTTTCTCACAAAAAACACTTTTCTAGACTTCTTAACCTTCCCTCATCCATCTCTATCAATATTTCTTTAGATCCTTGTGTTTTGAGCATTTTCACCACGCACCCATTTTTGGTGAAACCCATTTTCTAAACCCATTTTTCTTTGCATTAAGATGAATTCTTCCTCCAAGGGATTTTTTTTTCTTGCTTTCATGGTAAGAAATATGATCCAACATTTGATTGGCACGATGAGGATGGACTTCGTCAAGACCTTAGGACCCATGCTCCATATTGTCATGTAGACACCAAAGTGAGTTTTTCTTTGGTTTCTTTGTTGGGAAAATATTGTTTCATGTTCCATTGAGAATTTCATGGTTAAATATTGTCGTTTGGTTGTTTGAAATTTGGGGCATTGTGTGATTGGTTATGTTGAAAAATGGATTTGGACATTCTTGAAGAGTTGTTTCTTGATCACGGTGCAATTTGGACAATGTTGGCGGCTTATGAAATTTTGACATTGTCAGTAGATTGTGATATTGTTGGTTGAATTTTGGTTTGAATTTTGGGAGTACTGGCATTGTGAAAATTTTGTGGTAGGCTTATATGAATGTGTTCATGATGTATATAGGAAAATTTTGTGGGTAAATTTGTGGGTATGGAAAATTTTTGGACATGGGAAAAATTTTATGGGCATGAAATTTTGATTATGAAAAATTTTGGTTGGGCATGTGATGTTGGTTTTTAGAAAATTTTTGTGATTATGATTTTGGCCATGTGAGAATTTATTTGTGCATGGGCATGAGCTTGTGGGACTTTTTTTTTGCTATTTTGGAAATGTAGGAACATTTTTTTGCATGGTTGTGGAAAAGATTTGGTAGTTGTGTATGGATATGTGAAGAATTTTGATTGTGGTGAAATTTTGGTGCGGCATTGGTTTTTTTTTTTTTTTTGTGATGTGGGTTTGGTCATAGAAATTTTCTTTTTTTGGACATGTAGTTTGGTCATGGAAATTGATGAGCTGAACTTTTGTGTTGCAGAGCCTCAAGAGTCGAGGCAGTCTCCATGAAAAAGTGCATGGGCAGCATTGTCTCCTAGCATCAAAAACATCATCAACGAAGTAGGCTTTGACACTTTCTTCGAAGTTTTGTTAAATCATGAGACACATGAATACAAAGCTCTCTAGTTACTTCTTGCCTTGGCAGAGTGCTTCTCGGACACTACATGTACCTTCCACTTTCCAGGTAATAGGGGAGGTAATGTTGACACCTTATGACTTCTTTGTTATCACAAGTATGAGGTTGGGTGGTGAAAGAATTCTTGTCAATGATTCCCTTACTTTAGCTGAACTCAAGAAACTTCTAGGTGTAATGCCTTCTAGAATGAGGAGTAAAAATATCCCATTGTCTTGGCTATGTGAAAATATTCCTCATTGTGAGACTGTGGCAAAAGGTGCTTATATGTTCATGCTTCTTTTTATTGGGACTTTCTTGTGTTCGAATTTAGGCGGTATTGTGAATCTACGCTACCTAGAAAGCTTGAGAAAAATTGGACAAATCCTAAATTATGACTGGGGCAGCATGGCTTATGCTACTCTGATGCATTTCATGACCCAACTCTCTAGGCAGAGTCTTTCAAGCTTGGGTAGGGCTCCATTTGTATGGCAGGCAAGGTTTGGGATTTTTTTGGCTATGTGTAGGTTTTGAAAAATTATTTTGGCTATGTGTAATGGTGTTGTGAATTTTTTCAGGTCTGGATGTATGAATATTTTGGGGTTGTCCTGATATCCAGGAGGAAGTTGCTGGCATTTTTCCTAGATTTCTCCGTTGGTTATCCAAATACTGTTTATCAGTGACCTCTAGGCATTCTTTGGAAATTTGGTGCTTGATGATTGACAATTTGACTGCAAATGATGTGAGTCCTTCTCCTTCTCGCCCCCCCCCCCCCGGCCTTTTTGTATGGGATCTTTGGTGCTTGATTATGGTTGATCTTTTCTCATTCTGGGTTTCTTTGTGATTTTTTAGATGTCTTTAGATCCTTAGGCTAGATGTGAGGTGTATTCAGAGTGTGAATGGGCTTTAGAGTTGAATGATTGTCAGGCATTGTTTGAATGTGGGCATGGAAGGTATTGGTATCTGGGTGATTGGGTGTTACCCCAAGTTCATCATGTGTATCCTCCTACAACAATTCCAGTTCCTCCTTGTCCCTACGTCCAGTTAGCTGGCCATCTAACTGATGAAAGAGATTGCTCAGGCACATGTGGGCTACATTATTCCAGGAATAGCAGGAACTTATTCTGAATTTATTCAAACTCATTTGCAAGGTTGCTTGGTTGACATATCAGTACTTCTTTTCTCCTTTTCTTGAAGTCAAATTTTCACCTTGTATATTCCTTTCCATATTTATGCTTGGGACAACATCTACATGTTGGATTTTTAGGCTCCATCTTCTAAAGGAAAGGAAGGGGGAGAGGAAGAGGTTGTTGGATAATCAGGTGTTTGTATCGCATAAAAAACAAATGCAGCGGAAATTTAGCGGATCTACTTCATACACAATCGATAACATGCACTACGTAAGTTTCAAAATCTAAGAACAAGAGAGTGTACCTTGGAGTGGTGAATTTCAAAACCAAAGATCAGAAGCACTTGGGAACACTTTCAATCTTCACTCCAATTCCACTAACGCCCAAGATGTGTGGTCTCTCAATCAGCTCCAAAGGGAGAATGTCAAAGTGTCTAACACTTCTCACACCACTTCACAAATAGTGTTCTTTCAATTCTCTACAGAAAATTTTGTATGTTTGTCCATTTGTATCTAATTGATTATCTAATTGGGCTGGTCTTTTGGGCCTTTCCAATTGGGCTTAAGTGTGTGGCTTGGAATGGGACCAAAAGGGACCAATAAAACACTAGCTCCAATGGGCCTTGAGCTTTTCTGTCTACTCTTGACAAATCCAATGTTACCATTAACTATATTTAATACCACTATATAAATATAGTTTCAATCTAGGCCTTATTTATAAGTTATATCCCAAGCCTTTATTGTACATTCAACCCCTTCATAAAATATTCGTAGTAACACAAAGTCATGAATGTAGACTGCCACTTTGTAAATTGCTACATCTTATCCTTGAGGACTTGGTTTAATCCTTTAAGTTATTCATCATATATTCATGAAATCCAATTCCATAAATATATACTTTAGTAACTCCTTACTAAAGTGTTTAGGCCTAACTCTCTGAATAACTGAACCCATTAAACTTATCTTAATAGAATATTTTATATCTCCATTAAGAGACTATGAATTCCATCTTGAAAATATATGTTCCATCAACACTAAATGTGGTTGCCCAACATACTGAGGTTTTGACCGTTACTCTAGATCTCACTCCTGATATATCAAAGCAACCTACATCTCATGATCAAGTCCATTATTCTCCTAGGATTAAGGATTCATGCAAATATAAGTCGTGAGTTTATTATTCATTTGACAGTCGTTAGGAAAATAATAAATCTCACAACGGTCCAATTCAATATGTTTTAACTTTTAAAACATATCAACATACCAACTAGAAATCTCCATTTCCATGATTGGCTTTTAAAACATATCGACTTAGGTTGAGAAGTAGAAGCTTCACTAACATTGGCTTCAACACTAGAAGTACCAAGGATGCCTTCCGCCGCTACCAATTCATTCATCAATTCAGACAAAGAATAATCCTTTTTGTTCATATTATAATTCAGTCTGAATTCCTTGAATGATTCCGGTAATGACTAGAGTATCAGATCCACTTGGGATTCTCCATCAATGTCGGCACCTAAAACCTCCAATGTATTCAAATTAGAGATCATTGTAAGACAATGTTCCCTTACTGAAGTACCTTAAGCCATTTTGGTATTATAAATTTGCCTCTTGGCTTCTTGCCTTGCAGAACGGCCTTGCTCACCAAACATCTCCTTCGAACTATGCATAATGTCCGAAGCTAGTTATACATCCTGCATTTGATGCTGTAGAACATTTGAGATGGATGCTAGGATATAGCACTTGAACATTTCATTAGATTTCTGCCAACGATCATATCGTTGTTTTTCCTCAGAAGGAGCATCTAATGAAGGAAATGTAAGACATAGTTGAGTAAGCACATATTTGTACTCTTCAGCAGTTAAAACAATGTCCAAATTTCTTTTCCAGTCAACATAGTTGGATCCAGTCAATTTTTTTTTATTAAAAATAGAAACAAGTAGGCTAAATGATGCCATGTTCAAATATGAAAATAATAAACATGAATATAATAAGTGAATTGGACATTATCAATTTAGCATATAAACATATAATATGGAACCTTAATAAAACTATAATATAATATATGCAACGACAACCCAATCTCATGTTTATAATTCCTTGGTAGCAAGTTTATAATAAACACTATGATTGATTGAGAACTAATCTTATTATTAGTGCTATCATGATAACTCTTATCAAACACTAATAATATGCCATATTACCTTTGGCCTCTAAGTAATAATGACATAGCTCCTTTGGGAGGTTAACATTACACTTAGTCTAGTGTACACCATTATCAGGAATCACATGTAGCCACATTTAATTTCCCTTTATAGTGTTTAAACTTGTAGTACCATGAAACAAAACACCCTCCTTTAGGATCGTGAGACATATACGCTAAGACGAGGTGCTTATCCACACAACTTTAAAAAGGTAAGTTCAATCTCATAGTACTATGAAATAAACACCCTTCTTTGGGATCGTGAGGCATATACGCCAAGACGAGGTGCTTATCCCACACTACTATGAACCGATAATGGAGGTCGTGAGATCCAACCCTTGTATCTCTCTCCCACTAGATGTTTTAAAATAAAGGTTTTTCAATGTTTAATACATACATAAACTAATTACACATAACCTTACTCTTTATACATGTAAAAATAGGTGTCAGAATTTTTGGCTACTCATTTTGGCGGCTCGCCTAGTTGCTAGACACCAGTCAAGAGTTCATCCAGAAGCTCTCGCGACTTATCTCGCGACTCGCCAGTCGCGAAAATGCCCAGAAACAGCTGTTTTTCTTTTAACTGTTTTTTACATTTCCAAAGAACAAAACACATTCTTAATGATAAAAGACGATGAGATTAAGATTAAAACTTGAATTTCGTTGATGTTAAATTGTTAAAATTCAATTTTACATGGTTAAAATCAAACTTAAACAACATCATAACATCAAAATTAGTTTTAATCAAACAATAGTTTCAAAACTAAAATATGCAGAAAAATGACTTCATAATCTTCACAACTATGAAAATAGTTTTCTTGAATTCTAAAACTCACTAAAAATGTTATACAGATTTGAAAATGAAGACCTCTCTAATACCAATTGTTGGATAATCAGGTGTTTGTATCGCATACAAAACATACGTAGTGGAAATTTAACGGATCTACTTCATACACAATCGACAACATGCACTATGTAAGTTTTAGAATCTATGAACAAGAGAGTGTACCTTGTAGCGGTGAATTTCAAAACCAAAGATCAAAAGCACTTCAGAACACTTTCAATCTTCACTCCAATTCCACTAACGCCTAAGATGTGTGGTCTCTCAATCAGTTTCAAAGTGTTTAACACTTCTTACACCACTTCATAAATAGTGTTCTTTCAATTCTCTACAGAAAAATTCTGAATGTTTGTCCCTTTGTATCTAACTGATTATCTAATTGGGTTGGCTATTTGGGCTTTTCCAATTGGGTTTAAGTGTGTGGCTCGGAGTAGGACCAAAAGGGACCAATAAGACACTAGCTTCAATGGACCTTGGGCTTTTCTGTCAAGTCTTGACAAGTCCAAAGTTACCATTAACTATATTTAATATCACTATATAAATATAGTTGCACTCTAGGCCTTATTTATAAATTATATCCCAAGACTTTATTGTACATGCAACCCCTTCATAAAATATTTGTAGTAACACAAAGTCATGAATGAAGACTGTCACTTTGTAAATTACTACATCTTATCCTTGAGTACCTAGTTTAATCCTTTAAGTTATTCATCATATATTCATGAAATCCAATTCCATAAATATATACTTAAGTAACTCCTTACTAAAGTGGTTAGGCCTAACTCTCTGAATAACTGAACCCATTAAACTTATCTCAACGGAATATTTTATATCTCCATTAAGAAACTATGAATTCTATCCTGAGAATATATGTTCCATCAGCACTAAATGTGGTTGCCCAACATACTGAGGTTTTGACCGTTACTCTAGATCTTACTCCTGGTCTATCAAAGCAACCTACATGATAGGTCAAACGTATTGACCCCTTGTGATGGATTAAGTTGATTAATTAGCTAAGTTTATTAATTAATTAGATTAACATGCAAACGCGTGGTAGCACAAACAAATCACCAATAAATTAAAGTGCAGCAAAAAATAAATTGACATGGTGATTTGTTTACAAATGGGAAAAACCTCCAAGGTAAAAACTCCACTGGGTGATTTTAAGGTCACCACTCCCGAGAATCCACAATTATCACAACAAGTGGTTACAAGTAAAGGAATCCTAGTATCTAATACCAACCTACAGTTGAACCCTTACCCCAATACCCAATTGGACTTATTCTATAATGACAATCTCTCATTTTCAATGCACGGCTCCTAGTACGTGACTAACCAATTGCGCGGATCCCAGTACGCAACTTCAATCACCAACTTGAGAAAGATGTTGGCTGCAAAGTTCTTCAGTTCATCCTCTCAATGAAGAACAAGAAGATGCTTGGTTACAAAACCCTATGGTGCAAAGACACTGCAGCTTCTTCACAAAGAGATGAACTAGGGCAAACTTTGTCTCCGGTCACAAATTGCTTGAACAGACTTTACTCAATGCTTGTGCAACTTGTGCTTACTTTGACGGCCCTAAAATAATCCTTTGATATGTCTAGGGTTATGAGAAAAGAAGGCCCAAAGACATGTCCATAGATCAGAATTAAAACAGTACTGAAAAACTGTTTTTCCTTAATCTCGATAGCTAGAGGTGTCAAGGTACTGTCTAGAAATTGTCGAGCCACAAGACTAGAACAGCTTCTTAAAGCTCGATAGATGCAACTGTTGAGACAGCTGTCAAGCTTTAATGAAGAGCACTTCTCAGCTTGTTTCTTGGACAGACTTGCATGGTTTTAACACTTGATCTTGAAACCTTGTTTCTTGAAGTATCAAAACCGTCCTAGATCTACCTAATTACAAGTAAAGTACGTTTTGTAAAAGGATTAGCCAATTACATAAAATAATTAAATATGTTCTTAAAAATTGAACCACATATGTCCTAACAATCTTCCCTTTTGGCAATCCGTGACAAACCCACAACAAACAAATAAACATTTGAGAGAAGTCATAAATCACTCAACTCATACTCGTTGATTATAATAAAATCTATCCTAACATAAACTCTTGAAAAACTTTGCAAGAAGAGAGTTCATGAGAAGTGGACTTTAACAACCTATATTTCTGAAACCTTTAAATGTGAAGGATCCGCGTTCCGGATAACCTATATGATGATGAGCTTATCATGGGTCAAGTAGGTTCAAAAATGTCCAGGTCAAAGTCCCCTTGTCAAGGATCCAGGTAAGAGTATCAAGTAGACATCTCCATCCTTATCATCATCATTGTTGGAACCATCATCAGGTGTCTCGGATGCCTCGGGAGGAGGAGAGGGAGACTTCCCAAAACCACCAAGGCAAGCTTTCCATCTAGCAATGCGGCCAACACGGGTGTTCACCTGATACAACTCCGTAGAAAGTGTATTAAGATGAGCATCCATGCACTGAAGCTGCGCCATGATCGCATCCAAAGTCACCCCTCCCACTGAAGAAGAGGAAACGGAGGTAGAAGAAGTCGAAGGAGTGGGAGGAGCTGTCGAACTGGACCGCCTCACATGAAACTGTGCCTCGCTTCGTTTAATGGTAGCGTAGTCAATGGCACACATAAAGGAGAAGTGGTCGAATGAGAGAAAAGAAACAGAGAAGTGGCGTAAGATCTGCGTGATAGCAGAAGGAAAGATGAGCTTATCACGGGTAACCGTATCCCTATAGACATCTATGATAGACATGATAAAATGTGAAGGAAAGTCTATGGAAAGATCCTCAGGAAGAGACAACAGAAAACGAGAACAAGACTCTGTAATGGAGTTGTAGTGAGAGGGGGACTCCACAAAACCACCAAGGCAAGCTTACCGTCTAGTAATGCGGCCAACACGGGTATTCACCTGATACAACTCCATAGAAAGTGTATCAAGACGAGCATCCATGCGCTGAAGCTATGCCATGATCGCATCCATAGTCACACCCCCCGCTGAAGAAGAGGGAGCAGAGGTAGAAGGAGCCAAAGGAGTGGGAGGAGCTGTCGAATTGGACTGCCTCGCATGAAACTGTGCCTCACTCCGTTTAACTGTAGCGTAGTCAATGGCACACATAAAGGAGAAGTGGTCGGATGAGGGAATAGGAACAGAGAAGTGGTGTAAGATCCGCGTGATAGCAGAAGGAAAAATAAGCTTATCACGGGTAGCCGTATCCCTATAGACATCTATGATAGAAATGATAAAATGTGAAGGAAATTCTATGGAAAGATCCTCAGGAAGAGACAACAGAAAATGAGAATGAGACTCTGTAATGGAGTTGTAGTGAGAGAGAGGATACAACACAAAAGTCATCACCATGTTTAAGAATCTAGGACCTTTAGCAAAAGGTCGACACGATGTAAACTGATGCTCACCCCAATCAGCTAGACACTCACACAAAATAGAGATCATCTCATCTTTGGATACAGTTTATAGACACTCATAACTGGGGTAGTCAGAATGCACAACCCTTGGAACACGAAGCACATGGATACCAACTCTGGTGTGACGACAATGCGCGTATCTCGAACGCGAGTATGAAAGAGAGGTACTGAAAGATCAGTTCCATTCATGTTGGAGTAAAGATCCTGTATTAGTATGGAAGGACATGTGACGGGGACGTCACACAGTGACTCCCATTCCCGTCTGTGAATGACATTGGGAAGGTCAGTGTCGACAAAATTCGACAAGACAACTTAGCGATCCGAATGAACATCTCGTTTAGAGAAGTTCTCCGAGAAGTCCTTTTGGACTTTCTCATCATAGAACCGGACAAAGGAGGTAGTAGGATCAGAAGATGAAGAGGCCCTAGAACGCAGAGGGTTCTGGACAGGAACAGGCTTACATTTTGGTGCCATTGACGCACTAGCATAAACAAGAGAGAGAGGGGGAAGAAAGAAACACTCAAAAAAGTTCCAACACAATTCAAATATAGCAGGTATATTGAAAGGAAAGAACACATGCATGAAAAATGCATGAACATGTGATTTTCCATATAAAAGACATCATGGGCTCCGCCCAATCCAATCCTACTAGCACACAATCAAATTGCACACATCTAAATGCATGATAATTTAATTATAATGCTTATGAGATGCAATGTATGAGATTTGAAACTCATTTAGGCAAAAACCCATCCCAAATTTTCACAAAAACTCAACAATTTTGAAAAAATCCCCAAAAATTTTCAAAACTCAAAATCCTAGGTTTCAAAACATGAAATGCATGTATAATGAAAGATAAGAGGCTACCAATGAGAAGAAAAACTTGAAAAAGCTTGAAGAAACCTTGAGGAGAGTGTATGAGTGAGAGAAAGTGAAAAAGGGAGGAGAGAAAACGAAGCTATCGAGAAAGAGATCAAGAGAAATGAAGTTCGGATCACACAGAACATATTTAAAGAACCTCAGTAAATCTTAACAGATAGAGGTGTAGATAGGTGTCGAGATAGGTGTCGAGGTAAGTCTCAAGAACAAGTTGTCTACAGATGCAGCTATTGAGGAGGTGTCGAGGAACAAAACATTAGACATGAGTAATGAGCTCGACCGATCCACCAGTTGTCAGGAATCTATTGAGAGGTCATGGGGTTTCTCGATCGATCCGAAATCTATTGAGGAGCTATCGAGAGGTTAGGAGGTTTCTCGAATGATCCAGAAGCTATCAAGGAGTTGTCGAGATTGTTATAAGATGCAACTGAAAATTTCAACATATAAGCCAGGTATCGAGAGGTGTCGAGAAGGTATCGAGAAGGCTTAAAAATAATTTTTCAAAGAGAAAAACACAGATATGAATGCAATCAAGCATGCAACTCAGCCAATGACCCAACCAACCTTTTAACCTCTCAAAACATCTCTCAATTAACAAAGAGTTAAGCATTTAGCTCCCAAAAACACACACACACACACACACACACACACACACACACAACAAGTCTAACCAATTTTATATTTCAAAAACAAGTTAAGACAGTTTAGTGAGCATACATCAACACATGGAAACCTTGTGATGGCCAAATCACACCAAGTATCTCATCGAGCTTAGCACTTGAAGTCCTCTCCAGCTGAGCTCTAACTTGGAATAGTTCTTCCTCAAGCTTCTTAGTCTTCTCAGCCAAGAAGTTATTTTCAAACCTCAGTGCTCTAATAGTTTGATTTGCTTCATCAAACTTTGTGGAAAGCTCTTCACGTTCAAGCTCCACATCACTAAGCTTCTTGGTGGTCAACCTATACAGTTTCTCATGCTTTTCTGAGACCTTATATAATTTTGCATAGGCTGTGTGAATGTCATCTTGATCATCCATCTTCTCAAACTTGGCTTCCACCAATTCCTCTTCTTCATCTACATCTTCAACAATCTCCTCAGTAGGATTTACTGTGGCAGTGAAGGCATTCAAAATTCCGTCATCCTCATTGTCGGAATCATCTTCAGGCTCGGTGTCACTTAGTGTAACAGCAAGTGCCTTACTTTTCCCAATCGTCTGGAGATACGTTGGGCATTCCTGTTTCATGTGTCCAAAGCCTTGACACCCAAAGCACTTAGGTCCTGTAGGAACAGTGTACTAACCGCCATCCCTTGCATCCTTCTTCCCTTTGTCTTGACCCCTTGAACTGAGAAGAACTGGATTGCCTAAGATCCTTGTTGAAGCCTTTCCCATTGGCATTCTTCATGAACTTCTTGAATTGCCCGGTGATGTAGGACTTCACCTTAAAATCTTCATCGTCTAAAGACTCTTCCGTCTCACTACTCTTGGCCTTCAGTGCCATATTCTTACTCCTGCTCATTTTTTTGATTCTAGACAAACCCAACTCGTAGGTCTGTAGATTTCCAACCAGCTCTGTTAAAGGAATTTTCTCAATATCCTTCGATTCCTTAATTGCAGTGATTTTGGCATGAAATCTTTCGGGTAGAGATCTGAGCACTTTTCTCACAATCTTGGGCTTTGGGATAGTTTCTCCAAGATTAAAAGCAGAGTTCACTATGTCTTTGAGTTTAGCATAGAACTCATCAAATGATTCATCCTCCTCCATCTTTTTCTCTTTGAAGCTTGTCGTGAGCCTCTGAAGCTTGTAGTGAGCCTCTACAGCTTCGAATCCTTGATAGCCTTTGTTCCCTCATAGGTTGTTTGGAGAATGGTCCATGCTTCCTTTGCAGTTTCAGTGGAGGATATCTTCTTGAATTCCTCATTTGTGACTACACTGAACAAAGCATTTAATGCTCTGCTGTTGAAGTTTGCCGCCTTGATCTTTGCCTCATCTAAATTGGCCGGTGCTTCCTTTTCCTTGGTCTAGCCCATTTCTACAGCTTGCCACACCTTCTTATCTAGAGACTGCAAGAAAGCTCTCATACGTACTTTCTAGTATGCATAGTTTGTCCCATCAAATAAAGGAGGGATAATAAGAGATTGTCCTCTATCCATGACAATAGGGGTCAATGGATCACACACAAGGATTAAACCCTACTCTGATACCACTTGATAGGTCAAACGTATTGACAACCCCTTGTGATGGATTAAGTTGATTAATTAGCCAAGTTTATTAATTAATCAGAATAACATGCAAACGTGTGGTAGCACAAACAAATCACCAATAAACTAAAGTGCCATAGAAAATAAATTGACACGGTGATTTGTTTACGAATGGGGAAAACCTTCGAGGCAAAAACCCCACCGAGTGATTTTAAGGTCACCACTCCCGAGAATCTACTATTATCATAACAAGCAGTTACAAGTAAAGGAATCCCAGTACCTTATACCAGCTTACAGTTGAACCCTTACCCCAATACCCAATTTGACTTGTTTTGTAGTGACAATCTCTCATTTTCAATGCACGGTTCCCAGTACGTGACTAACCAATTGCGTGACTCCCAGTACGCGACTTCAATCACCAACTTGAGAAAGATGTTGGCTGCAAAGTTCTTCAATTCATTCTCACAATGAAGAATAAAAAGATGCTTGTTTACAAAACCCTATGGTGCAAAGACACAGCAGCTCTTCACAAAGAGATGAACTAGGGTAAACTTTGTCTCCGGTCACAAATTGCTTGAACAGACTTTGCTCAGTGCTTGTGTAACTTGTGCTTACTTTGACGGCACTTAAAAGAATCCTTTTATATGTCTATGGTTATGAGAAAAGAAGGCCCAAAGACATATCCACAGATCAAAATCAAAACAGTACTGAAAAACTGTTTTTCCTTAATCTCGACAGCTAGAGGTGTCGAGGTTCTGTCGAACAGCTATCGAGCCACGGGGGTAGAACAGCTTCTTAAAGCTCGATAGATGTATCTATCGAGACAGCTATTGAGCTTTAATGAAGAGCACTTCTCAGCTTGTTTCTTGGACAGGCTTGCATGACTTTAACACTTGATCTTGAAACCTTGTTTCTTGAAGTATCAAAAACATCCTACATCTACCCAATTACAAGTAAAGTGCGTTTTGTCAAGGATTAGCCAATTACATAAAATAATGACATATGTTCTTAACAATTGAACCACATATGTCCTAACACTACACCTAATGATCAAGTCTATTATTCTCTCAAGATTAAGAGTTCATGCAAATATAAATCGTGAGTTTATTATTCATTTGACAGTCGTTAGGAGAAAAATAAATCTCACAGCGGTCCAGTTCAATATGTTTTAACTTTTAAAACATATCAACATACCAACTAGAAATCTCCATTTCCATGATCAAGACAAATCATCTTAATTGATATGTTATAGTCTTCACAGATGAAAGGCCTAATTTCATCACCGACTACGAACTACATTTTGAGTTTACAAGGAACTTGTAATTTACATCTTCCATGACTAAATCACATAAATCACATACAATGCATCTCATGGACTACATGATAATGTCCCAATATTCATGTTACCATTATTTTAGATAAAATAAAATTATTTTATTAATCACAACATTAAATTATACATAATTTCATACATAATAACATATATAGCATCATCCAATAGGATTTAAGGGCACACATCCTAACAGAGGTTCCCTATCCTCACTATGTTGGTAGCTCTTCTAGTTCCTTCGTGGAGACTTATCCCCATTTCCTAGCTTGGCAATACGATGTGATGAATCCTGATGGAACATATAGCTCCATGCCTCTGACTAGGTCAGAGCACGTGCCAAATGTTTCTTGGCCCAATCTGGTGTGTTCTTGAATTTCAGTTCTTTGTCCTTATTTCTTCTTAGCTTATTGAATGGCTCTTAGTCTGGCCAATTTGTGCTTCAGGTTGATGTGGTTCTTATGGAGGAAAGCATGCGGATGATTGGAGGCTTGCAATTGTTGGCTCGTGCTCAATCCTCCCAATATGTGCTTAATCATTTGAGCTGGGTATGCCATGTTGCTTTTTGAGTATCTCTTTCCTGAATTGTGCTTGATGATGGAATTAACACCTGATTCTGTTGACTTTTCAGGCACATAGAATGGAAGTTACGAATGCTACCAGAAGAAACTTAGAGGAAAGGATTAGGAGCCTTGAACTTGAAAATTGTCAATACGATCCTCGCTTTTTCTCAAGTCAAGAAGGAATTACTGAAGGTGGCTCCTCTAAAGGTGGATCAGGGAGATCCTCACATAGGCGGACTTGGAGTCCCAATGATGTATGAATTATATTTTTATTTTTCCTACAAAACAAAAGGAAGTGCTACTTAGAAAATCTTGTATCAATTTCCATGTTTAGTGCTTTGTCCTTGAAATTGCCTTCGATCATGTAGAAACTTTAACTAAGATAAGTCTAGAATTCACTTGATGAGGTCTTGTAGTATCATCTTGATTAGCTCTATTGGAATCTGCACTTGCTTGAATGAGGCATAGCGGAATGCCCCTAGTTTAAAATGAATGCATGATTTTTGGAAATCTTGGTGATGAAAATTTCTTTTTTTATTTATTTAGAAAAATGATGATAGTGTTTTTTTATTTATTTAAGAAAAATGATGATGGTGCTTTTTTGAAGATAAATGAGCCATGGGTGAATGCCCCTAGTTTAAAAAAAGGAATGCCTTATTTTTGGAGATCTTTGTTAGGACATATGTGGTTTACTTGTGAAGAACATATGTCATTCTTTTAGGTAATTGACTAATCCTTTGACAAAACGCACTTTTCTTGTATGTGGGTAGATTTAGGGTGTGTTTAATACTTCAAGGAATAATGTTTCAAGATCAAGTGTTAAAGTCATGTAAGTCTATCCAAGAAAAAAGCCGAAGAAGTACCTGTCATTAAAGCTTGACAGCTAGCGTTTATCGAGTTTAAAAAGCTATTCCAGCCCCGTGGCTCGACAGCTACTCGATAGCATCTCGACACCTCTATCTGTCGAGGTTTAAGAAAAACAAAATTTCAGATTTGTTTTTATTCCAATTCACGGATATGTCTTTGGGCCTTCTTTTCTCACAACCTTAGACATATAAAAGGATTATTTTAAGGGCCGTATCTGGTTACACACAGCAAAGAGCACAAGTTGCAATAGTTTTTTATGACCAGAGGCAAAGTTTGCTCTAGTTCATCTTTTTTGTGAAGAAACTGCTGTGTTTGTGCACCGTAGGGTTTTGTAACCAAGCATTTTCTTGTTCTTCATTATGAGGATGAACTGAAGAACTTTGCAACCAATATCTTTCTTGTTGAGAAATTTAGACCCCAGTTGATAGAATTAACAAGTTTTAAACCTAAGTTGTTAATTAGATTTATTATACATAAAAGTTGTTGAAACAAAAAAAACATCAATATCATGTCAAAATCATATGCAGCGGAAAAGTAAATAAGACAAGATATGATGACCTAGGAAAACGAATGAAACCAACCAGTTTCACAGTAAAGAAACTGGGGGAAACCTTCTTGAAAAGCAATTCATTATAGTAAAGAGAAGTCTTAGATCTAGTAAAAACCTTTGTTCTTAGACTCTACAATCCCCGTAGATGAACTTACGGCAGAAATCTTCTACCGCTTCAGAACCTCTAAACTCTTCAGTATATGAACGCTACCTTTTGATGCACGAATCCCAGTATGTGACTCACTCACCAACTTAAGGAAGAAGAATGTTGGCTGCAAATTTCTTCACTTCATCAACATTGAAGATCAAGAAGCCCTTGGTTACAAAACCTTAAGGTGCAAATATGCAGTGGATTCTTTCAGAGAGAATAAGGCTTTGGTCACCTTTTTCATATGTTCTCGTTATATTCTCTTATGTGACGACCTTCAAAATAAGCCTTATATATGTCTAAGGTTGTGACAAAATAAACTCTACACAAATACATAAGCATAGGCCGAAAACCAGATCTAAAAATCTGAATTTTCGTAACCTTGATAGATACCTCGATAGATAGTTTCTGTCGAGCCTCATTAAACCTCGATAGATAGCTGGTGGCAGGAAAGTTGAGTCTGCCAAAAAATGGGATGTGTGTCCTTTTTGGGGAAATTAAAAGAGCTCCAATACCATTCCCATTTTGATTTGTTACTCCATTGAAGTACATCTTCTAGGATTCTACCTCAATCCCCATGATATCTTCATCTGGAAAGTCCCCTTGAATCTCTTCAGCTTCTTCTGGTGAATAATGGGCTAAGTGATCAGCAATTTCTCTCCCCTTCACAGATTTTTGAGTCACATAGATAATATTAAATTTTGACAAAACCAGAACCCATTTAGCTGTCTTCCTATTCTATACAGGTTTTCCCATCAAATACTTCAAGGGATCCATTCTCGCAATGAGCAAGAGCTTGTAAGCAAGCATATAATGTCTGAGTTTGCGAGTTGCCCAAATAAGTGCTACACATGTGTTCTCTAAGGATGAATACTATTCTTCATAAGGCAACATCTTCTTGCTAATGCAGTAAATTGCATTCTCCTTCCTAGTCTCTTCTAGGTATTGAGCAAGTAGAGCCCCTATTGTTGTATCTGTAGAGGTGAGATACAATAACAATGGCTTTTCGGGTACTAGTGGGACAAGTATTGGTGGTTTCATCAAATAACTCTTGATCTTTTCAAAGGCTTCTTGACATTGGTTCACATGTCATGGTGAGTTGAGCTATGAATTTACTAATGTACTGTATTCTCCCCATAAATCCCCAGATCTCCTTCTCAGTTCTTGGAGGTTTCATTTCCTTGATTTTGCCAGGATCAACTTTTATTCTTCTTTGGCTTACCATAAACCCTAACAGTTCTTCGAATGTGACTCTAAAAGTGCATTTCTTGGGATTCAATCGTAACTTCTAGAACCAGATTCTTTTAAAGAACTTCCTCAAAGCCAGCATATGCCTTTTATGGTCTTTAGACTTCACTATTATATCATCAACACAAACCTCTACTTCTTCATAGATCAAGTCATGCAACAAAGTAGTGGCTACACGTTGGTAAGTAGCACCAGCATTTTTAAGGCCAAATGGCATGACCTTGCAGTAGTATGTCCCCTATAGAGAGATAAAGGAGGTCTTCTTCATATCTTCTGGAGCCATCTCGATCTGGTTGTATCTTGAAAATCCATCCATAAACAATAGCAAAGCATGACCTGTTGTGTTGTCAACTAAGACGTCAATGTGAGGCAAATGGAAATCATCTTTCAGGTTGGCCTTATTTAGATCTTGAAAATCTACACACATCCTGACCTTCCCATCTTTCTTTAGTACCGGAACCACATTAGCTAACCACCCTGGATAGTTGACCACTCGTAGGAATCCAACATTGTACTGTTTCTCCACTTCTTCCTTGATCTTGAGAGTCCACTTTGGCTTCATTCTTCTCAACTTCTACTTTACTTGCTTCATTGTTGGATTTGTTGGAATGCAGTGTTGTACTATATCTATATCAATCCCAGGCATGTCTTCATATGCCCAGACAAAGACCTCCTTGAATTCTATCAGTAGTGCCACTAATGCATCTCTCTCAAAAGTGGTTAGGGTATTGCCCACTTGTATCATTTTAGGTTCATCATTAGTTCCTAGGTTAATAGATTAGGTTTCTTCTTTTATGGGTTCTAAGTGTCCATGTCTTAATTCCTTATTATTAAGAATTTCTTTACCAATTTCAGAAATAAAAACATTCAAAGCCAGCAGATAAGTAGAATCAGAAATCATATTAAAAGGAAAAGAGTTCTCAACAGACTCTACAGACTCAACTGGAAAACTATCACAAACAAACTTAACAGGAACAAAAATATTAATAAATCTAGACTTAGTAGGGACAACAACAATGTTCTTGGCAGGCGTAACTGGCTCAGTAGTCATAATCTTCTTGGTAAAAGTGACTGACTTGACGGTCTTGATCTTCCTCACAGAGTCCTCCATGGGGTAAGCGGCTCCCTCCCATGCCCATTCCTTCAACTTGGTCTTGGCTCCCAAGATGGCAAGTGGCTCCCAGTAAGCACCTTCTTCCCTCAACATCAATACTGTAGGATTTAAATCCATATAATTTGTAACTTCTTCTTCAATCTCCATGTCGGTAGGCTTGTCAGTCACAAAATGCGGGGGTTTGAAGTGTCTACCCCCTTGTGATGTGGACAATTTTTGTTGGGTCATTTGGATCAGGATATTGTGGTTTGAATTGTCTCCCCTTGTTTGTGGGTATTGGTTTGTTTGATTGGAGTTTGAAGTGTCTCCTCCCATTATAAGGTGCTTGGTAGTTTGATTGGGGTTTGAAGTGTCTCCCCCTGTTTATGGGTGCTTGGTAGTTTGATTGGAATTTGAAGTGTCTCCCCCCACTTGTGGATGTTTGGTTATTTACTTGGGGTTTAAAGTGTTTTCCCCCATTTGTGGGTGTTGGGTGATTTGGTTGGGGTTTGAATTATCTTGTAGGTCGAAGATGAGGTTGTGATGTTGTCACAGTGGAGTTTCTTCTATGCTTGATAGCTTCAGTATTGTGATAGGAGTGACGAGCTTGGAACTAGAGCTACTGGCTTGAGTGTCAGGCTTAGGTTCTCTTTGTAGCCTTCTTTCAGATCTTGACCAAAATCTCCCCTTATGACAGATTTGGTTGGGTTAATTAAAGCTAAAACCCTATCCACATCCATCAATCAACCAAAAAAGATGCACACAACATGCAATGTAATTTTAACCGAGACCGACCTAAGGATAGTTTCTAAGTCATTACGTTGTAGGGTGGGTTTGTTGTTTCATTATTTCCCATAACTAGGTCGTTACACCTCCCAACTTATAATGTAATGAACATTGCGTTTGTCCGAAAGACATGGTTTGTCCTTTACAGTCAACATGAAATGATCCAACGACTAGTGATCCATGGTTATTACCACCACAAAATTGTTGAAAAGGGGTGCATACATTGTTGTTTGGATGGCACATACTATGACAGTTAGGGAAAGATTTTAACAAGCAATACTAACAACAAATACCATACACCAAAATATCATACAACATGCCATCAAACATAAATAAACAAACAACTATATCATGCAAGACCATGCAAAAGAAGGGTACACATTTCATCACTTAAGTCTAACGCGAAACTTAGCCCTCGACATTCCCAGCAGAGTCGCCACTGTAAGAGACCGCCAAAATTAGGGGTGCCTCTCAAAAAAGAGATTTGGGTACTTTTTAGGACACCTCTCTTTTTGGGTGAGTGGTGTGGAGTTGCCACATATTTTTTATACAAAAAAATAAGAAAAAATAAATATAAAAAACATGACTGAATAGTATCCTTCTCATTGATTGAATAAAAAAATACATGTTTGGAAAATTGAAAATTAAATGGCTTTGGGTCCTAGTTACAAACTACCAAATAATTACATGGCTTTTTGTCCTAGTTACATACTACCAAAATAAAAAATAAAGACAAGGCTTAGATCTACTTATCCAAAGACCTAAATTTGGAGGCTAGGTTACGAAATCGTAAGGTGTTAGGCACCCATTCTGCCTAGACAAAGTCTGGTCTTCTAGACTCTTGTGATCAATGTACCCTTTATGCATGCTATTAGGACATATGTGATTCATTTTATGAACATATGTCATCATGTATTGGCTAATCCTTTGACAAAAAACACTTATAATTGGGTAGATCTAAGATGTATTTAATGCTTCAAGGAACAAAGTTTCAAGTTCAAGTGTTAAAGCCATACAAGTCTGTCCAAGAATCAAGTGATGAAGTGCTAGATTTTAAATCTCAACAGCTAGCTCGATAGCTAGTATCTATCAAGGTTTAATAAGCTTTTTCAGCTCGAAGCTCGACAGCTGTTTGATATATAGGGTACTATCTAGATTTAAGAAAGTCAGTTTTCCAATTCTGATTTGCATCCAATCCATGAATAAATGTTTGGGCATTCTTTTCTCACAACCCTAAACATATACAAGGATTGTTTTAAGGGCTGTCACAGTTGATGTACAACAATGCAAAATTTCTTCACAAGCATATTGTGAACCGGAGACATATGCCCTAGTTCATATATCTCTTGAAGAAGCTGCTGTGTTTGTACACCGTAGGGTTTTGTGGCCAAGGAGCTTCGTGATCTTCATCGTGTGATGAACTGAAGAACTTCACAGCCAACATCCTTCTCAAGTTGATGATTAAGACACATACTAGGATCCACGCATCTACTGGTTAGTCATGTACTAGGTGCTGTGCATTAAAAGGAGATATTGTCACTACAGAACAAGTCCAATTGAGTATTGGGATAAAAGTTCAGCTACAGGTTGTATAAGGTATTGAGATTCCTTTACCAGTAATCGCTTGTTGTGATAATAGTGAATTCTCGTGAGTGATGACCTTAAAATCACTCGGTGGGGTTTTTGCCTTTGAGGTTTTCCTCATTCGTAAACAAATCACTGTGCCAACATTATTTTCTGCTTCATTTTATTTTAGTTAGTGATTTGTTTGTGCTGCCACACATATTGTTTGTTAATCTGATTAATTAATCAACTTGGCTAATTAATTGATTAATTCATCACATGGGGTCAATACATTCTTGGCCTATCAAGTGGTATCAAAGCAGGCATACTATGATTAGGTTTTAATTTTTGCTATGTGATCCATTGACCCCTATTTGTCATGGATAGAGGACAGTCACTCATTATACCTACTTTATTTAATGGTACTAACTATGCATACTGGAAAGTACACATGAGAGCTTTCTTGTAGTCTTTAGATGAGAAAGTATGGCAAGCTGTGCAGATAGGCTGGGCCAAGCCAAACAAAGTGCCAGCCGATTGGGATGATGCTAAGATCAAGGCGAAAAACTTCAACAGCAGGGCATTAAATGCTTTATTCAGTATTGTCACGAATGAGGAATTCAAAAAGATATCCTCTATAGAAACTGCTAAGGAGGCATGGACTATTCTTTAGACAACCTATGAGGGGAACAAAGGCTTTCAAGGATTCAAAGCTTTGGAGGCTCACTACAAGCTTTGAAGAGATCAAGATGAAGGAGGATGAGTCATTTGATGAGTTCAATGCCAAGCTTAAGGACATAGTAAACTCAGTCTTTAATTTTGGGGAAACCATTCCTGAACCCAAGATTGTGAGAAAGGTACTCAGATCTCTACCCGAGAGATTTCATGCCAAGATCACCGCTGTTGAGGAATCAAAGGACATCGACAAAATTCCTTTGACAGAGATGGTTGGCAATTTGCAAACCTATGAGTTGGGTTTGACAAGGATTGGCAAATCGAGTAAGGGTAAGAACATGGAATTGAAGGCCAAGAGCAATGACACAGATGAGTCTTCAAATGATGAATATTCTAAAATGAAGTCCTACATTACCAGGTAGTTCAAGAAGTTCATGAAAAATGCCAATGTGAAGGGCTTCGATAGGGACCGTAGGAAATCTAGTTCTTCTCAGTCTAAGAGCCAAGACATAGGGAAGAAGGATGCTAGGGATGGTAGTTAGTACACTGTTCCCTTAGGACCCAAGTGTTTTGGGTGTCAAGGCTTTGGACACATGAAACAAGAGTGCCTCACATATCTCAAGACTATTGGAAAAATCAAGGCACTTGCTGCTACATTAAGCAACACTGAACCTGAGGATGATTCCAAAAATGAGGATGACGGAATCCTAAATGCCTTCACCGCCACTGTCAATCCTACTGAGGAAATTGTAGAAAATGTGGATGAAGAAGATTTCAAAAGATGGATGAACTAGATGACATCCACACAGCCTATGCAAAGTTATACAAGATCTCTAAAAAGCATGAGAAGTTGTATAGGTTGGCCACCAAGAAGCTCAGTGATGTGGAGCTTGAACGAGAAGAAATCTCCACAAAGTTTGATGAAGCCAATCAGACTATTGGAGCATTGACGTTTGAGAACAATTTCTTGGCTGAGAAGACCAAGAAGCTTGAAGCAGAGCTGTTTCAAGTCAGAGCTCAGCTGGAGAGGACTTCAAGTGCAAAGCTTGATGAGATGCTCAACCTTCAAAAATTTGCTTCTAATCGAATTGGTTTAGGGTATGATTTCTCTTCTCCTAATACTGCTTCCTCTAATACTACTGTTTTTGTTTCTCTTGCTACTAATGTTGAGTCAGAGGATAATGATGTCAAAACTATGTTAGCTAGTAAGAACGTAGACAATGGTAAATCTATCTTAGGAGCACCCCTAAGCTTACTAAGAAAGAGAATAAAAACCCTAGGGCTAAGAAGAGTATTGCTTAAAAGTATAAATAGAAGAAACAACATCTCTGTCATCACTGTGGAGCAGCTAGACATACTCAACCTAATTGCTATAAGTGGCTAGCCACCCAATAGAGCAATAGTATGATCTCATCAAGAAATCAGAATCAGTTTCCATCCTCTCTTGCTCTCGTTGGAGATCACATGTTCCTTTCAAACTTGAACAGTTGCAATTTTCCCCCCCACCACCAGTTCAAGGGTTCACTAAAAGGAAAAGTTCCTCCAAGGAAGGAAAAAGGTTCTAAGTGATTTAGTCACTTTTCTCTCTCTCCCTCTTTTTGTGTGTTTGCATCACTTGTATGTTTTGCTTTATTTTTTTGAGTAAGTCTAGTTTATACATTGCTTTGTTTAACATATTTTTGTTTGTATGTAGTTTTGCTTTTTTTTTTTTTTTTTTTTTGTAGAAATTGAAAAATTAGAAAAATACAAAAACAATGTGTTTGTGTACATTGGTACTTGTGTACCTTGAATGGGCAATGAAACAAAATTTTTTAAACTTTGTATCTCTTGTAGCTTTGATGAGCATTCTATGCACAACTAAGCAAGCGAGCTTTGTGGCTTGTGTTTGTGATAAGTAAGATTAAGTAGTCTCTTATACTTAACACTCGTATCACTCTTTTTGACAGAAATGACTAAAAAATCCTAAGATAAAAATCATAAATAACCATCTTACTATTGTTGCCCACCAACCATGAAATAACATCAGTATGCTTCGGCATAGCAAAAGTGCAATGTCAAAAGCTTAACATAATTGGGTATTTATTTTCTTTCTTATATACCTATGCATGATATACTTAATAAAATAAAAATATGCATAGAAAAATTAAAGCAAAAAGAATCAAAATACTTTATATATGATTGCAAGCGTGTCTTCTAGGAGATGTAGGAGTTATAGGATGTACCTCGAATGTGATAGCCCCATCAAGTAGTTATGATTATGTGTGAGTTAAATGGAATTGCTCATATCTCAAATTGTCATAACACGTAGACGCTTATGCAATCTTGCGATGTTCTTCACACACAACATGCAATATTATTTACTACTTTTGATACATGTGCAGGTACAATGTGATTTGGTCATCACAATGTTTACATATGTAAATGTATGCCCATTAAACTGTCTTGACTTGTTTTTGAAATATAAAATTGGTTAGAATTTGTGTGTGTGTGTGTGTGTGTGTGTATGTTTGGATCTGTGTGCTTAAAAATTTTTGTTGAGAAATGATTTTGAGAGCTTAAAATGTGGTTTGGATCCTTGGTTGTGTAGCATGCTTGATTACATTCATGTTTGCATTTTTCTCGCCTTTGAAAAACTATTTTTAAGAAATCTTGACAACTGCTAGACACCTCTCAATAGCTAGGCTATCTATTGAGCTCTTTAGCTTCTTTTTATCGCAATCTCAATAACTTCTTGACAGCTTCTCAATCCATTGAGAAAGTTTTTGTCTCCTTAATAGACGCTCGATATAATCTCGATCCATTGAGCCCCTTTTTGTTGTGGACACCTCTGTATAGCTTCTCTATTGCTGTATTTGTTGAACTTTAAACCTCGATACCTCTCGATCTGTTGAGAATTATGGATTCCTATATAAGGCCTTCAGCGCAATGTTCTCTCATTTCACTTTGATCTCTCTTGACAAAAAATCACTTCTCTCTCTCCCAAACACTTCTCACTCAACCACTTCATCTTCCCCACTCAATCTTTAGTCTTTTCCTTGCATTCTTCACTAGTATGATCTCATTTCTATCTCTTTATCATACATTTCATGCATTCTAGCCTACCTTTTGGGGGTTTTGAAAAATTTTGGGATTTTTCAAAATTGAAGAATTTTTTGTAAAATTTTTGGGATGGGTTTTGTTTAAATGATCCAAATTGTTCATGCATTGCATCACATTTGCATTATAACAATGTTTCATGCATTATAGATGTGTGCTATATGTGTTGATTACATGTGAGTTGGTAGGATTGGATTGGGCTGAGCCCATGATGTTTTTACTTTTGCGTGTCACATGTTCATGCATTTTCCATGCATACGTACCTTCATCTATCATATTGATCTGTGTTGGTGCTTTTCTGCGTGTTTCTTTCTCTCTCTCCTTTCTTTTGTTAGTTGCTCTATGGCACCCAAGCGAAAATCTACTCCGTCTCGAAATCCTTTTCATTACGGGGCATTTTCATCTGATCCTACTCCTTCATATGTTAGGTTCCGTGATGATAAAGCTCGTAAGGACTTATCGGAGAACTTTTCCCAACGAGGCATTCATTCGAAATGCCAAGTCATCCTATCAGACTCTTTCGATACTGACCTTTCCACTATCATCTACAATAGGGGTTGGGAGTCACTATGTGGCATCCCAGTCACGCGCCCTTCTGTGATCATATAGGAGTTTTGCTCCAATATGCATGGATTTGACTATTCTGTACCTTATTTTATCACTCGCGTTCGAGGTACGCGCATCGTAGTCACTTCGGATCTTATATCCAAGGTGCTACATGTCCCGAGGGTAGTGCATACTGACTACCCCGGCTGTGATTGTCTTAAGACTGTGTCTAAAGACGAACTCATGTCTCTATTTTATGAGACACCTTCTTCTTGGGGTGACCATCAAAACACCCCTTACTCGCCCTTTGCTAAAGGTCCAAGGTTCCTTAACATGGTGATGACATTCGTTCTCCATCCATTGTCTCACTATAACTCTATCAAAGAGCCTCATGCTTAATTTTTGCTATCCCTCTTAGAGCACATTTCTATTGACTTCCCTTCTCACTTTATTCTATCCCTCAAGATGTTTATAGGGATACGGCTCCGTGATAAGCTCATTTTTCCTTCGGCTATCACGCAGATCATTTGCCATTTTTTTGTCTCCTATCCCGGGTCGAATCACTTCTCTGTTATGTGTGCCGTAGACGCTATTACCATTAAACGGAGCGAGGAGCAGCTTCTACCGAGGTGAACATGAACTGAGATGGAAACACCTCTAGCTTCTTCAACTTCATCCACATCCATTCCTTACTCTTCTACAGGCGGTGTGACTCTTGATGCGATCATGACACTGCTTCAGTGCATGGATGCTTGCCTTAACACTCTCAATGATGAGTTGTGTCAAGTGAACACTCGTGTCAGTCGTATTGCACAATGACAAGCTCACCTTAGTGGCTTCGTTGAGTCTCCCACTTCTTCTCCAGAGACTTCTGAGGACGAGGATGATGAAGGTGACTTTAATGGTGATGGTGCTGAGGATGAGGATGCTAGCACTTTTAGTGTTGATGAGATGACTGCTTGAGTTACTTACCTTTTTTCATTTGTGACAAAAAGGGGGAGTAGTTTTGGGATGAGAATAGTCATGTATTTAGGGGGAGAGTTAGTACATAGGAGAGATTTTTGTTAGGGGGAGTATCTATACTTTGAGGGATGTAATGTGCACTTATGTATCTTTTCTTTTCTTTATCTTTTAGGTACTTTGTTCATGTACCTTTGGTCTTGTGACCACTTTGTGATAGCAAACCTTGTATTCATTATTGATATATTTTGTCCGTGTCTATGTTGTGTCTTTCATATTTTGTCCGTGTCTACTTGACCTTGTGATACTTTGTTGTTGTGTCGATCTTGCCGTTGTTGGCGCCACCGCCATTGTAAAAAGTCCCAGATCCGAACAGTAAGGCCCGTGAAGCCAGGAGAGCGTGAGGGCGTGAGAGTTATATATATATATATATATATATATATATGATGAGGTTGTTATTACAGCTCTTTTACCTATCTCTTCATGTGTTGTTTCTTCTCTCTCTTTATGCACATGCTTCTTATTATTTGTATGCAATCTTTTTATTTCTGTTTCACACTAAGATGTTGTGATGAGTTTTGTTTAAAGTGTTTTAGAAATACAAGTTGTCAATGTCTTTCTTCCCATGAACTCTCTTCTTGTAAATTTTTTCAAGAGTTTGTGTTAGGATTGTTAGGACATATGTGTTTCAATTCTTTAGAACATATGTCATTCATTATTTATGTAATTGGCTAATCCTTTGTCAAAACGCACTTTACTTGTAATTGGGTAGGTTTAGGATGAGGTTAATGCTTCAAGAAACAAGGTTTCAAGATCAAGTGTTAAAGCCATGCAAGTCTATCCAAGAAACAAGTTGAGAAGTGCTCTTCATTAAAGCTCGACAGCTGGCTCAATAGTGCATCTATCGAGCTTTAAGAAGCTGTTCTAGCCCCGAGGCTCGATAGCTACTCGACAGCACCTGTGTCTTTGGGCTTCTTTTCTCCTAACCCTAGACATATAAAAGGATTATTTTAAGGGCCGTCAAAGTGTGACAAGTTGCACAAGCATTGAGAATTCCTTATTCATGCAAATTGTAACTTGAGACGAAGTTCTTGCCCTAGTTCATCTTTCTTGTGAAGAAGTTGTTGTGTCTTTGCACCATAGGGTTTTGTAACCAAGCATCTTCTTGATCTTCATTGTGTGGATGGATTGAAGAACTTTCCAGCCAACAAATCTTCTCTAGTTGGTGATTAAAGTCGCATACTGGGATCCGCACAATTGGTTAGTCACGTACTTGGGAGCCGTGCTTCAAAAGGAGAAACTATCACTACAGAACAAGTCCAATTGGGTATTGGGGTAAGGGTTCAACTGTAGGTTGGTAAGGTACTTGGGATCCCTTTACTTGTAACAGCTTGTTGTGATAATAGTGGAGTTTCGGGAGTGGTGACCTTAAATTCACCCAGTGGGGTTTTTGCCGTGTTGGTTTTCCCCATTCGTAAACAAATCACCGTGTTATTTATTTTCCACTGCATACTTAGTTTAATTGTTGATTTGTTTATGCTACCACGGGTTTGCATGTTAATTTGATTAATTAATTGAACTTGACTAATTAGTCAACTTAATCCATCACAAGGGGTCAATATGTTTTTGGCCTATCAAATGGTATCAAAGCAGGCACACTCTGATTAGGGTTTATCTTTGTGTGTGATCCATTGACCCTTGTTGTCATGGCTGCAACTGGCTTAAAGAGATTACTGTTTTCAAGTACATCTTGTTTTTTTAATCCTTATTTGTTTAA
This sequence comes from Castanea sativa, assembly GCF_040712315.1. Taxonomy (NCBI): domain Eukaryota; kingdom Viridiplantae; phylum Streptophyta; class Magnoliopsida; order Fagales; family Fagaceae; genus Castanea; species Castanea sativa. The sequence goes on along the minus strand of NC_134017.1, from coordinate 45,645,087 downwards.
GTGTCTTAGAAAATACAAGTCTAAAAGTTATTTGACTTCTCTTATGATGACTATTGGTAAAGATCTCAGTTTGAACAAAAAGAAACTAGACTGTCTCAGAATGAAAATGTGCAAAGGAGTTTGTCTGAGAAGAGTGAAAATTAAATGTCTAGTTCAAAAAGGACAGATAAGAGAAAATACCATTCCCACTGATTTGTCATCTAAGCATGTAGTGTGTTTTATGATGAAGTCCGCATTTAAAGTTATGGACACATGTTTGTGGTACCTTGACAGTGGTTGCTCAAGACACATGACTGGAGATCGATCTCTCTTCAAGGTCTTTGAGTGTAAGAAAGGTGGCAATGTCACTTTTGGTGATGGAAGCAAATCACAAATAAAAGGGAAAGGAATTATTTCTTTACCTGGTCTACCGGATATTGCAAATGTTCTATACGTGGAAGGTCTGAGGGTGAACTTGCTGAGTATAAATCAGATGTGTGATCAAGACTTCATGGTGCTATTTTCCAAGGGAAAGTGTCTTGTCATGGATGAGTCCGGGAAGAAACTCATAAGTGGTGTTCGCACTCTAGACAACTGCTATGGACTGGTTCCTGATGCTGATATTGTGTGCAACAGCATTTGATTGCCAAATGAAGATCTATGGCATCAACGAATGGGACATGCTAGTTACAAACATCTTTCTATTGTATCCAAGCATGAATCAGTTCTAGGGATACCAAAGCTTAGTAGAATGAGCAATGTGGTGTGTGGACCATGTCAGCTTGGGAAATAGATGAAAGCCAAGCATCCAGGCACTCAGACATGAGCAACATCTAGACCATTGGAGCTACTGCATTTGGATCTTATGGGTCCAACTAGAACTGAGTCTCTTGGAGGTAAGACATACATCTTAGTTATGGTAGATGACTTCACCAGATACACTTGGGTTATTCTTTTACAATCCAAGTCTGATGCTCCTGAGCACATTGAAGCTTTGTGCATAAGACTGCAAAATGAAAAGAATCTGAAAATTGACCGAATTCGAAGTGATCATGGTAAAGAATTCAAGAACTCATATATGGAGTCCTTCTACACATGATCAGGTATATCTCAAGAATTCTCGGCTCCTATTACTCCTCAGCAAAATGGTGTAGTAGAAAGGAAGAATAGGGTTATATAGGAGATGGCAAAAGCCATGTTGCACGGTAAGGATGTGGCCAGAAACTTGTGGGGAGAAGTTGTTAATACTGCATGTCATACGGTCAATCGAGTGTATTTCAGACCCAACACCAAAAAGACTCCATATGAGTAATGGAAAGGGAGAAAGCCAAATGTGAAATATTTCAGAATCTTTGGAAGTACCTATTTCGTCCTAGAGGATAGAAAGAATGTGAGAAAGTTTGATTCCAGAAGCGATGAAGGGATATTTCTGGGGTACTCTTCTACACGTAAGGCTTATCAAGTGTATAACAAAAGAACTATGAAGGTTATAAAAACGGTGAATGTTGTTATTGATGAGTCTTCAAATTCCTGTTCTGAGATAATTAATGAGGAGCTTCCTAAAGAAATTCTTCCTCCTGAAACTAAGGAAGTTCAAGAACTTTTTGAACAAGAGCCTACATCTCCTAGTACTCCAAGTGTTGTGGAGGAATTAGCAGATATGCCTACTTCACCAGATTTTGAATCTCATGATGAAAGAAGACCTTCCTCCAAGACCAAATTATATCATCCTCCAGAAGATATAGTGGGAAACATGAATGAACTCACATTAAGAAAACGTACAGTTGATAAATGCATTGCTAACTTTGTGTCTTATTCTTGTTAATTGTCACAGGTTAAACCCACTAAAGTTGAAGAAGCTCTGCAGGATGAAAGTTGGGTTGAAGCAATGCATGATGAACTACTTCCATTTCAGAGGAATGATGTTTGGACTTTAGTTCCTAGACCGGAAGGTGAGCATGTCATTAGCACAAAGTAGATATTCCGCAATAAGACTGATGAGGAGGGCAACGTGATCCGCAATAAGGCTCGACTAGTAGCTCAAGGATATTCTCAAATGGAGGGAATAGACTATGATGAAATGTTTGCCCCAGTTGCTCGTATGGAGTCCATCAGAATTCTCCTTGCTTTAGCATGTCAATTAAAATTCAAGCTTTACCAGTTAGATGTGAAGACTGCTTTCTTAAATGGACTTCTCAAAGAAGATGTGTATGTGGCTCAACCAAAAGGAGTCATAGATCCACACTTTCTAGATCATGTGTTGTACCTCAAGAAGGCATTGTATGAATTGAAGCAAGCACCTAGAGCTTGGTATGATCGGTTAACTCAATACTCTGTGTCACATGGGTTCACAAGAGGAAAGGCTAATCAGACACTCTTCATCAAGAGGGAAGATGGAGAGTTAATAGTTGCTCAAGTCTATGTTGATGACATTATCTTTGGATCAACTAAGGATGAATTTGCTCATGATTTCTCAAAACTCATGCAGGCAGAATTTGAGATGAGGATGATTGGAAAGCTATCTCACTTTCTTGGATTGCAGATTCGTCAACAAGATTTAGGTATATTCATCTCTCAATCTAAATATGATAAGAATCTTGTGAAAAAGTTTGGTTTAGAATCTGCTAGTTCTGTTAGAACCCCTACAAGCCTAAATGTTAAACTCATTGTTGACTTGTTAGGTAAAAATGTAGATTCATCACTTTATAGAAGCATGATAGGTAGTTTTCTTTACCTTGCTGCTAGTAGACCTGACATTAGTTATAGTGTGGGGGTGTGTGCTAGATATCAAGCTAATCCCAAAGGGTCACATATGATTGCTTTGAAAAGAATCATAAAGTATGTCAAAACTGCTGCCAACTTTGGTGTGTGGTACAGCAAGGAGACAAATGATGCCTTAGCTGGATATTTTGACGCTGATTGGGCTGGGAATGCTGATGATAGAAAAAGTACATCGGGGGGTTGTTTCTATGTGGGTAATAATCTTGTCTCCTGAATAAGAAAAAAGCAAACCTCCATCTCGCTATCCACTACTGAAGCAGAGTACATTGCTAATGGTAGTTGTTGCACCCAACTCCTATGGATGCAAAAACTCCTCCATGATTACGGTATTTGTCAAGAGCATCTTACCATCTACTGTGACAATACCAGTGCCATCAACATCTCTAAGAATCCGGTTCAACATTCTCAAACTAAACACATAGAGATTCGACATCACTTCATTCGGGAGCTTGTCGAAGATGGTACTCTCACTCTTGAGTTTATTCACACTGATGACTAGAAGGCTGATTTGTTCACCAAACCTCTGGACAGTAAGCGTTTTGAATTCCTTCGTCAAAATATCAGTGTCATCTCCATGGATTAATCTCCTTCTTTCTCCTTCCTCCTCATGCATTTGTATCTACTTTTTATGCTTTGTTTGCTTTGTTTAAACATGTTTTTGTTTGTGTTTTTTCAGTTTTGTTTTATTTTTTTTTTTAAAAAAAAATTGACAAATTAGAAAAATACAAAAATAGTGTGTGTTTGTGTACATCAGTTCCTGTGAACCTTAAAATGGCCTTTGAAACAGAGTTTTCTAAACTTTGTATCTCTTGTAGCTTAGATGAGCATCTCTATGCACAACTTAGCAAGTGAGCTTTGTAGCTTTTTGTTTGTGATGAGTAAGGTTAAGTGATCTCTTGAACTTAACACTCGTATCACTCTTTTTGACGGGGTTGAACTAGAAAATCCTAAGAGAAAGGCATAAATAACCATCTCACCACTGTTACTCGCCAATCATGAAATGACATATGTATGCTTCGGCATAGCAAAAGTGCAATGTCAATGACATATGTTTGCTTCGGCATAGCAAAAGTGCAATGTCAAAAGCTTAACATAATTGGGTATTTCTTTTCTCTCCTTTGTATACCTATGCATGTTTTGCTTAATAAAAAAAATATGCAAAGAAAATAGAAGCAAAAAGATAAAAAATGCTTTAAATATGATTGCAAGCATATTTTCTAGGAGACGTGGGAGTTATAGGATGTACCTCAAAGGTGATAGTTCCCATCAAATAGTTATGATTGTGTGTGAGTTAAAGTGATTTTCTCATATCTCAAATCATCATAACATAGAGACACTTGTGCAATCTTGCGATGTTTTTCACACACAACACGCAATATTCTTTGCTACTTTTGATACATGTGCAGGTACAATGTGATTTGGCCATCACAAGGTTTACATGTGTTGATGTATGCTCACTAAACTGTCTTAACTTGTTTTTGAAATATAAAATTGGTTAGACTTGTTTAGTATGTGAATACGTGTTTTGAGATCCATGTGCTTAAGATTGTTGTTGAGAGATGTTTTTGAGAGTCCTATATATTGATTGGATCATTGGTTGAGTTGCATGATTGATTGCATTCATGTTTGTGTTTTTCCCTTCTCGAAAAATTGTTTTGAAAAGTTGGCTCGACACCTCCTTGACACCTTCTCGATACCTAGCTGTTTGCCGAGCTTCTCAGCTTTTTCTTATCGCAATCTCGATAGCTTCTCGACACCTTTTGGATCGATCGAGAAACTTTATGTCCTCTTGATAGCTTCTCAACACCTGGTGGATCGATCGAGCTTTAGCTTTCTTGTTTGTGTTTGGTTCTCGACACCTTCTCGATAGCTGGATCTGTCGACATGTATTTCTTGACACCTACCTCGACAGATGTCTCGACACCTCTCGATACCTTCATCTGTCGAGATTTACTGAGGTATTATACAACTGTTCTGCATGATCCGATTCTCATTTCTCTCGATCTCTCTCTCGACAGTTGTGTCGTTTCAACTTCTCAAACTCTCTCTCACTCCAAATCTTTTTCTCAAGGTTTCTCAAAGCTTCTACAAGTTTTTCTTCACTTGGTAAGCTTCTTGTTCATCATTCTACATGCATTTCATGTTTTTGAAACCTAGATTTTGGGGTTTTTGAAAAATTTTGGGGGTTTTCAAAATTGATAAGTTTTTGTTGAAATTTTTGGGATGGGTTTTGTAGTTTTTATCTTAAAAACTCCATGCATTGCATCACATTCGCATTATAACAGTATTTTCATGCATTTAGATGTGTGAAATATGTTTGTGTGCTGGTAGGATTGGATTGGGCTGAGCCCATGATGTTGTTCATAGTGCATGTCACATATTCATGCATTCCCCATGCATACGTCCTTTCTTTTTAATATACTTGTTATATTTGAACTGTTTTGGGACTTTTCTGATTGTTTCTATCTTCCCTCTCTCTTCATCTTTTGATTCCACTCCTATCTCTGTTTGGTTCCATGATGAGAAATCCCATCAGGATTTCTTGGAGAACTTCTCTAAACGAGGTGTTCATTCGGAACGCCACATTGCTTAGGCAGACTTTGTCGACACTGACCTTCCTGATGTCTTTCACAAACGGGAATGGGAGTCACTGTGTGACGTCTTGATCACTTGTCCTTCCGTGCTAATTGAGGAGTTTTACTCCAATATGCATGGATTTGATTATTCAATACCTCTCTTTGTCATTCGCATTCAAGGTACGCGCATTGTCATCACACCGGAGTTGGTATCCGATGTGCTCCATGTTCCGAGGGTTGCGCATCCTAACTACCCTGGTTGTGAGGGTCTAAGGACTGTGTCCAAAGACGAGATGATTTCTGCTTTCTGTGAGCACCCTTCTGATTGGGGTGAGCACCAGTTACGTCATGTCGACCTTTTGCTAAATGTCCTCATTTCTTAAACATGGTAATGACTTTTATCTTACATCCTCTCTCTCATTACAACTCTATCACAGAGCCTCATGCTCGTCTTCTGTTGTCTCTTATTGAGGATCACACCATTGACTTTCCTTCACATTTCATCTTTTCTATCTTAGATGTGTATAAGGATATGACCACCCGTGATAAGCTTATCTTTCCTTCTGCTATCACGAGGATTTTACCCTCCATCCAGATCTGCTCATGCTTCATCCGCTCCCTCCTCCTCTTCGAGCAATGTGTCACTAGGATATAATGGCACAACTTCAGCGCATGGATGCTCGCCTCGATGCACTTTCTACAGAGTTGTATCAGGTGAATGTTCATGTTGGTCGCATTGCTAGGCGACAGGCGACCAGGGGTGGTTTTGCTCCTAAGGCTTCTCCTCCACCACCTCCTATGGCTTCCACATCTGGGGATGATGATGGTGATGACAATAATGCTTCGGATGATGATGATGATGGAGATGCTAGCTCTACTAATGAGATGTCTACTTGACACTCTACCCTTTGTCATTTGTGACAAAAAGGGGGAGTAGTTTTGGGTTATTTGAGAGTAGTCATGGGAGAGCATGTATAGGGAAATTTTTGTTAGGGGGAGTGTTGAGTGTTGAGGGATGTAGTGAGGATTACTTGTATCTTTTTCTTTTCTCTACTTTAGATACATTTTTTTCTTCTTGTACCTTAGGTCTTGTGACCATTTTTACATACATTGTGCTCATTTTGTTATATATATATATATATATATATGATGTTGTATGTTTCTTTCACCTATCTCTACATGTGTTGTTTCTTTTCTTTCTTTACACACATGTTTCTTTATTTTTATGTAATCTATTATTTCTGTTTCACACTAAGATGCCTTGATGAGTTTTGTTTAAAGTGTTTCAGAAATACAGGTTGTCAAAGTCTACTTGTCATAAACTCTCTTCTTGCAAAGTTTTTCAAGAGTTTGTGTTAGGATAGATTTTATTGTATTCAACAAGTGTATATAAGTTGAGTAATTTATGACTTCTTTCATATGTTCATTTGTTGATTGTGGTTTTGTCATGGATTGCCAAAGGGGGAGATTGTTAGGACATATGTGTTTCAATTGTTTAGAACATATGTCATTCATTATTTATGTAATTGGCTAATCCTTTGTCAAAATGCATTTTACGCACTTTACTTGTAATTGGGTAGATTTAGGATGAGGTTAATGCTTCAAGAAATAAGGTTTCAAGATCAAGTGTTAAAGCCATGCAAGTCTGTCCAAGAAATAAGTTGAGAAGTGCTCTTCATTAAAGCTCAACAGCTAGCTCGACAGTTGCATCTATCGAGCTTTAAGAAGCTGTTCTAGCCCCGAGGCTCGACAGCTGCTCGACGAAACCTCGACACCTATAGCTGTCGAGATTTAAGAAAAACAGATTCCTAGTTCTGTTTTAACTCTAATCCGTGGATGTGTCTTTGGGCCTTCTTTTCTCCTAACCTTAGACATATTAAAGGATTATTTTAAGGACCGTCAAAGTGTGGCAAGTTGCACAAGTATTGAGAATTCCTTGTTCATGCAAATTGTAATTTGAGACGAAGTTCTTGCCCTAGTTCATCTTTCTTGTGAAGAAGTTGTTGCGTCTTTGCACCATAGGGTTTTGTAACCAAGCATCTTCTTGATCTTCATCGTGTGGATGGATTGAAGAACTTTGCAGCCAACAAATCTTCTCTAGTTGGTGATTGAAGTCGTGTACTGGGATCCGTGCAATTAGTTAGTCACGTACTTGAGAGCCGTGCATCGAAAGGAGAAACTGTCACTATAGAATAAGTCCAATTGGTTATTGGGGTAAGGGTTTAACTGTAGGTTGGTAAGGTACTTGGGATTCCTTTACTTGTAACTGCTTGTTGTGATAATAGTGAAGTTTCGGGAGTGGTGACCTTAAATTCACCCGGTGGAGTTTTTGCCGTGTTGGTTTTCTCCATTCATAAAAAAATCACCGTGTTATTTATTTTCCGCTGCATACTTAGCTTAATTGGTGATTTTTTTGTGCTACCACGCATTTGCATGTTAATTTGATTAATTAATTGAACTTGACTAATTAATCAACTTAATCCATCACAAGGGGTCAATACGTTTTTGGCCTATCAAGGATAGATTTTACTGTATCCAGCAAGTATGAGTTGAGTGATTTATGACTTCTCTCATATATTCATTTGTTTGTTGTGGTTTTGTCATGGATTGCCAAAGGGGGAGATTGTTAGGACATATGTGATTCATGTTAGGGACATATGTGATTCATGTTAGGAACATATGTCATCATGTTTTGGCTAATCCTTTGACAAAATGCACTAATAGGGTAGATCTAGGATGTGTTTAATGCTTCAAGGAACAAGGTTTCAAGTTCAAGTGTTAAAGCCATGCAAGTCTATCCAAGAATCAAGTGCTGAATTTTAAATCTCGACAACTAGTATTTGTCGAGGTTTAATTAGTTGTTTAAGCCTAAAGCTTGACAGCTGTTCGATAGATAGGGTATCTATTAAGATTTAAGAAAATCAGTTTTCCAATTCTGATTTTCATCCAATCTATGAATAGATGTTTGGAATTTCTTTTCTTTTCTCACAACCCTAAATATATATATAAGAATTGTTTTAAGGGTTGTCACAGCTAATGCACATCAATGCAAAAGTTCTTCAAAAGCATATTGTGAACCAAAGACATATGCCCTAGTTCATCTTTCTCTTGAAGAAGCTGCTATGTTCATACACCGTAGGGCTTTGTGACCAAGGAGTTTCATGATCTTCATCGTATAATAAACTAAAGAACTTTGTAGTCAACATCCTTCTCAAGTTGGTAATTAAATCGTGTACTTGGATTTGCACATCTATTAGTTAGTCACGTACTAGAAACCATGCATTAAAATGACAGATTGTCACTACAGAATAAGTCCAATTGCGTATTAGGGTAAGGGTTCAACTCTAGCTTGGTATAAGGTACTGAGATTCCTTTACTTGTAACCACTTGTTGTGCTAATAGTGAATTCTTGGGAGTGGTGACCTTAAAATCACCCCGTGGGATTTTTGTCTTGGAGGTTTTCCTCATTCGTAAACAAATCACCGTGTCAACTTTATTTTTTGCTGTATTTTATTTTAGTTGGTGATTTGTTTGTGCTGCCACGCATATTGTATGTAACTCTAATTAATTAACCAACTTGTCTAATTAATTGGTTAATTCATCTCAAGGGGTCAATACATTCTTGGTGTATCACATTCTATGAATGACATGTTGTATATATGAACAAAACTAAATCACACAAATTTATTTATGAATGAATCCTCTTCTTTGTTTAAAAAAATTCAAATATGTTTTATTGATAAAAAAAAAAATTGATTTTGATTTGTCAAAAATACCAGATCTGTTTTGTAATAATAAAAAAGTGGTTTTTTTTTTTTTTTTTTGGAGAGGAAAACTTAGATTTGTTTTGGTGATTAAAAAAAATTATTTTAGTTTTTAAAAAAATCATATCTATTTTAACATGTAGAAAAAATGGTTTTAAATTTGTAAAAGACCAGATCTATTTTGTGATCATAAAAAAATGGTTTTTGATAACAAAAGAAAAATCAGATCTATTTTTCTATTTTTTTTTTAAATATGAAATTTTTTTTTATGAAGTGAATTTCACTCATAACATAAATTTACGCTATATGAACCAAACAAAACAAAACAAACATAAACACAATCATGCTTAATCTTTATCTTTGTTTCAAAATCTACATTTGTTAAAGAAAAATCAAATATGTATCTAAGAAAGATACAAATCAGATTTTGATTTGATAAAAATTCAGATCTACATCCAATAAAGATGCAGATTTGTTTTTTATTAAGAAAAAAATTCAGATTTACATCCAAGAAAGGTGCAGATCTATTTTTATTTTATTTAAAAAAAATATTCAGATCTACATCTAAAGAAAGATGTGGATCTGTTTTTATTTTAAGAAAAAACATTGATTATAAGCAAATTATTGGAATTAAGAAAGAGATCACAAAAATTTTATAAACAAAATCAAGATCATGCTTTAATAATACAATGATTAACCATTCATGTTATGGATAAAGGAAAACATGCATCATCATAAACAAGAATCACAAAAGAGAGAATAAAAAGAATAGGGTGATTCAAAACAACCTCTTGCATGGAGCACTTCTTATTCTTGAAAGGATATTTTAGGGTTGAAAGAAATTTATTCAATTATCTTTGAAACCTAAAACCCTAATTTTAGCAGCAAATATCAGAAAGGATTAGCAAATATAAGCAATTTGAGAGCCTAAAAACGTATGCCTCTCAGAGAGCCAAAAAAAAAAGTCCCTGAATTATGAGATTCAGTCTCTATTTATAGAGACCAGAAGACTCTAAAACCCTAATTTTAACAGCAAATATAAACAATTTGAGAGCCTAAAAACATATGCCTCTCAGAGAGCCAAAAACAAAGTCCCTGAATTATGAGATCCAGTCTATATTTATAGATGCCAGAAGACTCTAAAAAATAGCTCCGAAGTGTAGAACGCGAATCATGACTCATCCTTCTGCAAAAAGATTGAAAATGGTGTGCCTTATCGTCACTCGAAGAGAGTTGGGCCAAAACCCAGAAGGAGTAAATTTGGCACTTTTAAAGTGCTGTTTGGCACTCCAAAAGTGCCGAATGGTGCTCTTGGATGACAAACACACTTACGTGTTCAGGTGTGTTTTGGACTCTCTTTCTAAGGTTTTTTGATCCGGTCCTTGTACCTAGACGTGTTTTCATCCTTAGTCTATGATGTTTTTTATCTCTTTTCTGGATAATTCAAACTTTTTAGGAACAATTATCTTGCAGACAAATTCCCTAAAATAAATCTTAATAAAACATAGATTATCCACAATTTTATTGTTACCCAATCATCCCTTTTATTCCTATGCATGCAATCTTATTTTAGAAACTAATTATCAACCAATCACAAAATTATTTAATTAATTTAATTGTTTAACCAATCAGATATAGTTTAAATTAATTGTACGTGACGTGGTCAACTCTTCCTAGACACAGTGCATGTTGACCGTGCAAACTTGATCATGCGATATCTTTCGATCCTATGGTTCGATTTAGAAATCAAACACACCATTGAGACTGTTAGAATCTCAAGATTATTTTTATGATATGCAATGAATAAATTGATGCATGTAATGCAAGAACAAATTGATGCATATAATGCAATCATGATTTTTGGGTTACATGGATAGTCATTCCAGTCATCTTCCTTGATTAAATCATGGGTGCAAAATTGAGTGTCTACAGTTGGTGATGATGTGCTGAAATCATCAATGAGTTGTAGGCTCCAAAGTAGTCCAATGGGTACCTGTGGAATAAGAACAAATGGACCATACTAAAGGCACCGGTGTGGTACCGGTCAAGAACCCTCCGAATGTCAAGTTAGTGAATGAAAAATCTCTAAGAACTCTATAGTGAGAGAGTTAGGAATTTTTTTCATACTTGAGGAAAGAGGGGGTTTGGTGTTTATATAGTGGTAAGTAGTGAATCGAGATCCCTTAGAAGTAAGGATCTTTCCTTGTGAAGGGCCTTTGGTGTTTAGGGTTTCCACGATTCTAGGGTGTCTTTCCATATGAGGAAGACATGTGGGCGTGATATGGCCTTGGTACGTGATACGCAAGATCCTTCCTTGTAGGAGTAAGGAAACATAGTACCCGTCGGGTTTCTTCATCATGTCGACTTTACGGTCAACCGCTGCTTCAACTATTCCATCGATATGGAATGCATCCATTAGCTTTATGGTCGTCCTCTGAAAGGGTCCCCCGTCGCCTTTCTGTGAGACCGTTGACCCTGCCAAGGTCTTCTGCCTTCTTGGTCTTCTATTTATGAGCCTTTCTCTGTCAAAAAATACCCCCATTAGCTGCCCCCTACTCCATGGTTTTGCTGGTCTCAGCCAAGGAAAAGTGGAGTACTGCAGGCATTAATTTTTTTTTTCGAAAAGAGCATTATTTAATGTCTTTAAGTAATCTGGTCATGAATGTTGGGTGACACGTGGCGTTAGCTGGTTGGCCTCATTTCCAATCATAGGCATCGCTTTATATTTTGTGCCCCCTCACTCTATAAATAGTTCTTTACCTCCCCCTCCTTTTTCATTTACTTTATCTTGATGGCCTTGTAAGACCTAGAGCTCTTGCGTCGTTGATCATATTGCTCATCGTTTGTGAACCGTCACCTTTCGAGGGAACCGTCGTCCAAATCCTTCGTATATTATCTTGGTATGTTCCTTTCTCTTTGCTTTTAACTTTTACTTTTGCAACCCGTCATCTTTTATGTTTTGAGACTCGTCAAAATAGGTTATTAGAAAACCTTCGTCGCTTATAGGTGGATAGATGTTAGATAGGGAAGCAACGAGTAAACTATCATCATCAGTCCATGAGGGTGCGGACTACGATAAGGTCTATTTGTCAAGGCGCGAGCCCAAGAAAGATTTCCCTCGGTCCCTAGAAAGGGAACCGCCTACCCATTCCCTTAATGATGAATAGGAGAATGAGGAGGACGAGGATAAGGGAGACGTCAAAGGAGATAAGTATGTCAAGGGACAGGAGGAAGAAGAAGATAAGGAGGATGAGGAAGATGAGCAGAATCAATCTAGGGGAGTAGAGTCAGTAGGACAAGATGATGGGGGTGCCTGTCCTTTCATTCTCCTTACGATACAGACGGTCAACAGCTTCTACCTGACGATGTCCGTTAAGGTGTTCAACACCCTTTGATTCTGTTACTAAATCCTTGAGAGTATCCCTCTCCGTCTACTTGAAAAGTTCAAATGGTGCTATTCTAGGAAGACCGTAGATGTTGGCATGTACGAAGCTATGTTTGCTGCAGGGTTAAGGCTGACACTGATGGACTTATATTGTTAGCAGGTTAACTACTTAGACCTATCCGTCAGCCAAATAGCTCCCAATGCTTAGAGAATATTTAGTGGAGTTGAAGTAATCTAGGGTCAGCTTAGTGGTGGGAACTGTCGGCTTACCCTTGATGAGTTCTGCTATTGCTACAAGCCTCGGCATATCTCCTCATCTCAAGGGACTTGCCATTTTCTAGCGAGGAAGATGTCGTTTAGGCTAGTGTCAGATATGCCTGATTCAAACAAAATTTGGAAAAATAGATACTTTTTCGTCCAAGGGACGGACTGGGTGTGTAGACAGGAGGAATGGGATAGAATGCTCAACAGGTTTGATAATATGTGGGGTATTTTCAGGGATGCAGGTGTGCCATTGTCTATGTCCTATTACTCTTGCCTTACTCATTTTTGTTATGCATCTAACATCTTCTATTTTCTCTTTTAGCCTAGGTTCGTCCGCAAATAACCAATGAGTAGGAGGCTTTCATCTGTCGTGTACTGGAGATTACTCTAGGTCAAAGGAAGTGGAAGGACCTTATCACTCTAGACTCACTTCACGCATACTGTAGTGGCCCTAACCGACAACTGTAGCCCGTTGACTAAACGCCTACTCCCGTCGACGTAAGTTCTGAACTTTTTATCTGTTCCAAGCCATCTATCTTTTCCTTTTCTCTAACATCTATTCCTTTCCTTGGTAGAAATGGAATCAGGAAGACAATGGGAATTGGTGAGGAAATTTGTTGTGACATGCAAACAACAGAAGCAAGGTGGATCCTCAGTGTCAGCCTCCAAGGTCGTCGCTAAGGGGATGCTTAAAAGAAAGAACGACGGTAAAGACAACCGTCCAAACAAAAAGGGGATAGAATCCTCCCTCAACGATAAGCAGCCGAAGTAGTCGTCGCCCCCTAAACCTAGCCATTGGTGTCAAGAAAGGCCTAATGATGGGGAAGGGCCCCGTCGTTTTAGGCGCCATCCGTAGACCGCTTACACACAAGGATCATGCCATTGAGATGGTCGATATTGTCATCAAGGAGATGGACTTGGATCCTTGTGCTGACCAGACCACGAAGGACTTAAGGGCGTCTGGCCTTTTTGATTTTTCTAGGGTATGTTCCTTTCAAGTTTTGGTTTTATGCTCTTTTTGTTCATTCTTTTTCTAACGAGCATCTTAATTCAAGCATTGGTGCATATAAGGGTGCTTTAGGATAGGTGCGTTGCGAACGAAGGGGTGATCCGTCGGTACCACTAGTGTTAAGAGATTGAGAATGAGGAATGGGATTAGTATAAAGAGGCTGTCTGTATTCTTAACGAGGAGCTGACGGCCATGACTACCAAGCTGAAGGAGGAATCCTATCTCCGAGAAGTGGCAGAGAACGCAAATGCTGACCTGGCAACGAAGTTGACTACCTTCCATGGACAGGTGGATAAGCTAATAATGAGGGCGTCATCATAAGAGCGGTGGAGTCACATGGCATCTTGTGAAGCTGATGGCTAGGTTGTCAAGCCTGGTCACTTAGGGGGTCGTCTGGAGATCTAGACACTCTACACCATACGTAGGTATGTCTTTCTCACCTTTTTAGATGACTCCACCATGGCGCTCCCTCCTACTATTAACCTTATCTCTCTAAGTGGGGCTCTAGGCCTTTCCTCAGCCCTTAGGTGGGGCTCGAGTCCCTCAATAGATCTTCCCTATTTTTGATGAACCGCTATAACTTCCTTTATTTAATGAGGGCCTCGATCTTCTACTTGAGGTCGTAGAATTCGGAGGTGTCGTGCCCATAGTCCTGGTGGAAATGGTAGTATTTGTTTCTGGGTCTCTTGTTTGGGTCGCCCTTCAGCTTGTCCTGCCAAGTTAACGCCGCACCGTCCCTAATCTGCATGAGGACCTAATCTAACGGGGTGTTCAAGGGGGTGAAGTTTGTCATTCTCCTTGATGAGGATCTTGATCTCCTTTCGTCTCTTCTATCATTTGTTCAAGTTGACTTCCTTCCTCGATTTGGGCTAGGGTCATCCTGTCTTTCTCTCTTCCTCTGTCCATCTCCCCCTGCTATTATCGCGTCATCGGCATTCATATACTTCATGGCTTTGTATAGTGCTTCAGCCATCATTTTCGGGTCGTTCTTGTAGATGGAGAATAGGAATTCTCTTCATTTTAGACCACTGATGAAGGCAGTGATAAGAACCTTGTCGTCAGCTTCATTGATCAGGAGGGCCTCTTTGTTGAAATAGGTAACATATGACTTCAGGCTTTCGTCTTCCCGTTGCTTGATGTTTGGTATGGCCCCGAAGGATCGTTTATGTCTTTGTCCTCCAATGAAATATGTGACAAAATGGCCATTCAATTCCTTGAAGGTGGAGACTGTGTTTGGGGTAAGCTTGCTAAACCATACCTCACTGGCCCCTTCAGCGTGGTTGGGAATGCCCTACACATAATCTCATCTGGTGCTCCTTGTAGGTGCATGAGGGTTTTAAATGACTTTAGGTGGTCGAGTGGATCCCTTGACCTGTCGTATATTTCTACTTATGGAATCCAAAACTTTGCTTAGAGGGGGAAAGATGTTACCTTGGCAATGAAAGGGGAGTTGGTCCGGTGGACCAGCTCATCCAAGTTAGTAGATACTCATCTCCTCATAGCATTCATCATCATGTCCATTTTCTCCTTCATTATCTGAATCTCCTAGGCCATATGCATTGCATTGATTCTATTTTGGAAGGACGGCTAGTGTCTTCCAAACCATCCCTTCTGTTGGGGACATTGCTATCTTTTTAGTCTTCCCTCTCTTGCCTACCCCCTGTAGGTAGGTGACTACCATTTTGCTCGTCAGCATCTCGTTCATTGTGTGGGCCTTCTTGATGTCACTCATTCCTTTGGTTTAGTTGTTGTTCCAACACCTGGTTACGTTGGGTGAGTTACTCTACCGCTGCAGCCAGGGTTTGCACTTGCCTTTCTAGGGTATTGGGTGGATTCCTTGTTTCTGGTTGATGGTAACCATTGAACATGTCTGGACCATTTCTTCTTAGAATTGTTGTCCTTCCTATAGACAGCACCAACTAATGATGTGCTGAAATCGTTAATAAGTTGTAGCCTCCAAAGCGGTCCAATAGGTACCTGTGGAATAAGAACAAATGGACCAAACAGAAGGTACCGATGTGGTACCAGCCAAGAACCCTCTGAAGGTCAAGTTAGTGAATGAGAAATTTCTAAGAACTCTACAGTGAGAAAGCTAGGGATTTTCTGCATGCTTGAGGAAAGAGGGGGCCTAGTGTTTATATAGTGGTGAGTAGTGAATCGAGATCCCTTAGAAGTAGGGATCTTTCCTTGCAAAAGGTCTTTAGTGTTTAGGTTTTCTGTGATTCCAGGGTGTCTTTCCATATGAGGAAGACATGTGGGCATGATATGGCCTTGGTACGTGATGCGCAAGATCTTTCCTTGTAGGAGCATGCATGTGGAACACGTATGGAGATGTAGGACCTGTCGGGTTTCTTTGTCTTGTCGACTTTACGGTCAACCATCGCTTCAACCTTTCCGTCGGTATGGAATGCATCCGTCAACTTTATGGTCATCCTCTCAAAGGGTCCCCCGTTACCTTTCCGTGAGGCCGTCGACCCTACCAAGGTCATCTGCCTTCTTGGTCTTCTGTTTATGAGCCTTTCTTTGTCGAAAAATACCACCATCAGTTGGAAAGATTCCTTATATTTGTAATCGTTGGATTGTTGATTAGTAGGTTCTTGGGACTGGTGACCTTAAAATCACCTAGTGGGGTTTTTGCCTTGGGAGGTTTTCCCCATTTGTCAACAAATCATCATGTCAAATTTATTTTCTATTGCATTTAGTATTTTTGGTAATTTGTTGGTGCCTTCACGATTTGCATGCAATTGAACCTAATTAATCAACTTGGGTAATTAAATTAATTAACTAGGGTCAAGCTACCTTAACTAAACAAGTGGTATCAGAGCGGGCACACTTTAATTAGATTTTAATCTTTAATGTGTGATTCATCGACCCCTATTGTCATGTAATCAAATTGCATGAAAATATCTTTTTTCTTCTAATATCTCTTGCATTTCTAACCTTTATATGCTTAAGTTTTTCAGAACATGCAAGTCTAAAGGTTATTTGAAAGCTCTATTGATGATTATTGAAAAATGTCTACTTGTGAGTAGAAGAAAACTAGACTGTCTCAAATTGTTCCTTTACAAGCGCATATGCCTAAAAAGATAAAGGCAAGGGTAAAATCACGTGGCTATCAAATCAAAGAAAGTGCCATACCTGATGACGTAACGAATAAGCTTGAAGTATGCTTCATGATGCACTCAGCCTTTAAAGTTATGAACACTTATCTATGGTATCTTGATAGTGGTTGATTAAGACACATGACCAGAGACCGCATTCTCTTCAAAGAATTTGAATCCAAGAGAGGTGGCAATGTCACCTTTGGTGATGGAAGCAAATCCCAAATAAAGGAAAAGGGAATCATCTCTTTACCAGGACTACCGGATATTGCAAATGTATTGTATGTGGAAGGGATAAGAGTGAATCTATTAAGCATTAGTCAAATTTGTGATCAAGACTTCATGGTGTTGTTCTCAAAAGGGAGGTGTCTAGTTTTAAATGAGTTTGGTGAGCAACTTATAAGTAGAGTTCGCACACTAGACAACTGCTATGGTCTAGTTCCTGACATAGAGATTGCATGTAACAACATTCGAATGCCAAATGAAGACTTATGGCACCAAAGGATGGGGCATACTAGCTACAAGCAACTATCAATTGTGTCCAAGAATTATACCATTCTGGGAATTCCTAAACTCAGTAAGGTGACAAATGCTATATGTGGACCATGTCAACTTGGAAAACAGACAAAAGCTCAACACCGTGCCACCTTAACCACAGCCATGGCTAGACCTCTCAAGCTTCTTCATGCCAATCTTATGGGCCCAACAAGAACAAAATCTCTAGGTGGAAAGAAGTATATCATGGTAGTGGTCAACGACTTTACTAGATTCACTTGGGTCATCTTGCTACGATCTAAGTCTGGAGCTCCTTATCACATTGAGTCATTATGTAAAAGGGTGCAGAATGAAAAAGGATTGAAAGTTGATTGAATCCAAAGTGACCATGGAAAATAATTTGAAAAATCTCAATTAGAGTCTTTCTGCATAAGTGTTGGCATTGCTTAAGAATTCTTAGCTTGTATCACTCCTTAAAAGAATGGTGTTGTAGAGAGAAAGAATAGAGTCATTCAAAAAATGACCAAAGTTATGTTACACAATAAGGATGTGGCAAAATATTTTTGGGGAAAGGCGGTTAACACTACATGTCACATTATAAATCGAGTTTACTTCAGACCCGGTAAAAAGAACACTCCCTATAAACTATGGAAAGGAAGAAAACCAAATGTGAAATACTTCAGAATATTTGGTAGCACTTTTTTCATTCTAAAGGATAGAGAGAACGTGAGAAAGTTTGACACCTAAAGCGATGAAGGAATCTTTCTTGGGTACTCCTTACAGGGTGCTGAACAAAAGGAATAAAAAGGTCATGGAAACTGACGATGTTGTGATTGATGAAGCATTAACTTCAAAGTTGTCAAAAGCTGTTGAGCAAATGCCAAATTCGGTTCTCCCTTTACCTTTAGAGACTGACCAAGAAGTAGGTGATCAAGATCCTTCTCCTCTTGTCTCACCTAGTGCTATACAAGTCCCGGAAGACTCTTCTACATCTCCTCAACTTAAAGATCACTTGGAAAAAGAACCTTCATCCAGAATCTAACTGAATCATCCTCCAGATATGATCATAGGAAACATGAATGAACTAACCTTGAGAAAGCGTACAGTTGATAAATATGTGGCTAACTTTGTTTCTTATACATGTTTTTTGTCTCAGGTAGAACCTACCAAGGTTAAACATGCTCTTCAAGATGAAAACTAGGTTGAAGCCATGCATGATGAACTTCATCAATTTCAAAGGAATAATGTCTAGACACTAGTATATAGGCCGGAGGGAGACGACGGATGTAGCCCTTACCCCTCAACCTTTCTACATCAGCCCCTTCTTCCTCCTCTAGGGTAGATGTCTCTCTCGTTGATATCATGGATTAGCTTCAGTACATGCGTGCTAATTTTGGTAGTCATCTTGACCATCTATCTGATGAGATGTGTCAGAGAACACCAGAATTGGTCATGTCACTCGCCGCCAGTCTCGCCTTAGTGGTTTCGCACCCTCACCTTCACCCAAGTCTGTTGAGGAGTCCTCTTTTGGTGGAGATGATGATGATGATAGTTCTAGCTCTTTTTATGATGATGAGATGAAGACCTCTCAATGATGCACCATTTGTCACTCATGACAAAAAAATGGAGTAGTTTTGTATATGAGAGTAGTCATTATGTTAAGGGGAGAGCTAGTAGAGGATATACTAGATAGGGGGAGAGTGTTTTGAGGGATGTAGTGAGGTTTTGGCGTATCTTTTTCTCACTTCATGTACAGTGGTCTTGTGACCATTTTTTTAACATACATTTTATTCTTGATATATATATATATATATATGATGTATTTTTTTTTCTTCACCTTTGTTTCACATGTTTTGTTTCTTCTCTCTTTTATACACATGTTTCTTTTAGTATACAACTTGTCTATGTTTCACACTTGATGCCTTGATGAATCTTCTTTATAGTGTTTCAATTAAGACAGGTTACAAGTCTACCATCCCATGATCTCTATTCTTGCAAAGTTTTTCAAGAGTTGATGGTAGGGTTAGACTTATGTACTTTGTAAATTATGGGATAGCTGTGTTAGACTTCTCTCATAATTGTTGTTTGTGGTTTTGTCATAGATTGCCAAAGGAAGAGATTGTTAGGGTCATATGTTTTGTAATTGGCTAATCCTTTGACAAAATGTACTTTACTTGTAATTGGGTAGATCTAAGATGGGTATAGTACTTTAAGAAACATGTTATTTAAGTCAAGTATTAAAGACATGAAGATTGATCCAAGAAAAAAATGAAGAAAAACTGTTCTTTAAGTCTTGACAGATAGCTCGAGAAATGCTTGCCATCGAGACTTAATGTGAAGCTCGATAGATAGCTCAACAGTAGCTCGATCCATTTAGAATTTCCAAATCTGAAATATGGCCCAGGCTTTTGAATATGTTTAAGGTTTCTTTTCTCACAACCCTAGGCATATATAAGGCTTATTTTAAGAGCCGTCACACACAAATACAAAGACCAAGAGACTTATTTTCTTTATAAGAAGCTATTGTGTTTATACACTATAGGGTTTTGTAACCAAGTGCTTCCAAATCTTCATTGTTGATGAAATGAAGAACTTTGCAACTAACAACATCTATTTAAGTTGCTGGAGTTAGTCACGTATTGGGATCCGTGTAAAGGGTTAGTCACAAAGTGAAGGTTTGTGCATCAAGGGAAAGAAGGCTACTACAAGATCAAGTCCAATTGGGTATTGGAGCAAAGGTTCAACTGTAGAGTTGGAATTTCGAGATAGGCCAAGGTAGTTGGTAAGATTTCTTATACTTGTAATCGCTTGATTGTTGATTAGTGGATTCTTGGGAATGGTGACCTTAAAATCACTCGGGGGTAGGGGGGTTTACTTTGCGAGGTTTTTCTCATTTGTCAACAAATCACCATGTCAAATTTATTTTCCATTGCATTTATTATTTTTGGTGATTTGTTGGTGCCTTCATGATTTGCATGCAATTAAATCTAATTAATCAACTTGGGTAATTGAATTAATTAATGGGGGTCAAGCTATCTTAACCCAACAAGCAAACACATTGAATCTACCAATATGAATATGTATGTAAAGCTCAAATAGAAACCAAAGCAATACTAAAAAGTAGCAGAAACCAAAGCCCCGTAAACACGATTAGAGAATTTTCTAAAAACCCATCGATGGCAAACCAAAGACCAACCTTGCAGCCAGAGCAACCCACAGCCACAAACCAACAAAATTCAATTACCAATTGAACCAAATAGAGAGAAAGAGCAATATATAGAAAATAATATTAAAGAAAATTAAGGAGAGACAAAAATATTTTGTTTTAATTACAACCGCACACCCTTGGTGTGATGGTCATTCCACAAGTATAAGTGCTTGTAGAGTGTAGGGGCAAGGGCCGGGGTTCAAGTCTCTAGGAGAGAGCTTCATACACATATACACTTAGATTAGGCTAGAGTAGAATTCTATCTTGTATCAAAAAAAAAAAAAAATTACCTCAAAATTATTTGCCAACATAGAATATGATGGGCTAGATTGGGTGATGATGTCGGGGGAGAGATAAATCGACACAACTGTGGTGATCCCTGGTAGCGGCAATGGGAGGATCTAAGTCTTGGGTTTTAATTTTGGGGGAAGGAGAGGGTGAGTTTTGGATTTTGGGGGAAGAAGGTGTTAGCATGAGTGTTTTTGTTTTTTAAGAAGTATCGGGTTTTGTAATTTGTATTAGGGGTGGGGGAAGAGTTTTTTGGGTTTTAGCTTTTTTTTTTTTTTTTTAGCTGAAATTTTTGGGTTAGAAATAGTTTTTTTTTTTTTTTTGATAATGCTGATGTGTAAAAATGTGGAAGCTCTAAAAAATGTCAAATATTGGTCAAATTTTGATTTTATAGTATATATAAATAAGGTGATTGCATTGATCAATGAACTACATGGTTGAGTTTATTGTCTTCGGAAAAAGATGACATCATTTATATTTCATTGGTCACTACAACAATGTGATTGTATTTAATTATGGAATCTAAGGTATAACAATTAAGGGACTACAAAATTGTACTTAAGTTTTATTTTTAGGTCATCAACTAGTTAGCACATTTTAGTGTTTCAAATAATAACATCCAGAGTTCAAATCCCACCAAACCCAATTATTGAATTATCCAATCAATTGTCATCTTGTCATAAGACCTAACTTAGGTCTCACAACCAATATAATATGCCAAATTTTGAAGATTTTTATGAGCTATCAATATGTTACCTAATAATTTCTGTAGCTGGCAGGTTTATTTATTAGAATATTCATATTTTGACGTTAAAAGTAGCAATATAGGCATTTTCACAGCCTTGACAAATGAAACGTGCGTATAATGAAAGAGATCTGAACCTTTTTATTTGCTATCATTACATTACGTAACACTAGTAGCGTCTGCTAGCTTATTTATTGCAACGTTCATATTTTGACGTTACAAGTAGCTGGACAGGCATTTTCTTTGCCATCACTTGAATCATTTAGCATATGGCCAGGCAATCTGTTGATTAAGGCCACAAAGACCTCCTGAAGGATCGTAGTCTCTAAGAATCCTCATATAGCCACCCTCACCCCAACCGGTGCCCCATGAATTCTTCAATATCCAGTACTTGACACCATCTGCAGTCGTGTCATACCCAACTACATTGGCGACATGGGTTTTCTGAAACTCACACGGTCCCGTGAAAACTCCGCTTTCATATAATTGAAATTCACGACTATTAGCATTGAGGTCGATTGAAACTAGCTGGCCGGCCATTGCTTTAAGTAAATCCGCCTCAGTTCCATGTTGTGCATAACAGCCACTTATTCGGAACATTTGAAATTTGGTTGCCTTGTCCTGGTCACAAGATCCTTGCGACCCATGATATGGGTAAAATTTTTCAGTAGTTATTCCTTTATTATCTCATACATAAGTATAGGCATGAGCCGCCAGACCACCATTGCAGCCAAAAGTATACTCAGTTACTGCACAGTCAATTAGTTGTTGCACAGACAATTCAGCCAGGACGCCAGTTTTGTTATGGAGTAAACTTTCTATTCCTGCGACTGTTGAAAAGGCCCAACCGGAATTGGCTGCATGCATAAGAATCAACCACAAAATGAAATATTTTTATGATAATAATAAGTAAGGAAAGTGAAAGAGTTTTAGGTACAGTGATCCTCTTACTACAGCCCCAGCCTTGGTCCTTTACGGCAGTAACAGCTCCTCTCTGTCTCCAATCAATAGCGCTTGGAATTTCGGTAACGGCATTGAAATCAAAGCTTTCTACATTGAAAGAACTTGATAAGGTGGGAATATCGTTACTAGTATAAGAGGCAAGAAATTCTTCATGAGTTAAGTCCGCAAATTTATTGGCACCTAACTTGAAAGTACGATTCCCTTCATTATTGAATTTGTCAATATATTCTACATTGTCCTTGAATATATTGAAACGTTTTTCCTGCTCTTCACTGTTTACATGTTTCCGTCCATACTGAGCCAGCCATAGCTCATATCTCTCAGAAAGGAGGGATTCAGAAAAAGTGTTGGACATGGCTCGAGATACCAAAGTCTCTAGAATAAAAAACATGATTGTGATAAGTTTTTTTTGCTCTATTAAAGCCATTTTTTAGAAATCAAAGAGGGTTTTCTAGCAATGGCTTTGGTAGATTAATAAATAGTGAGGAAGAAAGCATACATTTTCCCTATATATAGAAAGTAACCTAAATTTTAGTGTGTTGGGCAAGTTAAAGGTGATTTTAACAGCGAATTTTAGCATATCAAATAGACTATTGTAATATTGTTCACAGTGGAGGATAAGAATGAACTCCCAAGTTTTGCTGACCAATTTTCGAGCAAGACCTATCTTCTATAAATGTGGTGTTGTGGCCAATCCCATTTAGGTGATTTTTAATAACTAATTTGGCTTTCAACAGTTGTAGCCAACTTTGAAAATGTGTGACCGACTTTGTTTGACCAACTGGCGTTGCTATACATAGCTTTTTTTATTTTTGGAAAATATTTTATTTGACTTGTATTTTGTAAAATGTTTTTCGAAAAAAATATATTATTTTAATTTTTTCTATTTTTGGGAAACATTTGATTTTTAATATTATATTCAAAAAATATTTTTTTAATATTAATTTTCAAAAAGGGTTTTCGGAAAGGGGTTTTTCAAAGAGCATGTCCAATGGACTTTTTGGGAAAACATGTTTTAAGGAAAATATTTTTCTAATGCAATGCCATGGATTTTTGAAAATTATTTCCTAGGAAAATAATATTATAAAAAGAAATTTCATGTTTAATTTTTATTTTTAAATAGAAGTCCTATGGGTTTTGAAAAAAAGTTTTCTAGGGAAAATTTTTATTAAAGTCAATTCCATGAAATTTTGGGAAAAATATTTTTTATGGATAAATATTTTCTTAAGGGAATCTCGGAATTTTTGGAACAATTGTTGGTGCAGTCATATTTTTTAAATTTCATGTCATTCCCATTTTGGAGGAGTAAGCTTCGATTGAGTGGACCAGGCAAAGGGTAAAAATAATGTTGCCACTTAGGTTAGGTCTAGAAACCGTATATATAGTGCTCTTATGTGAATGACTGATCTTACCTAAGCACATGTCCGGAGTTAGGTATGGGGATGGGAAGGTATTGAGTACTCAATCGTACCCGACCCATGGGTCAGCCTCCACTCATTGTGCACCGCATCTTAATTCCATCAAAATGTCCTCTAATAGGTTATTCTATACACACACACACACTAAGCCTTGCCTAACATGCATCTAGCATCCAACACGGCATAAATTGGTAGCAACGTAAAATCACATTATTACATATCACAAGTGTCCTAACATACATCTAGGCATGGCATCCAAACACATACTACCATTCACCTAAGCATGGCATCCTATCATTCATCTAAACATCTTATACTTTTCATAACCAAGGGCAGCAAACATCATGTGACAGCTGTAATGACCCAGCCCAAAAAAAAAAAAAAAAAAAGGAGATAAAAGTCAAATTTTTTGGACCCCCCACGTGCCCCACCTACCCCATTCACTACTGCCACATATCACACTCCCTTATCTCCCTCTTTGGCCGGTCAAAGTAAGTGTTCCTTAAAGCTTTAGCATCAGTATTTGTAAAGTCTTGCAAAATAGAAAAAGTTCCTCATTTTATACATTTTGAACAAAAAAACACCCATATCAGTGGGTGTAAAATTGTGCATTTATGCACAATTGTTACAGTAACTGTGCATATATGCACGGTTACTATAACTCTTCTATCTATTATTTTATGTTTTCTTTCTCTCTCCTCTCCCTTGCCCTATCAGACTCTCTCTCTCCCACGCTTCAATGCCAAGAAGAAGAAGAAGAAGCAGCAGCAGACCATCACAACTAAATAACCACCACCACCACAACCAACCCATTACAACATCAATTTAATCCAAACACAATCAACCCAAAATTAATGAAAATCATCACAAACCCAACTTAAAATCAACTCAAAATAAAACACAACAGAAAATCCATTTGGCAAAATACAAATCAACCCAAAACCCAAGCTTGCTACCACCATGAGAGAGAGAGTGTGTGTGAGTGTATTGAGCCATGGAAGCTTGGTAGAGAGATTATTTTTTTTTTCAGCTTTGAAGAGAGCACTGATTTGATAGAGAAAGAGAGGGGGAGAAAGAGAGATTTGTTTTTTAGAAATGAAAAAGAAGAAGAAGAAAGAAAGAAAGAATAGCAAAAGAAAAAGAAGAAGAAGAAGAAGAAAGAAAGAAAGAATAGAAAAAGAAAAAGAAGAAGAAGAAGAAGAAAGAAAGAAGATGCTAAAGAAGAAAAACGTAGAAGAAGATAGAAGGAGAAGAAGAAAGAAGCAAGTAGAAAGAAAAAGGAGAAAAAGAAAGAGAGAGAGTGTTTCAGAGAAGGGAGGTAAAGTGGTGGGGCCTAGTAAGGGAAATAACATAAAAATGTGAAAAAGTATTATTTTAATAAAAGAGGGTGTATTATAGATAATCTGATGCGGGTGCTTTTGCAAATTGATCGTGTAAAATAAAAAAGTAAGTTTTTATTGTAAAATAGAAGGAAACTTTTGCACATATTGATGCTAATGCTCTTACACTTCTTTTTCTTTTGTCTCAAACACACAACACTCCTCTCTCACACTCCCTCACTCTTCCACCGGTGCACCACTCCACCACCTCCATCATCATCTTCCGGCAAGTTTTACCAAAAAAGCTCCATAAGAACCTCTTAAGCTCCTACATCTCATCTTATTTAAGGTAATAGCTCTTATATTTTGGTGGGTTTTCATATTTTTCCAGAGGTTCTTCTAAACTAATTTTTGGAAGTGATATTCATGTGTTTATGTATGTGGGTTTTATTTTGGTGGACATATTTGGTGAATGGTTGTGGATTTTGTACAATGGTAGCCATTTGAGGGTTACTCATGGTAAAGATTTGGGGGTTTTTTCTTTCTAATATGAAACAGTTGATAAATCTAATTTTTATTGTTTATTTAGAGCTAGGGTAGGATTTACATTTGGAGTTTGTAATGGTAGATATTGTTATATACGTTATTGTTTTATGGGTCTCTTGAAAATGGTATGTATATATTGTGGAAGAAATTCATAAAGTGTAAGGATATCTTATGGTAAAGGAAAAGGCTTTGAATGACATGTTTATAAATTGGAGTTTATACCTTGTATATTAAATCATTTAGTAGTTTTGGAAGTGGATACATTACTTGTGAGGCTAAATACTTAGGCTTGCCTAGTTAATTGCTTATCTAGTGATCTCTAATTCGTAGCTAGATGCAATATTAAGCTAGATACTTATCGTGATAGGTTGCTTGACATTGTTTAAGTTCTAGCTAACCCCCTTTGGAGCTTTGGATATACGCTTTTGCAGGTTGCAAGGTAAGTGGCTTCTTAATGGGATTTTTAAAAATGAATCATTATTGCACTAAAGTATTTTATGATTAAACCTATTTTGGAACATTATTTATGGCTTTCCTAAAACATTCTATGTGTACTATTATTGTTAATCATTTATGGAAAATGCATGAAGTATTGAAAGTGCATCATATTTCTTATTGCATATGGGAAATGCATGATTTGTTAGCATGGAAAGGATTAGCATCTTTGATTTAATTCTTGGGAATAAGTTTTATGGATTTATTGTATTATTTGAAAGATTTAAAGATTCTTTATCTTGACTTGTGATATTTGGGAAAATTGATACAAAACCTTCTTGACAAGAAATGAGTTTGAAGGCTTTGAGAACCTTGTGAATATATTTGGTATTTCAAAGGTTTTTTTGAAACTACTTGAAATTGAACTATGTTTTGATTTCATGTAAACTGTGAGCTCTTCATATTTTTACCCTTGGGTTGTGATATGTGATTACGCAGTGAATACCTAGCTAGATACTATAGTCTGTGTGACAATGGTATCTTTACCCGTCTATGTGATGGTTATGAGTTCGCAATGAGTTCTGGTTTTGTGTTGGCAATAAGTTCCTACTTTGTGTAGGTAGATTAGTTTCGGCTTTGTTGGCAATGAGTTCCAACTTTGTATCGGCGACTATCATGTAGCATTGGGTTGAATTTTTTGGTTTCGTAACGATGTTATTATTGCTCACAGTAAATGGTATATAGTATGCAGTTTCATGTTGAAATATTTTGAGAAAGCTTGGTACTACATCTTTTAATCATCCTTGTCATAAGAAAAATGAATTTTCAGGATCCAAATGGAAATTCCCAAATTATAGCATGTTTTCTATAATGCTCATTATCCTATCCCCCACCCCCATTAATTATGCTACTTACTGGGCTTTGCCTCATTCCATTCTTCCACAAACTTTTTCAGAGTAGACAACGATCGTTTTGAGACAGTTTTTTGTGGCTAGCAATAGTTAGACTAACTACTGATGGAGGCTGGAGTTTTGTTGTGGTAATCTTTAGATGTATATCCTAGAATAGGCTTGACTCATTCTTTTGTATCTAATAGTGGTGATGACTTTTATTCCCACTAAGGGGACAAGTTGATAATATATAATTATATTTATTTAGACCTCCATTTTTTTGTGGCCAATGGTCAATGTAATTATTTCATAGAACTCTGACTTACTTTGGGAGTATCTTTAATGGAATTATTATGATAATTCTTGATGTTGGTACATGATATGAATTATTTGGATTGAATTGTCAAAAAGAAAAAATCTATAGGTACATTGGAGATGTTTTTCTCATGCTTTGGACCCTTTAGGATTTAGGGCTTGTCAACAGCAACATCAACAAGGTAGCAAATTACAGATATGACATTAGTCAAGCACATTCACACATACAAGCATAGCATTGTGACATTCATTATTCAAAGTAAATAATTATCATATCTAAATATGCATGTTCACACTCATATGCGTGACTTACCTTTAAATACCTCTCTGCATTATCATCATGTCAGCACCTATGCATCAACGCATGTTCATATCCTTATATTTAGACACGCTTGGCATCAACACGGCATAACAAGGTAGCAACGTAAAATCACATTATCACATATCACAAGTGTCCTAACATACATCCTAGCATTCACCTAAGCATGGCATCCAACCATTCATCTAAACATCTTATATTTTACATAACCAAGGGCAGCAAACAGCATGCGATAGCTACATCAAGTTAGCAAATTACAAATATGATATTAGTCAAGCACATTCACACATACAAGCATAGCATCATGGCAATGGCATTCATTATTCGAAGGAAGCAATTATCATATCAAAATATGCATGTTCGTACTCATATTTTTGACTTACTGTCAACTACCTCTCTACATTATCATTATGTTAGCATCTATGCATCAACGCATGTTCATATTCTTATGCTTAGACATGCTTGGCATCACTTCTCATTAAGAGAAGTCAGACTTGTCACAAGGCTTGGGAGACAAGAGTGACAAGATCATTAAATGAGTTCTTGACTTGTGTGTGCTGGAATACAGAACGTGCACCCAACAGTCAATTTGTCAATCTGTTATTTTCTGGTCGGTTAACTAAGGACTAAATAGTAGTGGATTAGTCTAAATCTCTTTTCTTTAGTTTAAAGAATGGTTCATGCGCTATGGTTTATTGCTTCATGTCCAATTAGTCTATTTCCTTATTCATTAAATAGATGCTTGTTGAATTGTCATTGAACACTGAAATACTTATACTTAATGTCAACAATCTTAAATCTAGCTATTACTTGAAATACTTATGATAACTATACTTGATAACAACCAAATGGGCAATTAAACAATTTAATGGAGAAGTAAAAATGGAAAACTAGAAGAGAAACAACTGGAAAGAATCGCTAGTCATCATCTTCAGTCAGAATGGAACCAACTTAGATTAATGGATTGACGGCAATGCCACATTTATATATGATAGGTCTTACTAGAAAGTTGGTTGCCAGCACTTGGTAATAGTTGATTCGTGTTATCCACAAAGAACAACAGTCAGCCACACCTTTCAACAACTTAAGGAAAGAGTGGCTAGCAAGCTGTCGGGTTGGAAAGAAAAGTTCTTGTCCATGGCGGGAAAGGAGTTTTGATCAAAGCTGTTTTTCAAGCAATCACAACTCACACTATGAGTTGTTTTCTACTTCCAAAGTCCCTTTGCGATGAATTAAATAGTATGGTGGGGAAATTTTGGTGGGGGCAAAAAATAAAGAGCGTAAAATGGCTTGGATGAGTTGGGAAAAATTATGTACGCCAAAGGCTAGTGGGGTATAGGCTTTAGAGATTTGAGATCATTTAACCTTGCCATTTTATCAAAGCAAGTTTGGAGGTTGCAACAAGGGGCAAATTCTCTATTTTATAAGGTTTTTAAAAGCAAATGCTTCCCGAAGACTGATTTTGTGAATGCTCAGAAAGGTAAAAATCCTTCATATGTCTGGCATAGTATTCTAGCAAGACAGCCCCTTGTTAATCAAGGGATGCGTTGGCAAGTTGGCAACGGCAAAAGTATCCGGATTTGGATGGATAAGCGCATTCCTACTCCATCCACCATTCGAGTAATTTCTCCCAGGACCTTGCTGCCATTAGATCAACCGTTGATATCCTCATTGATACAGACCGTGGCACTTGGATGGTTGATTTGGTGAGAGAGTTGTTCATAAATTTTGAGGCAGAAACCATCCTAAGCATCCCACTGAGTATTCGTATGCCTAGGGACAAAATGGTTTGGGCTGGTACACCTAATGGACAATTTACAGTGAAAAGTGCCTACTGGTTAGCTCAATCTATGTCAAGGGCTGATCATGAAGGAACTTCAGGTGCTAATGGACAGAGGAGGCTTTGGAAGACCATTTGGGGAGCTGAGGTGCCAAATAAAAAAATAAAATAAAAAATTGTTCGGAGAGCTTGTCAGAATATCCTCCCTACAAAATCTAATTTGTGCAAACGACAAGTGATTAATTCTGATACCTGTGAGCAATGTGACAGGTGCAGCGAGACAACTAGTCATGTATTACTTCACTGTGATTTTTCTGCAGCAGTTTGGAAGGCATGTGGATTGGTGGTGGATAGGGACTCTCTGTTTGTGGACTGTTTATGGAAGATGTGTGATGAATCGGGACTAGCAGATGTTAACCTCACTCACTTCATGGCTATTGCGTGGAATTTAAGGAAGAACAAAAATAGAATTAGACATGGAGAAGCCCCAAAAACTGTAGCAATTTTGATATCTAAAGCCACTCAATTTGTTACAGCTTACCAAGCTCTCCAAGACTGCCCCACCTCGTCGGAAATTCTCCTCCCTCCTCAATGGACTCCCCCTGTGTCAGGCATCTTCAAAGCAAATGTGGATGGGGCTGTTTTCAAGGATTATTCCTCTGCTGATATAGGCGTGATTCTTCAGGATGATAAGGCGATGGAAGCTGCGATGCTCTTTGCTAGAGATATGGGGATTCATGATATTGTGTTTGAGGGTGATTCTCTACAAGTCAGCAATTTCTTGAAAGGCAGCTCATTAGTCCCACTTGCTGTGGCAAATGTCCTAGAAGGCATCCTTTTCCATCTTCAGTTTTTTCGAAGTTTCTGTTTCTCTCACATTAGAAAGGTGGGCAACAAGCCTGCACATTTGTTAGCGCAGCACGCTAAGTTTGTTTCTGACTTTGAGGCTTAAGTTGAGGAAACCCCCAGCTTCTTAGAAGCTGCTGTTGCCTCTAATGCTTCTATTTGTAACTGATTTTTTTCTTCCCTTTTATAAATAATATGAAGCAGAGTTTTCATAAAAATAAAAAATAAAAAATAAAAAAATAGCCAGCCACACATTACAGGTAGCGGTATAGCAACAGTAGTCCGATTTGATAAGTTGGCTAACTGCCCATGAATTTGCAGACATAAAAAATGAAGAATTCATTGCCTATCACACTGGATACAAGATTTCCACCCAACCAAGCTCTTTAAAAAGTCAAAAACAACAACATTCAAGTACAAAAACCTGAATAAAATTCCAATCACAATAGATTGGAAAGAACCGAGAGTCTTGTGGTCAGAGGATCACATTATCAGAAACTCAAAATTTTAGTTTCAATTCCCGCACTTCTTGTTGTCCTAATAACAAGATTTCTGTTATGGTTGATTCGTACTAGTGGCGGAGCTAGGATTTTAGTTCGGGGGGTCAAAAGCCTAGAGTTTGAAATTGTAAAAACACCTAGAGATAGAAGGAAAAAAAATAGTGATGTCTTTGGAGTTTTAGTGGTGTGAACATTAGGTAGTTTTATTAGTATTATCTATATCTATATATATATATATATATATATATATATATATATATATATATATATATATATATAATTGAAGCTCTGCTTGCTTCACAATTTTTCATGTCATCAATACTTATATAAATAATAACAAATCTTTTTTTTTCCCCACCAAATAGAAATTACAAACCCAACTCTTTTTTTTTCTTTTTCTTTTTTTTACTGAAGAAGGTAGAACCCAATTCTTATTAAAACCCAACTATAAAAGGAGCCTCTCCTTGAAAAAAAAAAAAAACAACAACAACAAAACAACTACAAAAGGAGCCAAAATGAAGAAATCAGCCGCAACCTTCTCAAACCTCTCTCAAATGCAAAATCAGCCCTAACAAAACCCTCGAACAAACTCTCTCTATTTCAAACTCACTCCCATCTCCTTCTTCTTCTTTAACTCTCTCATTCAATGCAGCTCCCTCCTTTTCTCGGCCACAACTCCTCTGGCTGATGTCAATTTTGATTCATGGTTATTTTGTTCTTGAGTTTTTATCATCTAGGCATTGATTATTTTTTGGCCCCCTTTTTGGGCATTTGATTTTCAGGACTGACTTGAAGAATTTGGATCCTTTTCCGTTTCTGATGTTGGACGATTTTTCAGGTATGAAGAATTCCAATCTGATCTTTTTCAAGTTTCAATTTTATTCGATTGATATGGGTTAAAATTCATATTGAAATTGGTTTAAATGGAACAGAGCCTCAAAGTTATGTTTTAATTATATGTCTTCAATGAGGTTTTTTTATCGATTTAGGGATTTCAACTTCTATAGGTTTTGTAAGAAAATATTGTAAATATCGATGGGTTTCATAGTGGAGATAGTATCAATTTAATGGGTGTTTTTTTCTGTGTTTTTGAAAGGCCTAAGATAATTCATATTGATGTAGATTGTGGTTTTAGAATTTTTAGTGATATGTATGGGCTGTGTGTTGCAGATGGTTATTGTTTGTTTCAGTTTCGGGTTGCTGGAGTTTTTAATATCATTTTTTATCCGAATTTGTTTTAATTTAGGCTTATGTTTAGGCATGTGATTTTTTGAAAGAAAAATTCTTTTTGTTAACAGAGAATGTTCATAATATATGATTGTTTAAGGTCCTTAGATATTGTCAAGAATTTTTTTTTTTCTTTCTTGTTTCTCTATAACTACACAGTAAATTAAAACATGCATTTCTCTTTACAAAAACAGTCCTATGGACAGTGTGATTGACATGTGTTTCCATTTGATTTTTTAATTTGATTGTGATTATCAATTTTTCATATACTCACTAATATATTTATTGTTTCTATGTCTTATTGTGGTACAAATCAAATACTTTAGTGGGGGTTTTCAAACTTGGGCTTCTTCCTAGTTTAGTGATGGTACTATGATTTCTTTTGATTACATTTTTGTTTATGGTATCTTAATTTCTAATGTTTTTTCCACTTTGCAATTTTTATTTCATGTTAAATTATGCTTGATATAACTTTTGATTTTAGTTCTAATATCACATTAGCTACTGAGCATGTAAATTTGTTTCCAACTACTAAAGCTTAGAATGACCTGTTTTTTATGTTGTCTTCCAGATCTTGCACATTTGTTTTCTGCCTCCTAAAGATTGCAATCTCTATAGTTTTGTACCTCTATAATCATAATGCACCTGGGAAAAAAAAATCACTGTAGTTTGTCAAATATTTTTTCAAAATGTTAAAAGCTCTTTTTTAGTTAAAATTCTTCCTATATATATATGATAGTACAAAATTGATCTCTAATCTAAATGATTTACTAAAACTTTTGGGTTTAATTTACAGTTAGTTGAGAAGGTTCCAAAAGCAGCTATAGTTTTGACAGACATACATTGATCCATGTCTAGGTGGGCATTTACTACACTATTATTGATCTTCGTTATTCTATTTTTTACAAATTATTTTAATTAAAAAAACTAAAAAAAAATACTTATTTTGCAGGTTCTACTTTCATTTTTGGATAAAGAGCTACATACTTAACTGCATTGATGATCAAGGTTTGTTAACAATTTCTGTAAAAAAAAAAAAATTTTAAAAAGTTCCTGTTGCATAAAGTTATATATAAATAGTCAATATAAAACCATTAATCAGATCATTTACTGCTTTGCTACTAATACATATATTGCACTATTTGTCTGATGTAGATAGTTTTGTTTATGGAATCTATATTTGTTCATTGTTCTGTTTAGTTGCTAAATAAAAGAAAAAAAAAATGACTCTTGTTTTTAGAATATTTTCATTTTAAAACTTTTTAAAAAGTATATTTAACTCAGCTGAGTTGTTATACAAAGTAAAAGAAATATTTCTTCTAAACGGTTGGAACATATTGTTTATTGCGATTGTTATACTCATTATAATTTTTTTTAGTTGTTTTTCCAATAATTCATTGTGAGAAGGTAAAATAATTCCTTTAAATGGTTGAAAGGTAAAATATTTGTTTTCAATCATACAACCTGCCCTTGAATATTTTGAATTTATAAAAATTCTTCTCCTGGCTTCAACTCAAACTTTTCTCATAAAGAATACTACTTTTGTTAGTGGGAAAGAAAGGAAAAACAGCTACCATACATCATTTGTAAAGGAAAAAATAAACAGCTCAACAACCCAATCTGTTCTATGTCAGACAACACCTTTAAGATAATATACCCCACTGTTTTGTTCTTATTACGGAATCTGAATCTAAATTCCCAAATTTTTGAATGCTTACATAAATTTATGATCTTTTTCACTCATTTTTATTGTGTCCATGCTTTAATTTAAAAGATATTGCATTAAACGACGTTGTTGGGTTATTTTGGCATTTTAAAAGGTGCAAGAGTGGTGGAGAAAGTAGAGTTAGAGGTGGAGATAAAGGAATATAAGTATGAGGAATTAGTTAAAGCCCTTGAAAACTTTAAAAACAGGTATTATATCTTTCTATTCTTTTTGTTTGTTTATCTAATTCTTTGACTGGATTAAAAAGAATTAGATTCCCATAGGTGTATAAAATTTGTTAACCCACAAACTTTAGTAGTTTTGGAAATCCTTAAACATTTTTGGCATATATAAATAAATAGTTAAGTTCTTTCTCAATCTAACATTTTAATCTATTTAGATTTTTATAATTTTGGGTGTTTATTGATGGTTGATATAAGCGCGGATTTGTTTGGTCTGTTATCCTCTCTTCCTGTAACTCCCTTGATATCCTTGCTCCAGGAGCTATAAAACAATGCAAGAAAGCTCGGTGAGCTAAAACTTTTAGAGTTACTTCCTTTCCAATCAAGTCTAAAATCTTAACAATTTATGCTAGGTTTGTAAATTCTGCTTCCAACAATCTCCCTCTATGTTCTTGATATTTGGTTCTTCATTTTGTGAATTTTAATTATTTTTATTTTGCTTCATTCATCTCTCTTCAAATATTATGATTATTTGTTGGTGATATTTCTGCATTATGGTGTTTTTAAAACAAGGCTGCTTTTGAATCAATTTGTATCTATGCTAATGGTGTATATATTGAGAATTTTAATAATAAAGGCATGGAAGATTTTGATAAAATCATGAATCTAAACTTGTGTTGAAGGCTACAAAAGTAGAAAATGAAAATTCTAGAATTCTGCTTTTGTCTACACAGTTTTGCAGTGCAGGAAGCTTATGATGGGGGAGCTTTAGTTGTAGAGCAGAGAGAAGAATAAAGCAATCCACGAGAGACTCTTTGTGATACAGTGTAGAGTCAACAACAATATGCTTGCACCTATTTTCTCATATTTAATATGATAACTTAAACAAGTATTATGAAGAAGGTTATTTTTATTGATAAAATATAGTTAGTGAAGCTGTCCCTAGCAATTTAATAAGATTTTGTTGTTGATTTACAAAACTCTTTGAATATTATGATCATTAATTATTAGTGCATGCCATATATTTTACTTTCTGTTAGTGTTTCTTTTAAATGTGATATGTAATCTTTTGATTTGAAATTTTATCCTTTTTGTTGTTAAGGTGCAATAACCAGTGATAGAACATCATATTATTTTTCATCTACTTAAATTGTAAATCACAACAACAAGTATGTAAGCTTCTGCCTAGAATGAACATTGTAAATTGCTTCAAAAGAGCAATAATTTGCTTTATTGGCAGATTAAGAAATATTTGACAAGGTATATATATATATATAACACGCACACATTCCTACCTTGGTTGACCAGCTCAAATCCTAATGAAATTTGTATATTCCTTTTTGTGTGAGTTATTCCTTAAAATCCAAAGCAAAAAGGTTCATTTAAGTTGACTAAATTTCTCTCAACCCGACAAAAAATGCATTTAATTTTATTAAAAAAAAAAATTTTAGCATTTCTAAGAACTTTCCAGTGCATTGCACTGGTTAGCGACTAGTTATTATTATTATTATTATTATTATTATTATTACTATTATTATTATGGGTAAAATAAGGGCTCCACTAATTAGAATAGTGAGAGATATGAACAAATTTCAATAATTCTAGAGTCACAAAAATTTTCATAATTGTTAAGTGGTTAATTATTAACTAGTAAATAAATAAGAATGTCAAAGATGAGTCCAAATAAAAATAAGTAAAAATTTATTAACTTAATTATTGTGAAAATTATGGTGTTTCTTACTGTAAGTGCACAATTTGTACCCGGTCCAATTACCAGATGGACTTAGGCCCAAAGAGCCTTATACAATAAAAATGTGTAGAGTGTGGGCTTCAAACCTAGACTGTGGATGTTGGACAAGGGAAAAACAGGCTAGATTGTCATTATCCTTGTGTTCAGTAGATGAGAATAGTAAAGAATCTCTCCTCGGACGTAAGCCAAGGACAACCTGTATTGCCTTTCTTTCCTTTAAGAAAAATATTTCAATTACAATTCAAGTATTCGATCCCCCCTTCCTTCTGCCCCCCCTCTACCTTTTATATCTTTCTTCTTCTCTTGAATCCATCCTCTTCTTCCTTCTTTCTTCCACGTGTATCACCAATCTCCTCCCTAGATACTTGTCCCATCCAGCACCTTCTTTAAACCTCCAAATACCAGTTGGAAAGCTGAACCTCACTGCTCAAAGGTCGTTTCCCCATTAATGCGGCCAGGGAGGTAGGTGCAAGGTCTTTGATGCGGTGGTAGCAACTTTTTCCCCTCTGATATTTCTCACACGTTCTTCCTTCTAACCATTGCATGGATCACGCCTTTACCCAATAGATCTTTCAGAATTCTGTCTCTAAATCCCTTGGTATGTCCCATTACCTTTACTGGGCTCGTCCGAAGAGGTACTCTTCCTCGGACGACTCCTCCACCTCTCGTAGTGTGCACAGGCTTGTAGGCCTCAAAAGCTCTGCTCGGACAGACTTACACCACCAATTAGGCCCAAGGCCTAAACAAACATTTTATCTATTTTACCCCCACAATAGCCCCTCAAAACTTCATTTTTCTTCCCATCTGATGAGAGAAATGGAGTTTTGATCCAACAGCAAAACCTCTACATGGTCCACGAACTGTCACATGTGTAAAGGTCAATTTGCTTCTTTTAAACTGCCCATGACGCTTCGAAACCCGTAACATCCGCATTAATGACCACGAGTTACATCTTGTTCCCCACGTTCAACGGCGAGATTCGTATCTAACGACCCATGTTCCTTCTCAAATTTTTGGGTGGGATAACTTTGATTCGAGGCTGCCTCCCACACGCCAAAACGCCTAGGAAACCGAATCCCCATTCATCCTTTCAGAAATCAATCACATCTAAAAATTACTCATTCTCTTTCCTCCTATGAAGCTCGTGAAGAATCGTCTAACTATTTCCCGTAAGTTCTCAATCTTTTCTATTCATTTCTCCTCAGCTACTGTCCTCGGCCACCGATTACACCCTTTCCTTCTCCAAACATACATTCACACCCCCACCAAATGGGTAGATTTAAGTGTTTAGTAGATACCGACATCGGTATGGAGGGCTTTCGGGCCAAATATTATATTCCCCAAGACTTAGGCTTGAGATATTGCCCTATAAAAGACATAGGTAACGCTAGAACAAAGGGAGAAGTCATCATCCCCATTATCGCATTCCTAGAGGGTGGGATGACCCTTCCCATGAGAAACGTAACCAGCGAGTACCTATGTAACCATAGGTTATGCCCAAATCAATGCACACCAAATGTATTTAGAATCTTAGGTTGTGTGGACGCTCTAAATGAACAAATGGGTCTGAATCTCACATGGCACGACGTCGTTTACATGTACGAATGCCATAAACTTAAGGACGTAGGGTATTACCTTAAATCCAGATCTAGCATTGTTAGGCTCATATCCTATCTTCCCAAATCCAACAAAGGCATGAAAGATGACTACCTTATCGCCTCAGGAAACTAGTCTAACAGTCCTCATTGCCCAGTCAAATGGGGAGACCCAGGTGTGACTCTATAGGAGTTAGATTCCCTAACCTATGACTTAGTCCTATTATCTTCACCATTTCTAGTTACACTGCTTATTATTACCCTTGTAATTGATGTTCGCTACTGACCTAACTATACTTGTCTATTTGAATGTTTTTTGTAGACAAACAACACGTACAGCCTCGTCTGAGCCTTTGCAACGTCGCAGACCTCAATTGCGTTCTTCGATCCTAAGTATTTGTTAGCGAAGACTTGCAAGTGAGGGTAGCCCATTTGATATTAGGATACAATCCTTTATCAGATGACTTCCAAGAGATTGGCAACATAATCACCGCAGGAGACCAAAGACGCAAAAGGATAGATATTTCGAGACAAGGCTTCCTTTCTGTCCACGAACTCCCAGACGACCCCTCTGTCATCTTATACTCCCGCCCCATCGCAGCAGTTCCTCTCTCGGCACATTCCTAAACAACAGCCATCCAAGAAGAACCTGCGTCCTCGCAACAATCACCTGACCAAGAACAGTTTCGCCTTGAAGAAGCTGAGAGACCTCAAGAGGATCACCTCGTCATCCTCTCGGATGAAGAATAGGTGCCCGCAGAAACTTCCAGTATAAAAGGTTTCGTAATAGCATAGCCCAACTCTAGCTTTAAGGAAGATGACATGTCTACCCTTAGAAAGCTAAAGTCCAGGAGGGGCACACAGGCTCCCAAGAAAGGCGCGGTTGGGTTGCAACCCCCACCCATTCTGGCACCACCCCCTCCTCCTACTGGTCCTAAGATCCCTATCCTAGAGCCTAAAAAGAATAGGAAGAACGAGGTCGGGGAGGCAGATATGAAGAAACAAAAGAAGCTTAAGCAACAACAACAGCAACAGAAAGCAGGCAAGGGTAAGTCGCGTGCTTCCTCAGTAGAGAGCGGGGAAAGCCGTGACCTGGCTGAGGTACATCGTACACAAGCCAACTGGTCTCCTACGTTGAAGCTAGATGGGGCCCCCATTTCCTGCCAATCCAGCATTAGGGCATTCCAGCAAGGACACGCTCACCACCTGGCTAATGCCTTGGAGCAACCTCTTCTCCTACCGAAGGATATGGAAGCTCTAGATAAAATGAGTCAGCCACATCTCTTTCTCTCCTTCAAAAAGGACCTGGCTTTGGTGAGTGTCTTCCAATTAGCTCCATATTATTACTATAATCACATTTTAGCACAAATTTGTTCGCACACATTTTGAATTAATCATAAATAATAATACATTTATTCAACACTTCAATTCAGGCCATACAAGAAGTCTTTGCTGCAGAGAAATGGGTGGAAGACTCTCGGAAGAAGGCTACAGCTGAACTTGAGGTCAAACTGGAGACCGAGAAGGCCTTAGGCCGAGCCCTTACGAAGAACGAGAACCTAACCAAGCAGTTGGCAGATGAGAAGAAGGAGAGAAATGGGGCCGAGGCCAGCCTTAAAATGATCAAAACTCAGGTGGAGGGGCAACGTAAACTTCTGCGTCAAAAGGACAAAGACCTGTCTAAAGCGCAGCAAGAAAACTCTACCTTAAATAAAGAGCTCACCCAAGTGAAGGAAGGGGCTTACAACCTTAAGGAAACTATGGAGGCTGCCAAGAAGGCTGCTTACAATGAAGGGGTCGAGGCGATAGAAGATTGACTGACGGAGGAGTTGGTAGAGTTATGCAGGGAGTATTTCCAACAAGTGTGGGCAGAAGCCCTGAACGTAGCAGGGATTCCCACAACTTACGAGTTGAGGAAACCTGAGAACATTTGGCTTCCTCAGGACATCCAAGTGCTCGAAGAGCTTCCTCCTATCGTACCTACCCTCGAGACAACGCCTTCAACACATCCATCTATCATTCAAGAACCCATTTCAACTCCTAAAAAACTTGTTGGTTCTGACAAAGAGATGGAACAAGGCGACGAAGCCGAGAAGCCTCCGAGCAAGGATGCCGAGCCCAATGTTCCTCCACCAGTGGCAAAGGACAAAGGGAAACAAGTTCAGACCTCATTCGAAGCGGAGCTAAAATAAACAGAGGAGGACAACAAAGCAAAAGGGGCTGCCAGCACATCCAAGCAGGGCCCCCCCACCAAGGCTTAAGGCTTAAGCCAATTAGGACCCTTTTTCCTTATGTAATGAGTTTTTTGTATTAGGACTTTTATTTTAACCCTTTTATTTTAGAATTTTATTTCCAGTGTATCCATTGACAAAGATTAAATAGAAGTTTGAAAGGTTGCTATTCAACTAGTTTCCAATCTACAGTAGAAAAATACTAATTTGTTTCACCTTAATGCACAGTGAAGTCTTTACAACACCTCAAACATCAACAACCCCCCCATAAAAGTACATTCATTTTATCAATCTTATTCATCAGCAGATAAATCATTAATCGAAACTGTAATATATGAAGTACAACAACACACGGTCTAAGACTTAACTTAATATTTAGTTAGGGGCATAAAGTAAACCATCAAACTTACCATGGTTTATCAATACGTCAATTTCCACGAGTCATGTAACCAGAAGGCATGGTTTGTATTTGGAGCTTAGAATGATGGAACGAAGTGTTAATTTCCCCAAATTAGAAGGTTCGAGGACCCGACATAACTAAGGTTCTGTTTAACATCTAAGAAGATATCAATTTCCATTAGATATGTGGTCCAAGGACCATGCATGACCAAGTTTCTGTTTGACATTTAGAATAGTGAATTGAAATGTTAATCTCCCCCAAAGTAGAAGGTCTGAGGACCCGACGTAACTAAGGTTCTGTTTAACATCTAACAAGATATCAATTTCCACGAGGTATGTGGTCCAAGGACCATGCATGACCAAGTTTCTGTTTGACATTTATAATAGCAAATTGAAATGTTAATTTCCCCAAAAGTAGAAGGTCCGAGGACCCAACGTAACTAAGGTTTTGTTTAACATCTAACAAGATATCAATTTCCACGAGGTATGTGGTCCAAGGATCATGCATGACCAAGTTTCTGTTTGACATTTAGAATAGCAAATTGAAATGTTAATTTCCCCAAAAGTAGAAGGTTCGAGGACCCGACGTAACTAAGGTTTTGTTTAACATCTAACAAGATATCAATTTCCACAAGGTATGTGGTCCGAGGACCATGCATGACCAAGTTTCTGTTTGACATTTAGAATAACAAATTGAAATGTTAATTTCCCCCAAAGTAGAAGGTTCGAGGACCCGATGTAACTAAAGTTCTGTTTAACATCTAACAAGATATCAATTTCCACGAGGTATGTGGTCCAAGAACCATGCATGACCAAGTTTTTGTTTGACATTTAGAATAGTGAATTGAAATGTTAATTTCCCTAAAGTAGAAGGTCCAAGGACCTGACGTAACTAAGGTTTTGTTTAACATCTAACAAGATATCAATTTCCACGAAATATGTGGTCCGAGGACCATGCATGACCAAGTTTCTGTTTGACATTTAGAATAGTGAATTGAAATGTTAATTTCTCTCAAAGTAAAAGGTTCAAAGACCTGACGTAACTAAGGTTCTGTTTAACATCTAACAAGATATCAATTTCCACGAGGTATGTGGTCCGAGGACCATGCATGACCAAGTTTTTGTTTGACATTTAGAATAGTGAATTGAAATGTTAATTTCCCCCAAAGTAGAAGGTCTGAGAACCCAACATAACTAAGGTTCTGTTTAACATCTAACAAGATATCAATTTCCACAAGGTATGTGGTCCAAACACTATGCATGACCAAGTTTCTGTTCGACATTTAGAATAAGTAAATCAAAATATTACATAATGATAATTGAGCAACAAATGGCAAAAGTGCCTTTCATTAATAGTAATACCTTTGTAGGTTATTTACATTCCAAGGGTGCTGTACAATTTTTTCATCTAGATCAGCTAAGCGATAGGACCCTATGCCCGCTACAGAAGTAATTCAGTATAGTCCTTCCCAGGTTGGTGCTAACTTTCCCCACTCTAGATTCTTAGAAGTACCCATGACTTTCCTTAAGACCAAATCTCCAGGCACAAGTGGCCTTAGTTTCACATGAGCATCATATCCCTGTTTGAGCTTCTGCTAATAATAAGCCAGTTATACGATGGCGGTCTCTCGCCGTTTCTCAACCAGATCCAGGCTTTTCTCTAGCAAGCCGTCGTTATTTCCAGGGCTAAAAGAACTCGTCCTTAATGTCGGAAACCCAAATTCCAAAGGTATCACCGCCTCAGCCCCGTAAGTCATGGAGAAGGGTGTTTCTCCTCTGGATCTTCGCGGTGTAGTATGATATGTCCAGAAAACGTGTGGCAATTCTTCTACCCATCTACCCTTTGCATCATCCAGCCTCTTCTTAAGTTCATTGACTATCACTTTATTAATGGCCTCAGCCTACCCATTTCCCTAAGGATAAGCTGGAGTGGAGTATCTATTTGTGACACTCAAATCATTATAGTTCTTCCTGAAATCATTACTATCAAATTGTACGCCATTATCAAAAATAAGTGTGTAAGGTACCCCAAATCTAGTGATAATGTTTTTCCAAATAAATTTCTTGGTGTCTACATTCGTAATATTTGATAAAGGCTCAGCTTCGACCCACTTGGTGAAGTAATCAGTTCCCACGAGTAGCCACCTTTTATTTCCCGCAGCTCTAGGGAAATGCCCAACTATGTCCAGTCGCCATTGAGCGAATGGCTAGGGACTAGACAAAGGATTAAGGACACCACCAGGCTGATGGATGTTAGGCGCAAATCTCTGGCATTGGTCACATTTTCTCGCGTAGTCCTGATCCTCTCTTTGCATATTGGGCCACCAATATCCCTGGATCAGAGCTCTATGGGCTAAGGATCTCCCTCCAGTATGACTTCCGTAAATCCCCTTGTGCAATTCTTCCAAAAGTGCCTTTGTCGCTTCAGGGTGTACACACAGCAGGTATGGTCCAAAAAAGGAGCATTTATACAGCTTTTGATCCTCAGACAACCAAAATCGAGGTACCTTTCGACGAATCTTATCTGCTTCAGACTTCTCCTCGAGCAACACATCGCTTTTTAGAAAAGAAACTACGGAGTCCATCCAGCTAGGTCCGAGTCTTACCTAATGGATACGAATGGCACTTGTGATTATTAAAGCAGGCTTCAACAAGTCTTCGACGATGATAATCCTAAGCAAGCCCTGAGCCGAGGATGTTGCCAAAGTGGCCAATGAGTCTGAATGTGTGTTTCCACTTCGAGAGGCATGCATCAGAATGAAAGAATCAAACTTGGATTGTAAACATTTGACCTTAGCCAGGTATTCTTGCATTCTCGAATCCCTCGCCTCTATGGTTCCCATCACCTAGCCCACGACTAACTGAGAATCCGAGGACATATGAACTAATTTTCCCCCCTATGCTCTGAACCATACCCATACCAACTAAGACAGCTTCATACTCAGCCTCGTTGTTAGTAGCCGAGAATGCCAATCTTAACGATTTTTCAAAGGTGATTCCTTCAGAGGATACCAAAACAAGCCCGATACCTGACCCTCTCTGATTCGTTTCCCCATCAACATATACTTTCTAGACCAGAAGCCCTTCGCATGTGACCATGCCAACTGATTTTTCATCCATGTGCGACTCCTTTGCGTTTCTTCTAATGAAGGTTCGGCAAATTCTGTCACCAAATCGGCAAGGACCTAGTCCTTCACGGAGGTGCAAGGCATATATTTGATATTAAAAGCTACCAAAATAGTTCCCCACTTGGCTACCCTCCCTGAGTAGTCAGCACTTCGCAGTACTGACTTGAGAGAAAGTTGAGTCAAAACCACAACGGTGTAGGATTGGAAGTAATGAGGAAGCTTCCGCATAGCATGAACTACAGCCAGAATCACCTTCTCCAAAAGTAGATATCGCACTTCGGCTTCATTCAAAGATTTGCTAACGTAGTAAACCGGTCTCTGTACTCTGTTATCGTCCTGTATTAAAACCAGACTGACTGCATGGATAGCTACAGTTATGTATACAAACAGGACTTCATCGATCTCTAGCCGAGACATGATAGGTGGCCGGGAAAGATACTCTTTAAGTTGATGAAAAGCCGAAGCACATTCCTCGACCTATTTGAATCCTTTCCACTTGTTCAGCAGCTAGAAAAAGGGCCTGCACCTATTAGCGGACCAAGAGATAAACCTACTGAGAGCAGCAGTCATCCCAGTCATTCTTTGAACTTCCTTTGGATTCTGAGGTGGTTGCAAGCCATGGATGGCCCTAATCTGTGCTGGATTTACCTCTATTCCTCTATGAGTCATCATGTAGCCTAGGAACTTACCAGAGCCCACCCCAAAAGAGCACTTGGAGGCATTAAGGTGCAACTTGTACTTCCTAAGCGTTTGAAAGGTGTCATCCAAATCTTTCACACGCATGGGCACTGTCTTGCTCTTCACCACCATATCATCCACATATACCTCAATAGTCTTTCCAAGCTGCGAATCGAATATTCTGGACATCATCCTTTGGTAACTAGCCCTTACATTTTTCAAACGAACGGCATCACTTTATAGTGATAATTTCCCGTAGGAGTAATGAATGTGGTTTTCTCCTAGTCATTCAATGCTAAAGGTATTTGGTGATAGCCTTCGAAGGCATCCAAAAAACTCATCTGAGGATGCCCAACCGTGGCTTTTACCAGTTGATCGATGCGAGGCATTGGAAATGAGTCTTTGGGACAGGCTTTGTTCAGGTCTGTGAAGTCCACACATACTCTCCACTTCCTGCTCTTCTTTTTTACCATAACAGTATGCGCCAACCATTTTGGATAGAAAACTTCTTTAATAGCCCCAGCCCTTTTGAGCTTGAGCACCTCCTCCTTCACGGCCTCGGCATGTTCTTTGGAAGAACGCCGAAGTGGTTGCCTCCTAGGGACAACGATAGGATTGACATTCAAATGATGGCAAATAAAGCTTGGGTCAACCTCCGAAGCCTCGTATGGATCCCATGCAAATACATCAATATTGCTTTTCAAAAACATCACCAATTCCACCTTCTTTTGATGTGGTAGTCGTACCCCAACTTGAAAGAACCTTTCAGGGTCATCATCAATAAG
This sequence comes from Castanea sativa, assembly GCF_040712315.1. Lineage (NCBI taxonomy): Eukaryota > Viridiplantae > Streptophyta > Magnoliopsida > Fagales > Fagaceae > Castanea > Castanea sativa. The sequence continues at coordinate 45,600,481 of NC_134017.1, read as the reverse complement.
AAAATTTTCCAATTCTTCACATGTTGCCTTCTCTGCTGTTACTGCACCCAGCGCATCTAGAGTCGTTAATTGCTATAAGTCTTTCGCAACTAAGGTTGAGGATTCTGGTTCGGCCTGACGCAGTATTACAGCCGATATGCATTGCCTTGCTACCGATTGACTCCTCAGAATCTCCTCAATTTGTCCTCCCGACAGGAACTTTACTTTGACATGTAAAGTTAAGGAAACAGCACCCAGAGCATGCAGCCACGGTCTTGCAACGATGGCCGTATATAGGGAATAAGCATTAATCATGATGAAATCCACATCAACTGTTTCCGAACCTGATTGTACCGGTAAATGAATTTGTCCCTTTGGTATGACGACCTTCCCTTCGAAACTTATTAGTGGTGAATCGTAAGCCGAAAGATCCTCGAGCTTCAAATTGAGCCCCCCTAAACAAATTAAGGTACATAATATCCACACCACTACCCTGATCGACCATCACCCTCTTTACATCGTAGTTCCCTATCCTTAGAGTAACCACCAGGGTGTCATCATGCAGTTGGATGGTCCCAACTTTATCTTCGTTCGAGAAACCCAAGATAGGCGAAGAAGCACCTTTAATTCTTTTCGACGTGGAGCCAGACTCCTCGGTGAGAATATGTGATACAGACATCACCCTAGTAGAAGTATAGGAATCTGATTCAGCCTCTTCAGAGATAGCTTCATAAGTTTCTCCCAAACCTATAAATCTCGCAGGAGGCTGAACAATTCTCCCATTACGACGAGGCACTTGTGGACTAGACATATCATGAGTAGTATCTTGTGGTGTATCTAATACAACCACATCATCCCTAGTTTCATCCATAGGTTGTTCAACTATAGGTTCATCTATTTTAGCCAAAACAACTTTACTCCTAGGATTAAAATTATTCACATAATCATCTTCCAAAAATTGGCATGAGTGCTAACAAACACTTTGTTATCCTTATGATTATAGAATAAATAACCCTTCTGATACCAATTGTTGGATAATCAGGTGTTCGTATCGCATCCAAAACATACGCAGCGAAAATTTAATGGATCTACTGCATACACAATCGATAACATGCACTATGTAAGTTTTAGAATCTAAGACCAAGAGAGTGTACCTTGGAGCGGTGAATTTCAAAATCGAAGAGTAGAAGCACTTGGGAACATTTTCAATCTTCACTCCAATTCCACTAACGCCCAAGATGTGTGGTCTCTCAATCAGTACCAAAGGGAGAATTTCAAAGTGTCTAACACTTCTTACACCACTTCGCAAATAGTGTTCTTTCAATTCTCTACAGAAAAATTCTGAATGTTTCTCCCTTTGTATCTAACTGATTATCTAATTGGGCTGGCCTTTTGGGCCTTTCCAATTGGGTTTAAGTGTGTGGCTCGGAGTGGGACCAAAAGGGACCAATAAGACACTAGCTCCAATGGGCCTTGGGCTTTTCTGTTAACTCTTGACAAGTCCAAAGTTACTATTAACTATATTAAATATCACTATATAAATATAGTTGCACTCTAGGCCTTATTTATAAATTATATCCCAAGACTTTATTGTACATGCAACCCTTTCATAAAATATTTTTAGTAACACAAAGTCATGAATGAAGACTGCCACTTTGTAAATTACTATATCTTATCCTTGAGTACCCGGTTTAATCCTTTAAGTTATTCATCATATATTCGTGAAATACAATTCCAGAAATATATACTTTAGTAACTCCTTACTAAAGTGGTTAGGCCTAACTCTCTGAATAACTGAACCCATTAAACTTATCTCAATGGAATAATTTATATCTTCGTTAAGAAACTATGAATTCCATCTTGAGAATATATGTTTCGTCAGCACTAAATGTGGTTGCCCAACATACTGAGGTTTTGATCGTTACTCTAGATCTCACTCCTAGTCTATCAAAGCAACCTACATGACAGGTCAAACGTTTTGACCCCTTGTGATGGATTAAGTTGATTAATTAGCCAAGTTTATTAATTAATCAGATTAACATGCAAACGCGTGGTAGCACAAATAAATCACTAATAAACTAAAGTGCAGCAAAAAATAAATTAACACGGTGATTTGTTTACAAATGGGGAAAACCTCCAAGGCAAAAACCCCACCGGGTGATTTTAAGGTCACCACTCCCAAGAATCCACTATTATCACAACAAGTGATTAAAAGTAAAGGAATCCCAGTACCTTATACCAACCTACAGTTGAACCCTTACGCCAATACCCAATTGAACTTATTCTATAGTGACAATCTCTTATTTTCAATGCACGGCTCCCAGTACGTGACTAACCAATTGCACGGATCCCAGTACGCAACTTCAATCACCAACTTGAGAAAGATGTTGGCTGCAAAGTTCTTCAGTTCATCCTCACAATGAAGAACAAGAAGATGCTTGGTTACAAAACCCTTTGGTGCAAAGACACTGCAACTTCTTCACAAAGAGATGAACTAGGGCAAACTTTGTCTCCGGTCACAAATTGCTTGAACAGGCTTTGCTCAATGCTTGTGCAACTTGTGCTTACTTTGACGGCCCTAAAATAATCTTTTTATATGTCTAAGGTTATGAGAAAAGAAGGCCCAAAGACATGTCCATGGATCAGAATTAAAACAGTACTGAAAAACTATTTTTCCTTAATCTCGATAGCTAGAGGTGTCGAGGTGCTGTCGAGCAGCTGTCGAGCCACGGGGCTAGAACAGCTTCTTAAAGCTCGATAGATGTAGTTGTTAAGACAGCTGTCAAGCTTTAATGAAGAGCACTTCTCAGCTTGTTTCTTGGACAAACTTGCATGGCTTTAACACTTGATCTTGAAACCTTGTTTCTTGAAGTATCAAAAAAGTCCTAGATCCACCCAATTGCAAGTAAAGTGTGTTTTGTAAAAGGATTAGCCAATTACATAAAATAATGACATATGTTCTTAACAATTGAACCACATATGTCCTAACAATCTCCCTCTTTCGCAATCCATGACAAAACCACAACAAACAAATTAATACAATAAAACATCATAAATCACTCAACTCATACTCACTTGTTGAATACAGTAAAATCTATCCTAACATAAACTCTTGAAAAACTTTGCAAGAAGAGAGTTCATGACAAGTAGACTTTGACAACCTGTATTTCTAAAACACTTTAAACAAAACACATCAAGGCATCTTTGTGTGAAGCAGAAATAAGAGATTGCATACAAATAGAAGAATCATGTTTATAAAGAGAGAAAAGAAAAAATGCGTGTAGAGATAGGTGAATAAAACATACATCATCATATATATATATGCCACTTGAGAAACATCATGTATGTAAAATGATCACAAGACCTAGGTACAAGAACAATGTATCTCTAACAAGAAAGAAAAGAAAAAATACATGTAAACCTTACTACATCCCTCAAAAACAAACTCTCACCCTAACAAAAATCTCCTAACCCTCCCCCTAAGAGTGACTACTCACATATCCAAAACTACTCTCCCTTTTTGTCACAAGTGACAAAGGGTAAGAGTTTCAAGTAGACATCTCGTCAGAACTGGAAGAGCTAGCATCTCCATCTTCATCATCATCATTGTTGGAGCCATCATTAGGTGTCTCGGATGCCTCGGGAGGAGGAAAGGGAGACTCCATAAAACCACCAAGGCGAGCTTGCCGTCTAGCAATGTGGCCAACACGGGTGTTCACCTGATACAACTCTGTAGAAAATGTATTAAGATGAGCATCCATGCGCTGAAGCTGCGCCATGATCGCATCCAAAGTCACCCCTCCCACTGAAGAAGAGGGAGCGAAGGTAGAAGGAGTGGGAGGAGTTGTCGAACCAGACCGCCTCATACGAAATAGTGCCTCGCTCCATTTAACGGTAGCGTAGTCAATGGTACACATAAAGGAGAAGTGGTCAGATGAGGGAAAAGGAACAGAGAAGCAGCGTAAGATCCACGTGATAGCAGAAGGAAAGATAAGCTTATCACGGGTAGCTGTATCCATATAGACATCTATGATAGACATGATAAAATGTGAAGGAAAGTCTATGGAAAGATCCTCAGGAAGAGACAACAGAAAACGAGAATGAGACTTTGTAATGGAGTTGTAATGAGAGGGAGACTCCACAAAACCACCAAGGCGAGCTTGCCGTCTAGCAATGCGGCCAACACGAGTATTCACCTAATACAACTCCGTAGAAAGTGTATCAAAACGAGCATCCATGCGCTGAAGCTACGCCATGATCGCATCCAAAGTCACACCTCCCGCTGAAGAAGAGGGAGCGGAGGTAGAAGGAGCCGAAGGAGTGGGAGGAGTTGTCGAACTGGACCTCCTCGCACGAAATTGCGCCTCGCTCCATTTAACGGTAGCGTAGTCAATGGCACACATAAAGGAGAAGTGGTCGGATGAGGGAAAAGGAATAGAGAAGTGGCATAAGATCTGCGTGATAGCAGAAGGAAAGATGAGCTTACCACAGGTAGCCGTATCCCTATAGACATCTATGATAGAAATGATAAAATGTGAAGGAAAGTCTATGGAAAGATCCTTAGGAAGAGACAACAGAAAACGAGAACGAGACTCTGTAATGGAGTTGTAGTGAGAGAGAGAATACAACACAAAAGTCATCACCATGTTCAAGAATCTAGGACCTTTAGCAAAAGGTCAACATGATGTAAACTGATGCTCACCCCAATCAGCTAGACGCTCACAAAAAACAGAGATCATCTCATCTTTGGACACAGTTTGTAGACGCTCACAACCAGGGTAGTCAGGATGCGCAACCCTTGAAACACAAAGCACATTGGATACCAACTCTGGTGTGACGACAATGCGCGTATCTCGAACGCGAGTATGAAAGAGAGGTACTGAAAGATCAGTTCCATTCATGTTGGAGTAAAACTCCTATATTAGCACGGAAGGACATGTGACGGGGACGTTACACAGTGACTCCCATTCTCGTCTGTGAATGACATTGGGAGGTCAGTGTCGACAAAATCCGACAAGACAACTTGGCATTCCGAATGAACACCTCGTTTAGAGAATTTCTCTAAGAAGTTCTTTTAGGCTTTCTCATCATAGAACCGGACAAAGGAGGGAGTAGGATTAGAAGACGAAGAGGCCCTAGAATGCAAAGGGTTCTAGATAGGAGCAGACTTACTTTTTGGTGCCATTGACGCACTAGCGTAAACAAGAGAGAGAGGGGGAAGAAAGAAACACTCAGAAAAGTTCCAACACAATTCAAATATAGCAGGTATATTGAAAGGAAAGAACATATGCATGAAAAATGCATGAACATGTGATATGCCATATAAAAGACATCATGGGCTCCGCCCAATCCAATTCTACCAGCACACAATCAAATTGCACACATCTAAATGCATGATAATTTAATTATAATGCTTATGAGATGCAATGTATGAGATTTGAAACTCATTTAGGCAAAAACTCATCCCAAATTTTCACAAAAACTCAACAATTTTTAAAAATCCCCAAAAATGTTCAAAACTCAAAATCCTAGGTTTCAAAACATGAAATGCATGTATAATGAAAGATAACAAGCTACCAATGAGAAGAAAAACTTGAAGAAACCTTGAGACGAGTGTATGAGTGAGAGAAAGTGAAAAAGGGAGGAGAGAAAACAAAGCTATTGAGAAAGAGATCAAGAGAAATGAAGTCCGGATCGCACAAAACCTATTTAAAGAACCTCAGTAAATCTCGACAGATAGAGGTGTTGATAGGTGTTGAGGTAAGTGTCAAGAACAAGTCATCGACAGATGCAGCTATCGAGGAGGTGTCAAGGAAAAAAACATCAGACACGAGTAAGGAGCTCGACCGATCCACCAGCTGTCAGGAATCTATCGAGACGTCATGAGGTTTCTCGATCGATCCAAAAGCTATTGAGGAGCTATCGAAAGGTCAGGATGTTTCTCGATCGATCCAGAAGCTAATGAGGATCTGTCGAGATTGTTATAAGATGCAACAAAAAATCTCGACAGATAAGCCAGGTATCGAGAGGTGTCGAGAAGGTATTGAGAAGGCTTAAAAACAATTTTTCAAAGAGGAGAAAAACACAGATATGAATGCAATCAAGCATGCAACTCAGCCAATGACCCAACCAACATTTTAACCTCTCAAAACATCTCTCAATCAACAAAGAGTTGAGCATTTAGCTCCCAAAAACACACACACACACACACACAAACTAAACAAGTCTAACCAATTTTATATTTCAAAAACAAGTTAAGACAGTTTAGTGAGCATACATCAACACATGGAAACCTTGTGATGGTCAAATCACATTGTACCTACACATGTATTAAGAGTAGCAAAGAATATTGCATGTTGTGTGTGAAAACATCACAAGATTGCATGAGTGTCTCAAGGTTATGATGATTTGAGATATGAGAAAATCTTTTTAACTCACGCACAATCATAACTATTTGATGGGGACTATTACCTTTGAAGTACATCCTATAACTCCCACATCTCCTAGAAAACACGCTTGCAATCATATTTAAAGCATTTTTGTTCTTATTGCTTTTATTTTCTTTGCATATTTTCTTTTTATTAAGCAAACCATGCATGGGTATACAAAGGAGCGAGAAGAAATACCCAATTATGTTATGCTTTTAGACATTGCACTTTTGCTATGCCGAAGCATACAGATGTCATATCATGATTGGTGGGTAATAGTGGTGAGATGGTTATTTATGCCTTTCTCTTAGGATTTTCTAGTCCTTCTCGTCAAAAAGAGTGATACGAGTGTTAAGTACAAGAGATCACTTAACCTTACTCATCACAAACAAAGAGCCACAAAACTAACTTGCTTAGCTGTGTATAAGGATGCTCATCTAAGCTACAAGAGATACAAAGTTTAGAAAACTCTATTTCAAAGGTCATTTTAAGGTTCACAAGAACTGATGCAAACAAACACACACTGTTTTTGTATTTTTCTGAATTTTTTAATTTTTTTTTTAATTATTATTTGAAACCAAACAAAATAACTAAAATTGAAAAACTAATAACCAAAAACATGTAAAGTAAAACAAAGCAATGCATAAAAACTAGACTGACTTAAAACATTAAAGCAAAACACATAAGTAATGCAAAAACAAAAACAGAAGAAGAGAGAGAAAAAGTGATTAGATCACTTGGAGTCCTTTTCACTCTTCTTAGACAAACTCCTTTGCACATGTTTGCTTAGGTTAGTTTTGTAGTTATTTTATGTCTGAGCATGTTTGGGTTGCTAGAATTAGGGTTTTTTTGTTTGTGCTTTATTTTCTATTATACATTTCTAGGTTAGGGTTATTGAACAAGTCCACACACGCATGCCATGAGCATGTGTATGAAGGAAAAAATCTGGTTTTGTATCTCATACAAAACACATAGCGGAAGCAACAAATGAGGATCTATTTCATTCATGATTGATAACGTGCACTATGTAAATTTCAGAATTTAAAAACAAGATGGCGTACCTTGGTGTGGAGAAATTCAAAACAAAGATTAGAAGCACTTGGGAATACTCTTAATCTTCACTTCAATTTCACTTTACGCCCAAGATGTGTGGTCTCTCAATCAGTTTTTCAAAGGGAGAATGAAAGTGTGTCTTACACTCTCTTACACACCGTTTATTATTTCACTTTTTCTTTTAAAAAAATTTCTGTATGCTTCTCCCTTTATAACTAATTGATTATCTAATTGGACTGGCCTATTGAGACTTTCCAATTGGGTTTTAGTGTGTGGCTTGGAGTGAGACCAAAAGGGACCAATAAGACACTAGCTCCAATGGGCCTTGGGCTTTTCCGTCAACTCTAGACAAGTCCAAAGTTACCATTAATTATATTTAATACCACTATATAAATATAATTGCACTCTAGGCCTTATTATACATGTAACCCCTTCATAAAATATTCGTAGTAACACAAAGTCATAAATGTAGACTGCCTCTTTGTAAATTACTACATCTTATCCTTGAGTACCTGGTTTAATCCTTTAAAGTTATTCATTATATATTTATGGAATCTAATTTTATAAATATATACATTAGTAATTTCTTACTAAAGTGGGTAGGCCTAACTCTCTGAATAACTGAATCCACTAAACTTATCTCAAGGGAATATTTTATATCTCCATCAAGAGACTATGAATTCCATCTTGAGAATATATGTCTCATCAACACTAAATGTGGCTGCCCAACATACTGAGGTTTTGACCGTCACTTTAGATCTCACTCCTAATATATCAAAGCAACCTACACCTCATGATCAGGTCCATTATTCTCTCAGGATTAAGAGTTCATGCAAATAAAAGTCATGAGATTTATTATTCATTTGACAGTCGTTAGGAGAATAATAAATCTCACGGCGGTCCTGTTCAATATGTCTTAACTCTTAAAATATATCAACATATCAACTAGAAGTCTCCACTTCCATGATCAAGACAAATCATCTTAGTTGATACGTTATAATCTTCATAGATGAAATGCCCAATTTCATCACCGATTACAAACTATAAATTCTGAGTTTACAAAGAACTTGTGATTTATATCTTCTATGACTTTCACATAAATCACATACAATGCATCTCATGGACTATATGATAATGTCCCATATTCATGTCGCCATTATTTTAGATAATAATAAAATAACTTTATCAATCACAATATTAAGTTATACATCATGTCATACATAATGTCATACATAATATCATACATAGCATCATACAATAGGATTTAAGGGCACTAATCCTAACAGCGTACACACATTAAACCCTATGTATGTTGGTCACTGGCTATGTACACAGGTGCTTGCCCAGAAACCCTATTTTAGATTTCTTAGGTTGTTTGGTTTTTTTGTTTCACATGTTTTGTCTCTTTTTAAATCCCTTTCTTATGCTTGTACGTATTTGAGTCTCTATCTTATATGATTTTTTGTCTTCAACATGCTTAGATCCATGTTGATTTGATTAATTAATTGAACTTGGCTAATTAATCAACTTAATCCATCACAAGAGGTCAATACATTTTTGGCCTATCTCCTCATCTCAAGGGACTTGCCATTTTCTAGCGAGGAAGATGTCGCTTAGGCTAGTGTCAGATATGCCTGCTTCGAACAGAATTTGGAAAAATAGATACTTTTTTGTCCAAGGGACAGACTGGGTGTGTAGACAGGAGGAATGGGATAGAATGCCCAACAGGTTTGATAATATGTGGGGTATTGTGAGGGATGCAGGTGTGCCATTGTCTATGTCCTTTTACTTTTACCTTACTCATTTTTGTTATGCATCTAACATCTTCTATTTTCTCTTTTAGCCCAGGTCTGTCCGCAAATAACCAATGAGTAGGAGGCTTTCATCTGTCGTGTACTGGAGATTACTCTAGGTCAAAGGCAGTGGAAGGACCTCATCACTCTAGACTCACTTCACGCATACTGCAGTGGCCCTAACCGACAACTGTAGCCTATTGACTAAACGCCTACTCCCGTCGACATAAGTTCTGAACTTTTTATCTACTCCAAGCCATCTATCTTTTCCTTTTCTCTAACATCTATTCCTTTCCTTGGTAGAAATAGAAGCAGGAAGACAGAGGGAGTTGGTGAGGAAATTTGCTGCAGTACGCAAGCAACAGAAGCAAGGTAGATCCTCGGTGTCGGCCTCCAAGGTCATCGCTAAGGGGATACTTAAAAGAAAGAATGATGGTAAAGAAAACCATCCAAACAAAAAGGGGATAGCCCCCTCCCTTAACAACAAGCAACCGAAGTAGCCGTCACCCCCTAAACCTAGCCATTGGGGTCGGGAAAGGCCTAATGATGGGGAAGGGCCCTATCATTCTAGACGCCATCCGCAGAATGCTTACACACAAGGATCATGCCATTGAGATGGTCGATTCGGTCATCAAGGAGATGGACTTGGATTCTTATGCTGACTAGACCACAAAGGACTTAAGGGCGTTTGGCCTTTTTGACTTATCCAGGGTACGTTCCTTTCAAGTTCTGGTTTTATGCACTTTTTGTTCATTCTTTTTCTGACAGGCGTCTTAATTCAGGCATTGGTGCATATAAGGGTGCTTTAGGATAGGTGCGTTGCCAACGAGGGGGTGATCCGTCAGTACCGCAAGCGTCAAGAGATTGAGAATAAGGAACAGGATTAGTATAAAGAGGCTGTCTATATTCTTAACGAAGAGCTGACAGCCACGACTACCAAGCTAAAGGAGGAATCCTATCTCCGAGAAGAGGCAGAGAAGGCGAAGGCTAACCTGGCAACAAAGTTGACTACCTTCCATGGACAGGTGGATAAGCTGATAACGAGGGTGTCATCATAAAGGTGGTGTAGTCACATGGCATCCTGTGAAGCTGATGGCTGGGTTGTCAAGCCTGGTCGCTTAGGGGGTCGTCTGGAGATCTAGACACTCTACACCATACGTAGCTATGTCTTTCTCACCTTTTTAGATGACCCCACCGTGGCACTCCCTCCTATTATTACCCTTATCTCTCTAAGTGGGGCTCTAGGCCTTTCCTCAGCCCTTAGGTAGGGCTTGGGGTTCCTCAATAGATCTTCCCTATATCTAACGAACCGCTGTAACTTCCCATATTTGATGAGGGCCTCGATCTTCTACTTGAGGTTGTAGAATTCGGAGGTGTCATGCCCATGGTCCTGGTGGAAATGGCAGTATTTTTTTCTGGGTCTCTTGTTTGGGTCTCCCTTCAGCTTGTCTTGCCAAGTTAACGCAGCATCGTCCCTTAACTACATGAGGACCTGATCTAGCGAGGTGTTCAAGGGGGTGAAGTTTGTTGTTCTCCTTGATGAGGATCTTGATCTCCTTTCGTCTCTTCTATCGTTTGTTCAGGCTGACTTCCTTCCTCAATTTGGGCTAGGATCGTCCTGTCTTTCTCTCTTCCTCTGTCCATCTCCCCCAGCTATCATCGCGTCATCGGCATTCATATACTTCTTGGCTTTGTATAGTGCTTCAGCCATCATATTCGGGTCGTTCTTGTAGATGGAGAATAGTAATTCTCTTCGTTTTAGACCACTGGTGAAGGCAGTGATGAGAACCTTGTCATCAGCTTCATTGATCAGGAGGGCCTCTTTGTTGAAACGGGTGACATATGACTTCAGGCTTTCGTCTTCCCGTTGCATGATGTTTAGTATGGCCCTGGAGGATCGTCTATGTCTTTGTCCTCCGATGAAATGTGTGACATAATGGCCATTCAATTCCTTGAAGGTGGAGACTGTGTTTGGGGTAAGCTTGCTAAACCACACCCTCATTGGCCCCTTCAGCGTGGTTGGGAATGCCCTACACATAATCTCATCTAGTGCTCCTTGCAGATGCATGAGGGTTTTAAATGACTCTAGGTGGTCAAGTGGATCCCTTGACCTGTCGTATGTTTCTACTTATGGAATCCGAAACTTTTCTTGGAAGGGGAAAGATGTTACCTCGGCGGTGAAAGGGGAGTCGGTCCGGTGGACCAGCTCATCCAAGTTGGTAGATACTCATCTCCTTATAGCATTCATCATCATGTCCATTTTCTCCTTCATTATCCGCATCTCCTAGGCCATACACATTGCATTGACTTTTATTTTGGAAGGACGGCTAGTGTCTTCCGGACCATCCCTTCTGTTGGGGGCATTGCTCTCTTCTTGGTCTTCCCTCTCTTGCCTACCCCCTGTAGGTAGGTGACTACCATTTTGCTTGTTAGCATCTCGTTGGTTGTGTGGGCCTTCCTGGTGTCGCTCATTCCTTTGGTTTAGCTGTTGTTCCAACTCTTGGTTACGTTGGGTGAGTTACTCTACCGCTACAGCCAGGGTTTGCACTTGCCTTTCTAGGGCATTGAGTGGATTCCCTGTTTCTAATTGATGGTAACCATTGAACATGTCTAGACCATTTCTTCTTAGAATCGTTGTCCTTCCCATAGACAGTGCCAACTAATGATGTGCTGAAATTGTTAATAAGTTGTAGCCTCCAAAGCGGTCCAATGGATACCTGTGGAATAAGAACAAATGGACCAAACAGAAGGTACCAGTGTGGTACCGGCCAAGAACCCTCCAAATGTCAAGTTAGTGAATGAGAAATTTCTAAGAACTCTATAGTGAGAAAGCTAGGGATTTTCTGCGTGCTTGAGGAAAAAGGGGGCCTGGTGTTTATATAGTGGGATAAATATGATCATGGGAAACATGAATGAACTAACCTTAAGAAAGCGTACAGTTGATAAATATGTGGCTAACTTTGTTTCTTATACATTTTTTTTGTCTCAGGTAGAACCTACCAAGGTTGAAGATGCTCTTCGAGATGAAAGCTGGGTTGAAGCCATGCATGATGAACTTCATCAATTTCAAAGGAATAACGTCTAAACACTAGTATATAGGCCGGAGGGAGACGACGGATGTAGCCCCTACCCCTCAACCTTCCTACATCAGCCTCTTCTTCCTCCTCTAGGGTAGATGTCTCTCTCGTTGATATCATGGATTAACTTCAGCACATGCATGCTGATTTTGGTAGTCATCTTGACCATCTATCTGATGAGATGTGTCAGAGAACACCAGAATTGGTCGCGTCACTCGCCGCCAATCTCGCCTTAGTGGTTTCGCGCCCTCACCTTCACCCAAGTCTGTTGAGGAGTCCTCTTTTGGTGGAGATGATGATGATGATAATGATGATGATAGTTCTAGCTCTTTTTATGATGATGAGATGAAGACCTCTCAATGATGCACCATTTGTCACTCGTGACAAAAAAATGGAGTAGTTTTGTATATGAGAGTAGTCATTATGTCAAAGGGAGAGCTAGTAGAGGATATACTAGATAGGGCCAGAGTGCTTTGAGGGATGTAGTGAGGTTTTGGCGTATCTTTTTCTCACTTCATGTACTATGGTCTTGTGACCATTTTTTTTACATACATTTTATTCTTGATATATATATATATATATATACATCTATGATATATTTTTTTTCTTCACCCTTGTTTCACATGTTTTGTTTCTTCTCTCTTTTATACACATGTTTCTTTTAGTATACAACTTGTCTATGTTTCACACTTGATGCCTTGATGAATCTTGTTTATAGTGTTTCAGTTAAGACAGGTTACAAGTCTACCATCCCATGATCTCTATCTTGCAAAGTTTTTCAAGAGTTTATGGTAGGGTTAGACTTATGTACTTTGTAAATCATGGGATAGCTGTGTTAGACTTCTCTCATAATTGTTGTTTGTGGTTTTGTCATAGATTGCCAAAGGAAGAGATTGTTAGGGTCATATGTTTTGTAATTGGCTAATCCTTTGACAAAATGTACTTTACTTGTAATTGGGTAGATCTAAGATAGGTATAGTACTTTAAGAAACATGTTATTTAAGTCAAGTATTAAAGACATGAAGATTGATCCAAGAAACAAATGAAGAAAAACTGTTCCTTAAGTTTTGACAGATAGCTCGACAAATGCTTGCTATTGAGACTTAATGTGAAGCTCGATAGATAGCTCAACAGTAGCTCGATCCATTCAGAATTTCCAAATTTGAAATATGGCCCAGTCTTTTGAATTTGTTTAAGGTTTCTTTTCACACAACCCTAGGCATATAGAAGGCTTATTTTAAGAGCCGTCACACACAAATACAAAGACCAAGAGACTTATTTTCTTTATAAGAAGCTATTGTGTTTATACACTATAAGGTTTTGTAACCAAGTGCTTCTGAATCTTCATTGTTGATGAAATGAAGAACTTTGCAGCTAACAACATCTGTTTAAGTTGCTAGAGTTAGTCACGTATTGGGATCCGTACAAAGGGTTAGTCACAAAGTGAAGGTTTGTGCATCAAGGGAAAGAAGGCTACTACAAGATCAAGTCCAATTGGGTATTAGAGCGTAGGTTCAACTGTAGGTTGGAATTTCGGGATAGGCCAAGGTAGTTGGTAAGGTTTCTTATACTTGTAACCGCTTGATTGTTGATTAGTGGATTCTTGGGAATGGTGACCTTAAAATCACTCAGGGGGGGTTTACTTTGCGAGGTTTTTCCCATTTGTTAACAAATCACCATGTCAAATTTATTTTCCACTGCATTTAGTATTTTTGGTGATTTGTTGGTGCCTTCACGATTTGCATGCAATTAAATCTAATTAATCAACTTGGGTAATTGAATTAATTAATGGGGGTCAAGCTATCTTAACCCAACAAGCAAACACATTGAATCTACCAACACAAATATGTATGTAAAGCTTAAATAGAAACCAAAGCAATACTAAAAAGTAGCAGAAACCAAAGCCCCGTAAACACGATTAGAGAATTTTCTAAAAACCCATCGATGGCAAACCAAAGACCAACCTTGCAACCAGAGCAACCCACAGCCACAAACCAACAAAATTCAATTACCAATTGAACCAGATAGAGAGAAAGAGTAATATATAGAAAATAATATTAAAGAAAATTAAGAAGAGACAAAAACATTTTGTTTTAATTACCACTGCTCACACTTGGTGCGATGGTCACTCTACTGAAGGAAAAATTCTGGTTTTGCATCTCATGCAAAACCCACAGCGGAAGCAACGAACAATGATCTATTTCATTCATGATTGATAACATGTACTATGTAAATTTCAGAATTTAACAACAAGATGGCGTACCTTGGTGTGGGGAAATTCAAAACAATGATTAGAAGCACTTGGGAACACTTTTAATCTTCACTCCAATTCCACTTTACGCCCAAGATGTGTGGTCTCTCAATCAGTTTTTCAAAGGGAGAATGAAAGTGTGTCTCACACTCTCTCACACACCGTTTCTTTTTCTTTTCTAATCTCTTCTAATAAAAATTCTGTATGTTTCTCCCTTTATAACTAACTGATTATCTAATTGGGCTGGCCTATTGGGCCTTTCCAATTGGGCTTTAATGTGTGGCTTGGAGTGGGACCAAAAGGGACCAATAAGACACTAGCTCCAATGGGCCTTGGCCTTTTCCGTCAACTCTTGACAAGTCCAAAGTTACCATTAATTATATTTAATACCACTATATAAATATAATTGCACTCTAGGCCTTATTAATAAATTATATCCCAAGACTTTATTATACACGTAACCCCTTCATAAAATATTCGTAGTAACACAAAGTCATAAACGTAGATTGCCACTTTGTAAATTACTACATCTTATCCTTGAGTACCCGGTTTAATTCTTTAAAGTTATTCATTATATATTTATGAAATTCAATTTCATAAATATATACTTTAGTAATTTCTTACTAAAGTGGTTAGGCCTAACTCTCTGAATAACTAAACCCATTAAACTTATCTCAAGGGAATATTTTATATCTCCATCAAGAGACTATGAATTCCATCTTGAGAATATATGTTCCATCAACACTAAATGTGGCTGCCCAACATACTGAGGTTTTGACCGTTATTTCAGATCTCACTCCTGATATATCAAAGCAACCTACACTTCATGATCAGGTCCATTATTCTCTCAGGATTAAGAGTTCATGCAAATAGAAGTTGTGAGATTTATTATTCATTTGACAGTCATTAGGAGAATAATAAATCTCACAGCGGTCCTGTTCAATATGTTTTAACTCTTAAAACATATCAACATATCAACTAGAAGCTTCCACTTCCATGATCAAGACAAATCATCTTAGTTGACACGTTATAGTCTTCGTAGATGAAATGCCCAATTTCATCACCGACTACGAATTATTAATTCTGAGTTTACAAAGAACTTGTGATTTACATTTTCTGTGAATTTTCACATAAATCACATACAATGCATCTCATGGACTATATGATAATGTCCCATATTCATGTTACCATTATTTTAGATAATAATAAAATAACTTTATCAATCACAATATTAAGTCATACATCATGTCATACATAATGTCATACATACCATCATACATAGCATCATACAATAGGATTTAACGGCACCAATCCTAACAATCTCCTACTTGCCCTAAAGACTATTGTGCACTAATCTAACTCCCATTCCCTCCAAATGTGACTCGAAAGTCCTTTGAGGTAAGGCTTTGGTAAAAGGATCTGCTAGATTACTTGCACTTTCAATCTTTGCTACCACAACATCTCCACGAGCAACAATATCTCGAATGATGTGGTACTTCCTCTCAATGTGCTTTCCTTTCTTGTGATTCCTTGGATCTTTGGATTGTGCAACCGCTCCACTATTGTCACAAAACAATGTGATAGGAACTTGCTCCATTCTCACTGCACCAAGATCAGAAAGGAATTTCTTGAGCCAAACAGCCTCCTTTGCTGCTTCACAAGCAGCAACGTACTCGGCTTCCATGGTGGAGTCCGCAATACAAGAGTGCTTGACACTCCTCCAACTTATGACTCCACCTCCCAAGGTGAAAACACATCCTGAAGTGGATTTTTTGAAATCTAGATCCGATTGAAAATCTGAATCTGTATAGCCAATGGGAATCAAATCCTCACTATGGTAAACAAGCATATAATCTCTCGTTCTCCTAAGGTACTTGAGAATATGCTTTACAGCTTACCAATGTTTTGGTCCTGGATTTGATTGATATCGGCTGACCATGCCAACTGAATAACAAATATCTGGTCTAGTACAAAGCATGGCATACATGAGACTTCCCACTGCAGAAGCATAGGGAACTTGTCTCATCATATTTTCTTCCTCTTGAGTCTTAGGCCTTTGGTCATTAGACAGAGGAACTCCATGTCTAAAAGGAAGCAATCCTTTCTTGGAGTTTTGCATGCTAAACCGTTCTAGGACCTTATCTATATATCCAGCTTGTGATAAGCCTAACATCTTATTCTTGCGATCTCGCCAAAGCTTGATCCCTAGAATAACGTTAGCCTTACCCAAGTCCTTCATATCAAATTGGCTTGACAACCAAACTTTAACCGATGACATTACCCCTACATCATTCCCAATGAGTAGAATATCATCAACATAAAGCACTAGGAACATTATTACTTTGTCTCGATGTCTTTTGTACACACATGGTTCATCAAGATTTTGTTCAAAACCAAATGACTTGATTGCTTGATCAAATCTGATGTTCCATGACCTAGATGCTTGTTTAAGTCCATAAATGGACCTATTCAACTTGCATACCATATGCTCTTGGTTCTTCGCTATGAAACCTTCTGGTTGCAACATGTATATTTCTTCTTCAAGATTGCCATTAAGAAATGCAGTCTTGACATCCATTTGTCAAATCTCATAATCATAATGAGCAGCAATGGATAAGAGAATTCTGATAGATTTAAGCATGGCTACTGGCGAAAAAGTTTCATCATAATCAATACCTTCTTTTTGTGTATACCCTTTCGCCACTAGTCTTGCTTTAAAGGTTTCAACCTTTCCATCTATCCCTCTCTTTCTCTTGTAAACCCATTTGCAACCAATAGGTTTAATGCCGTTAGGCGCCTTTACAAGATCCCATACATGATTGGAATCCATAGAATCCAATTCAGATTTCATAGCTTGGACCCAATGATGTGCATCTATATCATTCATTACTTCATCATAAGTATAAGGATCCGATTCAGCCTCTTCTGAGATAGCTTCATAAGTTTCTCCCAAACCTATGAATCTTATAGGAGGCCGAATAATTCTCCCACTATGATGAGGCACCTGTGTACTAGACATCTCATGAGTAGTATCTTGTGGTGTATCTAATATAGTCACATCATCCCTAGTTTCATCCATTGGTTGTTCAACTACAGGTTCATTCATTTCAGCCAAGACAACTCTACTTCTCGGAGTAAAATTATTCATATAGTCATTTTCCAAGAATTTGGCATTTGTGCTAACAAACACTTTATTATCCTTATGACTATAGAATAAACCGCCAACTGTTCCTTTTGGATACCCTACAAAAAATACCACTTCTGTTTTAGACTGTAACTTGTCAGACTTTCCTTTCAACACATGTGTTGGACAACCCTAAATGTGGAGATGTCTCATACTAGGCTTACACCCATTCCACAACTCTACAGGTGTTTTAGGAATAGACTTCGAAGGTACTAAATTCAGAAGATACATTGCAGTATTTAAGGCATATCCCCAAAAAGAAATTGGTAGAGTCGAATAACTCAACATGGACCTAACCATATCTAAAAGAGTCATATTCCTTCTTTCTGCTACACCATTTTGTTGTGGAGTTCCAGGTGCAGTCAATTGGGATATAATCCCATTTTCAGTCAAGTAATCCTTAAAATCACCAAGAAGGTATTCGCCACCTCGATCAGATCGAATGGCCTTTATGTGTTTACCCAATTGATTTTCAACTTCAGCCCTAAACTCTTTAAACTTTTCAAAGGCTTCGGACTTCCGTTTCATTAGGTATACATAACCAAATCTAGAGTAATCATCAGTAAAAGTAATGAAATACTCATAGCCACCTCTTGCTTGGATTGACATAGGACTGCATACATCTGAATGTACTAGTTCTAGCAAATCTTGGGCTCTTCTACCCTTTGCATTAAAAGGTCGTTTGATCATCTTACCTTCTAAACAAGATTCGCAAACTGGAAAACCATCAAAGTCCATGGGCTGTAAAAGTCCATCTTTGATTAGTCTTTGAATCCTACTTGAATTAATATGAGATAAACGCAAGTGCCATAGATATGCATCACTAGTAGAAGGAAACTTTCTCTTTAATGATTTCACATGAGAGTTACTATCTAATTCAGAATTGTATAATTCATGCTTACCAGGAGTTAAAATATAAAAACCATCCACAATATTTCCAGAACAGATAAACACTTTATCCTTCTTTATTACAACATTATCTTTCAGGATAACACAATATCCACGTTTACCTAAGTAAGTTGCAGAAATTAAATTCCTACGAACATTAAGTACATACAAACAGTCTTCCAATATTAAAACTCTAGACTTAAAACACAAATTAAACACTCCAACAGCTTCAACCGGAATCTTGCTCCCATCAGCCAAAGTAAGAAATAGTTCTCTCTCATTCAACTTTCTGGTCTCCTGGAACCCCTACAAAGAATTGCAGATATGATTAGTACAACCTGAATCCACACACCAGGAATCTGTTGGATTCTGTACCAAACATATTTCAAGAAGAAATGAACTTTTCATACCTTTATTCTTGGCAACCTTGTATGTTGGACAATTCCTCTTCCAATGTCCTTTCTCACCACAATGGAAACACTTTCCTTTGGTTTTCTTTCCTTTGTTGGCAACCCCTAAGGCAATTTGTTTACCATCTTTCTTAGTGAAGTCCTTCTTCTTCTTCTTCTTACCCTTGCCTTTCGACTTAGGTTGAGAAGTAGAAGCTTCACCCACATTGGCTTCAACACTAGAAGTACCAAGGATGCCTTCCGCCGCCACTAACTCATTCATTAATTCAGACAAAGAATAAATCTTTTTGTTCATGTTATAATTGAGTCTGAATTCCTTGAATGATTCTGGTAGTGACTGGAGTATCATATCCACTTGGGATTCTCCATCAATGTCGGCACTTAAAACTTCTAATGTGTTCAGATTAGCAATCATCTTAAGACAATGCTCCCTCACTGAACTTCCTGCAGCCATTTTGGTATTATAAATATGCTTCATGGTTTCTTGCCTTGCAGAACGGCCTTGCTCACCAAACATCTCCTTCAGACTATGCATTATATCCAAAGCAAGTTCTACATCCTGCATTTGATGCTGTAGAACATTTGAGATAGATGCTAGGATGTAGTACTTGGTCATCTCATTAGATTTCTACCAACGATCATATCGTTGTTTTTCCTCAAGAGGAGCATCTAATGAAGGAAAGTTAGGACATGGTTGAGTAAGCACATATTTGTGCTCTTCAGCAGTAAGAACAATGTCCAAATTTCTTTTCCAATCAACATAGTTGGATCCAGTCAGTTTGTTTTGGTTAAGAATAGAAACAAGTGGACTAAATGATGCCATGACAAAATCTGAAAATAATAAACATGAATATAATAAGTAAATTGGACATTATCAATTTAGCATATAAGCATATAATATGGAACCTTAACAAAACCATAAAATAATATATGCAACGACAACCCAATCTCATATTCAAAATCCCTCAGCATAGAGTGAACATAAAATACTATGATTGATTGAGAACTATTCTCATTATTAGTGCTATCATGATAACTCTTATCAAACACTAATAATATGCCGTTTTACATTTAACCTCTAAGTAATAATAATAAGAACTCAGCTTAGAGGATACAATAATACTTAGTCTAGTGTATACCATTGTCTAGAATTATGTGTAACCACATTTCATCCCTTTAACAGGCTTACTTTGTAGTACCATGATAAAACACCTTCCGCATGGAATGCAAAGCTTGAAGCTAAGACAAGGCATTTATCAAACCACTATAAACTAGGAAATTCAATCTTGTAGGACCATGAAATAAATACTCTCCGCATGGAATGCTAAGCTCGAGGCAAAGACAAAACATCTATTTCACACTACTATGAACCAATAATGGAGGCCGTGAGATCCAACCTTTGAATCTCTCTCCCACTAGATATTTTAAATTAAAGGTTTTTGAGATCAAGAATAATAATAATGCTAGACACGTGAAAAAAATATAATCCTAATCTAATTAGGAATAAATTTCATAACCCTAGCATTAATATATATAAATATATATAACGTAATAAAAACCTTTATTATATATAAAAATCTATATTATATTATATATAATATACAAATTAATATATATAATATATATTTAATTACATTACGTTATATATATGTATTAAGTATATTATAATATAATATAATATATATATATATATATATATATTATAATATATATATATTGTTGTCAGAAGAAAGTCTCACGGACTCACTTTCTTCAAAACTAAAAGTGGCCAAGCCATGGTCAAACCATGCATTAACCGTGGGCCAAAAAGATGCATTCACAAGTCCCATTCGGCCAAAAAGTACATGCATTATATAACTTTCGGCCATCAATGCTTTCGCGTGAAATGATGAAAGACCTTTAGATAATTAACCGCTTTGGACATGACAGTTATATTTGAATCGTTTATGGCATATGAACATCACGGAATCATATTCATGAAAATCAAAAGCATGACACAACATCATAATTTGATGAAGAAAATTGAAACACAATGATAATGGTTTTTCTTAAATTCTAAAATTGAATCACACGCTATACAATCATGATATGAAAACCTAGCTCTGATACTAATTGAAGGAAAAATTCTAGTTTTGCATCTCATGCAAAACCCACAGCGGAAGTAACGAACAATGATCTATTTCATTCATGATTGATAACATGCACTATGTAAATTTCAGAATTTAAGAACAAGATGGCGTACCTTGGTGTGGGGAAATTCAAAACAAAGATTAGAAGCACTTGGAAACACTTTTAATCTTCACTTCAATTCCACTTTACGCCCAAGATGTGTGGTCTCTCAATCAGTTTTTCAAAGGGAGAATGAAAGTGTGTCTCACACTCTCTCACACACCGTTTCTTTTTCTTTCCTAATCTCTTCTAATAAAAATTCTATATGTTTCTCCCTTTATAACTAACTGATTATCTAATTGGGCTGGCCTATTGGGCCTTTCCAATTGGGCTTTAATGTGTGGCTTGGAATGGGACCAAAAGGGACCAATAAGACACTAGCTCCAATGGGCCTTGGCCTTTTCCGTCAACTCTTGACAAGTCCAAAGTTACCATTAATTATATTTAATACCACTATATAAATATAATTGCAATCTAGGCCTTATTAATAAATTATATCCCAAGACTTTATTATACACGTAACCCCTTCATAAAATATTCGTAGTAACACAAAGTCATAAACGTAGACTGCCACTTTGTAAATTACTATATCTTATCCCTGAGTACCCGGTTTAATTCTTTAAAGTTATTCATTATATATTTATGAAATCCAATTTTATAAATATATACTTTAATAATTTCTTACTAAAGTGGTTAGGCCTAACTCTCTGAATAACTGAACTCATTAAACTTATCTCAAGGGAATATTTTATATCTCCATCAAGAGACTATGAATTCCATCTTGAGAATATATGTTCCATCAACACTAAATGTGGCTGCCTAACATACTGATGTTTTGACCGTTATTTCAGATCTCACTCCTGATATATCAAAGTAACCTACACTTCATGATCAGGTCCATTATTCTCTCAGGATTAAGAGTTCATGCAAATAGAAGTCGTGAGATTTATTATTCATTTGATAGTCATTAGGAGAATAATAAACCTCACAGCGGTCCTGTTCAATATGTTTTAACTCTTAAAACATATCAACATATCAACTAGAAGCTTCCACTTCCATGATCAAGACAAATCATCTTAGTTGACACGTTATAGTCTTCGCAGATGAAATGTCCAATTTCATCACCGACTACGAACTATTAATTCTGAGTTTACAAAGAACTTGTGATTTACATTTTTTGTGACTTTTCACAGAAATCACATACAATGCATCTCATGGACTATATGATAATGTCCCATATTCATGTTACCATTATTTTAGATAATAATAAAATAACTTTATCAATCACAATATTAAGTCATACATCATGTCATACATAATGTCATACATAATATCATACATAGCATCATACAATAGGATTTAAGGGCACTAATCCTAACATTCACAAGTCTCTAAGAGTGAGCTTCACACACATATACACTTAGATTAGGCTAGAGTAGGATTCTATCTTGTATCAAAAAAAAAATTACCTCAAAATTATTGCCAACATAGAATATGATGGGCTAGATTGGGTGATGATGGACAGGGAGAGATAAATCAACGCAACTGTGGTGATCCCCGGTGGCGGCAGTGGGAGGATCTAAGTTTTGGGTTTTAATTTTGGGGGAAGGAGAGGGTGAGTTTTGGGGTTTGGGGGAAGAAGGTGTTAGCATGAGTGTTTTTGTTTTTTAAGAAGTATCGGGTTTTGTAATTTGTATTAGGGGTGGGGGAAGAGTTTTTTAGGTTTTAGCTTCTTTTTTTTTTTTTAGCTGAAATTTTTGGGTTAGAAATAGTTTTTTTTTTTTTTTTGATAATGCTGATGTGTAAAAATGTGGAAGCTCTAAAAAATGTCAAATATTGGTCAGAAATTTTGATTTTATAGTATATATAAATAAGGTGATTGCATTGATCAATGAACTACATGGTTGAGTTTATTGTCTTCAGAAAAAGATGACATTATTTATATTTCATTAGTCACTACAACAATGTGATTGTATTTAATTATGGAATCTAAGGTATAACAATTAAGGTACTACAAAACTGTACTTAAGTTTTATTTTTAGGTCATCAACTGGTTAGCACATTTTAGTGTTTCAAATAATAACATCCAGAGTTCAAATCCCACCAAACCCAATTATTGAATTATCCAATCGATTGTCATCTTGTCATAAGACCTAACTTAGGTCTCACAACCAATATAATATGCCAAAGTCTGAAGATTTTTATGAGCTATCAATATGTTACCTAATAATTTCTGTAGCTGGCAGGTTTATTTATTAGAATATTCATATTTTGACGTTAAAAGTAGCAATATAGGCATTTTCACAGCCTTGACAAATGAAACGTGCGTATAATGAAAGAGATCTGAACCTTTTTATTTGCTATCATTACATTACTTAACACTAGTAGCGTCTGCTAACTTATTTTTTGCAACGTTCATATTTTGACGTTACAAGTAGCTGGACAGGCATTTTCTTTGCCATCAATTGAATCATTTAGCATATGGCCAGGCAATCTGTTGATTAAGGCCACAAAGACCTCCTGAAGGATCGTAGTCTCTAAGAATCCTCATATAGCCACCCTCACCCCAACCGGTGCCCCATGAATTCTTCAATATCCAGTACTTAATACCATCTGCAGTCATGTCATACCCAACTACATTGGCGACATGGGTTTTTTGAAACTCACACGGTCCCGTGAAAACTCCGCTTTCATATAATTGAAATTCACGACTATTAGCATTGAGGTCGATTGAAACTAGCTGGCCGGCCATTGCTTTAAGTAAATCCGCCTCAGTTCCATGTTGTGCATAACAGCCACTTATTCGGAACATTTGAAATTTGGTTGCCTTGTCCTGGTCACAAGATCCTTGCGACCCATGATTGGGTAAAACTTTTCAGTAGTTATTCCTTTATTATCTCATACATAAGTATAGGCACGAGCCGCCAGACCACCATTGCAGCCAAAAGTATACTCAGTTACTGCACAGTCAATTAGTTGCCGTACGTACAATTCGGCCAGACGCCGCCTTTGTTATGGAGTAACCCTTCTATTCCTGCGACTGTTGAAAAGGCCCAACCGGAATTGGCTGCATGCATAAGAATCAACCACAAAATGAAATATTTTTATGATAATAATAAGTAAGGAAAGTGAAAGAGTTTTAGGTACAGTGATCCTCTTACTACAGCCCCAGCCTTGGTCCTTTACGGCGGTAACAGCTCCTCTCTGTCTCCAATCAATAGCGCTTGGAATTTCGGTAACGGCATTGAAATCAAAGCTTTCTACATTGAAAGAACTTGATAAGGGGGAATATTGTTACTAGTATAAGAGGCAAGAAATTCTTCATGAGTTAAGTCCGCAAATTTATTGGCACCTAACTTGAAAGTACGATTCCCTTCATTATTGAATTTGTCAATATATTCTACATTGTCCTTGAATATATTGAAACGCTTTTCCTGCTCTTCACTGTTTACATGTTTCCGTCCATACTGAGCCAGCCATAGCTCATATCTCTCAGAAAGGAGGGATTCAGAAAAAGTGTTAGACATGGCTCGAGATATCAAAGTCTCTAGAATAAAAAACATGATTGTGATAAGTTTTTTTTGCTCTATTAAAGCCATTTTTTAGAAATCAAAGAGGGTCTTCTAGCAATGGCTTTGGTAGATTAATAAATAGTGAGGAAGAAAGCATACATTTTCCCTATATATAGAAAGCAACCTAAATTTTAGTGTGTTGGGCAAGTTAAAGGTGATTTTAACAGTGAATTTTAGCATATCAAATAGACTATTGTAATATTGTTGACAGTAGAGGATAAGAATGAACTCCCAAGTTTTGCTGACCAATTTTCGAGCAAGACCTATCTTCTATAAATGTGGTGTTGTGGCCAATCCCATTTGAGTATTGACTAGAGATCATCTTCTTGAGTTTTTAGGTGATTTTTTAATAACTAATTTGGCTTTCAACAGTTGTAGCCAACTTTGAAAATGTGTGACCGACTTTGTTTGACCAATTAACGTTGCTATACATAGCTTTTTTTTATTTTTGTAAAATATTTTATTTGACTTGTATTTTGTAAAATGTTTTTCGAAAAAAATATATTATTTTTTTGGGAAACATTTGATTTTTAATATTATATTCAAAAAATATTTTTTTTAATATTAATTTTCAAAAAGGGTTTTCGGAAAGCAGTTTTTCAAAGAGCAAGTTCAATGGACTTTTTGGGAAAACATGTTTTAAGGAAAATATTTTTCTAATGCAATGCCATGGATTTTTGAAAATTATTTCCTAGGAAAATAATATTATAAAAAGAAATTTCATGTTTAATTTTTATTTTTAAATAGAAGTCCTATGGGTTTTTGAAAAAAAGTTTTCTAGGGAAAATTTTTATTAAAGTCAATTCCATGAAATTTTGGAAAAATATTTTTTATGGATAAATATTTTCTTCAGGGAATCTCAAAATTTTTGGAACAATTGTTGGTGCAGTCATATTTTTTAAATTTCATGTCATTCCCATTTTGGAGGAGTAAGCTTCGATTGAGTGGACCAAGCAAAGGGTAAAAATAATGTTGCCACTTAGCTTAGGTCTAGAAACCATATATATAGTGCTCTTATGTGAATGACTGATCTTACCAAAGCACGTGTTCGGAGTTAGGTATGGGGATGGGAAGGTATTGAGCACTCAATCGTACCCGACCCATGGGTCAACCTCCACTCATTGTGCACCGCATCTTAATTCCATCAAAAGGCCCTCTAATAAGTTATTCTATACACACACACACTAAACCTTGCCTAACATGCATCTAGCATCCAACACAACATAAAAAGGTAGCAACGTAAAATCACATTATTACATATCACAAGTGTCCTAACATACATCTAGGCATGGCATCCAAACACATCCAAGCATTCACCTAAGCTTGGCATCCTACCATTAATCTAAACATCTTATACTTTTCATAACCAAGGGCAACAAACATCATGTGATAGCTGTAATGACCCAGCCCAAAAAAAAAAAACAAAAAAGGAGATAAAAGTCAAATTTTTTGGACCCCCACATGGCCCACCTACCCCATTCACCACTACCACATATCACACTCCCTTATCTCCCTCTTTGGCCCGTCAAAGTAAGTGTTCCTTAAAGCTTTAGCATCAGTATGTGTAAAGTCTTGCAAAATAGAAAAAGTTCCTCATTTTACACATTTTGAGCAAAAAAACACTCATATCAGTGGGTGTAAAATTGTGCATTTATGCACAATTACTACAGTAATCGTGCATATATGCACAGTTACTGTAACTCTTCTATCTATTATTTTATGTTTTCTTTCTCTCTCTCCTCTCCCTTGCCCTACCAGACTCTCTCTCCCCCACGCTTCAATACCAAGAAGAAGATGAAGCAGCCAACCATCACAACTAACCAACCACCACCACCACCACCACAACCAACCCATTACAACATCAATTTAATCCAAACACAATCAACCCAAAATTAATGAAAATCATCACAAACCCAACTTAAAATCAACTCAAAATAAAACACAACAGAAAACCCATTTGGCAAAATACAAATCAACCCAAAACCCAAGCTTGCCGCCACCGTGAGAGAGAGAGTGTGTGAGTGTATTGAGACATGGAAGCTAGGTAGAGAGATTTTTTTTTTTTTTCCAACTTTGAAGAAAGCACTGATTTGATAGAGAAAGAGAGGGGGAGAAAGAGAAAGATTTTTTTTTAGAAATGAAAAAGAAGAAGAAGAAAGAAAGAAAGAATAGCAAAAGAAAAAGAAGAAGAAGAAGAAGAAAGAAAGAAGAAAAACGTAGAAGAAGATAGAAGGAGAAGAAGAAAGAAGCAAGTAGAAAGAAGAAGGAGAAAAAGAAAGAGAGAGAGTGTTTCAGAGAAGTGAGGTAAGGTGGCGGGGCTGGGTAAGAGAAATAATAAAAAAAAGTGTGAAAAAATATTATTTTAATAAAAGAGGGTGTATTATAGATAATCTGATGTGGGTGCTTTTGCAAATTGATCGTGTAAAATAAAAAAAGTAAGTTTTTATTGTAAAATAGAAGGAAACTTTTGAATATACTGATGCTAATGCTCTTACACTTCTTTTTATTTTGTCTCAAACACACAACACTCCTCTCTCACACTCCCTCACTCTTCCACCGGTGCATCACTCCACCACCTCCATCATCATCTTCCGGCGAGTTTTACCAAAAAAGCTTCATAAGAACCTCTTAAGCTCCTACATCTCATCTTATTTAAGGTAATAGCTCTTATATTTTGGTGGGTTTTCATATTTTTCCAGAGGTTCTTCTAAACTAATTTTTGGAAGTGATATTCATGTGTTTATGTATGTGGGTTTTGTTTTGGTGGACATATTTGGTGAATGGTTGTGGATTTTGTACAATGGTAGCCATTTGAGGGTTACTCATGGTAGATATTTGGGGGGTTTTGCTTTCTAATATGAAATAGTTGATAAATCTAATTTTTATTGTTTATTTAGAGCTAGGGTAGGATTTACATTTGGAGTTTGTAATGGTGGATATTGTTATATACGTTATTGTTTTATGGGTCTCTTGAAAATGATATGTATATATTGTGGAAGAAATTCATAAAGTGAAAGGATATCTTATGGTAAAGGAGAAGGATTTAAATGACATGATTATAAATTGGAGTTTATACCTTGTATATTAAATCATTTAGTAGCTTTGGAAGCGAATATATTACTTGTGAAGCCAAATACTTAGGCTTGCCTAGTTAATTGCTTATCTAGTGATCTCTAATTCTTAGCTAGATGCAATATCAAGCTAGATACTTATCGTGATAGGTTGCTTGACATTGTTTAAGTTCTAGCTAACCCCCTTTGGAGCTTTGGATATACGCTTTTGCGGGTTGCAAGGTAAGTGGCTTCTTAATGGGATTTTTAAAAATGAATCGTTATTGCACTAAAGTATTTTATGATTAAACCTATTTTGGAACATTATTTATGGCTTACCTAAAACGTTCTATGTGTACTATTATTGTTAATCATTTATGGAAAATGCATGAAGAATTGAAAGTGCATCATATTTAGAGGACGAGTTGATAATATATAATTATATTTATTTAGACCTCCATTCTTTTGTGGCCAATGATCAATGTAATTATTTCATAGAACTCTGACTTACTTTGGGAGTATCTTTAATGGAATTATTATGATAATTCTTGATGTTGGTATATGATATGAATTATTTGGATTGAATTGTCAAAAAGGAAAAATCTATAGGTACATTGGAGATGTTTTTCTCATGCTTTGGACCCTTTTGGATTTGGGGCTTGACAACAGCAACATCAACAAGGTAGCAAATTACAAATATGACATTAGTCAAGCACATTCACACATACAAGCATAGCATCGTGACATTCATTATTCAAAGGAAACAATTATCATATCTAAATATGCATGTTCACACTCATATGCATGACTTACCTTTAAATACCTCTCTGCATTATCATCATGTCAGCACCTATGCATCAACGCATGTTCATATCCTTATATTTAGACACGCTTGGCATCAACACAGCATAACAAGGTAGCAACGTAAAATCACATTATCACATATCACAAGTGTCCTAGCATTCACCTAAGCATGGCATCCAACCATTCATCTAAACATCTTATATTTTACATAACCAAGGGCAGCAAACATCATGCGATAGCAACATCAACAAGTTAGCAAATTACAAATATGATATTAGTCAAGCACATTCACACATACAAGCATAGCATCATGGCAATGGCATTCATTATTCGAAGGAAGCAATTATTATATCAAAATATGCATGTTCGTACTCTTATGTTTGACTTACCGTCACCTACCTCTCTACATTATCATTATGTTAGCACCTATGCATCAACGCATGTTCATATTCTTATGCTTAGACATGCTTGGCATCACTTCTCATTAAGAGAAGTCAGACTTGTCACAAGGCTTGGGAGGCACGAGTGACAAGACCATTAAATGAGTTCTTGACTTGTGTGTGCTGGAATACAGAACGTGCACCCAAAAGTCAATTTGTCAATCTGTTATTTTCTGGTCGGTTAACTAAGGACTAAATAGTAGTGGATTAGTCTAAATATCTTTTCTTTAGCTTAAAGAATGGTTCATGCGCTATGGTTTATTGCTTGATATCCAATTAGTCTATTTCCTTATTCATTAAATAGATGCTTGTTGAATTGTCATTGAACACTGAAATACTTAATGTCAACAATCTTAAATCTAGAAACTTTGACCATCGCAAATAAGCTAATTTTTTGTAGTGTATTACTTGAAATACTTATGATAACTATACTTGATAACAACCAAATGGTCAATTAAACAATTTAATGGAGAAGTAAAAATGGAAAACTAGGAGAGAAACAACTGCAAAGAATCGCTAGTCATCATCTTCAGTCAGAATGGAACCAACTTAGATTAATGGATTGACAGCAATGCCACATTTATATATATTAGGTCTTACTGGAAAGTTGGTTGCCAGCACTTGGTAATAGTTGATTCGTGTTATCCACAAAGAACAATAGCCAGCCACACCTTTCAACAACTTAAGGAAAGAGTGGTTAGCAAGCTGTCGGGTTGGAAAGAAAAGTTCTTGTCCATGGCGGGAAAGGAGGTTTTGATCAAAGCTGTTTTTCAGGCAATCACAACTCACACTATGAGTTGTTTTCTACTTCCAAAGTCCCTTTGCGATGAATTAAATAGTATGGTGGGGAAATTTTGGTGGGGGCAAAAAAATGAAGAGCGTAAAATGGCTTGGATGAGTTGGGAAAAATTATGTATGCCAAAGGCTAGTGGGGTATGGGTTTTAGAGATTTGAGATCATTTAACCTTGCCCTTTTATCAAAGCAAGTTTGGAGGTTGCAACAAGGGTCAAATTCTCTATTTTATAAGGTTTTTAAAAGCAAATGCTTCCCGAAGACTGATTTTGTGAATGCTCAGAAAGGTAGATATCCTTCATATGTCTGGCATAGTATTCTGGCAACACAGCCCCTTGTTAATCAAGAGATGCGTTGGCAAGTTGGCGACGGCAAAAGTATCCGGATTTGGAAGGATAAGCGCATTCCTACTCCATCCACCTTTCGAGTAATTTCTCCCAGGACCTTGCTGCCAATAGATCAAACCGTTGATATCCTCATTGATACAGACCGTGGCACTTGGATAGCTAATTTGGTGAGAGAGTTGTTCATAAATTTTGAGGCAGAAACCATCCTAAGCATCCCACCGAGTATTCGTATGCGTAGGGACAAAATGGTTTGGGCTGGTACACCTAATGGACAATTTACAGTGAAAAGTGCCTACTGGTTAGCTCAATCTATGTCAAGGGCTGATCATGAAGTACTTTCAGGTGCTAATGGACAGAGGAGGCTTTGGAAGACTATTTGGGGAGCTGAGGTGCCAAATAAAATTAAAAAAAAAAAAAAAATTTGTTTGGAGAGCTTGTCAGAATATCCTCCCTACAAAATCCAGTTTGTGCCGACGACAAGTGATTAATTCTGATACCTGTGAGCAATGTGACAGGTGCAGCGAGACAACTAGCCATGTATTACTTTACTGTGATTTTTCTTCAGCAGTTTGGAAGGCATGTGGATTGGTGGTGGATAGGGACTCTCTGTTTGTGGACTGTTTATGGAAGATGTGTGATGAATCGGAACTAGCAGATGTTAACCTCACTCACTTCATGGCTATTGCGTGGAATTTAAGGAAGAACAAAAATAGAATTAGACATGGAGAAGCCCCAAAAACTGTAGAAATTTTGATATCTAAAGCCACTCAAGACTGCCCCAAGCCACTCAAGATGTTAACCTCACTCACTTCATGGCTATTGTTAAAGCTTACCAAGCTCTCCAAGACTGCCCCACCTCGTCGGAAATTCTCCTCCCTCCTCAATGGACTCCCCCTGTGTCAGGCATCTTCAAAGCAAATGTGGATGGGGCTGTTTTCAAGGATCATTCCTCTGCTGGTATAGGCGTGATTCTTCAGGATGATAAGGCGATGGAAGCTGCGATGCTCTTTGCTAGAGATATGGGGATTCATGATATTGTGTTTGAGGGTGATTCTCTACAATTCAGCAATTTCTTGAAAGGCAGCTCATTAGTCCCACTTGCTGTGGCAAATGTCCTAGAAGGCATCCTTTTCCATCTTCAGTTTTTTCGAACTTTCTGTTTCTCTCACATTAGAAAGGTGGGCAACAAGCCTGCACATTTGTTAGCGCAGCACGCTAAGTTTGTTTCTGACTTTGAGGCTTAAGTTGAGGAAACCCCAGCTTCTTAGAAGCTGTTATTGCCTCTAATGCTTCTATTTGTAACTGATTATTTTATTCCCTTTTATTAATAATATGAAGCAGAGTTCTCATCAAAAAAAAAATAGCCAGCCACACATTACAGGTAGCGGTATAGCAACAGTAGTCCGATTTGATAAGTTGGCTAACTGCCAATGAATTTGCAGACATAAAAAAATGAAGAATTCATTGCCTATCACACTGGATTCAAGATTTCCACCCAACCAAGCTCTTTAAAAATTCAAAACAACAACATTCAAGTACAAAAACCTGACCAAAATTCCAATCACAATAGATTGGAGAGAACAGAGAGTCTTGTGGTCAGAGGATCACATTATCAGAAACTCAAAATTTTAGTTTCAATTCCCGCACATCTTGTTGTCCTAATAACAAGATTTCTGTTATGGTTGATTCATACTAGTGGCGGAGTTAGGATTTTAGTTCAGGGGGGTTAAAAGCCTAGAGTTTGAAATTGTAAAAACACCTAGAGATAGAAGGAAAAAAAATAGTGATGTCTTTGGAGTTTTAGTGGTATGAACATTAGGTAGTTTTATTATTATTATCTACATCTATATATATATATATATATATATATATATATATATATATATATATAACCGAAGCTCTGCTTGCTCCACAATTTTCCACGTCATCAATACTTATATAAATAATAACAAATCTTTTTATTTTCCACCAAATAGAAATTACAAACCCAACTCTTTTTTTCTTTTTTCTTTTTTACTGAAGAAGGTAGAGCCCGATTCTTATTAAAACCCAACTATAAAAGGAGCCTCTCCTTGAAAACAAAACAAAAAACAAAACAAAACAAAATAACTACAAAAGGAGCCAAAACGAAGAAATCAGCCACAACCTTCTCAAATCTCTCTCAAATGCAAAATCAGCCCTAACAAAACCCTTGAACAAACTCTCTCTATTTCAAACTCACTCCCATCTCCTTCTTCTTCTTTAACTCTCTCATTCAATGCAGCTCCCTCCTTTTCTCAGCCACAGCTCCTCTGGCTGATGTCAATTTTGATTCATGGTTATTTTGTTCTTGAGTTTTTATCATCTGGGCATTGATTATTTCTTGGCCCCCTTTCTGGACATTTGATTTTCAGGACTGACTTGAAGAGTTTGGATCCTTTTCCGTTTCTGATGTTGGACGATTTTTTAGGTATGAATAATTCCAATCTGATCTTTTTCAAGTTTCAATTTTATTTGATTGATATGGGTTAAAATTCATATTGAAATTGGTTTAAATGGAACAGAGCCTCAAAGTTATGTTTTAATTATATGTCTTCAATTAGTTTTTTTATCGATTTAGGGATTTCAACTTCTACAGGTTTTGTAAGAAAATATTGTAAATATCGATGGGTTTCATAATGGAGATAGTATCAATTTAATGGGTTTTTTTCTGTGTTTTTGAAAGGCCTAAGATAATTCATATTGATGTAGATTGTGGTTTCAGAATTTTCAGTGATATGTATGGGCTGTGTGTTGCAGATGGTTATGGTTGGTTTCAGTTTCGGGTTGCTAGAGTTTTTAATATCATTTTTTATCCGAATTTGTTTTAATTTAGGCTTATGTTTAGGCATGTGATTTTTTGAAAGAAAAATTCTTTTTGTTAATAGAGAATGTTCATAATATATGATTGTTTAAGGTCCTTAGATATTGATGATGCAAAGAAGATCAGTGGGCTGGATGCTTCGGACTTCAAAGGACTACTGGTTCTCTCTGCGGCCTGAAAAAGAAAGAAAAGTGAATCAAAGGCGACCGGGGCTGCCGGCCAAAAACACTCCGATGGCAAAGTTAGTTTTTCTCTCTATCTTATCTGAGTTCCAACTTTTTTGGAGTAAAAAATGAACATACCCTTGTTTTGTCAGAATCAGTGTTTATATAGCGCTGCCATAGACAGTTATTGAATACTGGAACCTCCCCTGGATTCGAGGAGGCAAAAGGATTAAATGTAACTGCCATAACCGTTTAGGAGTTACATTTCCATTTCACAACGGATATATGACAGTTATGCGTAGAATAAGGGATCATCATATTTTATTCGGAGATTTTCCTAAGTATGATGTCCTCGTCCTAGAATTCCTTCGTCGAGTGTGCCTGGTAATTCCAATAGCATCCTCATCCACCAATCTTTATGTGGACGAGTCCTCTTGGGATAAACCATGCGCACCCCATGGA
This sequence comes from Castanea sativa, assembly GCF_040712315.1. NCBI lineage: Eukaryota > Viridiplantae > Streptophyta > Magnoliopsida > Fagales > Fagaceae > Castanea > Castanea sativa. The sequence goes on along the minus strand of NC_134017.1, from coordinate 45,566,775 downwards.
CGAGGGATGGGGCTTCGCCATCATCCTTATGACGGCCTTGCCCGTTACCCTCGTTCTGAGGATAACTCCTGGACGGCTGCTGGGGTGACGACCGTCCAGGGATGGTCAGCGTTTTCGTCCCACATCAGTTGCCCCCTCGTCCAGGAGTTATGCAACGTATCGACAGATCTTAGGACGAGTTCATCCCCCTTTATCCTTCTTTTTTTTTTTATGCGTTGCGTGTCACTCATCCATAGGGGACCAGTCATCTGTTTTTATTCCTTCGAGGCATGCGCCACGCGTCGCCTTTTAGTTGGTTCCGTCGTTGCGGTTATCGAGACTTTTCTGCCTATAAATAGTGGTTTCCCTCTCATGCCCCTTTCACTTTTTCAAATTTTCTGCTTTGACACTCTCGTCCGTCGCTTCGTCTAAGAAATATCTTCAGCGTCCTTAGTGTCCTTCGTCTAGAGCCAGGTAATCTTTTTATACTTATTTTAGCTTTCCTTTTTAAGTGTTAGAGCGTTTTCAATGGCCTCCTGCTCGTCTAGTGACAGTGTGGCCGAGGCCATAGACGAGTACCACGACGACTCTAGTTATGAAACTTCTAGTAATGTCAGTAGTAGTAGTGGTCATATAACTGAGGAATACACATTTGGTGTTCCTGGAATCCCCGTAGAAATCTTTCAAGAGAGTGTTAGGACGAGGACAGCCTCTGGGGCTGACACCTTGACGAGCTCCCCGCTGTCCTCCCCTTTGGACGAACGGGAAACCGTGTATAGTTGTGCTCTAGAGGTTCCTTCTAGGACGGACGAGAGAAGGTTAGACGCCCTTAGGACTTGGTTTCAGATTCCTGATGATCTAAACCCTAGGTTAGCTGTCCGAGGTGAATGCTGTTGCCAGCCTTGTTTTGGGATAGATGTTTATGAGGCTTATTTGTTGGGGGGGCTTAGACTTCCTTTAAATGCCTTTGCTATGGAATTACTCACTAGGCTGGGCTTGGGAGTGTGTCAGCTTAACCCCAACGCATGGAGATTAATTGTCTCCATGCAAGTCTTATGGATGGAGGTATTTGACGAGGACCGTCCTATCACCGTGGATGAGTTCTTGTACTGCTATAAACCCTCCAAGATAAATCAATCTCAAGGCTTCCATCAGTTCACAGCCAAGGGCAATGACTGTAGACTGATTAAGTCTTTGCCCTCGTCTGACAGAAACTGGAAGACGGAATTTTTCTTCGTCTCTGGTTTCTGGGCGGGGCATCCCGTTGAGGTTGGTAGAGACTCTTTTGCTCCTTATACTGGAGACATAGGGAACCTTCGTCCAGAAGGTATGTTATGCTCTTCATTTTTGTTTTCTTTTTATTATACTCTCTTTGGACGATGGTCTAACCATAACTTTCTTCCCTTTCCAGCCGTTGGACGACCTTCTTTGAGCAAGTTCCACCGAGATCGCGTCCACAGGGCCCGTCTACATTCTGAACGAGACTTTCACTCGTTAGTGACCCTTAAGCGTCTACACAAGTGGGGACTTGGCCCTGAACCGTCCGTCGAAGCCTTAGCACACGAGCTAACTACCCGTAGACGTGAGTGCTCCTTTTAAGATATGCGTTTTCCATTTTCGTTTTATTATTATTTTTTTTTTATATATATATATATATTTTTTTTATATTATTTATTTATTTATTTTTTTTTTTAGGAATGGCAACCATGAAGGGAAATAAGGGGAAGGAAGTGGTCGACGAGGCAGCTAGATCTGAACCTCAACCCCAACCTCGTCTTGTTTCTGGAGAAAAAAGGAAAAGCTTGTCTAAGCATGTGGACTTGGCTAGCTTGCCAAGTCGTCGAGGGAAGAAGGCTAAGTCTGGGTCGTCCAGACCTGAAACTGCTAGGCCTGATCCTCCTTCCCAGCCACCCGTCCTGGTTGTTGACGTAGACTCGTCCACGCCCCTTAGCGTCACTCCGTCCAAGCCTCCTGCTCTTGACTCGTCCCAGCCTCGAAGGATTTCTACCAATTTATTGGAGAATGAGGATCTGGCTTGGGAACGATTCCAAGAGGCTGTGAAAGGCGAGGACGTAGCTGCGTGCTACGAAATGTCCTTGAAACAGTTCGAACACTCTGGCGTCCACGATCTCTTCAAGGTGAGCATTTTTCCTCGTCCTGGTTCATCCATGTTTGCCCATTCTATCTTCTGATCTTTCTATTCTTCCATGTAGGCAATGTCAAAGTTCATTGCTGCGTCCAGGCAGGCCACAGAGATGGACAGGACGAGGATCCTTCTAGAGAAAAGGATAGAAGAGATCAAGAATGACTGTAGGACGTGGGTGGAGGTGGCGAACAAGGCCAAGGACGAGGCTGAGGAGTTGAAGGCTTTGGTGGGGGAGCTGAAGTTCGACGCTGCCAAGAAGGATGACCATCTGGAGCTTCTTCAAAAGGAGAATGACGAGCTGAGTCTCCTTCTTAAGAAAGCTAAAGACGAGGCAGCAGAGGAATTCAAGGCGTCCAAGGAGTTTACCGACCTGATGGACACAAACTACGTAGCAGGGTTTGAGGACTTTAGGATGGACGCTATGGACAACTTTCCTGAAGTTGACTTTAGCGTCATCAAACTCAACCTTGCCACTGCTACAAGTTCTCTTGTCCACACAGGTTCAGACGACGTCAACATTGAGAACGACGCTTCCACCAAACCAGCCCAGGACGACCCCAACGCTGATGCCCCATCCTCTTGAAGAAGATGTTTCTGTTTTTAACCGATTGTCACTGTCGCTTGGCTTTCTTTTCTTTCTTCTTTTTTTCTTTTTATTTAAAATGTATTTAAGAATTTGAAATGTTATTCAAGTACAATTTCCTCGTCTAGAGTGTTCTAGACGAGTTTATGAACAATGCCTTTTACTGCCTATTTTATAAGGGTTTTTAGACGGTGGCCGTCTACCCTTTTCAAGTTAAAGAATATCTTCTTTCTTTGTTATCATTTATGCCATTGTCTTTTAAACAATGCTCTAAGTGTTGAATGACCGTCTACAATCTTTTTATGGACGACCCACTTAGGACTGATGATGACTGCATTACTTTGGCCTGTCCTTTAGGCAATTATTATTCGCCTTCTCGAAAGTAGTTTATAATGTTTATATTTTCTCATCTTGACGAGTGCTCGTCTCTGGAATGTTATACCTTAAGGCTTACTTTTCCTTCTTAGACGAGTGGGCCTTGGCCTTTTTCCTTTTGCTTTATCCTTTTTTTTTTTTTTTTAAAAGATAAGCTTTAGACGAGCAGTCCTTGGCTTCTTTCTCTTGCCTTATCCTTTTTAAAGGTAAGCTTTGGACGAGAAGGCCTTTGCATTTTTCCCTTTGCTTTGCCCTCATTTTTTTTTAAGGAAAGCTTGGACGAGCAGGCCTTAGCATTTTTTTCTTTGCTTTATCCTCATTTAAAGGAAATCTTAGACGAGTTTGCCTTCGTCCCAAGATTTTACTTGTCCAAGGCTTTTGCCTCGTCCGTGGGTATTATCAGGGAAACTGGAATTCAAATACATAAGAAATCCAAACCATATTATTACATGAACATTGTTCACAAACTTGGCACATGCTTATAAGCTAGTGCCTTATTAAGATACTCAAGTACATAGCATCGTCTTTCATAAGCTAGTCTGTAAGTAGTGCAAAAGTTTAAGAACTAGTGCGCTTTTATTCATAACACACCATAATAGTAGTAAAAGCAAAAGTAGATATAAGCAAACACGCAAATCACAACTGTATTTTTGCCACTGACTTCCCTTGTCCCTGCTCATCACTGATAGTACCTTCGCAGATGTTCCACGTTCCAAGGATGCTTTAACTTCCTCCCGTCCAGGGCTTCCAGATAGTAGGACCCCTGCCTTTTGCAGTTGATTATCCTGTAGGGTCCTTCCCAATTGGGTCCCAGTTTTCCATGAGCTGGGTTCCTGGTCGCCAAGGAGACCCTTTTGAGGACAAGGTCCCCCACACCGAACCGTCTGGGTTTTACCATGGCATCATGCTGTCAGGCCATGAGATTTTTGTACCTTGCCGTCCTTTGCTTCGCATCCATTCTTACCTCATCAATAAGATCGAGGTCAAGGCGAAGTTGTTCTTTGTTGTCTTTTTCCTGGTACTCCATCACTCGGTGACTTGCCATGTGGACCTCCGCTGGTATGACAGCTTCACTCCCATAGGCTAGCTTAAAAGGGGTCTCTCTTGTTGGAGTTCGTGCGGTCGTCCTATTGGCCCAAAGAACACCCGGTAGCTCGTCTGGCCATATCCATTTTGCCCCCTCAAGCCAAGTCTTGATGATTTTCAGCAGGGATCGGTTTGCTACTTCTGCTTGCCCATTTGCTTGTGGATGGAAGGATGAAGAATAGTGGTTCTTGATCCCAAAATGATTGCAAAAGTCCCTGAAGGGTGCGTTGTCAAATTGACGTCCGTTGTTAGATACTAATACCCTGGGTACTCCGAACCTGCATAGGACATTTTTCCATACAAAATTTTTCACGTTCTGCTGGGTGATTGTTGCAAGAGGCTCGGCTTCTACCCACTTGGTAAAGTAATCTATTCCTACCACTAAAAACTTCATCTGTCAGACTCCTACGGGGAAAGGACCCAGGATATGCAATCCCCACTGTGCGAAGGGCCATGAGGCCGTCATTGGGGTCTAATATTCTGACGCCTGTCTAGGCACATTGCTATAACGCTGGCACTGGTCACATACCTTGACATAGGCTTTAGCATCTGCCTGCATTGTTGGCCAATAGTATCCGGCACGGACGATCTTATGGACAAGGGATCTTGCCCCTGAATGATTTCCACACGATCCTTCATGAACTTCCCTTAGATCATAGTTTGACTCGTCAGGAGCCAAGCATCTTAAGTAGGGTTGGAAAAAGCCTCGCTTGTACAACACCTCATTTATGAGGATATACTTGACCGATCTGACCCTTAACTTTCTTGCTTCATCCTTATCCTTTGGAAGCCTCCCATCTTTGAGGTAAATTATTATCGGACTCATCTAATTCTCTCCTCCTCCTATCTTCTATATGTCAGGGATGTCTATGCTTGGCATGTACTGAATATCACCGAACTCGTCTATGACCCCTGCCGAGGCGGCTTTCGCCAAGGCGTCTGCTTTCGCATTCTCCTCCTTGGGAAGTTAAATAAAACTTATGGCTGAAAATTTTCGGGCAAGGCGTTTTACTTTGTTAAGGTACTTCTTCATTCGATCTTCCTTGACATCACACATCCTATTTACTTGGTTAATGACAAGTTGAGAGTCTCCTCTGATTGTTAACGACTCCACCCCTAAGGACTTAGCCAATTCCAACCCCTTGAGTAGAGCCTCATACTCAGCCTCGTTGTTGGTAGTCGGATACTGCAGACGGGCCGCATATTCTAGCTTGTCACCCTCAGGGGATTTCAGTACAATTCCAATCCCTCCTGCATACAGTGTGGACGATCCGTCTACATTAACCACCCACGTTTCATTTCCTTCGTCCTTGTTCAGGTCGTCCTGACTGGGGGTGAATTCTGCAATGAAATCTACCAACGCTTGCGCTTTTATCGTGCTCCTTGGGAGGTACCTGACATCAAACTCGCTAAGCTCAACGGCCCACTGTACTAGCCGTCCAAATAGCCTTCCAACTTGCTCATCGCCTTTTTTATGGGATGGTCTGTTAGGACGTTGATGACGTGTGCCTGAAAATAATGTCTCAGCTTCCTGGAAGCCGTTATTAATGCGAAGGCTAGTTTCTCCATCATCGGGTATCGTCCTTCTGCCCCTCTCATCACGTGGCTTGTGTAATAGACCGGCTTCTGGACTCTCCCATCTTCTCTGACTAACGCTGAACTTACTGCGTGTGGGGATACTGCCAAGTACAAGTACAACTCTTCCCCAGGTACAGACGGACTCAACAGTGGTGCCATCATTAGATACGTCTTCAAGTCTTGGAAGGCCTTTTGACACTCGTCCGTCCATTCAAAAGCCTTCCTAAGGACTTTAAAGAATGGTAAACATTTGTCAGTAGCTTTCGATACAAACCTGTTGAGGGCGGCGACTCGTCCAGTAAGAGACTGGACTTCCTTGATATTTTTCGGTGGCTCCATGTTCAGTATCGCCTGGATTTTATCCGGATTTGCCTCAATTCCCCTGTGCGACACCATAAACCCCAAGAATTTACCCGATGAAACCCCGAAAGCACACTTGCTCGGATTTAATTTCATGTGGTACCATCGCAACGTATCAAAAGTCTCTTGAAGGTCGTCTAGATGTTTATCCTCGTCCTGGCTCTTCACCAGCATGTCGTCCACATAAACCTCCATATTTCGCCTGATTTGAGGACGGAACATATGGTTAACCAGCCTTTGGTAGGTTGCCCCTGCGTTCTTCAAACCGAAGGGCATTACCTTGTAGCAATACAAACCTTGGATCATGATGAATGAGGTCTTCTCCTGATCCGCTTCATTCATCTGAATCTGGTTATACCCTGAGAAAGCGTCCATGAAGCTAAGTAGCCTATGACCTGCCGTCGAGTCCACTAACTGGTCAATGCGCGACAATGGGTAGCTATCCTTGGGGCAAGCTTTGTTTAGATCAGTGAAGTCCACGCACATCCACCACTTGCCATTGGCTTTCTTGAGCATGACTACGTTTGCCAACCAGTCTGGGTAATGAACTTCTCGGTTGAACTTCACGGCGACCAACTTCTGCACCTCTTCCTTAATGGCATTGTCTTGCTCGGGAGCAAAAACTCTTCTCTTCTGACGCACTGGTTTCGAATAGGGACACACGTTCAGGCTATGGGTAATGACGCTCGAATCAATGCCAGGCATGTCCTCATGACTCCATGCAAAGACATCGAGGTTTTTCTTCAGAAACCGGATCAAAGCGTGCTTTGCCCCCTGTTCCATGCTCGCCCCAACTCTAGTAGACTTCTCGGGCTGGTTATCGTCCAAAGGGACGTCCTCTAATGCTTCAGTGGGCTCAGCCACGACCCTTCTTCCGTCTATACTCATCGCCTGCATGTGCTCGTCCATGGCCAGCATAGATAAGTAACATTCTTTGGCAGCCATCTGGTCTCTTCGTACTTGGCCTACTCTGTGTTCAGTTGGAAATTTGATGGACAGGTGGTAGGTAGAGGTTACCGCTTTCCAGCTATTCAAGGTTGGCCTTCCAATAATTGCATTATATGACGATGCATAATCAACAACAAGGAAATTTACCTCATTGGCTATCTGCTACGGATACGTTCCGACAACCACTGGCAACATGATGGTGCCCACAGGTTGCACCTTCATTCCTCCGAATCCTACCAACGGCGAGTTCACTGGTCGAAGCTGATCTCGTCCTAGCCTCATTTATTGAAATGCAGGGTAGTAGAGAATGTCTGCAGAGCTGCCATTGTCTATCAGTACCCTCCTGGTCGTGTAGTCAGAGATGAGTAGGGTGATGACTATCGCGTCATCATGTGGGTGGTGGATTCATCCTGCCTCCTCTTCCGTGAACGTAACAGCCTGTTGGTCTACCTCCCTCGTCCTAGGAGGTCGTCCAGACAGTTGGATGTTCTGCACCACCTTCAGGTATGTCTTCCTTGACTTGGACAACTGCGCCATCGAGGTTCCTCCTACAATTACCCTTAGTTCTCCTAGTGGGGGGCGTGATGATTCTTCCACCTTGGCCTTCATTTTCTCATCTCTCTGGTCTCGTCCAAGGAAGTTCCTCAATTTTCCCTATCTAATGAGATTTTCTATCTGCTGCTTCAAGTCAAAGCACTTGTTCGTATCTTGCCTATGGTCCCTGTGAAAATGGCAGTGCTTGCTCCTATTACGCTTGTTGGGGTCTCCCTTCATTTTGTCCGGCCACTTCAAGGATGGATCATCCTTGATCTGCATAAGAACCTGCTCGAGTGGCATAGTCAGAGGCGTGTATTATTGATTCCTCGTGGAGGAACTGGTCTTCTTACCCTCCTTATCTTTCCACTCGTCTACCCGAGCTTTCTTTGGACGAGTTCCTTGATCTGAATAACGATGGTGACCTGCTTCTGAACGTTCTACCCTTTTTCTCCTCTTGGCTATGATAGCGTCCTCAGCGTTCATAAAATTCTGGGCCGAATGTACCAGATCGGCCATGGTCTGCGGTTCCTGCTCGTAGAGCTTATGGATGAACAAGTCAGAATTGACCCTATTATGGAAAGCGGCCAGTAATAGCTTGTCATCCATCTCGTCCACCGTCAGGGCCTCCCTATTAAAACAGGTGATGAAGGATCGCAAACTCTCATTTTCCCCTTGCTCTATGGTCAGTAAGCTGGAGGAGGAACGCTTGTGACGCTGTCCTCCAATGAAATTGTTGACAAACAACTTACTCAACTCTTCAAAGGATCCCACCGAGTTTAGGGGTATCTTACCGAACCACACTCGTGCCGGTCCCTTAAGTGTGGTGGAAAAAGCTCTGCACATAATCTCGTCCGGGACTCCTTGTAGGTGCATGGTCGTCTTGAAAGTTGCAATATGATCGCAAGGGTCGCAATTTCCATCATACGAGTCTAGAGAAGGCATTTTGAACTTTGGAGGTAGGGGGTGACTGCTGATGGAAGCCGTGAAGGGGGAGTCCGTTCGGTGAACCATATCATCCACTGGGTTTGCTCGCCTTATGTTTTCCCTCATTTCATCCATGGCTTTTCTCATCTGGTCCATTTCTTTTTCCAAGTGCGGCACCCTTCTTGAAGCGGTACCCCTTGTTTGATCTTCGGACTCTACATTTTCCCCTCCTCCTTCCTGACTTGGGGCTCTTCCCTCCATGGGTCCTTGACGTTGCCTCTTGAGGTTGATCTCCCTATTCAACTCCTAGTTCTGATGTGTCAGTTCTGCCATAGCGGCAGCCATGGATTGTATATGCTGAATAGAAGGCGGTTGCATTACAGGTGCTGATCTATGATCGCGAAGAGGATTGTTGGAGGCATCCCTACTCTCCTGGTGGCCTGGGCTGGTAGCCCTTGATCTTGTTCGAACCATTCAGCCTTTTGTCTGGGATAGAATAACTCCTTCCCACAGACGGCGCCAACTGATGATGCAAAGAAGATCAGTGGGCTGGATGCTTCGGACTTCAAAGGACTACTGGTTCTCTCTGCGGCCTGAAAAAGAAAGAAAAACGAATCAAAGGCGACCGGGACTGCCGGCCAAAAACCCTCCGATGGCAAAGTTAGTTTTTCTCTCTATCTTATTTGAGTTCCAACTTTTTTGGAGTAAAAAATGAACATACCCTTGTTTTGTCAGAATCAGTGTTTATATAGCGCTGCCATAGACGGTTATTGAATACTGGAACCTCCCCTGGATTCGAGGAGGCAAAAGGATTAAATGTAACTGCCATAACCGTTTAGGAGTTACATTTTCATTTCACAACGGATATATGACAGTTATGCGTAGAATAAGGGATCATCATATTTTATTCGGAGATTTTCCTAAGTATGATGTCCTCGTCCTAGAATTCCTTCGTCGAGTGTGCCTGGTAATTCCAATAGCATCCTCATCCACCAATCTTTATGTGGACGAGTCCTCTTGGGATAAACCGTGCGCACTCCATGGACGAGGGATGGAGCTTCGCCATCATCCTCAGGACGGCCTTGCCCGTTACCCTCGTTCTGAGGATAACTCCTGGACGGCTGCTGAGGTGATGACCGTCCAGGGATGGTCAGCGTTTTCGTCCCACATCAGATATTGTCAAGAACTTTTTTTTTCTTTTTTGTTTCTCTAAAACTACACAGTAAATTAAAACATGCATTTCTCTTTACAAAAGCAGTCCTATGGACAGTGAGATTGACATGCCTTTCCATTTGATTTTTTAATTTGATTGTGATTATCAATTTTTCATATACTTACTAATATATTTATTGTTTCTATGTCTTATTGTGGTACAAATCGAATACTTTAGTGGGGGTTTTCAAACTTGGGCTTCTTCCTAGTTAAGTGATGGTATTATGATTTCTTTTGATTACATTTTTGTTTATGGTATCTTAATTTCTAATGTTTTTTCCACTTTGCAATTTTTATTTCATGTTAAATTATGCTTGATATAACTTTTGATTTTAGTTCAAATATCACATTAGCTACTGAGCATGTGAATCTGTTTCCAACTACTAAAGCTTAGAATGACCTGTTTTTTATGTTGTCTTCCAGATCTTGCACATTTGTTTGCTGCCTCCTAAAGATTGCAATCTCTGTAGTTCTGTACCTCTATAATCATAATGCACCTGGAAATAAAAAATTCGCTGTAGTTTGTCAAATATTTTTTCGAAATGTTAGAAGCTCTTTTTTAGTTAAAATTCTTCCTATATATATATGATAGTACAAAACTGATCTCTAATCTAAATGATTGACTAAAAATTTTGGGTTTAATTTACAGTTAGTTGAGAAGGATCCAGAAGTAGCTATAGTTTTGACAGACATACATTGATCCATGTCTAGGTGGTCATTTACTACACTATTATTGATCTTCGTTATTCTATTTTTTACAAATTATTTTAATTAAAAAAACTATAAAAAAATACTTATTTTACAGGTTCTACTTTCATTTTTGGATAAAGAGCTACATACTTAACTGCATTGACGATCAAGGTTTGTTAACAATTTCTGTAAAAAAAAAATTTTTAAAAATTCTTGTTGCATAAAAGTTATATATAAATAGTCAATATAAAACCATTAATCAGATCATTTACTGCTTTGCTACTAATACATGTATTGCACTATTTGTCTGATGTAGATAGTTTTGTTTATGGAATCTATATTTGTTCATTATTCTGTTTAGTTGCTAAATAAAAGAAACAAAAAAAAATGAATCTTTTGTTTTTAGACTATTTTCATTTTAAAACTTTTTAAAAAGTATATTCAACTTAGCTGAGTTGTTATACAAAATAAAAGAAATATTTCTTTTAAACGGTTGGAACATATTGTTTATTGCGATTGTTATACTCATTATAATTGTTTTTAGTTGTTTTTCCAATAATTCATTGTGAGAAGGTAAAATAATTCCTTTAAATGGTTGGAAGGTAAAATATTTGTTTTCAATCATACAACCTACCCTTGAATATTTTGAATCTATAAATATTCGACTCTTGGCTTCAACGCAAACTTTTCTCATAAAGAATACTACTTTTGTTAGTGGGAAAGAAAGGAAAAACAGCTACCGTACATCATCTGTAAAGGAAAAAACAAACAGCTCAACAACCCAATCTGTTCTGTGTTAGACAACACCTTTAAGATAATATACCTGACTGTTTTGTTCTTATTACGGAATCTGAATCTAAATTCCCAAATTTTTGAATGTTTACATAAATTTATGATCTTTTTCACTCATTTTTATTGTGTCCATGCTTTAATTTAAAAGATATTGCATTAAACGACGTCGTTGGGTTTTTTTGGCATTTTAAAAGGTGCAGGAGTGGTGGAGAAAGTAGAGTTAGAGGTGGAGATAAAGGAATATAAGTATGAGGAATTAGTTAAAAGCCCTTGAAAACTTTAAAAACAGGTATTATATCTTTCTATTCTTTTTGTTTGTTTATCTAATTCTTTGACTGGATTAAAAAGAATTAGATTCCCATAGGTGTATAAAATTTGTTAACCCACAAACTTTAGTAGTTTTGGAAATCCTTAAACATTTTTGGCAATCATAAATAAATAGTTAAGTTCTTTCTCAATCTAAAATTTTAATCTATTTAGATTTTTATAATTTTGGGTGCTTATTGACGGCTGATATACGTGCGGATTTGTTTGGCCTGTTATCCTCTCATTCTGTAACTCCCTTGATATCCTTGCTCCAGGAGGTATAAAACAATGCAAGAAAGCTCGGTGAGCTAAAACTTTTAGAGTTATTTCCTTTCCAATCGAGTCTAAAATCTTAACAATTTATGCTAGGTTTGTATATTCTGCTTCCAACAATCTCCCTTTATGTTCTTGATATTTGGTTCTTCACTTTGTGAATTTTAATTATTTTTATTTTGCTTCATTCATCTCTCTTCAAATATTATGATTATTTGTTGGTGATATTTCTGCATTATGGTGTTTTCAAAACAAGGCTGCTTTTGAATCAATTTGTATCTATGCTAATGGTGTATATATTGAGAATTTTAATAATAAAGGCATGGAAGATTTTGATAAAATCATGAATCTAAACTTTTGTTGAGGGCTACAAAAGTAGAAAATGAAAATTCTAGAATTCTGCTTTTTGTCTGCACAATTTTGCAAGGCAGGAAGCTTATGATGGGGGAGCTTTAGTTGTAGAGCAGAGAGAAGAATAATGCAATCCACGAGAGACTCTTTGTGATACTGTGTAAAGTCAACAACAATATGCTTGCACCTGTTTTCTCATATTTAATATGATAACTTAAACAAGTATTATGAAGAAGGTCATTTTTATTGATAAAATATAGTTAGTGAAGCTGTCCCCAGCAATTTAATAAGATTTTGTTGTTGATTTACAAAACTCTTTGAATATTACGATCATTAGTTATTAGTGCATGCCATATATTTTACTTTCTGTTAGTGTTTCTTTTAAATGTGATATGTAATCTTTTGATTTCAAATTTTACCCTTTTTGTTGTGAAGGTGCAATAACTAGTGATAGAAAATCATATTATTTTTCATCTACTCAAATTGTAAATCACAACAACAAAAAGTATGTAAGCTTCTGCGTAGAATGAACATTGTAAATTGCTTCAAATGAGCAATAATTTGCTTTATTGGCAGATTAAGAAATATTTGACAAGGTATATATATATATATATGTAACACGCACACACTCCTACGTTGGTTGACTAGCTCAAATCCAAATGAAATTTGTATATTCCTTTTTGTGTGAGTTATTCCTTAAAATCCAAAGCGAAAAGGTTCATTTAAGTTGACTAAATTTCTCTCAACCCGATAAAAAATGCATTTAATTTGATTTAAAAAAATATTTAGCATTTCTAAGAACTTTCCCATGTATCGCACGGGTTAGCGACTAGTTATTATTATTATTATTATTATTATTATTATTATTATTATTATTATGGGTAAAATAAGGGATCCACTAATTAGAATAGTGAGAGATATGAACAAATTTCAATAATTCTAGAGTCACAAAAATTTTCATAATTGTTAAGTGGTTAATTGTTAACTAGTAAATAAATAAGAATGTCAAAGATGAGTCCAAATAAAAATAAGTAAGTAATTTATTAACTTAATTATTGTGAAAATTATTGTGTTTCTTACTATGTAAATAAATTAAATAAAAAATAAAAGGCAAACTTGTTGTGAAAGTGAAAATTTGAGACAAGCCAAAAAGTTAGAAGTTCTTTTGACTTTGATGTGTCCGGATCAAAAATAAAAAATATAAAAATACTTTGATGTGATAGGGAACTTCTTGCTGCCTTTATTACGGTGGCAGGTTCTTTTATTTTCTTTTGTCTTTTTCAGTAAGAATGTGTCATTTTTTTTTATTCCTTTTACTAAGTGCTGTTTAGTTCCTTTTTTTTTATGTTCTAGGACTTGGAAGGCTATGATAATAGGGGGTGAAGTATTCAAGAAGGGGAGTAGGTGGATTCCGGGGAGAAATAGCAACTTGAGTATTTGGCATGATAACTAGGTCCCCAATGGTTCCTTAAGAACACTTATTCATGGCCGTCTCACGGTTGAAGATGAATCTCTTCGGGTTAAGGATGTTTTCGGTCCGCTAGGGTAGGATTGGTCTAGGATTTCCATTGAGTTACCAAGGCAGGTCCTTTTGGATATTAACTCCATTCCATGTTCTATTAGAGCTGACCAAGAAGGAGATAGGTTGTTCTGGGCAGGAACTAAGAAAGGGGATTTTGATTTGAAATATGCTTACTCTATAGCCACGAGTAGTGTCGTGGAGGGGAGTTCTCTGGAAGTTGGGTGTGGAATTAGACATTTTGCCTTGAATAAAAACTTTTATATGGCAATGTTTGCATAATAGTATCGAAATGGGAGAGTCCCTTGTTAGAAGGTGTATTAAGGACTCAGCTATCTGCCCTTTATGCCAAAGGGAACCTGAATCCATACTGCATAGATTTAGAGACTATGAGATAGCTAAACTAACATGGGGGCAGATGGGAATCCATGAATACAGCACTTCTATGAGGGTAACCTGAGTTCTTGGCTTGAGAAAAACTACAAGTTCAATGGGAATATAGTAAGCCACCAACCCCCATGTAGTATTGTTTTTCCTATGCTATTTGGCTAATGTGGAAGCACAGAAATGGTGTGGTTTTTAAGAACCAACATGTTCAGTCTTCTATCCATAAGGATGCGTTGTTTCAGGCTATGGAGTTTTAGCATTGTGAGTTGTCTCTGAAAGTTATCGGTAGCAGAAAGGTGGTGCGTGTCAGGTGGTAGAAGCCCCAAGCTAGATGGTACTATCTTAACACTGATGGCACTACATCAGCTAGCTCTGGCAAAGCTGGTTGTGGTGGCTTGATCAGGAACGAGGAAGGGGAGTGGCTCGGGCAATTCTCTAAGAGGCATGGGTGCTTCAATAGCTTTATAGCAGAGTTGTAGGGCCTTAGAGATGGTCTTCTGCTCTGTAAAAATATGCAATTGAATGCAGTAAATGCTCAAATTGATGCCATGGCTATTGTTCAGCTCCTCACCAGTTCAACTAACACTAATCTCTCTGTTGTGCCTCTTATTGATGACTGTAGGCAATTGCTTTCCCAAATCCCCCATGTCTAGATCATGCATTGTTACCGGGAAGCAAATTCATGTGCTGATTGCTTGGCTAAAATAGGGACTGATCAAGATAGACCTTTTATTTTGTATCAAGATCCACTTGTGGATCTTTTGGAGCTGTTAAGCTTGGACAGAAATGGCTTGGATGTTAACAGGACCATATCTGATACTTCCTTCCCTTCTTAGTTTTGTGTGTTTTAATGAATTTTCTTTCTACCAAAAAAAAAAATTACAGGAGGCAAACTCTTCACAGATGCCTATAGCTATGAAAGTTTAGGAAGAGTCAAGGGGCTCAGTTGCCCCCAGACTCCGCCCCTGATTCGTACACAGGCAGGATGTTGCTAGGCCTTTTTAAGTAGTGGCAGCAATAGAAGGGATCATCGAAGTCAAAACTACCAACTTGATGATCTTTTAATTTGTCTAAGCAATAAGTAACTATTGGATTGCGCTGTAGAAGGCAATAATATTATGGTTGAGATGGTAGTCTTATGGATAATGCCTTTTCATATATAATAGACTTACCACTGACCCATATCATATAAGGCTAACTTGTGACCAAGAAAAAGCATCTATTTAATTAGCTGCTTGTAGAGAAGGAAGATTCCTGACCTATCACAAGCTGACACATCATACTACCAAATCCACAAAATACAACCAATTACAAAGCGCCACGTACTATTGCTAGGTTTTGCTATCACTATTCAGAAACCAATAGAAATTTGCTAAGTGTCATTGAAATAGAGGCATGAAATGCATCAGCATGTGTAAGCGATGACACAAGCAATCCAGCACGTGCAAGCGATGACATAAGCGGAACAATCAGGCTGTGACGTGTGTCACCAATCAGACTCATCCACGTGTCACTCACCCACCCCCAAACTCCTATAAATAGAAGCCTTCCTAAGACATTAGGGGTGAGACAGACCAGGCCATCTAGAGCACAAGCAGCATCAAAGAAGATTCAGAAGTACCGAAGCTCTGCCGGAATCAAGCCCTGAAGCCTCTAGGAACTTCAAGAACTTCAACCTCGAATACAAACAACATTCGAAGGAACATCATCCAAACTACTTGTCTAGATCTCAAAGTTCACTAGAATTAAGCTCAAAAGCCTCCAGAAACCTTAACAAACCACAAATCAATGAAGCTTTAGGGATTCAAGCTTCTAAAGCACTGAAGAACTTCCACCACAAAACTTCGAAGACAAAGAACGTATCAAGAACGCGAAGAACACAAAGAACAAAGAATTTCTAACAAGCTCGCAGCCAGAGATTCATTGTAATTTCGTTTCAAATATCGTCGATCCATTCCTCAGCCAAATCAAAGGATATTTTGTGTTCAAATCAGCAGAACAATCAGGCTGTGACATGTGTCACCAATCAGACTCTGCCACGTGTCGCTCACCCACTCCCAGACTCCTATAAATAGAAGCCTTCCTAAGACATTAGGGGGGAGATAGACCAAGCCATCTAGAGCACAAGCAGCATCAAAGAAGATTCAGAAGTATTGAAGCTCTGCTGGAATCAAGCCTTGAAGCCTCCAGGAACTTCAAGAACTTCAACCTCAAATGCAAGGAACATTCAACAGAATCATCTAAACTACCTACCTAAATCTCAAAGGTCACTGGAATCAAGTTCAAAAGCCTCCAAAAATCTCAACAAACCATAAATCAGTGAAGCTCTGCGGATTCAAGCCTCCAAAGCCCCAAAGAACTTCCACCACAAATCTTCAAATACGAAGAACATTCGAAGAAGAATCATCCAAATTATATTCCTAGATCTCAAAGTTCACTGGAATCAAGTTCAAAAGCCTCCAGAAACCTCACAAACCACAAATCAGTTAAGCTTTATGGATTCAAGCCTCTAAAGCCCCAAAGAACTTCCACCACAAATCTTTGAAGATGAAGAACACATGAAGAATGTGAAGAACAAAGAACTTCTAACAAGCTCATAGCTAGAAATTCGTTGTAATTCCATTTCAAAGATCTTCGATCCATTCCTCAGCCAAATTGAAGGATATTTTGTGTTCAAATCAAAATCACATTACCACAATTTCAATTGATAAATCTTTCAAAGAGATCGAATCAGAGGGTCACTCTTTTGTAAACACAGAGAATTGTACCACATATTCATCAATACAAATTTGCATTTGTGAAACTATTTTACTTGTTTGATTTATTTCGAACTAAGAAATTTAGGCGTCTACAAATTCTGGCATGCCCGGTGGGACATCTCTGCCTCTCATCTCCTTCTCCTTCAAAGAAAGAAATATTCATCATCTCACTACCAACTTCAATGGCCTCTAGCAAAAACATTCAAGCTTCAACAATAGCTACTTCAATTAGACCTAGTACGGCTACCACCAACAATTGCATTGGTGCAATCAATTGTAGCCAGCCTAAAGCTCACAATCAATTTCGAGCTCAATCAACCAAGGAAGCTAAGGTCCAAACAATCATCTCCTTAGACCCTCTTATAAGAAACAAGGACATCTCCACCTTGGAACACCTCAAGTATGGGGGTAAATCCCCTTCTTCCTTCACAAGAAGTTGGTCGCACGATTTCTCTCCCATCAAAGGGAACCCAAAAGATGAGATTTCACGTGCTCACTTCAAATCACTTTCTTCTCCATCATCTTGGGAAGTTGTGTCAGTCATGATGACTAACACCTCTACCATGGAAGAAAAGATGGTTGAAATGGAACAAAGGGTTGTCCTTCTCACAAAAGCACTTGAAGATAAGGACCTCCAAATTGCAACTTTAATGAACAAACTCAAGGTACAAGATCTTGGTGAATCAAGCCATGGTCATAAAATCACATCTGGAAAGGATGACGAAGGGAAAGAAATTGAAAACCCTCCCCAACAAGAACATTCCACCTCAATGGCCTCGATATCTGTTCAACAATTGCAGGCCATGATAACAAATACCATACGAGCACAATATGGAGGTTCTTCTACAAATTCTCTCATATATTCAAAACCCTATACGAAGAGCATTGACAATATAAGAATGCCAAATGGGTATCAACCCCCCAAGTTCTTGCAATTTGATGGCAAGGGAAACCCTAAGCAACACGTTGCTCACTTTGTAGAAACTTGTGAGAACGCAGGGACTCAAGGAGGCCTCTTTGTAAAGCAATTTGTTCGTTCACTAAAATGGAATGCCTTTGATTGGTATACAAACTTATAACCCGAGTCAATCGATAGTTGGAAACAACTTGAAAGGGAGTTCCTCAACAGGTTCTATAGCACACACCACACGGTAAGCATGATGGAGCTTACCAGTACTAAGTAGTGGAAAGACAAGCCCGTTGTTGACTATATCAATCGGTGGCATTCCTTGAGTCTAAAATGTAAGGATAGACTTTCTGAAATATTTGCTATAGAAATGTGCATCCAAGGCATACACTAGGGACTTCTATACATCCTGCAAGGGATAAAGCCCCGAACATTCGAAGAATTGGCAACTCGTGCGCACGACATGGAATTAAGTATCTCTAGCCACGGAAATACAAAACCTCCCATACCTGAGGAAAGCAGAAAGTAAGTAAGAAGGAATGACAGGAATGCAAAAAGCAATCTCAAAGACCCAATAACTGTTAACATTGCCATAGTTAAGGTTCCAAGGAGAGAAGCAAAGGCAAATGAAAAACAACTTGAAGGATGGCAAAAGAACGAAGTGCGTCGTCTGACCTTTAAGGAACATGAGCAAAAAGCATATCTGTTCCCTAATGAAGATGTGCCAAACATCTTAGAACAACTATTGCAATTGAAGCTGATTGAATTGCCAGAATGTAAGCGACTAGAAGACATAGGGAAAGTTGATGACCCTAACTACTGTAAATATCATCGCATCATTGGCCACCCAATCCAAAAATGCTTTGTCTTCAAAGAAAAAATCATGAAGCTTGCCAAAGAAAACAAGATTGATCTAGACCTTGATGAAGTTGTCGGGTCGAACCATGTGACTGTTGCTTGTGATGTACTTCCAACTCTCAAGCAGGGGGCAAACATCAATAAGGCTTACAAATTGATTGACAATGATGGCGTAAGGATCGGCCCTATTAATGGGAAGTTCCTCAAATGCTTTTATGCTTGAAAACTGAGGATTGCTCCTTGGTAAGAGTTTAAACTACCCACTGCAGTGCTACAAGGGTACATGATGTCTTCCCATTACCTTTGAAAGTGCACAAATAAAGAAAAATTAATCTCACTCTATGTCACCATTTGCGAGTGTGGCGTAGTGGCTAGATGCCATTGTCGCCCTTGAGGCCGAGGTCTCAGGTTCGATTAGTGGTGATACCCACTATTGCGCAATTGGTACCCATGAAATTCCGTGGGGTTTGGGGTGAGGATTACACACATGGGCCCTCCCTTTTTGTAAAAAAACAAAAAGAAAATCATAAAAAAAAATCATTCAAAAAAAAACCTTTTGAACTACGTAATGATTTGATCCCTCTTCAGGGTACGTAGGCAACTTAGTACTCTTTACTAAGTTCAGTCACATGAAAAAAAAAAAAAAAAAGGATTGCTAGTCTAACTTAAAGAGTTTGTCCGAAGGTCGTCAACATGCTTTCAAGAACTCTTTGATTGGCAAGGTGTCGCTTAAGATCAATCATTTCTCACTATATGATGTTCAAAGATCATTGTGGTAGAAAATTACAGTTGCAAAGAATTGGTGTTACTCAGCTATCCTTGAAATAATGATAAGTTGATTCTTGGTTGTAGAGTAAAAAAAAATCTTCAACCTTTGTTGCAAGGAATGGAGTCTGCATGGCATTGCTCATCTTCTATGGACATCTTCCCATGTTTATGAATTAGGCTTTGCATCACTTATCTCCTAGGGGCATCTTCTTATACCTTGCAAGTCTAAGCTACATCATCTCTCTTCTAGGTTATGCCGCTTCATACTCTGAAATTTGAACCACATCATCTCCCTTCTGAGTGGTGTCGCTTCACATCATGTCTCTAAAATCTAGACAACGTCACCTTCCTCCAAGATTTGAAGTTCATGTTGCATCATCTCTACTCTAAGGGCATGTTTGTGCAATGTCAAAGTCTTGGCGGCATTCTTCTCACATCTTCAAGATTTTGTTGGCATCTCTTTGCATCCTCAAAGTCCTGATGGGAGCTTCTTAAAACTTCAAGGTTTTGTTGGCATTCTCCTTGCATCTTCAACGTCTTGTTGGCATCTCTAAAATCTTGATGTCTGGTGACAGTACTATATACCCTTGTTGTCTGAACTATGTTGCCTTTGAAAATTCATGCTAATGTATCTTCATTATAAAGGCCAATATTAGTGCAACTTCAATGCAAATGCAAGTGCCAGTGTGGAATGTTGACGTGGCTTCATGGCAAAGATGAGTATTGGCATGGCTTCAATGCAAATGAAGTGTTAATGTAGCTTCATGACAAAAATGAATGTCAGCACGGCTTCAGAGCAAATGAAGTGTTGACATAACTTCATGTCAAAGATGGATGTCGGCATGGCTTTGGTGCAAATGAAGTGTTGACGTGGCTTCATGGTAAAGATGAATGTTGGCACGGCTTTGATGCGAATGAAGTGTTGACGTAGCTTCATGGCAAAAATGGATGTTGGCATGGCTTCAACGCGAATGAAGTATTGACGTGGCTTCATGGAAATGATAAATATCGCCATGGCTTCAATGCAAATAAAGTGTCGAGGCAGCATTATGGCAAAAGTAGAGTGCTAGTGTAGCTTCAATATAAGGACAAATGTTGATGCGGCTTCAATGGCAAAGACTCTTGATGTGGCTATTTTGCAAAGATACTTGATGTGGCTGCGTTGCAAAGACAAGTGTTGGTGTGGCTTAATTGCTAACACCAAAGCTAGTACGACTTCAAAGATGAGTACTGGCGATAGCATTATTGCCTAGTTGAATATCCTTATGGAAACGTCGTTGCAAAGACGAATATTACTAAAAAATTGTTGATGCAAGAAGAGAATGTAACAACATGAAAGCATACGCCAGTGCAAGAACTATGCTATCAATGAAATACAAAGCCACCAAATGGAGGCAAACACTTCTATGAGGACGTCAACGTAAAGTTTGATATCAAAACCCAAAAATCAAAGAAACTGTGCTGCAAAACAAAAACAAGCAACAAAAAAATTTGTCATGGAAAAAGAACTCATAGCACGTAAAAAAAAAATTTGAAAGAAGGAGAAGAAATCTGAAGGTTGAGCACGTGCCTCAGTGATGAAGGCAATAGCATGCCTTTATATAGAAAACTTCTGAGATAACAAACAAGAAAAATGAAGAAAATCGGCCAGCCATTAAATGCTGCCACCAAACAGATATTGTTTGAAGTCAGACTTTGCAACTCAAATGCACTCAAAGTCAAGGAAGTCTGCAACGAAATTTGAAGATAAGAGATGTCATTCAATGCAAAAAAAAAAAAAAAAAAGAAGAAGAAAGAAAAAAAGAAAGAAAGAAAGAAAGATGGCTCACTACCTACCTCTCAAGTCTAAATCATGATACCATCCTGTTAAAGCAGCCATCATCTTGTCAGAGCAGCCAACGCCAAAATTGACCACGAAGGCTATAGGTCCAACAATGCCAGCGGACTACTCTTTCAGACTAGTGAAAATCCTATCCTCATTTCACTAAACTAAATCCACAGAGATCTTAAACCAACATAAATTGACAAAACCCAAGAAAGCTCAATCTTGCCGAGGAAAACACGCACCTCCACGCGCCGCTAAAAGCTTCATAGGATCGCGGCATATTCGTTCATATCCCTACAAATCCAGACTTCATTTCAAAGAACTGGCATTACCAGTCGATCCAGAAGGCCCCGATGCGCAAAACCTAAAAATTTTGGATCCAAACTCAACCCCACGCGCCACGCACCTCTAGAAGTTCCGACGTATGCTTCCTCAACGAACACACGCCTCCACGTAGTGACACGTGCTCCCACGCGCCTCCAGCTAAACAAACGCACTCCCACACGCCATACTAGACACGCGCCTCAGTTTCATGACGTCACCAGACTCGGTTTGAACCGCCTATCTAGATCCGAACCGGTTTGACCCGAACCAACCTGGAAAACTAACCCAAATCCAAACTGCCTAAAATTTAAATTTAAAAAAAAAAAAAGAGAAGGGCTTTGACCAAGTTGGACCTTTGACTTTGACCAAAAAGTCAAAATTTTCAAAATGGGCTTGTCCCATTCAATTTTTCACGTACATTCTGATTTTGGGATCCATTTCATCAACCTAGACTCAGAAATTGCACAAACAGTCCACTTTCTAGAAAGTTGACTTTTGCACAAATCTTGACCAAAAGTCAAAATTTTCAAGAAGGACCTATCTTGCCCAATTTTTCGCATACGTTCCAATTTTGGAGTCTATTTATTCATTTGAGAATCCAAAATTGCTCAAATAGTGTGATTCTACAGCTATTGGTTTTGATGTGAACTTTGACCAAGAATCAAGATGTCAAACCAAAACTTGTCCTATTTAAATTTTCACAAAGATTCTGATTTTGAAATCCGCTTATTTGTTTTGAACTTGGAAACCTCCAATCTGACCCACTTCTTTGAAGTACTCGCAATGTCCAAAACTCAAGCTCCCAAAATCAAAATTGGAGATTCATCCACTTAGTTTGGGTTCCCTCAGGGTTATCCTCCAAACTTCATCAAGGCTTCCTTTTCAAAGAACAGATGAACTCTCACAAGTGTGTCTCGAACTTGAAATTGCATTGGGTCACTACTCCAGCCTACCATTCCCGTTCGGTGCCTACCAGTCTCCAACCTACCGTTCCGTTTGGTGCCTACCGTTCTCGTCCACCATTCTCACCAAAAAAGTCTCATCTGCCATTCTCAACTACCCAACTACCATTCTTCATCTCTCTGCTATAAATAGAAGGGTCAAATACATTGAAGCTCAACAAGAAAAAAACACACTGAATCATGAAATAAATATTTGCTTCTTTCAAATTTTCAAGTCCTTCTTACAGCCATATCTCACTATGGCCTTATCATTCTCAACAGCTAGCAACCAAAATTGCTTCATAATCAGTTTGAAATCAACCCTCTCATGATTCAATAGAAACCCTTCTCACAACATCATCGTTGTTTTAGGATCCAAACAAATTTTGTTTCCCTACTTAACGACCACATTTGTTCATAAAGTTACTAATAACAAGGTCTGCGTCGACGTTCCATGCCTCCTTGGACTTGGTTGGCCAAGAAATCTAAGTCCAACAGAGACACATGTTCCTAAGATCAGGGCTCCCGTAGTCTCTCTCCAATTACTTGGTCTCCCATCAAAAGCAGTGATTCGGAACAAACAGCAACTTGGCTAGTTTCTAAAACAAGGATCGCAAGTTAGCTCCACCTTCCATTTTTTTGTGCTTTCCCAACAAGTTGCATTAGGTGAAGGTGGTAAAAGGTGTTGGGGTATCCTACAAATTGTCTCCCATCCAACACTTACGATGACCTCCAGGGTACTAGCTCATCAGAAATCAGCCTTTGGTGTCAGTAAATGGTCGCCAAAGCCTCATTCCATGTTTCCACCAGCATAGGGCCCAAAGGTCATCGTTGTTAGTACCTCAAAACACACTTTCTAGAATTACACCAACTTAAGATCAGCCTGAAGAATTTTAGAAAATATACTTCTGAAATTACTTCAACTTAATGTCCGTCAGCATGGTCCAGTTACACAGGCGCATTCAACGACTTACTGTCGGACCTCATTTAGCATGCAATCAGTCCCGCATCCCAAGGTGTACTTCCTAGAAACATCTACACTAGAGAGTCCCCAACATGCAGGGCCAGCGCCATGGTGTCATATGTTTCACTTATTCACTTCATTTTCATTTCTATCTTCTTCACCACCAACATCAGCATACCTAGAATCTATAAGCTTCTGAAATTATCTCAACTTTACCTGTGTGAAACAATAACACATGCGCATTCAACCACTCTTCCACATGTTCTCACTGTAGTCTGAAGTATATCCTTCAGATATAACTTCACTAGGAGTTCTTAAAAATGCGAGGCTAGCCCCATAACTCTGCATGCTGTACCCAGCCAACATTCTCAGTTCTTCTCCATCTTCTACACCCTATGATCGCCACCAACGATCCAAAATGCTCCTCTAAAATTACTTCAGCTTAACCTCTGCCGAAATAATTCAATCTTGCAAGTATATCCAACTTCTTGCAAATGACTTTCAGCCTCACCAACCCACTTCAAGTGCCATAGAGCACTCTTTTGAAATTACTTCGACTTAACCTCTGTTGAGAAGGCTCAATCATGCAAGTACATTCAAATACTCCCAGACCCCTTTTCGGTCTCATCAAAGCCTTTCATATGGGTGGGTCTACTCTTCTGAAATTACTTCATCCTGCTAAAAGCTCCACCACCTTCAACTACTTCACTTGAAGAGTAAAGTATATAAATCCATTTTTCAAGACTCATTCACTCACCACACTCCAAAACTGTGTGCATGAATAAGTCTCGAGGGGGCATTTGTAGAGAGGGAAAATTCCCGACCTATCACAAGCTGACACATCATACTACCAAGTCCACAAAATACAACCAATTACAAAGCGCCACGTACTGTTGCTAGGTTTTGCTATCACTATTTAGAAACCAATAGAAATTTACCAAGTGTCATTGAAATAGAGGCATGAAATGCATCAGTATGTGTAAGCGATGACACAAGCAATCTAACACGTGTAAGCAATGACATAAGCGGAACAATCAGACTGTGACATGTGTCACCAATCAGACTCCGCCACGTGTCGCTCACCCCACCCCTAAACTCCTATAAATAAAAGCCTTCCTAAGACATTAGGGGGGAGACAAACCAAGCCATCTAGAGCACAAGCAGCATCAAAGAAGATTCAGAAGTATTGAAACTCTGCTAGAATCAAGCTCTAAAGCCTCCAAGAACTTCAGGAACTTCAAGAACTTCAACCTCAAATGCAAGGAACATTCAAAGCAGAATCATCTAAACTACCTGCCTAGATCTCAAAGGTCACTGGAATCAAGCTCAAAAGCCTCTAGAAACCTCAACAAACCACAAATCAGCGAAGCTCTACAGATTCAAGCCTCCAAAGCCGCGAAGAACTTCCACCACAAATCTTCAAATATGAAGAACATTCAAAGAAGAATCATCCAAATCATATTCCTAGATCTCAAAGTTCACTAGAATCAAGCTCAAAAGCCTCCAGAAACCTCACAAACCACAAATCAGTTAAGCTCTACAGATTCAAGCCTCTAAAGCCCCGAAGAACTTTCACCACAAATCTTCAAAGACGAAGAACACACGAAGAACACGAAGAATGTGAAGAACAAAGAACTTCAACAAGCTCATAGCCAGAAATTCATTGTAATTCCATTTCAAAGATCTTCGATCCATTCCTTAGCCAAATTGAAGGATATTTTGTGTTCAAATCAAAATCACATTACCACAATTACAATTGACAAATCTTTCAAGGAGATCAAATCAGAGGGTCACTCTTTTGTAAACACAGAGAATTGTACCACATATTCATTAATACAAATTCGCATTTGTGAAACTATTTTACTTATTTGATTTATTTCGAACTAAGAAATTTAGTCGTCCACACTGCTCAAATAAGTACAATTGAAGACGTCGAACCTCCCTATAATGAGGCATTACTAGAAGCAGTGGCCACCTAGACAGTTTCAGTTGCCATTAAGAGTACAAGTCAAGTCTTTTTAAGTTCTATACCAGCGAAGTTTTCAAAAGAGATATTATGGGACCGACTTAAGTAAATCATGTTGTTTTGTTACTGTAATTGACTATGAAACGAGTAATGATGGGACCAAGTAATGGTTAATAATGAAGAATTCATGGGGCACTAACTTGGGTGAGAGTGGCCACATGAAGATTCAGAGAAATACTAGAGCTACAGAAGCTCTCTGAGGCCTTGTCATGAATTCTTCCTAGCCAGTTGCTTAGGTACTCCAAAGGTGACCGATCAAGTCAACTACAAGTATTGCTCTCTCTCTCTCTCTCTCTCTCTCTCTCTCTCTCTCTCTCTCTCTCTCTCTCTCTATAATTGTGTTAAATTTTTTGTGATTGTGAAAATGCTTGTATCGCTACTTGTAATGTCAAAATTTGAACACGAGAATAAATAAGCTAATAGTTACTTTTCCCATAAATAAAAATTCTTCGTTAAAATCACAAAAAGATTCCAACTAGTTAAATTATAAGGCTCTTGATACAAGATAATATATTCTAAAATTGATGATCCAAAAATAAAATGAAAAAACTTAGGTACAATTTCGCTTTACTTAAATTCTACAATTAAATTCATTTACTTGATCTTAGCCAAAAGGCCAAAAAAAGTATAATTAAATTCAATCACATTACCATAACGCCAATAAAATATAAATAATATCGTCTTTTTCCAAGGACAATCAAGTCAACCATGTGGTTTAATATTGATAAATGCAATCACCTCGTTGAATTTATCTAGAAAATGTAATCTAAGATACAACTATACCTACCTAAGTTTTGCTCAAAATAAAAACAGAATATTTGATGCAATTACAAGAGTCAAGAGTTAATGGATAATCAAGAAAGTTAGGCCCCTAGAAATAAATCCTATGTTCTAAAAGTAGTCTTTCAAAGACTTGAAGCTAATAATTCAAGAGAACTCATTGTTTAAGATCTCCACAAAGAAATAAATTAGATCAAACAAAAAATAAATGAATCAAAACAACCAACGTTTAAATCTCGATTCAGTTTGAAAACAAAACACTCCCAAAGCATCCCAAAACATTTGAGAATCTACAAA
This sequence comes from Castanea sativa, assembly GCF_040712315.1. Classification (NCBI taxonomy): domain Eukaryota; kingdom Viridiplantae; phylum Streptophyta; class Magnoliopsida; order Fagales; family Fagaceae; genus Castanea; species Castanea sativa. Next base: position 45,540,280 of record NC_134017.1, on the reverse strand, counting down.
ACATTGCAGCAATTCAAAAGGTTTTAAGTTTATGAACAACAAGAAAACATTCCATGGTTAGTACTTGTTCAATCTCCCTCTCTCTGGAGAACCATTTTTGGGCTCACAAAGCACAGGTTTTGACTTCAACAAGTGGAATACTTTGAAAGCTCGAATTTGTGCAAAAACACAAGAACTTGTTCAAACCCCCAATTAAAAATTACTTAACTTATACTAAGTGCAGAACAAGAGTAAATAAGCACAAAGAACTGTTATCACTACCCTAAGCCATATTCATCCATTGTTAACAATAAAAGGAAAGCTTAAAGAGTAGGGAAGAGAGATGCAAACACAAGATAACACCGAGTCGTGTTATCGAAGAGGAAACTGAAGAACTCGGTGAAAAACCTCTCCGCGACCCTCCAAGTCGAAATCGATCCGCTAGAGAATAAAGTTGGAGTACATAAATAACAAAAGACCCTTCAAGCCTAGTCTACCTTATGTACTTGAGCCCTCCAAACTCCTACTACCAACTGACTTCTCGAAGCCTTGCCTTCTCTAGCTTTCCGAATCCCACAATTCAGCCCAATTGCATCCGCCAATAAATGGCTCTTCCAATGCTTCCCAGTAGCACCAAAATCTCACTTTACACTCAAAATGGGTGTGGTTAGTGTTTAGGCTAGCAACCTCTCAAAGATATAGAAATGGAGAGGTTGAGGTTGAGGAAAACCACAAGGAAATGTGTAGATGATTATGGGTATGACAATCTCTAACTCTCAAGCATATTTTCTAGGGTTTTCTCTTTCAAAAGCACTCCTTACAATTTGTGGGTAATGAAGGTATATATAGTGTGGGTAAAGACATGGTAAAGAAAAACATAACTTTTTTCCAAACAGAGAGTTTTGTAGGTCCTTCTCGGGTTGGCCTTACCCTCAAGGCACTCGTGAAATATTAAGCCTGGCACGACTCTTAATCTTCCAGTCATGTGCTCTGCATGTGGCTCTTTTCGCGAGTAAGCTTCTCGCGAAACATTCGCAAGCCACTCACAAAATCCACTTGTTCATCCTTTAAAGCTTAAGTCTTCACTGATCTCTCACACTCATCCCTTACAATTAATCCCACATACATACAAAGAAAATGATTGAAGAAATTACAATCAAATTTGGCATGGAATTAAAGCCAACACAACATAGTTGGAAATCACAACTTTACAATCTCCCCCTTTGGCTATTCCTTGACAAAAACCCTAAACAGACTCTAGACTAAAACATGAGTTTAGGAACATAGACAAAACTCACTTGCACCTAATTCTAGAAGCTGTGAAGCATATGCACCATTTATACATGTATCCTGAAACACTTTCACATACAACAAACTTTCATTGAGCTCACGACAAGTAGAACACAAGGTATGTATAAAGAACAAGTAAAATGTGATCAAGATACTAAATGAAATGTAAGCTATAAAGCATAACTTGATCAAACATAAACAGTCATTAGGAAATGACAACAATGAACATTTATTAAGTAAATGATCATTCGAACACACAATCCAATTAAGAGCAATGCTAAAATCAATTGCATGTCCAACAAACACATGATGCATTAAGGAAACTAAAGCTAAAAGCATTAGAAAGCAATAAGCATCAACATGGCTATAAAAACCAAGATACAAAACAGTACTAAAGAAAACTAAGTTTTAAACTAAAGTACTTGAAAGCTTTCAACGAAAGTATTGTAAATATCCAAAAGCTATAAAAACATAAAGTAAACTAGACTAGCCAAACAATGGTTAGACTATCCAAAAGTGTGTGTCTATAGGTAAGGTTCCTCCTTTGAAGCCCACAAATCTCCCCATTTCAATATGCACACCTCCTTTCATGTGATGCCCTCCCCCTTACTATATGCTATAGTCAAAGATATACAATGAGTTGCTCTCCCCTTTTTTGGCACGAATAGCTGAAGGCTTTCCTCTAGTTTGCATTGAATCTCATCCAACAATGTCTCAATGGTGGTTAGACGAATCTGAACCTAGTTGTTGGTAGAGTATATTACATTAGCAAGACCAAAAATACACTCATGTAATCCCTTAACCAAGGTTGTCAACCTATCGAAATGAGAACTAGATGGTCCCGGTTGAGTGCTAGTAGACTGCGACTCAAGAGTGTGAGGAAATACAGTCTCGAGATGCTCGGGGATAGTGGGATCAGCTAATTGTTGTTTGGAAGGAGTGGCATGTTGGGAGGAGTCACTCTTTGGAGTTTTGGAGGGACTTTGCTTTGCCCTTTCAATAGAGGAGTGACTCTTGCTCATTTGAAGTGACATCATTAAGATTGGTCGTTGACGAAGCAAGATAGTTCCTTCTTTTGGTGGATGAACACCTTTAAGAACCATGATCTTCATGACAAGACTACAAAGGGGAAGACACATTCGTGCAGCTGATCGTCCTGTCATTTTCCCCATGGTCTAAAAAATGGGAGCACAAATGTCAATTTGAGCTCCTTTGATCAGATCACACAAAAATTGTGCTCTTCCAAGATTGACGAAACCAGTGTTGGATAGAGGATATAGGTTGGAAAACATGATCAACGTGAGAGTCTTCAATTCCGGTCCAAACTTTGTAGTACCAATGGAAGTGCCTTTGGAGGAGACCTCATGATCAACTCCTAGAATGTCAAGAATCTCTATCACTAGAGCTAGTCTGTCATCATATGGTGAAATGTCCAAATTCGTTGGACAATTAATATGAAGAATCTTCGCAAGATAATCCGGAGTGATGATAAAATCCTTTCCTCGAACCCAGCACTTCAACTCAGCTCCAATGAACCAAGCATTCAAGTAGAACTCTTTGACCAATTCGTCAATGAGATCCTCAAAGTTTCCAAATAGCTTTGCCCAATCTTTATCTGTAAATATCTTAGCAATGAAGGTGGCTCCCAAGGTGTCAAACCGTACAATCCTTTCCACCACAATAGGTGCACTCTCAAAGTTGTTGGAGAAAGACTGAAAATCCAAGAGAGTCTTGAATCTCTTGTTGTCAAAATCATCGGATGAATGACGGGTCCACTTTGATATAGGGGATGATGTAAGGTCAATCACTTGTTTTTTTTTCACAAGAGGAACGACGATACATCTACAAAAAGAACAACCACACAAAGAAACAAAGACAAATACAAACAAGGAAACAAACTTGATTAGATACAAGTTAGTCCATGAAAACGAACAAAAAGTCCTAAAAAGCATAAACACAAACAAACAAAGCGACAAGTCCATGTTTTAAGTGCTAAAAGTCTAACAAGACTTGCCTAAACATGTCAAGTGATCAAGTATGTGCACCAAGTGTGCATGTGGTGTGCATGTGAAATGCATAAGCAATTCATGACAAGACACTCAAGAGGCAAAGTGCGTGAAACACACAATCAATTTTTAAAACATGTTAAGAATGTAAAAACATAGTAATTCCCAAAATTTGATACTCATCGGAGTCCAAAACAACAAGAAAATGTCATTAGGGCATTCCATCAAACACTTAGAGTGCATACAAACCACTAACATGTAAAACAATGTATGAACATGTTGAAATCTTGCCTAAATACATGTTATGCCACTTGGGGCCAACACAAACACAAACAAACACAATAGGACACAGCCCAATCAAGAAAATTTAAAAAAAAAAAAATTCAAGAAAACTAAGTCTTCCTAACCCCTTTCAACAATAACCCAACCCTAGAAATCCTAGAATCTAAGACTTAAGCTAAGGAATCAAGAGTGAAAAGGTGGTAAAACATACCTTAGATAAGTTTTAGGAAGGATTGATCTTGAGTTTTGGGTGAGATTTTGAGTGAAAAAGTTTTTTGGGTTGAGAGAGGCACGGAGCAGGCAAAAAGAGATAATTGAAAAGCTGTCACTGTTTGGCCTTTAAAAACTGCAAAACCACTCATTTTGTAGGTAAGCTTCTCACAAAGTTACTTGCGAAATGGCCTCTGAAGCACATTGACAAATTTCGCGGGGAGCTTTTACTTGCAAATCAGTCATGAAACTCTCTGAGTAAATTTCAAGAAATACTGAAATTGACTTCCTCATTTTCGCGGGTAGGTTCTTACTGGCGACTTACTCACGAAAATGCCTCTAAAAGAGTTTTTCAACAAAAATGAAATGGACTATTTAAAAAAAATCTAAAGACACAAAATACATAATAACACTTTCAAAACATATAAAATACTCAAAAATCTTTTTCGGTTTGATCATCAATGAATTGAGTATACACATCACATTTGAACACGTACAATCACACAAATGGAATAAGCATTCATTGAACCTTAGACTTGTGTGTTACGTGTGTGGATTAAGTATGAACTAGTGCATAGTCTAGTATGAAGATTTAATGATTAATTCAATCAAGTCATACACAACTAGTACTCAGTCAAGTGACTTATCTCACTTGTAGAAATGAACATATATGACCCCTCACCAATGTGTTTACAATTAATTGAAAGTTTTTCATTTGGCTTCCATTTTCCATGCTTTTGATCAAATACAACTCAATTTTTTTAGAAACGATGCCATGAACTTTTTGATATTTCTTTGACAAATAAGCCTTTGGCTTTGACTGCATACATTTTAATACAAATTTGCTCCACATTTTCCTAATTAAACTAGTTTTCGAAGCAAGACTTTTTCAGCTCTCTCTTTTTAGAGATTGGCATTTGTAGAGCTCTTTTGAAAAAAAAATGTAAGGAAATATATAGGCACAAGTCTACGCATGTATCAAAATCAAGCAAGACTATTGACCAATCATTCATGACAAGCTTGAAGATCTATTTACAACAATCAAACGTAGATTTCTAGATGTCGCTCACACCTAAAGAATGTGCATACATAACAAGCTAAGCTCATAAATGCACTACGCCATTAGTATGAAGGTACTAGGCCAAACTCACATGTGATATACACAACATAAGCGATCAAACTTTTTGGATTTTTCACTTTTTATGGGTTTTTAAATTTTTCAACACACTCAAAAAAAAAACTAATAGAGTAAGATCAACAAAAAACAAGGAAAACGAATAAAGACTTGAAAAAGAAACATACTTAAAAACGGAAGCAAGAACACAAGGTCACATATGTCATGATGCATGAAACTATAACCCTAATGTGTTGGAAGAATTAATGCATAGGCATAGTAAGTGATCATGCATGAGTGCCCTTCTTCACCCACACTGTACGAGTGTTTTGGGTTAGATCCTTAGATGGAGGGGTACGACTGACATAACTCTCAAACCTCGGAATGAAGCTAGCAAGGCATGATGAAATGTTTTTCAAAATCTCCATAACATCTCCAATGAGTTGTCCCTCAGTTTCTCCTTTAGCTTGGTTTCCCTTCAGCATTCTTCTTGAGCTATCTTGGCCACGCAGGGATTCAGCTCTCTTAAAAGCTTGAAGCTTGCAGCTTGAAGCAATTTGGTCTTGTGTGCCCTCACACGCCACAATGGTGACAAAAATGCTTCACTTGAGGTCCCCTTTGACTTTGGGTAATGACTTCCCTTTTTCCTTTGGTTTTGCACCAATAGTTCTCTTTACAACAACAGGGGTCTCAATCTCAGGCTTCCCCACTTTATACTTTTCTACATTCTTGGCCAAAACGAACCTCACTTCCTTCTTAGGTTCGCTACTTGAGCTTCCTTCCCTGGTATAACCTAGACCGATCTTATCATTTTAAGGTTTTTGAGAGAATAGCACACTGTCAAGTTTCTTGGTGGAAATATACTTCACTTTGACATTTGCTTGAATGATTTCAAGTTCAAGGAACTTAATTTTCGAGTAGGCATTCAACAATTCTTCCTTTAGCCCTTTAACTTCACATTTTTCATCCTTGAGTTGCACAAGTATGGACTTATGCTCTTCTTCAATTTTCTTCATCTTCTTAACTGCATTCTTTGCAACCTTGGCATATTTTCCACAATCTTTAAGCAACGCATCGTACACTTCTTGAAGGTTCTTCTCACCTTCATTGAGGCATACATCCTCATCATCCAAATCATCAACTTCTTCTCTTTCAGATTGTACACCTAGCTCATCAACCAAGTCGTTCAACTCATCTCTAGAGTCAACTGCAGTAAATTGCCATGAAAGCTGAATAGTTTCCCTCACTATCACATTCTCCTTCTGCATCGAAATTTGAGCTTTCTAAATTACTAAGGGTGGTTGCAAACACTTTACCCTTCCCTCTCAAATAGTTTGGACATTCTTTCTTGAGATGTCCATGCCCATTACATTCATAGCACACAATTCCTTTAGTTGATGACAAGTCTTTCCCATCCTTCTTCTTGAACTCCTTCTTGTCATTTTTTGAGGATGAAAACTTTCCTTTGCCAAACGACTTCCCATTATTCTTCATCTTGAGAAATTTCTAGAAGTTCTTCGTAAGAAACGCCACTTCCTTCTCTACATCATCTTCATCAGAGGAATCACGCATTCTTCATTTATAGTTTTAAGAGCAAGTGATTTGCTGGACTTATGAGAGGGTAGTCTGAGCTCATAAGTTTGGAGAGATCCAATGAGTTCTTGAATCTTTATCTCATCCAAATCTTTACTCTCCTCTCTGGCTGTGACCTTAGCATGGAAGCTTTCGGGTAAGGATCTCAAGATCTTCCTCACCACCTTGGCATCTTCAATCTTCTCCCCAATATTGAGCTTGGCAATCACTATCTCGTTGAGTCTCTTATAAAAGGAATCAACGGACTCATCGTCATTCATTTTTATTTCTTCAAACCGAGCAATGAGCATTTGAAGCTTGGCGTCCTTAATCTTCTTGATACCTTCATAGGTTGTCTCAAAAATGATCCACGCCTCTTTGGCGGTCTTCACATGCAAAATCCTGTGAAACTCATTAGTAGAAACACCACAAAAAATAGCGTTAATTGCTTTGCTATTGGCATTTGCCAAAGCAAGAGCAACCTTATCCCATTCAGATTTAGCCGTAGTGGGTCTTACATATCTATTCTCAACAGAATCCCACACCGTCTCATCAATGGCACAAAGAAAAGCACGCATACCTACTTTCTGAGAAGCATAGTTACTCCCATCAAAGTAGGGGGAGCATTAAGGGATTGAGATCTATCCATCTCACTTGGGGTCTAAGATCACAATAGGATAATGAAATCCAATAAATGTACCCGCTCTGATACCAATTGAAAGCTCGGATTTGTGCAAAAACACAAGAGCTTTTTTAGACTCCCAATTAAAAATTACAGCTAGATAGCTTTTACTCTAACTTATACTAAGTGTGGAATAAGAGTAAATAAGTACAAAGAACCGTTATCACTACCCTAAGCCATATTCATCCATTGTCAACAATAAAAGGAAAGCTTAATGAGTAGGGAAGAGAGATGCAAACACAAGATAACACCGAGACGTGTTATCAAAGAGGAAATCGAAGAACTCGGCAAAAAACTTTCAGCGACCCTCCAAGTCGAAATCGATCCACTAGAGAATAAAGTTGGAGTACATGAATAACAAAAGACCCTCCAAACCTAGTCTATCCTATGTATTTGAGCTCTACAAGCTCCTGCTACCAACTAATTTCTCGGAACCTTGTCGTTTCTAGCTTTCTAGATCCCGCAATTTACCCTGATTGCATCTGCCAATGAATGGCTCCTTCCAATGCTTCTCAGTAGCACCAAAATCTCACTTTACACTTAGAATGAGTGTGGTAAGTGTTTGGGCTAACAACCTTTCAAAGATATAGAAATTGAGAGGTAAGAGTTGAGGAAAACAACAAGGAAATGTGTATATGATTGTGGGTATGACAATCTCTATCTCTCAAGTATATTTTCTAGAGTTTTTTCTCTGAAAAGTACTCCTTACAATTTGTGGGTAAGGAGAGTATGGGTAAAGACATGGTAAAGCAAAACATAACATTTTGCCAAATAGAGAGTTTCGCAGGTTGGCCTTACCCGCGAGATACTCACGAAATATCCAACCTGGCACGACTCTTCATCTTCTAGTCATGTGCTCTACACATAGCTCTTTTAGCGGGTAAACTTCTTACAAGCCAGTCGCGAAATCCACTTGTTCATCCTTTGAAGCTTGAGTCTTCACCAACCTCTACACTCATCCCTTACAATTAATCCCACATAGATACAAGGAAAATTATTAAAGAAATTACAATCAAATTTGACACGGAATTAAAGTCAACACAACATAGTTGAAAATCACAATTTTACAATCTTCTCAGTAGTAATTATATCCAATTTAATAGTCGTAGTCTAGCTCAGTGAACTAGCACCTTTTTCGTTGGATTAGTAAGAACTAAGAATCGACATCAAAAATCAGGCAAATTGCATAAAACTGAAAGGGCAGGGCGAGACAAGTCATTGGTTTGTACTGAGTTCTTTCATGCTTGATTGGCAGAGGTCAATCTCTTTTATTTACCTTAAAACTTTAAGGATGGTTCATGCATTGTGGTAGTCTAATTCCTTATTGATTAATAACTAGATGCTGTTGAATTGCATCTTTGATCACTGAAATAGTTAAACTTAATGTCAACATTCTTAGTTCTAGCTATTACTTGAAATACTTTTGACGATTATTACTTAATGACAACCATACGAGCCATTTGAAGTAAAAATTGGAAAACTAGGAAAGAAACAGCTGCAAGAATCTCTGGTCATCATCATCAATCCAGAACACTCGTGTGCATACGGTCAGAAAGTCTGTATGGAAACAACTTAGATGAAGGGATTGACGGCAACACCACATTCATTGATGATAGGTCTTGCTAGAAAGTTGGTTGCCAGAACTTGAGAATTCATTATTGTTCTCCACAAAGAACAATAGCCAGCCACAGTTAGGGTCAGAGGTATAGCAACAGTCCAGTTTGACAAGTGCATCCAATGAAAGCCAAATTAACTGTTAAAGTCACCTAAGAACTTAAAAGAGGGTATTAATCCTATAAACTGACAAACATATGAGCAATTACGTGAATTGAAAATGAAAAAAAATAGGAAAGAACAACTGCAAGAATCGCTAGTCATCACTCATCAACATCAGTCCAGAACACTCCGGAATAAATTAATGGATACAACTTGGATGCATTGACAGCAATACTAAATTTATAGATTGATGTCTTGCCAAAACTCTCAAGTTCATTTGTATTCTGCAGAAAGAACAATAGCCAGCCACTGTCAACATTATTGCAATAGTCCAGTTTGAAATGTTAGATGCATCTAATGAAAGCCAGTGAGGATGCTCATCTCCTATATATTGGGAAAATGTATGCTGTCTTCCTTACCATTCATTAATCTTCCAAAGTTATTGCCAAAGAACCCTCTTCTTGTAAATAATGGCTTTTAAAACACAGAAACAAACTTATCACAGTCATTATTTATTCTGGGAACTTTGATATCTCAAGCCATGTCCCGCACATTGCTTGAAGCTTCCCTTGTTGAGAGACATGAGCAATGGATGGCTCAGTATAGATGCAACTATCTAGACAATACAGAGAGAAAAGTATTTCAAGGACAACATAGAATATATAGACAAACTCAATAATGAAGGGAATCAGACGTTCAAGCTACGTGCCAATGAATTTGCAGACTTAACAAATGACGAATCCATTTCCTCTCCTGCTGGAAACAAGATTTCCAACCAGACAAATTCTCTCGAAACAATAACATTCAAGTACAAAGACCTGACCAAAATTCCAATGGCTATGGATTGGAGAGAGAAAGGAGCTATTATGAAAAGGTTTGTTAAAACCTTGAGCGAGATTATGGAGAAACACTCAACTTGAATTGTTGAGAAGGGTTCACTGACTTTAATATAATGCAAGAAGAATCTGTACGAGGCAATTGAATCTATACACGGCAAGTCTACCATATCAAATCCCTAAAATAATGCTAAACTATATAGAGGCAGAAAATGCAATAGTGTCGTTGACTATGTCTTGCCATATTGATCCCAATCTGGTGCTGGCAGTGGCTTCTTACAGTTAGAATGAATTGTTTCCTTATTATTCTTAACATATTACATCCATTAAGAAACAAGACCACTAGGGTAAGAGGATCGCATTATCTGAAACTCAAAATTTTATTTTCAATTGCCGCACTTCTTGTTGGCCTTACAAGATTTCTGTTATGGTTTATTATTATGCATGCAGAATGTTGCTGGGCCTTTTTAGCAGTGGCAGCAGAAGGGATCATCCAAATCAAAACTCACAACTTAATCTCTATGTCTGACTTTTGGACTGTGCTGTGGAAGGTAATCATGGCTGCCATGGTGGTCCCATGGATAATGCCTTTTCGTATATAAAACAAAACATAGGACTAGCCACTGAAGAAAATTACCAAATGAGGCTATAAATAAAACTTGTGACCAAGAAAAGGAATCTATTTATGCAGCTTACATGAGTGCATTTGAAGACGTACCTTCTAATAATGAGAAGGCATTAATACAAGCAGTGGCCACCCAGCCAGTTTCAATTGCCATCGACGCTTATAGTCATGACTTTAAGTTCTACACCAGCAGTGTTTTCACAGGAGTGTGTGGACCAATTTAAACCATTTTGTTATTGCAATTGGGTATGGAACAAGTGATGATGGTACCAAGTATTGGTTATTGAAGAATTCATGGGGAACCAACTGGGGTGAGAGCGGCTACTTGAAGATTCACAGAGGTACTGGAGCTCCAAAAGGATATGGCCTTAACAGGAAGGCTTCCTATACAGTTGCTTAAGTAGTCCAATGGTTGACAGATCACGTCACAAGTAAAGCTCTGTTTTACTTATCAAAAAAAATATTGCTCTCTTTCACTATATGTATGCTTCATTTATAGACTGTAAAAACGCATGTATTGCTACTTGTAACATCTTTTTTTGATAGGTGAAATAAATAATAATATTTAATTCTAAGCTTCCTCCTGAATACTCGAACCCTAGCTCCTGCTCCTGCTCCTGCTCCCACACCCCACAAACTCTTTACACTTGTAGAGTGACCATCACACCAAAGACACACGGTACTTGTAACATCAATTCTAAACTTAATAATAAATAAGCCTAATAGCTATTTTTCCCATAAATAGATAGTGTTTTCTTCAGAATTTGGCACGTTAAAGTAGTCATAAGCCTAAGTTAGGCCTGAAGTATTGACAAGACAACCTAATGTGAGCTGGGAATGATACAAGTAAGGTTTCAATCAACTTTAAGAGCAAAAAACAATATAAAAGCATTAAGAACATCTATTTTGTTTTCTTCAATTTTGAATGGTGCAGCTACTAATAACTTTTCCATATTAGTCAATGTAGTCTCTTTTTTTTGGTAAATAAAAAATGGGTAGAAGGAGACGACTAGTGTGACTTCCCTACATGGGCGCAACCATAGTAACACTCTACCTGCTCCCAAGCGAGACCCCATACTTTCGATCTGTGTGAGAAACTCACTTATTTTTTAGGTCGACCGTTTGGAATGGAGATGGAATATATAAGGAGCATCAACACACAGCTAGTTGTTTGACGCTTGGACCCAAGTCCTAAGACTTGCTAGCCCGGTATCTTACCAACTAGACAACCCGAATGTTAGTTACAAGTCAATGTAGTCATAAACCTGTTCTAATTAGATTGTAGTTTGTACATAAGAATTGCATGTGTGTCTAGAATCTATACAAGGTACAAAGAAGGCCAATACATTTCTAAGAAAACAACTAGAAGTCCACAGTGGAGCATGCGAACTTGATAATTCTATCATAAGCTCCAATGAAATGAGAAGTGTTTAATAACTTCAAAGAGAAATGACCTCTTATTTATATTCCCTTACATTTAAGCTAGTTTGCACGGACACGCCATTTTTGGCGACGTGTCCATGTCCGACACGTGTCGGACACCGGAACCGATACGATTCGCCAAACGTCGGTGTCCAAGCAGTGTCTGTTTTTTTTTTTTTTTTCACTTCTCCGACACGTCTCCGACACGGCTCCAACACATCCGACACGGCGCCGACGCAGCTCCAACACATCCGACACGCCAGCAGTGAAAAAAAAAATCACAGATTTTGACTGATGGACCTACCAATACTACTGATTTCATGATACACCCTAAAACAAAAGTCTGAGAAGTGAGAACTCATTAGCCCGAAACCCACCTCTCAAGCTCTCATCCACCCTCCCTCTGACCTCTACCTGCTGTGCCGCTGCCCTCTGTCCCTCGCTGGAGCTAGATCGGGCCAATCGGCGAGCTCCATAGACATCGCTCTGTCCCTGTCCCTTCTAATCTCTCTCTCTCTCGACGTGGACATCTCAGGTCCGACCTCTTGGCTTAAGCTTCTCTCTGTTTTTTTTTTTTTTTTTCTTTCAGATATTTGTTGGCCATTTGGTTGGGTGAATGGGACGAGTTGCTTATTTAAGTATTTAACTTATAACGCTTTTTTTTTTAATCCCACTCTCACGGTCACTGTGTGACCGTGAGAGTGAGATATATATTATATAATGTTGTTACATTAATATTATGTGCCATATAATATAATGTTTTTTTTTTAATCCCACTCTCACGATCACTTTTATGTTTCTAGTTTGATGTTGAATGTAGTCTATTTAAACTTTTGGTTTGTACTCTAAACATTATATGTAATTGTTGTATTACTTTGGGTGTTAATTTGCTTATTTGTAGTTCTTATATAATTTAAATTTTAGACATAAATGAATTTTATGTCTAAAAATATTTTAAAATATGTCTAAATATAAAATTTAATTAATTATTTAATTGCCGTGTCTATGCCGTGTCATGTTCTTATTTTTCAAAAATTGTCATATCGCCGTGTCCGTGTCCGTGTCCGTGCAACATAGCATTTAAGTATTACATTTGAACGACAATTTGAACTAAGCAGTTTTTTTTTTTTTGATAATTACTCTCTACTAGTCCCGCCTCTTATCCTCTCCACCTTTTTTTGTTTTTTTGAACTAAGCAGTTATATAAGTATCTAGCTAACTACCTATCACTTATATGCTAAACAGTCATATAAGTATCTAGCTAACTACTACCTATCACTTATATATGTATGATACAAATGTATGTATATGTATCCAGAAAAATTGCAAGTAAATAAAAAATATTAATAAAATAAAAATAAAAAATTATAAAAATTGAATCAAATTCTGCACACCATTTGGAAGCCTCTTTCCTTTGGAATTATTTTCTGTCTGGTGTTTATTTGTCTATAGAATCAGAGTAGAATAGGTAGGAAATGTTGCCCACAGCTACTGTTTTTATTGTTTTTTTGATGACCTTAAGAAGTAAAATACCTAACAAAAATATAAATCATATAGCACAATTATTTCACACAAAACAAGGTACAAAAATAGAAAAACTTCTGCAATTTTATGAGTGTAAGATTCCCCAACTTTGTCAAAGCTTCACCGAACAAGATTAAATGGTAGGTATCCTTTTCTTCAATTGGCATGCTGGTGCAATTGCAATAATTGCAGCCTGTAATGGTGCAAAGCTATGCCCTAACCCCTAACCATTAAAACCACAACAAAAGAATTGATAAAACCTCACATCACAACCTTCTTAATAAGATAACAAGATAAGATCTCCAAGGGCATTGTGCCATTACCATGAAAGTGTCTTACGTAAATACCTAAGCTACAGTTATCTTATAAATGGACAACTAGTGCCTCATTTACATGCACCAATACATTTCATCCATAAATATGCCTCTTAAGTATGTTGATAGAATAGATATGCAAGTCTATAAGTCAAATACACATCAACAAAACAGTTTCTTCTTCAGTACCCCGCAATTTTAATAATTATATGAATTCAGGCAGAAATCATTGTATAAATAAACGGGAAAGCAGAAATATCACTGTTCATATTGGGGACATTTTAAGAGTTGAAGCCATCGATTGGAATACTATGAAAAGGAAGCGGACATATGTATATTGCCATACATCTCTTAAGAAGGAATTAAGATATAACACAAAAAAGCAACAAAAAAAAAATAGCAATATCATCATTATCGCAGATAGGAGATATCTTTGGCCCAACAGGGTAAGCAATTGGGCACAATATTACTCAATGTGAGCTTTATGTTAAATTATGTGTAGTTACATTACAGAGGTTGAAGCACAAGTCTGACAAGATTTGTTACAAGAAAATATTTTGCACTGAAAAATATTAATGGAAACAACTAAAGATGAATCACACAAGAAGAACAGGAGAAGACAATGATGACAAAGAAAATGATTCCAGTTGCAACAAATTTTACAAATGAGAAATTACAATAGGCATCATTACATATAAGCTTGAAATTTGACCAAGTCCACATGTATGAACTACTAGACACCATTGCATATCATCTCATTTACCTACTAAAACTGAATTGGAAAGATAAACAGTTAGGCTCACTTCCCACTGTTTGGATTGGACTTTGTGCAGAGGACCTTCCGTCCCTTGGCACGTCTGCGCTTCAAGACTGCTCTACCACTGGTGGTTCTCATCCGTCTACGGAAGCCATGAGTACGAGCTAGAGACTTACGTGACCTGTTTCTCTTTGTCTGACAAAGAGTAAACTTCCCAGCCCTCACAACTAGGCTGTGGCGTCTAACTCTTCTGACCCCAATATTGGGATTCAAATCCAAACCCAAAGATAAACCTGTTAATCAAAAACCAAAATAATTTTCACTCCTGAAGAAAATTCATTAAGGCTTCCTAATTCATGTTTTTGCTTTTTGATAACATAGGGAACATTTCTAAAGAAGAGCCCACTGGACTCGCCTCTAGACAATAAAACCTATGGGCAACTAACTCCACTTGTCAGAACAAGTTGCTAGGTAATCTAGGGGCATCCCTTGACATGCTAAGCTATTTATGCTCATGCCCAGCGGCATTCTTAAATCAACATTTGACACTGTAAATGATGGCTAAAAGAAGTGATTTCAAGAGAATAAGACATGCATTACTCTCTCTCTGTCTCTCTCTCTCTCCAAATTTTTCTGCCACACACGCAAAAGTTAAAAGGGTTTCCAATAGCTCTACACTCTCTACATGTTTTTCCATGATTCCATTTATAAAATTCTGTTTAACTACAAAAAGGAGGGGAAAATCCACTTGCTATGACTTAGAAAAGGAAGTGTCTTTGTTACATTTGACAGCGAAAGTGCAGTTTTTTATCTTTTCCAATCAAGTAAAGATTTCCTCTTCATAACAGAAAATACAACCCCGTCAAATTCAAGAACCAATATTTGACAAATATAACCACGCCCTCAAAAAAAAACAAAAACAAAACGAGTTTAAGCCTAAATTTCATATAAAAACGCGTAAACTACGCCACATTTGGATAAAACCCATCAAAATACCATTTAAGGACAAACGAAGAAAAACCCATATCCAAAAATCACCAAATAGTATGAAATACATCACTGAAATTTGATAATTAAAGTGACAGTGAAATTTACCTGAGAAGGAAGAAGGGAAAGAGAGGGAGCAGGAGGGTAGAAAGGAGCAGTGAAGAAGCCCAGAATGAGAGGAGGAATTACGGGACACTGTGATTGAGGTCCTAGTTGTTGAACTTGAACCGGCAAGGAATGTGAGTGAAGCTGAAGGAATACAAGTTTGTCTCCCTCCTACTCCTACACATGAAAGCCCAAGTGAGGAGTACGATGATAACACTGTCATCGAAGCCATTCTCCAATTTTTCTTCACTGCCCCTGCCCTCTCTTTCTCTAGTTTTGTTTGAAGATGATGAGGTTACCTTATCGACTTACAGTTTACAAACACGTCACGGGTCCCTTTTTGGGTCGGAGGTAGAGAGACAGTGGAACAAACTGGGCTTAGAAGCCTATCAACATTCAGACCCTCAGAGTCTCATATTTTAGGCCCATAAGCCTACCTTAAAGACCTGAAGATGGAGACCCAATACACCCAACCCAACCAAAACAAAACAAAATGGTTTATTTAATACTGATCCATGTAAGACAAAAATGGGAAATTTTTATAACTCCTTTTACCCATCAAGTCCATTTACCCTTCAAGATGGAAATACTTGTCGGGTACATTTACCCTTCGGGTTGGAAAGTGTTCATCGGGTCCATTTACCCTTCAAGATGGAAGTGCCCATCAGGTCCATTTACCCTTCGGGTTGGAAAGTAACTGTCGAATCCATTTACCCTTTAAGATGGAAATGCCCTTCAGATCCATTTATCCTTTGGGATGGAAAGTAATTCAGGTCCACTTACCCTTTAGGTTCTTATGCAACCTTATATGGAAAGAATTTGCATACCACATCCAAAGATCCTTCTACATATTCGTATCCTCCTAATATGGGATGTAGAGCCCTAAGATCTCGAAACATTAACTCCATATCTTTCATACAAGGAAAAATCATATGTTTATGGGATCTTGGTCAGCCCTACACTACTATATAAGCACCAAGTCTCCTCTTCTCCAAGGTACGTAAAAACTTCCCTAGCTCTCACACTTTTGAGTTATTGGAGATTCTTCTATAACTGACTTAGCCTTTAGAGGGTCTTTGGCCGACACCTCATTAGAGCACTCTGTAGGTTCTTCACCCTTTTGTTCTTCAAGTACCCGATTGGAATGTGTGTGGACGATTAGCTCACTGACGATTTTTTTGCATCATCATAGCTCAAATGGTAGAGTGCTCACTTTGCATGCTTTGTACAAGGTTTGATCCCCTATATCTCCAAATATTGTTGTTTACATAAAATCACTCTTCATATATATATATATATATATATATATATATATATATATATATATATATATATATATATATATTTTGGTTACATTGTTGTCCAAACATCCCACGTTTTAAAGAAGAAATTTTCATGCTATCTTTATATATGACCTTCACTTTGGATGTTATTTGGAACTTGAGAAATCAAATTCTACACAATGGTAACCAAGCTAACATTATTGCTACCGCTAGGAACATTGAAAATAGGTTCCAAGTATTTGCTTCTGCAATAGGTTGGATCAAGTTGAATGCAAATGTTGCAATCTCTCATGAGATTTCCACTTTGGATGTAGTAGCTAGAGATAATAATGGAAAAATCATTCAGATATGGGCTTAAACTTCATGAGTTTTGCTCTCCCCTACAAGCTGAGGCTGCAGTTATTCTATGGACTCTTCAAATTGCTCTTGAGAAAAAAAATGGGATCAATTTATTGTGGAAGGGGATGCAAAAATTTGTATCAACTCTCTAGTGCCTATGAGTTCAAAGGGAAAGCAAGTGCCCTTGTCCATCTCCACCTTATGCATGCTTATACTGCATACAGTATGCTTTTATATATAAAATGACACTCTCTTGTATAGTTTTAGACACAATATAAAATACATAATTTTTCTTTTTCTTTTTATTTTATTAATAATGTGACGTGAAAGTGATTATTTACCCTAATCACAATCATTCACTTCAGCAAGTAATGTCCATAGAAGAATGAATCTTTGAACACTATGTGACCGAATTAAAAACTCTCCAGATTCAAAGCAATAAAATGGCAATTTATAGTCAATGTAGAATCAGGGCCAGCCCTTCCACTAGGCGAATTAGGCAATTGCCTAAGACCCCCAAGTGGAAGGGGGTCCCAAAATTTTAGAAAAAAATAGGTAGTAGGGGCAAAAAAAAAAATTTATTTCCAAATAAAAATTTATTTTCAACACATCCTTTTAACAAAAAAAATAAAAATTTGGGTAGATCCAGCTTTACATTGGTTCTAAATAAAATCATTGTCCAAAAATAGCATTATTATCCTCTAGACAAACCAAAAATCAACAAGATAAACTACAAATTTAGTCTAAGAGATTAACCACAAATCAAAACAAATAAAACATCTTAAATCCCTAAAATTTTTAGTTTTACCGTTCCCTTAAACTCCCTTGCCTGCCTCTTTCTCTCTGTTTTTCACCTCCGGCCTCTTTCATCTCAGATTCTCAAGCAAGATTGCCTCTTTCTCTCTGCTTTCCGCCTCTGGCCCTTCTGGGTTTTGAGTTCTCTCAAGTCTCATCTCTGGTCTGTGACTTTGCTATCAGGTTAGGTACTATTACTATTTGGCCGCTTCAGGCTTCAACGCTTGGCTTCTTTTTTCTTTTTCTTTTTTTGATGAATAGGCGCTTGGCTTCTACACCACACATTTTATTTGCTTGGACTTAAGTAACTTAAGATAAAAAATAAAATAAAATAATTGGTCTGCCTTCCTCTGCACTGCTTGGATGTGTTTCACTTTGTTTGGGCCTTTTTTTTTTTTATAATAAACCCTGCGGGTTTTTTTTTTTTTTTGGGTTATAGATATTAGATACAATTTGTTTTGTGTTTTTTTTAGGTGGGTCTTATTAATAAGCCTTGTGTTATGGTTGTGCTTAAATTTTTGTTACACTCGTTCTTATTTTTTTAATTTTAATCTTGTGTTTATATATATATATATATATATATATATATATATGAGATGGGTTCAAGTTATACCTGGTGTAACTCTTTAGAGTTACACCCCTTCTAAACCATTGGATTTAGATAGATCCAACGGTCAAAAAAAGACACCAATTAATGCTAAAATTTTGATAAGGATATTATTTATTATCTCTTATTTATGACATTTTATACCTATCTTTCAACCCAAAAAAAGATATGTTTCTCTCTCTTTCTCCTCTATCACTCTTCCACCTCCACGGCCAGGACATTATCATGTCTTCTTTTGTCCAAAAATAGGACGATCTAAAATCCTGCAAGGTGTCCAGCCCATCTATCCTCATACTGAATTTTTTCTATCCCATTCTTGAGGCTAGACAAGTTGTTAATTAAGAGGAAAACCAAATGCTTTCCAGTACTCAAGCCTTCAAGGATCTATAAAAGGGTTGGCCGACATTTATTTCATCACCTAAAAATAATTATTTTCAAATTAAACGTAATCTATGTGACGCTTGTCCCATGTTGTTGTTATCAGCTTCACAGCTTGCCTTCATTTCTATCTTGTAATTGTTTTTTGGAAGGAAAGGAACTAAAAAGGAACTAAATCATGTACATATTAATATACCATAGTCCTAGCGAAGTTCACAAAAGACAAAACGAAGCTCAATTCCAAACAAATGAATAATATTTACCATTTCAATTCCTCCATCTCGAAAGTAGCTTAACAACGCTATTTGACATTACATTACCCATTGAACATAGAAGCATAACAAATAAAATTGCACAGGTCGTTGACAATGTCATAACTCATAATGCCGGACCAAATAATCTACAATTTAACCACTACTTCTTTTGCTTCCGGCAACTTGGCCGTGGAGGTGGAAGAGCGATGGAAGAGAAAGAGGGAGCAGAGAGAAACGTGCAATGGAGGAGAAAGAGAGAGAGAAAAAGTAAATAAGGGATAATAAATGATATCCTTATCAGAATATTTGCATTAATTGATGTCTTTTTTTTACCGTTGGATCTACCTAAATCCAATGGTTTAGAAGGGGTGTAACTTTAAAGAGTTACACCAGGTGTAACTTGAACTCATCTCATATATATATATATATATATATATATATTTTTAGTTAGTGGTAATATATTGAATAAGTCTTTATTTATGCAGGTTGAAATTGCTAAAAACTTGTAATTGTTCGATGAAACTACAACAATACTTTTTATATAAATCAGATTCTATTTCTCTTTTACTCTACACTTGAAAGTTATTTTTATTTTAGTCTTTATAAATATATTGTTTGATTAGAAATTTTAGAAGAACTTAAATACAAAAATTTAATTAGTCAATTTGCATCTCAAAAGGCAAGAAAAATAGATTTTAAATGGAATATATTATACTATAAAAATATTAAATAAACATTAATTTAATTAATATATAAGTATAAAAAGACCCATTTTTAGTTCTCGCCTAAGGTCCCAAAATGTCTAGAGCCGGCCCTTCCACTAGGCGAATTAGGCAATTGCCTAAGGCCCCCAAGTGGAAGGGGGCCCCAAAAGTTTAGAAAAAAATAGGTAGTAGGGGCAAAAAAAAAATTATTTCCAAATAAAGTTTTATTTTCAACACATCCTTTGAACCAAAAAATAAAAATTTGGATAAATCCGGTTATACATTGGTTCTAAACAAAATCTTTATCCAAAAATAACATTATTATCCTCTAGACAAACCAAAAATCAACAAGATAAACTACAAATTCAATCTAAGAGATTAACTGCAAAACAAATAAAATATCTCAAATCCCTAAAATTTTTAGTTTTACCGTTCCCTTAAATCCCTATGCCTGCCTCTTTCTCTCTGCTTTCCGCCTTTGGCCTCTCTCATCTCAGATTCTCAAGCAAGATTGCCTCTTTCTCTCTGCTTTCCGCCTTCGGGCCCTCTGGGTTTTGAGTTCTCTCAAGTCTTATCTCTGGTTTGCGACTCTGCTATCAGGTTAGGTATTATTTCTATTTGGGCGCTTCAGGCTTCAGCGCTTGGCTTCTTCTTCTTCTTCTTCTTCTTCTTTTTTGATGAATGGGCGCTTGACTTCTACACCACACGTTTTATTTGCTTGGACTTAAGTAACTTAAGATTAAAAAAATTGGGCTACCTTCCTCTACACTACCTGGATGTGTTTCACTTTGTTTAGGCCTTTTTTCTTTTTAATAAACCCTGCAGTTTTTTTTTTTTTTTTGTTGGATTATAGAGATTAGATACGATTTGTTTTGTGTTTTTTTTAGGTGGGTCTTATTAATAAGCCTTGTGTTATGGCTGTGCTTAAATTTTTGTTATGCTTGTTCTTAATTTTTTTTAAATTCTAATCTTGTGTTTATATATATATATATATATATATATATATATATATTTATAGTAGTAATATATTGAATAAGTCTTTATTTATGCAGGTTGAAATTGCTAAAAACTTGTAATTGTTCGGTGAAACTACAACAATATTTTTTATATAAATCAGGTTCTATTTCTCATTTACTCTACACTTGAAAGTTATTTTTTATTTTAATCTTTATAAATATATTGTTTGATTAGAAATTTTAGAAGAACTTAAATACAAAAATTTAATTAGTCAATTTGCATCTCAAAAGGCAAGAAAAATAGATTTTAAATGAAATATATTATAATATAAAAATATTAAATAAACATTAATTTAATTAATATATAAGTATAAAAAATGTTCATTTTTAGTTCTTGCCTAAGGCCCCAAAAGGTTTAGGGTCGGCCCTGTGTAGAATTAAGGTAATGGACTAATGGTATTGATAACCCTAGTGACAATGATGTTACATTAATTATAATTTGTCACATTGACAAGCTGTGAAAAAAGTTGTAAATTTTAGTACGTCTATAACCGCGTTGCATTCAAAAGGGATTCATATTAAGGTTTGCAATCACAATGTTCGTTATCTACAAATGGTAAGTTTTAGACCCATAAAATTTGCTATTTATGATGGAAATCTTTTGGAATCTGAAATAATTGTTTAAGATTGACTGTATAGTTTGAGCTCAAGTGTATTAGATCTATGTTATCAAGGTGCAATCCATAGCAACAAATTAAAGGAACTGATACCACTCCAATAAGATAGAAATATGGTTGAACCAATACCATGATGCTATGGTTTGCATTGTAGTGATCCACTAATTAATTCATGATAAGATACATTTTGGGGTTGCTATATATCTTGCATGTCGTGAAGTTGAAGTCAAGGAAATGCATCCAATTCAATAATTAAATGAGTGTTTCTCCTTTCTTTTTCTCCCTAGCTAAGATATCGAACTAACGAAAGTTGGGTATCATTATTGATATAGCTACGTGCTAGATCCCACGTGTAAAATTGAAAGGGGACATGGGGATTAGAGGAAGTAACCACATCTATGAAAAAGCAAAGCAAGTGGGTTACTCTCTATTCCCAGCTGCAGCCCAATATATTAGCCCATTGTTAAGTGTAGCTCACCCACACTCTTCCAAAATCAAAGAGGGTGTTTGGTTAGTGAGTTTAAATAACAAATTTCAGTATTTAAATAACATTACATATATGCAGACGACTAAATTTCTTAGTTCGAAATAAATCAAACAAGTAAAATAGTTTCACAAATACGAATTTGTATTGATAAATATGTGGTACAATTCTCTGTAATTACAAAAGAGTGATCCTCTGATTCGATCTCCTTGAAAGATTTATTGAGTGGAATTGTGGTAATGTGATTTTGATTTGAACATAAGATATTCTTCAATTTAGCTGAGGAATAGATCGAAGATCTTTGAAACGGAACTACAATGAATCTCTAGCTATGAGCTTGTTAGAAATTCTTTGTTCTTCATGTTCTTCGTGTATTCTTCGTGTATTCTTCGTGTTTGAAGGTTTGTGGTGAAAATTCTTCGGTGCTTTAGAGGCTTGAATCCGTAGAGCTTCACCAATTTGTGGTTTATTGAGGTTTCTGGAGGCTTTTGAGCTTGATTTCAGTGAACTTTGAGATCTGAACGAGTAGTTTGGATGATTTTGCTTCGAATGTTGTTTGTATTCGAGGTTGAAGTTCTTGAAATTCTTGAAGGCTTTGGGGTTTGATTCCGGCAGAGCTTTTGGGTTTCTGAACTCAAGATATCTTCTTCCTTTTCTCTGTCTTCTGTCCTCCTAAATGTCTTAGGAAGGCTTCTATTTATAGGAGTTTAGGGGTAGGTGAGCAACACGTGGCGGAGTCTGATTGGTGACACTTGTCACAGCTTGATTGGTCCGCTTATGTCATCGCTTACACGTGCAGGGCTGCTTGTGTCATCGCTTACACGTGCTGATGCAGTTTCATGCCTTTATTTCAATGACACTTGGCAAATTTCTATTGGAATCCGAATAGTGATGGCAAAACCTAGCAGCCATACGTGGCGCCTTGTAATTGGCTGTATTTTGTGGACTTGGTAGTATGATGTGTCAGCTTGTGATAGGTCGGGAATTTTCCCTCTCTACAATATATTTTTACACACTTTTTTATCTACACAAAAATACAAACAACGTTATTAAAACAACATAAGAGATTTAATAAAAAAATTTATTGTCAAATAAGAAATCTAGAATTTAAACTCCATCTACTTGATGTCAAATAAGACATTAATTGATTTTTAAGTAGACAGAGTTTCTCAAAAAAAAAAAAAAAAAAAACTCTGTCTACTTAAAAATCAATTAATGTCTTGATTTTATGATAAAGTACAGAACAAACTATGTTATCATCTAGGGCCAACACCGAGGCTCTTGGTGTAGATCCTAAACTTTAATTTTGGTGTATAAAATATATGATAATGATCATTATTGAACTAATTTGGTAGCTAGTTGCAGAAGCCAATCATATTATAGTAAACTAAAAAAGAGGATTATTGAAAGACATGCTCATTAGTAAAGCAATTTGGATTTTGACAATGTACACCTTAATGCTTCTTTTTCTTTTTCTTTTTTTATTTTTTAATTTTTTGGAAGGATCCCACTTGCCGACAATATTCAGCTAAAAATTGAGGTTGTGGATAGAAACGGTGTAAATCATACTAATGATGTTCAGCAAAATTTGCACATTTTCGATTGTCATTAAAAGATGCTCTTAGGGGCTCCCTAATGCTGCTTATACAAGTTGATTTCACAAAATAATTAGATGCACCAATAAAGTGGAAAACAGGACTCTTATCCCCCCAAAAAAAAGTGCAAAAGAGACGTATTGTTTTTCCCTTTTTATTCTGCTAAATTATTTGGTGAAAAATTAAGTTCTTGCTAGCTAGGGACAATCTTATTATATACGAGTGAGATATATCTAATATACTATATGTTATACCTTCCTCTTCCTAGACTATTTTCTTTTGGAGATTATATATTGGTGAATGGTGAGGTGGCTATTAAAGTGTTAAAAAGGTTACATGTATATTTGGTATTAAAATTGAAATCACTCAAAAAATTTATTAATGAAAGTGCAGAAACACAAGCCGCATTGATTGACATTATGTAGTAGTGACCTGTATTGTGGTGCGGGATTGAAAGAACAGCAAGAAAGTGAAGGCTAGAAATTCCAATTCCCAATCATTTTGTTTCTCATTTAGAATTCTCTCGAAAAATAGAACCCCCACATTGCCTCTTCTAAAAGTTTGGGGTCCCAAGGACAAGGAGTACCTATATATCTTTTAAATTAGAAACGGTATGATGTAGCTAAGTTAAGTTGCCTATAGAAGGAACTAAGCAATCTCTAATTATAGATGATGTAGACGCTTTCTGTTTAAGTAGATAATGTGATGCAGACGCACGTCATCATGACCAACAATATTAAATTGCCATCATTATCATCTCCAGCAACTTGTTTAAGTTTTGCCGCTTTACTTTCAGCACAACTAAGAGCGATGAAATTTTATTTTTGTTGCCGAATGTTATTATTATTATTATTTTTTAAATATTGATGAAATTTATATATAACTCTTTGGTGATAAAAAAAATAAAAAAAAAATTTGTTACTAATTTTCGTCACTAAAAATACAATTCAATTTTGTTGTATTGCATGTTCATCTTTGCTAAATCACTATCATGATCATCAAATTGATCACTTTCTCAAGACATTCTTGTCTAAAAATTCAAGAATTGGGAATTTCTTTGGTTCAAATTTCCAACTTTTTGATGTTATGCCTCGTTCTAAGGCAAGTAGATTTTACTTGTGTGCAGCAAAAAGAATCTCTAGCCATTGAAATTTAACTTGAGTGTGTATTATAAAAACATTAGGCTAAATTGTAAACTATAACTTTAAATTATTTTTTTACCCACTTATAACAACTAATAATAATCTATCACTTAAAATTTGCTGTGAAAATATCGTGAAAATAGTATTTTTCAAATATTAAAGAGTATATTGACAATGGAATCAATTCTATAGAGGGCATAGACTTGTTTAATTTTAATACTCTGAAATACAATTATAAAAACCGTTGAAGATGAATCTTTTTTCATTTTCAAATTTCAAGAATTTGTTGTTTACTCGTCATTTCCCATGGTTAGTGAATACCTAATTTAGAGATTGGACAGCTAATTTAGTAATTTATGATATTTATTGAAAAAAGTTGTTTTCGGAATAATAATTCCTCAATAATGCAAACAAATGCAAATGACTTGTCACTGACGTCGATATGCGCTCTATGTACTCTTTCAAGAATGAAAACAGCCCAAAAATTAAAAGCAGTTTCTGTTTGCATATGCTTGTGAGTTGTGATCACCATTTGTCTTCTTATTATCCTCAAATGTATATGAAACGCAATTTTTTCAAAGGCCAAACTACTAAAGCGACATTACGCAAAGGTGGGTTACCATACAACGTAACACCAAAGAAGTTCAATGACGTTGATTAGCAAATGAGATTCCTTGAGGGAAAAGAGTTCAATTAATGAGGAATGCTCTTTAAAAATGAGTAATGATAGTCATACACTTTTTATTACAAACTCACGACTATTCATACACTGTGATATGAAGATTTTAAAAAGGACTGCGTACTAATTAAGCAATTGCAAGTGTATGATAAGATTTTTGGTTTCAAAATATAGAGAATACACTTCACAAAAAGGGTTTTGTTGTGAATTGCAAGCACCCCAAAAATTTCTTTTTTTTCCTTTTGGTCCATATAAGTTCTATTTTTATTTTGAAAATCTTTTAATTTATAGTGTCTATTCCTAATAATAGTTCTTTATTATCAGACCAAGACAACAATCAATTTTTTGTGTAGACGAAGATTAAACCCTATATCTCTTATTTAACCATCAGAGACTTTACCAATTAAGATAAAATAACTGGAATTCACTATAAGTTTCATTAATTATTAGTGCTTACTAGGATTAGCTCTTCAAAATGTATAGGGTATGAACACTAATGGACTGACGGTTCACCAAACCAAGAGATGGGACCAATATATGGTGGCGCACTGGACCTAGTGATCTTTGACAGAGTGTCATTTAGCCCAGGGCCAGTAAACCTGACAACCAATATGTATGGTGGTGGGCCGGGTGGCTCAAAAGGTGTCTTAGATTTTTTCTTTTTACAATCTCACCAATCATCACCACCAAAATGAATTACAACTTTATATTTCTAGCTTGGAGTCAACGTCTAGTTGATAAACGATCGAGTTGTTGCTCACCATGAGCAACCAGCGGAGCCCACCTTTGTGATTTTTCCTTGGCGGTTTCACAGCTCAATGTGCTCATAAGATATATGGTTTTGATATTCATATTCATTGCCTTGAAGTGTTACAAACACCATAAATATTTTCTTCAATGATAACTTTCATTTGTACATTATCCCAAAAAAATAAAATATAGCATGGGTTTCAGCTAGTTCAACTTATAAAGTCTTTTGTGGTTGAATAAGAGATTTAGAGTTCAATCATGCCTGCACAAAAACCAATTAGTATCTTGATTTGATGATTAAAAAACATTTATTAGAAGTGGTTTTGTAGTAGTTTAATTTTCAATATTATCCTTTTTATGAAGAAAAAAAAATTGTTTCTCATCTAATGTTTTATGGCCTCTCAAACTATAATAATGTAATAATGATGAAAATAATATTTTAGGAGGATCACTATCAATCTTGTTAATAGGTTCTTTGAGAGCTTATGTTAAGAATATTAAAATTTAATTATTAATTGTAATGCTCTTTTTTTTTTTGTACCGACAAAAAGACACATTTATTAAAGATGTTTGTTTTTCTTAATATTCATTGAAAAATAGATTTTACATTTTAAAACGACAAATCAACCTTCTCAAAATTGGATTACAACCTCATGCTCGGATGATGGTAAGTTGGTTGGTAAAATAAAATTCAATTGATTCTCTAAATTTGACCTAGCCCATAATGTGCTTTTTCAATTTCGTTCACTTCTTATACTTGATGCCAAAAAATGGTATCATCACTTAGTCATTTTAAAATAAATCTCTCTATAATTTCAATCATCTATAATGCATATCTAATTTAATGTATGTTAGTGGATTCTAGTTAATTCAATTATTAAAATCTCTGATGGTTGGATAATAGATCTAGGGTTTAATCCTTGTCTACCCAAAAAACGATTGATATCTTGAACTGATGATAATAGTTATCCCCAAGAGTGGACACCATATATTAAAACTATCTTTAAAAAAAAAAATCTAATGTATGCCAGACCAAATAATGTATATATTTTATATTTACATTGCTAACATAGGGTTTGACCATGTACAAAAAGTTTCATAGTGCAAAATTTAAATGGCCCGTGACATGCAGATCAATGTAATATAATAATTATATAAAGGAAGTTGTCAAGACCCACTATCATACAAACATTTGATTGTACCAATAAAACAAAAACCTAGAAATTCAACTCCCCACCTCACAGCTTACACATTACACTATGAAGAATCAATCCAAGATTTGCAGCTTATGTCAGGAAATAAGAATCATTGTTTACTAGCACAAATCATGTGAACCTTTCCTTCCTAGAAAAGAATCACCTCCCCCCATAACCAAAAAAGCTCTGTCTGGGTACTGCAAGCTCTTAATACAGGTGTGATGCCAAGGGGCATAATAATACATATATCTGTCTAATTCCTAAGATCAAAAGCCCACAAAAGATTATGGATTATCGCCCAATCAGCCTATGTAACGTGATTTATAAGTTAATATCAAAGGTTTTGGCGAATATGCTGAAGAAAATCCTGCATGAGGTGATTATTGAAGATAAAGTGCCTTCATTCCAGGGTGACTCATTGCAGATAATGTGGTGGTGGCTTTCAAAACCACGCATACAATATCTAAAAGGAAAAAACGGAAGGAAGGTCTAATGGCTATTAAGTTGGACATAAGCAAAGCCTATGATTGGGTAGAATGGGATTACCTTGAGGTCATTATGAGGAAGATGAGGTTTAGTGAGAAATGGTCTCCCTAGTAATGATGTGTGTGACTACGGTGTCCTATGAGGTACTTATTAATGGGGAACCAAGAGGGAAAATCACACCATCAAGGGGCCTATGCCAATGCAACCCTATTTCCCCTTATTTGTTCTATTTGTGTGCAGAAGGGTTGTCTGCACTGATCAAAAAGAAGGAAGTCGTGGGGCTGCTCAACGGTGTGGGAGCGAGTAAATAAGCACCGCTGGTTTCGCACCTTTTCTTTGCAAGTGATAGCATAATATTCTGTAAAGCTACAATGGAGGAATGAAAGTAGGTGGCTGAGGTCTTAGATACCTATGAAAAGGAGTCGGGGCAAAAGATCAACAAGGATAAAACTTCCTTGTTTTTCAACAAGAATACAAGGGTTGATATCCAAAATGGGGTGAAGGACACTTTCGGTGCACAGATTGTACAACAACACGAGAAATACTTGGGGTTGCCCCCGATGGTGGGAAGGGAAAAGAAAAAGGTTTTCAATCGCATTAAAGACCAAGTAAGCAGGAAAATTGTAGGATGGAAGGGGAAATTGTTGTCCAATGTCGGAAGAGAAATCCTAATAAAGGTAGTAGCACAAGCGACACCAACTTACACCATGAATTGCTTCAAGCTTCTTGATTCTTTGTGGTCGGAAATAAATTCCTTGGTTGGGGGTTTCTAGTGGGGAAAGAAAGAAAATGCTTAGAAGATTGCTTGGGTTTCGTGGGAAAACTTGTGAAAACCAAAGAAGGAGGGTGGCATGGGTTTTCAAGACTTGAAAGCGTTCAATCTTGTGCTCCTTGCCAAACAAGGATGGAGAATACAGCAAAGACTAGGCTCCCTAATCCATAGAGTGCTTAGAGCAAAGTACTTTGCAAACTCCTCTTTTTTGGATGCTCAGGTGGGGAAAAACCCCTCCTACATTTGGAGAAGCTTGATGGCAGACAAACCAATGTTAAGGGAAGGGGTTAGATGATGTGTGGGTGATGGAAGAAGCATTAAGATCTGGGGTGATGTGTGGATTCCATCCACAGAGTCAAACATAATTATCTCACCCAGGTCTGCAATGGAAATAGGGGAGAGTGTGGCCAACTTGATTGCACATGACAAAGCTGAGTGGAATGTTGATTTGGTAAGAAGCATCTTCCTCCCCTTTGAAGTCGAGACCATCCTAAGTATCCCAATTAGCCCCATAAACCTGGCGGACTCCCAAGTGTGGGCTAAAACCCCCAATGATATCCTTTCGGTCAATAGTGCTTACAGAGTGGCAGTTAGGTACCTCAAGGTCTCAAAGGGAAATGAAGGTAGACCTGGGTGCTCTAATACATCAAGAATGGAGGCTATTTGGAAGCTTATATGGAGCTTGAAGTGCCCAAACAAAGTTAAGCACTTTCTATGGCGTGCTTGCAAAAATGCCTTGCCCACGAAACAATGTCTAATGCACCGAAAGGTAGTTAAGGAGGATAAATGTGACCTGTGTGGAGAGAGTGAATCATCGGGTCATATATTATGGGATAAATGAACCTGGCGGACTCCCAAGTGTGGGCTAAAACCCCCAATGATATCCTTTCGGTCAATAGTGCTTACAGAGTGGCAGTTAGGTACCTCAAGGTCTCAAAGGGAAATGAAGGTAGACCTGGGTGCTCTAATACATCAAGAATGGAGGCTATTTGGAAGCTTATATGGAGCTTGAAGTGCCCAAACAAAGTTAAGCACTTTCTATGGCGTGCTTGCAAAAATGCCTTGCCCACGAAACAATGTCTAATGCACCGAAAGGTAGTTAAGGAGGATAAATGTGACCTGTGTGGAGAGAGTGAATCATCGGGTCATATATTATGGGAGTGTAAAGTAGCAAAAGAAGCTTGGAGTGAGACAAAGTTCAAGCTAGACAGACTAGGCTGAGCCTTGAAGGACTTCTTTGTTGTGGTGTGGTTACTAATGACATCTTCAGGTGAGAAGAATTGGGAGGATTTTGCTATCACGGCTTGGCTGCTGTGGAACAACAAAAATTCTGTCAGGTTTGGGGGTAAGTGCAAGAATTGTAAGCCCATTGCAGGGGAAGCAAGAAAATATATGGAAGAATTTCGAGAAGCTTGCCTGACTGTGCGCCAAGAAGCCTAACTAGCCCCTCGGTTTAAACATTGGACTCCTCCCCCTCAAGGTATGTATAAGGTAAATGTTGATGCTGCTGTGTTTGAGGAGCAAAGGTGTTGTGGTATTGGGGTGGTCATTAGAAATGACAAAGGGCAGATGATGGGTGCTCTATGTAAGAAGATAGTCTTGCCTTGAGGAGCTCTAGAAGCCGAAGGAAAAGCTGCTAAATCAGGTATTTTGCTAGCATGGGACCTGGGTTTGAAGGATATTGTGGTGGAAGGGGACTCACAGTTAGTGATGAATGCGTTAAAAGGATCTGTAATCCCAGCCTTGGCCATCCAAAAAATTGTAGAAGGCTCACAATGGTGCTTAGGACATTTCAAGTCTTGGAGGATTATGCACGTCAGAAGGAACAACAATGTTGCTGCTCACTTACTTGCTAGGAATGTTTTGTCTGTTGATGATTATATAATATAGGTGGAGGATACTCCCCCTGTTATTGAACTCCAAATTCAAAATAATGTAATTGCAATGGACTTTGGTCCTTATCAATGAAATCTAGTTGAAAGTTTGCAATCAAAAAAAAAAAAGCTCTCTCTTCTTTTGTCAAACCGTGTGCAAGTGTGCTCTCCTCTGCCACAATATGAAACCTCACATGTATCACGATTTTCGCCTTCTTAATTATTCTTCACATTAATTTTGATTTTAAATTTTACTAATGAGGGCATTAGTAAAATTTCATACTAATTCACACAAAATAATTAGATTCATCAGTAAATTAGTTCCATCAAACTCTTTATTTTCGTTACATTTGAATGTAAAAAAGTAGAAACCCTGGCTTTTTAGAATCATATTAGAAATGAGTTGTTAGTTCAATCTTTGAGTTTTTTTTATTAGTTTTTTTTTTTTTTTATATATATCTTAAATCAACCATTGAGTTATTAGTTCAGTTAGTAGTTAAGGTTCAATAATTAATTTATCTAAAAGGTATCTAAGTAATTTAAATTATAAAAATACAAAAGAAGCAATTTTTTAAAGAAAAAATTGAGCACTAGTTAATATTAAATTTGAGTAATACTAGAGATACAAAAATTTCATAATTTTTTTTTTGAATTTTTTGAGGTATCAAGTTGCAATTAATACAACACCACTTTTATATTGACCCATCACTTACACAACTTCTTTTTTTATATAAATTTTATATATAAATACGATAGAATTTTAATCTATGATGTCCACTATATAATAATTAATGCTCTTTATTATTAAGTTAAAACATCAATTAGTTTGTACACCACTATACTGTGTATCCAAGAGTTAGACCTTTATAGATATACACTACTATTAGTTTCTTTAAGACATTTTCCCCTCTCCTTGTGTGTGTGTGTGTGTTAAATACTTAGGGGCTGTTTGGATTCGTTATTTTCCTTCACCCATAACTTTGTTTCCATCACTCATAACTCAAAACTGGTGGGTCCCATGGCTAAAGGGTTTGTTTGAATTTGTTTTCAGTTTTTGTTTCCATCATTCAATTCTTTGATTTTTGAGTAATGAATTATGAAAACTGAAAACACATTTTAGGCATTTTCAAGTTATGAAAATAGAGTGATGGTGGCATTTTTGTAAATATATTCATATGGTGGGCCTTGTTTTCTGTGTCCTGTCTTTTCCTTGCCAGCTCCAATGATTACCAATGGCTTTCTCATCTACCAGACGGTCCAGACCATCTTTTTTCTTTTTTTTTCCTCTTCTTCTTCTCTTCCCAAGCCACTCTCTTCTCTCCATACCCATTTGCCATTAACACAGCCCATTACTCTCACAGTTCCAGTCTACCACTCCAGCAAAAGCTCAAGTCTTCCTCCTGCTCCGTCCCCGCCACTGTCTCGGTAGTGGGTCTCGTGGTTCCAGGTTGTGGGTTGTCATCTCGGCGGCATAGACATGGTTTCGGGTTGGGTATCTATGGGTTTATATTTGTATGTTTAAGAGAGTTTGTATTTATTGTTTTTGGGCTATGGGTAAGGGAAAAAATATGAAATTTTGAGTGGGAAAGAGAGAAAATATGGGCTATGGGTAAGAGAGAGAAAAAAAAAAAAAGGATTTGGAGTGGGGAGGAGAGCAAATATGGGTTGTGGGTAAGGCAAAATAATATGAGATTTGGAGTGGGAAAGACAAAAATATGCTCTATGCAAATTTTTATACTTTGTTGTAAGCCTTTTTTTTTTTTTTTTTTTTTTTTCTTTCTTTCTTTTTTCTTTGTGGAATAGCTTTATATAGCCACTTGATGATCTCAGCTGGGCAATTAATTCCAAGCAAAAATATGTTATTCTTTCTATTTTTTCATGACCATTTTCTTGAGAAAGTTGTAGTGAAAAACTTGCTATTTGGTTTTGGGTTAAGTGGAGTAAAGAAGGGTGGGTAGGGGTTTCGGTGCATTCGTAGTATATGTTAAGTGTGGGTCCCAATTTTTTGAGTTTTCCAAGTTGAAAACAAAACCAGGTTTAGGTGCCAAACCAGCTTTGGAGATATTTGGGGATTTTTTAGTGATAAAAAAATGAGTTATAGAGTGATGATATTTGAGTGAGGAGTGATAAGTGATGATTTTTTTTTAAAACCAAACATCCCCTTAATGAGCATTTGGATTGCGTTTAATTTCTCCTGCGTTTGCCTTTTTTTTTTTTTTCTTCAGCGCCTCTTGTTCTATTCATGAGACATGAACAAAGCTAGGCTTATGAACAGTGCCAAGCGCGTGAACAGTAACTTTTTTTATTATTATTTTTATTATTTTCAATTTTCAGCAAAATAAGTGGTATCCAAACGGACCCTTAGTATTCTAAAAAAAAAAAAGAATTAAAATATGAATCAGTTTATGGTATAAGCAGGATTCGATCCCCATCACTTGTACAACTTTTAACTTTTATTATGTAATAATCATAATATGTCATCTTATAAAAAAAAAAGTTGTGAAATTTTTTGTGCCATTAAATTCATTGATTGAGTTCATTGGATTTAAACACGACAATGACAACACAAATAATAAAGATCGATATTTTGACCAAAAGCCTATAGTTCAATAGCATAATCTACTCTAATTAAGCCTATAGTTCAATAGCATAATCTACTCTAATTAATTTATTAGGAGAACTAGGACTCAAAATTTCCCTATTCATATAAAAAAATATTAAATAGATGTTTTCGCTAGTCCTTGCAATGTCTCAAGTTAAAGGAAATACATTTTGATAAGAATTAAATATTGAAAGATATAAGTGCTAAAATATTGTTTTCTCTCACCCACCATATGATGACTCAAATTAACATCAATTAATTATACTTTGTTAATACATTAATTATTTAATTAATCATATGACTTGTTTATAAAAATAATCACTAAAACTAACACATAAATGAATATTTTTCCACTTTTTTAATTTATTTTTCCTGTTTTTTGAGGAAGAGATTATTTGTCACCAAAGAACTAGAGTTTTATAATTTAATGTTTTTTCCCCCTTTTTTTCCTCTATGTTCATTCCAAAATCCACATGATATTCAATGGTTCCAACAATGATACGAAGTAATGTATAAACTCTATCCAGATTGAGCAATGAGCAATGAGCAATGAGCAATGATTCATTATGTTACTAAAAACTTTCCCAAATAAAGCGTGACACACGCAGTGAGATAAAAGCAACGATTTGGAAAGCTAAAAAAAAGAGCCTACAAATAGCCAAATGAGCATGACTTCATCATAGCTCTCTCTCCCAATATAAACCCACCATGTCTTCTTTTCCCTATAAAATCCCATGTCACGGACTTCTTTAATTCACAGTTCTGTCTTGTGTCACATACTTTCATAATCAAAGACCCAAAAACCGAGATGGGATTTCGTTTCCAGGCCTTAATCTCTTGGTTTCTTCAAGTTCTGCTCTTGTTGTTGTCTTTGGAGCAAGCAAGAGCTGGACAGTTCTACAATGTGACCAGGTTAACAAGAGGTAGGAAGCAAGTGAGTGGTTGCAACTTGTTCCAAGGCAAATGGGTTATTGATCCTTCATATCCTCTCTATGATTCAAGCTGTCCATACATAGACCCTGAGTTTAATTGCCAAAAGTATGGTAGACCTGATAAGCAGTACCTTAAGTATGCTTGGAAACCTAACTCCTGTGACTTACCCAGGTAATATATAATCTGTAAAACTCACAACAACTCGCTTAGTTATCATCTTGTTTGTCCGTTCATCTCATTCTCTTGGCAAAATTTTTATATCTTTATAGCTAATGACTTTCAGGTTCAAATGGTCTCCTTGTTTTAGAGCTCAAAAAAAGCACCCTTTTGGCTTTTGTTTACAAAAACCATTTCTGGAGTGGTATATAACATAGAAGTACCATTGGTTTAGAAAAGATTGGAGCATGGTTTATAAAAAAAAATTGTTCATTAAGAACCAATTAATTTTTGTGCTTAATGTTGAACCACTAGATACTAGACATTATTGTATTGTCATTTTCTGACAATTTATCTTCGGGTCCCTTTCTTTATTTTTTTTCCATGACAGTGAGCACAGGCTCAAGGCCCCATTACTTGTATTTTCCCTTTCTATTGTGCAAGGAAAATTGGTTTATACTTTTTTTTTTCCTGTAGGTTTGATGGGATTCAATTTTTGAGTAAGTGGAGAGGTAAGAAGATAATGTTTGTGGGGGACTCACTGAGTCTGAACATGTGGGAATCGTTATCATGTATGATTCGTGCGTCGGTACCCAGTGCCAAAAACAGCTTTGTGAGGAAAGAGTCACAGTCCTCCGTGACCTTCCAGGTGAGGTCAATTTTACCATTTATTTATTTATTATTTTTTATATTTCAAAATGAATTCTATTCCATTAGGTAAATGGCTGCATCTTTGCCTCTTCTCTATCTTACTATTTTATTCCTAGCTTACTTTACACGGTTGTTCTATGATTGGCTGTAACTTTGGCCACGATTTGATGAAGTAATTTGTTGTGACACGTATATAGTTATTTTTATATGAATTTATTAATTTTTAAAATTTCTTTTACTATTTAACTCTTATTTTAACTCTTTTAATATTTATTTAACACACAGGGGAGAGAAGATATTTAAAAAAAAACCGACACTGAAAAAGGTCTTAAACTTGACAAGCTAAGGAAAAAAATAAAAAAATTGTGTCCATACATAGACTCTCTTAAATCAATTTTATTGAGTGCATATTTCTTTCTCTTTTCAACTATTTTATTCCATTGCTCTCCTTGAATCAATTTTATTCACCGGTGAATGATTGCGCATGTTTCCCTCTCTACCACTCCTTTTTACTACTTTTATTACTTTCCACTCCTTTCTATTAGAACGTTTTGTTTGTAAACCAACAATGTTATATTGGACACAACCAAATTTTAGAATCTTTTTCATAATACTTACATATTATGATATAGCAGTATTATATCACTAACATTATTTTTATTAATTATTACTATTTTTTTTAATTGACAGAAATTTTTAAACTTTTTCGTGGATCTGACCCATTTTAATTTTTTTTATAAAAATAGTAATCTCACCTTATTTTGCTGCGTCCAATTTTTTTCATTTTAATTGCATTTTATATGATGAATATGATGAACTATTATGTTCAAATTATTTATCGACTGAAATTCTTACTTTATTTATTATTATTTTATGAGTGCATGAATGTAAGACAGTTGTACTAGGACTGGAAACCCCAACTAGACCCATGTTGTTTGGACAGTTCATGGGGCCGTGGAAAGTTCCTCTTGCTGGGTCCGTAGAAACAACATTAATGAAGCATTATGAACATTTTCATCTTTTTTTCTCCAATTTCATAAGTATATTGGTAATTTGGTACTAAGATTTTAGAAGTGATTAGGCAAAAATATTGGCCACCAAAGTTTAAGTCCAGGTTTAGATTTAATTATGTTATATTAACTGCTCATCCTTCTAATTAGTATTTGATATTAAATTGTGAACTATTATGTTCAAATTATATATGGACTGAAATTCTTACTTTATTTACTATTATTTTATGAGTGTATGAATGTAAGACAGTTGTACTTGGACTGGAAACCCCAACTAGACCCATGTTGAATGGACAGTTCATGGGGCCGTGGAAAGTTCCTCTTGCTGGGTCCGTAGAAACAATATTAATGAAGCATTATGAACATTTTCGTCTTTTTTTCTCCAATTTCATAAGTATATTGGTAATTTGGTACTAAGATTTTAGAAGTGATTAGGCAAAAATATTGGCCACCAAAGTTTAAGTCTAGGTTTAGATTTAATTATGTTATATTAACTGCTTATTCTTTTAATTAATATTTAATATTGAATTATGAGTTCAGTTGATACCGATTGATGTTTTGGTTTAATAATAAAGAGTTATCATTAGGAGTAAATGTCATCAGTTAAAACTCTTTGAAAAAAATTTAATAATGTACTTCAATACTTAACTAGCCCACCATTTACACGTGAATCTTATAACAACTATTTAACACATCAATTAAAAGAAGTACTTAATATTGTACTTCAATACTTAACTAACCACATTATTTGCACGTGAATATTATAACAACTACTTAACACATTGATTAAAAAAAAATCCTTTTATGGTAGGTAGAGAAGAGATTGTAAGATCTATAATCAAATCTGAAATCCTTATTCAGATTTGAAGGGGGCTTGTCGGAGAATAATTGAGTTGGGGGCTTAGGGGGATGCTTCAACTACACCACCAAATCCATTATTATTATTATTATTATTATTATTATTATTATTATTATTTTGACCTGGCAAGTAAAAAGAAAGTCAGTAACATGGGGCTCCAGTCCAGCCTGCTTCAATTCCAAGAGAAAGATGTTTTTAGTTTTCCATGTACAAGTTTAGGACACGAGTCACCACTTTGACAGGCTGTGATCACTACTTAGGAAGCCTGCCAACCTGTGATTTATCCTAAGGCTTTCCACTAACACACTTACATTTTCTTAAATGACTAGCTAATGAATTTAATAACATGTGGTATGTCGAATCTTCTTAGTATGGTTTTTTTGACTAGTAGTCAAATACTAAATATGTGTTGATGACATAATATAAAAACATAACCGTCAATCGTGTTATACAATATATTATCCTTAAACAATATATTATCCTTCTGGTTTTAACAGAGAATTTGAATGTGACGTAAATTTTTTTTTAGAAATAAGAATAATCAATGAATCAGAGTTGGGTAGGCCCATGATCTAAATACCCTCAATTTTTGTTTCTTGATAATTAATTTATGGACTTGACTTGTATTCAGTGTTTTAGTGTTTTGGATACGACATAATGCAGATATATGTTTGTATCGTGTCTCGTCAATATACTAGAATACAAATGGAAGCTTTACCCTTACATTAAATATCTAATGGGATTTGGATCCATGATTCATGTGCAACCCTGGATTTATCAAAGATGATAAAAAAAAAAATCATTAAACCTAAAAATAATTGGTATAATAATCCAAGAAATATTGAAAAAGGAGAAAATTATCCTCATACTGTCATCATATAAACATTTTTTATTTTTATTTTTTTGGTGACGTGAAGCCTT
The DNA here is from genome assembly GCF_040712315.1 of Castanea sativa. Lineage (NCBI taxonomy): Eukaryota > Viridiplantae > Streptophyta > Magnoliopsida > Fagales > Fagaceae > Castanea > Castanea sativa. The sequence continues at coordinate 45,502,756 of NC_134017.1, read as the reverse complement.
TGAGATTACTCATTAGTCATTAATCAGTAGTTAAGATTTGAAACCACACACCCTTACAGGTTACGGAGAGAGGAAGATACCATTTCGAGCCAAAAAAGAAAAAAAAGAAAAAAAAGGGTACCACCCGAACCACAATAGTCAAACAATCAAACACTTGCCCCTACCTATGAATTAAGATTGCGAGTTGTGAGCTCATCCAAACAAAATGAAATTATTGGCCGCTATGGTCCACGTGATTATTCATACAATGCAAGAAGTCCTTGTCTCTTAAAGCATGAATAAACTTGTCTTTGTGACTGACTTTCTAATGACGGCACGAATTTTTTCTCTCTCTCTCTCTCTCTCTCTCTCTCTCTCTCTCTCTATATATATATATATATATATAATTTTTATTGATAATTCAATAGTTGTAATTGGTCAAGGAGATTTGAACTCTCTATGTTTTTTATTAAAGCATTAGGAACTGTTTCTCAAAAAAAAAAAAAAAAAAAAAATTAAGAATTGTCAACTAATTGATCGAGCTACAAGATAAAGGCCTTTTCGTTAATTTTTGTTAAAATTTTTTTGAAAAAAAAAATCTCGAAAATATTTTTCAATCATTAATTGAATTTTTTTAATTTAAAAAATTTGAAGAAAAATTTATAAAATTGAAAAATTAACCATAACATGTAACAAAAGTTGATGGAAAAGTTTTAATTGAATAAACTTAAAAGATAGAGGACTGAAATGAACAAAAGCAAAGTTAAAAGACTAAAATGAAATCTAAAAAAACTTAGAGGGTCAGTTTTGCATTTTATCCTAATATATAATATATCATTATCTCAATAACTGTTGGGGAAAAAAAAGGTGAAATCTTTTGTTTGCTAAACTTATTGATAAGGTTAAGAAAAGAATTGAATGGAAATAACAATTCTAATATTCATGGGTGCAGGACTATGGAGTTAGTTTGCTTTATTACAAAACAACATACCTTGTAGACATAGTGAGAGAAGACGTGGGGCGAGTGCTGAACCTAGACTCAATCCAAGGTGGAAATTCATGGACAGGAATGGACATGCTGATCTTCAACACGTGGCATTGGTGGACCCACACGGGAGACTCTCAGCCGTATGTTTACAGATCGATCTCATTCTTATTAATCAGCACTAACAAAATTGTCTTTTCTTTTTTGGCATAATCTTTTTATGTTGTGTTCTGTCTCAGATAGGGAATATTGATCTGATCTGATGGCTGCTGATTGTCTGCAGGTGGGATTATATCAGAGAGGGGACCAATTTGTATAAGGATATGGACCGACTAACAGCATTTAATAAGGGTCTCAACACATGGGCTAGTTGGGTTGATCAAAATGTTAATCCTTCCAAAACCAAGGTCTTCTTTCAAGGGATTTCTCCCACCCATTATCAGTAAGTTTAATCATCACTTTATTATAGTTTCAGATTTGTTGATTGGTTTGGAGAGTAAAAAAAAAGAAATTAACAAAGCTTATAATGTAGCTTATAATGTAGTTGAGTTTGAAAGTTACTATGCTTCAAAGCCCAAACTTGGAGCTGCATTTTTCTTTAAAACCTCCTGTAATAGATAGAGATGCTTGTAGTAGTCTCAAATCTCAATGGATCAATGCCCTTTTTGCGAAATTGCTTTGATTGCACCAATGGGGTGACCAGTTTTCAAGCCTGGAAGGAGCATTGTATATAGTTAGGAGCTTGGGAGGGGTTTGGGGCACCAAATCAATGTGATTTTTTTGGCTATTAAAAAAAAAGTACCAAAATCAGTAGTTATACTTGTACAGGCAGAGCACTATGGCTGGCTTAGTTACTAACTTATTTTAGATGACGTGGAACCTTATCAAGGTAGGGCCCTTTGGACCCATCCCTGGGGAGTAAACTATGGATACACGACCCTATCCTTCAAAACCATGTGTTAGTTTACCCATGGAAACTCCTATTGGGGATCAAACCTAGGATGTCAGAGTCTACAAACCATCTCAAGCCTCTATCCACTAGGCATAATTACTAAATTTTGAAATATTAAACTTGTTTATCTGTATAATCTAGTTTAGAACCAGGGGTGGTGTCTGTTAAAAGAGTCTAATTGATTGTGTTTTGTCAAAACAGGGGCAAGGAGTGGAATCAACCCAAAAAGACTTGTTCTGGACAAGTTGGACCCCTAACCGGGTCAACTTATCCGGCAGGTGCCCCTCCGGCTGTTGCAGTGGTGAACAATGTGTTAAGCACAATTAAGAAACCAGTTTATTTGCTTGACATAACAGCACTCTCACAGTTGAGAAAAGATGCTCATCCCTCATCTTATAGTGGTGACCATTCAGGCAATGACTGCAGCCACTGGTGCCTTCCTGGATTACCTGATACCTGGAATCAGCTCCTATACGCAGCTCTCAGCAAGTGATTGCTAACACAAAGAAATTATTTCAAAATTTTTCCAAATCATTGTTTAGTAAATTTAGGAGGGGGGGGGGGGGGGGTACTTAAATTTCTCATTTTAGTTCATTGGTGGATTATAAAAAGCGGGGCAAAGATCAATTGTAAAGTAATTGATTATTTCAAACAGAATAAATTATTGGGCATGCAGAAGAAGATGGCATTGCATATTGTGATTAGGAAAGCAAGAACTCAACGCTGAGAAACCTTAAATTTGTTCAGTTAAGAGTTCTAATCTATTGTTTTTACAATTGAAATTTAGTGTTGTTCATCTAGTATCAACTATGTACTATTGTAATAGTACAATTTAATAAATATTGCAAAAGTTTTTAGATCCTCTTCAGTACCAACTCTAGCCCGAAGGACATGTTTCAAGGTTGCTTTTAAATCTGTTTATTTTGTTTGCAGTTAAAAAAACACATGCCCACTTTTCAAGCCACTCAAAATGCCGGCCCGCCATTCGTTACTTTAGGAATGGAATAAGGGCCCTTCCCCTCCGAATACCCCCATTGCCTTCTTGTCTTACAGTGTTAATACGGGATACAGCTGATTTATTTGTGATCTTTTTGATTGGTATTGCCTATGAGTAATATTTTATTTATAATCCATAGATGTCATAGGGCCCATTTTTTTCTCTTTGTGATGATAAATGACCTACTTAACTTTGTGGTTAGAGTATTGCTTTCATACGGTGGGGGCATTAGAAGCGGGTTCTCTCGATCTGTAGCTCTTGAGGCACCATAATCACCATTTCTGGATAGAAGTATATATAATCTACTTTCAAAAAAAAAAAAAAAAAAAAAAAAAAAAAAAAAAAAGAGAGAGAGTAAGGTTTTATTCAAATATAAAGTTCACAGGCGATGCACGGGAAACTAATAAAAATGAGATCTGAAGATTTTTTTTTTTTTTTTGAGATAGTTTCAACCTATGGCGTCTGTTCTTTATAATAGTTTTTTATCATCAGACTAAGACATCAACTAGTTTTTTTTTGTAAGCGGAGACCCTAGATCTTTTATTTAACCATCAGAGACTTTACCAGTTAAGCTAATTAGAACCCACATATCTAAAGAAATATTGTATTAAAAAAAAGTTGAAATATTGTATTAATAAAAAAGTAAATTGCCATCGCGCATCCTTGGTGCGGTGGTCACTTCACAAGTATAAATGCTTGTGGGGTGTGGGGGGCAAGGGTCGGGGTTCAAGTCCCTAAGAGGGAGCATCACACACATATACATTTAGATTAAGATAGAGTAGAAATTCTATCTTGTTAAAAAAAAATAATAATAAAAAAAAAGGAAAAAAAAAAGAAAGAAAGAAGGAAATCAGGTTTGGTTCAAATGGAACCCAATATGTAAGTGCTTACTGTATAGTGTAAGGTTTATTAAGTTTTCATTTACTATTTTGATCAATTGTGTTTTTGTTGTTGCTGGAGATGAAAAGGCATCAGTTACTAAAGTTCATAGGACAACCCAATAGGCATTGGTTACGTGAAATAGATTTGGTGATTTTTTTAATAATTATTTTATATCATATTTGAATAATAAGTTGTTTTTTGGTGGGAGGCCAGAACAAATGTTTATTTCCCTTTATTTGTCCCTCTTTTTGGGGAGTTGTAATGATTTTGTGTTCTTGACTGACATTAATTTCTCATTAGGGAAAATTTTATTGTGTATTGATTGAAAATTCAAATATGGTAAACTTAAAAGCATAGTTATTAAACCTAGATTGGAGGTTGACCTGGTCTATAAGTTGGGCCACTGGTTCAACTAATAGGTCAGCAGTCAAACCACAGGGTTAAATAAAAAAAATTTAAAAATTAAATATATATATATATATATATATATATAAGTTTGAGAAATCATAACATAAATAAGTTTTTTTTTTAGAGTTTCAACCTATGACATCCGCTCCTAATAATAGCTCTTTATTATCAGACCAAGACACCAATCAGTTTTTGGTGTAGGCAGGAATTAAACCCCAGATCTCTTATACAACCATCAGAGATTTTACCAGCTGAGCTAATTGAAACCCACACATAAATAAGTAAATTAACAAAAAAAAAATGTATATGCTTAAATTAAACTCACTATTATAATTCAAAATCAAGGTTTCACAAGTAATAGCATTAAAAATTCTATTGTAGGGACATTGGGCCCAATAATTTATGAAAGATGGCCCAAAAAATCTCTTGGGCTAAAAACCTAATCCGAGCATATCAAATAACCTAGGGGTACATGAATGTACCTCGTAAAGAAAATGCTAAGTGAAGATGTGATAACGTGTAGACAAATTATGTCCGAGGAAAGGTTTGTCCTCGGATAGTAAAGCCGAGGTCATAGGAAGAGAGGTTTAATATCTCCAAGGTATGTTATAGAAATTCCTATGGTTACGGGAAGACACGGTACACGTGGAGGACAATAGAAAGGGCGGTGAGATATCTAAAGTAAAGCTGCTACCACCGCCCATACATTAAAGACTTTGCAATTGATATACTGACTACATTAATGGAGAAATGGGACCTGAGCATGAGGTTTGGAACTTGGTCCCTGATCCTAGAGGACTTCAGCGAAATTTGATGGGACAAGTATCTAAAACTAGCGTTATAACCATGAGGTGGAAGAGGAGAATGGAAGAGAGAGGGAATATAAATAAGAGAAAAGACCTTCAGAAGAAAGAAAAGGCTTTTCTTTGAGAAAGAAAAAAGAATAGTATAAACCATTGTAATTGACCTTAAGAAGCAATATTATAAACTATCCTCGGATTGGGTCCGAGGAGGAGCTTTCATTGATATTATTACAGATAACTCCTTATTTGTGCCATTGGGCCTAAAGCATTTTCTTTCTTTGTTGTTTAAACCACCTTTGAAATCTAAATATCAAGCCCACTCTCTAGAAATTTATTGTAAAAAGGCCTTTCAAGGCCTTTCCCTTTTGATTGTGGATCGGGAGTTCGAATTGTGTCCTTACAATTGGCGCCATCTGTGGGAATTTAGTCTTTGAAGAGGTTTAAAACATCATGGTGGGATCAGGACCACAACACCGTGGAGAATCTGTGGGCTCCCAGCATGAGGATCACTCCTTGCATCCTGAGCACGAAGAGAACTGGGAAGGTAGTGTGCATACTACGCACACTACCAGAAGTAGGAGTCATTCACAAGGGGGAAGCAGAGTCCTTCATGAGGAAAATACCAATGCCATGCAGAAAGAAATTGACAGCTTAAAAAGGAAATTACGTCACGAGAGGCGAAGGTGAACTCCTTCTATCTCTGATCCCTCTTCGGAGGGTTCCAAGGATGACAATTACAGGCAGAGGTCCAGAACTCCCCTAGATGAATCTTTCTCTTGCGAGGAAGACAACCTACATGGGCGGCAGGGTAGGAACTATTCTTCTAGGGGCTTGGGAAATGATGCAATGGGCAGGGCGTTGCACCAAATCTCCAGGTCACCCTTCACACGCAAGTTGGAGGAAGGGAGGCTACCTCAGCGCTTCACACAATCGGCCTTCACTATTTACAATGGCCGAACGGATCCTGTGGAGCATGTGAGTCATTTTAGTCAAAGGATGGTAGTACATTCCAAGAATGAGACTTTGATATGCAAGATTTTCCCCTCTAGCCTGGGGCCCGTGGCCATGAGATGGTTTGATGGCTTGAGGGCAGGCTCTATCAATTCTTTTAAGGAACTTACTAGGGCATTTGGCTCTCGTTTCATCACATGCAGTAGAGTTCCTCGGCCTTTGGATTCATTATTTTCCATGGCCATGAGGGAAGGGGAAACCCTGAGAATGTATTCGGATAGGTATTGGGAGATGTTTAATGAAATTGATGGGGACTTCGATGATGGGGCGATAAGGACCTTCAAGGTCGGCCTACCTATGAAGCATGACTTGAGGAAATCTTTGACAAAAAAGCCTGTCAGAAGCGTGCGTCGGCTCATGGATCGCATCGATGAGTACAAAAGGGTTGAGGAAGATCAGCAGCAAGGAAAGGGTAAGAAGAAGGTTATCCCTCAAGAGAGGAGGGATTTCAAGTCAGACAGATACAATAACAACAGGCCTGCAAGGGATTTTTCCAGACACGCTAGTCCTACAGCCCTGCAAGTGGTCAACACCGTTTTCAAGGAACTGGTGTAGCAACTGTTGGAGAAAATTAGGCATGAGTCATACTTCAAGTGGCCCAATAAGATGGTAGGGGACCCTTTGAGGCGCAACCAAAATCTCCATTGCCATTATCACTAGGAGAGAGGTCATACCACAGAGGATTGTTGAACTCTGTGGAATCATTTGGAGCAATTGGTTAAGGAGGGAAAGTTGGGGCAATTCCTGTATCAACCTAATGGGCAAGAAAACCACTCAGGGGCAGCAAACCACGGTGGTTCTTCGTCAAGGCCTCCTCTAGGTACAATCAATGTTATTTTCGCGGCACCTGGAAGGACTGGCTCAACCCCTTTTAGGGTGATGTCAGTGGCTCGGACCTTGGCCGAGGAGTCAAGGGATCAGATGAAGAGGATTAAGGCAAATATCCTACCAGTTTTGGGTTTCTCGGAAGAGGAAAAAATCGGGACTATCCAGCCACATGATGATGCCTTAGTTGTTACCCTAAGAATAGGGAATTATGATGTGAAGAAGGTGATGATCGATCAAGGCAGTGGCATAGATATCATGTATCCTAATCTGTTTAAAGGGCTAAATTTATAACTTAAAGATCTTATGGCTTATGACTCTCCCTTGATAAGTTTCGAGGGAAAGGCTGTCATACCAAAAGGACAAATTAGGCTGCCTGTACAGTCAGGCCCAGAGGTGGTAGACGTAGATTTCATTGTAGTGGACGCCTATTATCCCTATACGGCTATTGTGACAAGACCTTGGTTGCATGCTTTGGGTGCCGTTTCCTCAACCTTGCATTTCAAGGTTAAATTTCCTTCTGGAGATTAGGTGGTGGAACTGCTTGGGAGTCAGTCTGTGGCTCGACAATGTGTCACGGCTGCAATTCTGCGTCAACCTGAACCGGAGTTCTTGGCCTCGGCTAGCGGAAAGTCGTAGCAATCAAAGCTTTTGGCCACTACCAAGGTAGATGAACCTGCATGTGAGGAATTGGAGAGGATTCTCATAGACGATGACCCTGAAAAGTTTTTTCAAGTAGAGGTTCAATTGCCACAGGAAGAGAGGACATAGTTGATTTTGTTTTTGAAGAAAAATATGGATGTATTTGCATGGAATGCTTACGAAGCCCCTAGGGTTGATCCGAGTTTCATTTGTCATCATTTAAAAGTCAATCCAGCTGTAGTACCAAGGAGGCAACCACTTCGGAGATCCTCTAAGGAGCATTCTGAAGCTGTGAAGGAAGAAGTACTCAAACTCAAGAAAGCGGGTGCTATCAAAGAAGTTTTTTTATCCTGAATGGTTAGCTCATACGGTGGTGGTAAAGAAGAAGAATGAGAAGTGGAGAGTTTGTGTGGATTTCATAGATTTAAACAAAGCTTGTTCGAAGGATTCTTTCCCAATGCCTCGAATTGATCAGTTGGTAGATGCTACTGTTGGGCATCCTCGGATGAGTTTTCTTGATGCTTTCTAAGGTTACCACCAAATACCTTTAGCTATAGAGGACTAGGAGAAGACCGCATTTGTCACTCCTACAGGAAATTATCATTATAAGGTGATGCCCTTTGGTTTGAAGAACGCAGAGGCTACCTATCAAAGGATGATGACGAGAATGTTTAAGCCACAACTGGGAAAAACTATCAAGATATATGTGGATGACATGGTGGTAAAGAGTAAAGCAGTTTCTATGCATTTAGAAGATCTGAGCAACACTTTTCAAATGCTGAAAGAGTACAAATTGCGACTCAATGCCTCTAAATGTTCTTTTGGCGTAGGGTCGGGCAAGTTTCTAGGTTATATGGTAATTCACTGAGGAATTGAGGTGAATCCTGATCAGGTCAAGGCTATTAGCAATTTACACCCACCTCGAAATCCTAAAGAGATTCAAAAACTAACAGGAATGACTGCTGCCCTTAACAGATTTATTTCTCGATTTGCGGACAGATGCAGGCCTTTCTTTCAACTGTTGAATAAATGGAAGGGCTTTGAATGGACCGAGGAGTGTGCGGTGGCTTTTCAACAGCTTAAAGAATATCTCTCGCAACCACTCGTTATGTCTCGACCAGAAATTGATGAAATTCTGTTCGTTTATATTGCAGTAGCTAATCATGCAGTAAGTTTGGTTCTTATACGGGATGACGATAACGTGCAGAGGCCAGTTTATTACGTAAGCAAGTCTCTGCATGAAGCCGAGGTAAATTATTTATCATTGGAGAAAGTAATCTTGGCAATGGTGTATGCTACGCGAAGGCTTCCCCATTACTTCCAATTTCATACAGTTGTTGTCCTAACACAACTCCATCTTAAGTCTATACTTCAAAGTGCGGATTATACGGGGAGAATTGCCAAATGGGGAACTATCTTAGGAGCTTTCGATATCAAGTATATGCCTCGCACCTCTATAAAGGGGCAAGTCATTGCGGATCTTGTGGCGGAGTTTGCTGAGCCCTCATTAGAAGAGTATATTAAAGGATCAGGCATGGACAAAAAATCAGTAGGCATGATTTTGTGCAAAGAGCCACCGTTGTGGAAAGTGTATGTTGATGAAGCAGCAAACCAAAGAGGATCTGGAGTAGGGTTAGTTTTGGTATCCCCTGAGGGAATTACTTTTGAGAAATCTTTGAGATTGGGGTTCTCGGCCACCAACAATGAAGCATAATATGAAGCCATCCTCGCTGGAATGAATATGGTTTATAAGATGAGAGGGAAGGTAGTACAAATGTCCTCGGATTCACTATTGGTGGTAGGCCAAGTGGAAGGGAAGGTAGAAGCAAGAGATTCAAGAATGCAAGGATACCTAACCCAAGTCAAGTATATGCAATCCAAATTTGAGTCATTTTCTTTATTGCATGTGTCCAGGTGTGGGAATACTCATGTTGATTCCTTAGCCACACTTGCAATGTCCTCGGCGCAAGACCTACCTCGAGTAATCCTTGTTGAAGATCTATGGAAACCCAATGGGACGAATAATAATGCCACTCGAATTCTTCAAATTAGGACAGGGCCTAGTTGGATGGATCCAATTGTGATATTTCTCAAAGATGATGTCTTGCCTAAAGAAAAGTCTGAAGTAGATAAAGTTCGCAAGAAAGCACCTCGGCTTTGGTTGTCCGAGGATCAGAGATTATACAAACGCTCTTTTCCGGGACCATATCTGTTATGTATGCACCCAAAAGCAACAGATTTACTTTTGTAAGAGATACATGAAGGGATTTGCGGAAGCCACACTGGAGGAAAGTCTTTAACTCATAGAGCCCTTACTCAGGGCTATTGGTGGCCTAATATATAGAGAGAAGCACATAATTATGCGAAGAAGTGTGACCAATGTCAAAGATTCGCTCCTAACATACATCAACCAGGAGGTGTTCTCAATCCTCTGTCTAGGCCTTGGCCTTTTGCTTAATGGGGCTTAGACATTGTTGGACCTTTCCCAAAAGCAGCAGGAAATAGGCGGTGGCTCCTCATCGGAATGGATTATTTCACCAAATGGGTTGAAGCTAAGCCATTGTTAAATATCAGAGACATGGAAGCAAAAAAGTTTGTATGGAAGAACATCGTCACCAGGTTTGGAATCTCTTATACTCTCATTTCAAACAATGGTCTACAATTTAATAATAAGGCCTTTAGGAAATACTGTGGTGATCTATGCATCACGAATAGATATTCCACTCCAGCTTACCCTCAAGGGAATGGGCAAGCCGAGGCCATCAATAAAGTGATAGTTAATGGGCTCAAGAAAAGGTTGGGTGATGCTAAGGGAAGATGGGTGGAAGAACTGCCACATGTCTTGTGGACATATCGAACTACACCACGGAGGTCCATAGGAGAAATACCCTTCTCCATGACTTATGGAGCTGAGGCAGTAATACCTCTAGAAACTGGGTTCCCAACACTAAGGAAGAACTCCTTCACTCCAGACAGCAACGATAATCTATTGGAGAGAAATCTAGACTTAGTTGAAGAACGACGAGAGAATGCCATGGTTAAACTAGCTTATTATCAACACAAACTCAAGCAAGGGTATGATTCTCATGTCAAACTACGGTCTCTTGCACCTGGGGACTTGGTACTGAGAAAAGTTTTGGGTACAACAAAGAACCCAGCATGGGGAAAATTGGGGTCCAACTGGGAAGGACCTTATCGTATTACCTCGGTCGCAGGCATAGGGGCCTATAATCTTGAAGATCTAGATGAATATGCTGTACAACATCCCTAGAATGTAAATAACCTACGAAGGTACTATTATTAAATGTAAGGCACTTCGGCCATTTTTATCGACACTATATTGCGTTCATTTTATTCATTTATCTAAGTATCAAATTGAAGCTTCGTATGCCTGGATCCTCGAACCACATACCTCGTCTAAATTGATATTTTTTTATCAAGTTTTAAACAGAACCTTAGTTATGCCTGGTCCTCGGATCATCTACTTTGGGGAAATTAACATTTCAGTTAGTTTATCTGAGTATCAAACTGAAGCTTGGTATGCCTAGATCCTCGGACCACATACCTCGTCTAAATTGATATTTTTTACCAAGTGTTAAACAGAACTTTAGTTATGTCTGGTCCTCGGATCATCTACTTTGGGAAAATTAACATTTCAATTATTTTTTACCAAGTGTTAAACATAACCTTAGTTATGTCTGGTCCTCGGATCATCTACTCTGGAAAAATTAACATTTCAATTCTTTTTATCAAATGTTAAACAGAACCTTAGTTATGTCTGGTCCTCGGATCATCTACTTTGGGAAAATTAACATTTCAATTCTTTTTATCAAGTGTTAAACAGAACCTTAGTTATGTCTGGTCCTCGGATCATCTACTTTGGAAAAATTAACATTTCAATTATTTTTTCCAAGTGTTAAACAAAACCTTAGTTATGTCTGGTTCTCGGATCATCTACTTTGGGAAAATTAACATTTCATTTCTTTTTACTAAGTGTTAAATAGATTCTTAGTTATGTTTGGTCCTCGGATCATCAACTTTGGGGAAATTAACATTTTTTTTCTTTTTCATTAAGTATCAAACCGAAACTTGGTATACTTAGATCATTGGACCATATGCCTTATTTAAGTATTTAACAAAACTTACTAACGGTTTTTGACCCTTGGACGTGCCCCATCTAAATGAAATCCAACCACTTATATCTTAAAGCCTCCCTAAGATAGTGATAAATGGACAAAAATCCATGAGCATTACTTAATGCATTTATAGACATATTGAACATGTCCATGATATAAAGTTCAATCCAGCTTGTAGCTTTGACTTTAGTAAGTTAACAAGGGTAAAAGGATTACTGTTCTAAATATAGCAAAACAAGTATGAAATGATATGATCAAGGAAAAACAAAGGCAAAAAGAATCAAAACAAAGAAAGTAAAACTTGTGCTTTCATTAAATTCAAAATTCTTTGGAATTACAAAAGTACTTGCGAATTATCAGAATTACACTAAGAAGAAATAAAGGAAATGATGAAGACGAAAGGAGAACAGTCACTGCTTCAGCTTTATCTTCAGATGGCGCTTAGGGTCTTGAGGAAGTTGAGGCTGCACCGAAGACGCATTAGTAATTCCTTTGCCTTTTGGATCATCCTTCAAAGTTATCGGATTCACTTGATCACCCAGCACGTCCTTGGAAGACTCATTAATGTCACTTGAGGGCTGTGTGTCCTCTAGTGCCTTAACTTCTATTGGATCAGCTTGCTTGGGGAGTTGATCTTCAGCAAGAGTAGAGTCTTCAGCCAGCTCATGTTCCTTATCCTCAGATGGTAGTTGGGTAGCATCATCATCAGCTTGAGGAATGTCAGAGGCTCAAATGGCTGGAGGATAGTAGACACTCTCTACTTTCCAAAGAGTAGAAGAAGCATTAACCCCAGCTTGGGAAAGTGCCTCGTTCCACACTTGGAGACAGTAATGCCTGCGTACCTCAGGAACCTGAGCCTTGAAGGTTTTTGTGATCTCGTTCACACCGATCTCATAACCTTCCTATTCAGCTCGGTCTTTTGCATTCTCGGCCTCTTTTCTTGCCTTTTCAGCCTCTTCCTTTTCTTGAAGGGCTTTCTCTTTGCTCTTGATGGCCTCCTCTTTGACCCTCTCAGACTCCTTCAAGTCTTTTTTGAGGTCCTCGATAAGCTTTCGTGCTGCAGTAAGATTCTCATCACTTTGCCTAAGCAGCAGTCGTTGCTCTCACTCTCTGCCTTAATCAAAAAGGCCTTTCAAAAGTGATCGAGAATGAGAGCAGCCTCCAAACCTGACTTCTCACTCTCTGCCTTAATCAATTTGGCTGAAACCTCATGCAGCTTTTTCTTCTGCAGGTCCAAGATCCTTTGGACAGTTTCGCGCCTTGATTCCTCAGCCCTCAAAGATTTGTATGAGTTGATGGCGATCTCTTCTGCCCTATGGGCAGATTGAACAGCCTATGAACGAAAAGACAACAATGCAAAAAAAAAAAAATTTAATAAAGTTATAAGTTTTATGAAGTAACAGGAATAAAAAATGGGCAAGGTTTAGAAGAGATACTTACCATGGCAAGTTCCTTCTTTAGAATCATGAAGACATTGTGGTCTCTTTTCTTTCTGAGCTCACCCATGTCCTCGGGGAGCAGCAAAGCTTTCTCCAAAGCGTCTGCTGCGCATGCAGCAGTCCCCTCATCAGAATTTCTAATGAATGCATCAACAGTGATGGCATGGTCATCCATAGTCATGTTAGGGAGCCAGAGCGGAGCATGTATGGCCACGTGAGATTCAGCCCGTTTATTAGACCTCGTTGGCACGATGCGGGCCTGCTTTCCACCTTTTTCAATCTCAGGCTCTTTAGGAAGAGATCCCTTTCCTACCTCCACCACCTCTTTTCCTTTTTGCTGATCCCATTTTCTTTTAAGGTCAGCTAGATTGGTACGCTGAGGTTGGGAAGGAGGAGGAGGAGGAGGGAGCCTAGATTCAAGGCCTTTTTCAGCACCTTTATCTTGGACCCTAGGGAGAAGTTCCTTAGGAGGCTCTTGAGACCCCGCTTGAGCCTCGAGTACATTTTTTAAACTCGGCTTGGCCTTACGTTGGATACCCATATCATCGGACTGTTGAATAATATCTTATGAGACTTGAGAGGATGTGCCGAGGGTAGAAATTTGATCTTCTGGAGAGTGGGGTTGATTAAAAACCTCGAACTCGTCCTCGGAATCAGATACTTCGACAATCTCTTATTCTTCCTTTATGCTAGGCTGAGAAGAGGTTGCTTCACCAAGTATGTTTTGTGTTGAAATATGGACTAAAGGAATCCCAACCAAAACGGGTTGTAGGGGTTGTACGAGTTGGGTAAACAGAGTACCTTGAGGAATAAGGGCCCCCTCGGGTAGCAGGAAACCTTCAACGGCAACGTTGATCTGGGGAAGACGGGGGTCTTTGGCTTTGATCACACACTTCAGCGCTTGGAAAGCTTTGGAAATGAGATCATAGCCAAGGATGAGATGAGCCGCTCGGAGTTGACCGTCTGTATGCACGAAAACTTCGGCTTGTAAAATTCCGTCCAATCGCCCAAAATCGACAAGGAAAGGGTGACGATCCGTTGCGTGTGGATCTGCAGAATTGTTCGAAAGAAAACAAGGTAAGAATAAATAAAAAGATAAAAGGGGTGGTTTTTAGGGGTTTTAAACAAAATCCAAAACTTCACCTGGGGTCCCCTCCCTTGTCGGACAGGGTAAGCCGTCGTGCCAATCTCCTGATATGATCAGGAAGTCGTTTTTTAGACCCTTATTGGATTCGGGCAGACACTAAATTAACCTAACTGCTAGATGTCTAGATTTTAGGTAATATTCGTCTTTTTTGGTTAGGTAATGGAGGTTATAAACCCAGTTCACATCGTGATGAGTGAGCCCTAGGTTCATCTTCTCGTTTAAGGCATCTATAGAACCTAAGATACTAAAGACATTTGGGGCGCACTGGGTGGGAGCTAATCTAAAGGCTCTAAGATAATCCCTAGTCACAGTCCCCATTGGGATTCTCATTCATCCCTCGATGAATGCAATCATCGGGATTACTACCTCCCCCGTTTTTCTTTTTTCAAAATACTCCTCTTCATTACAGTACCTAATTGATACGTTCGAGGGAATTCGGTATTTAGCCTTAAATTGCTCTATTTTTTCGTTTGAATCCACCAGGGATGCAAATCTACCCATTTTAGAAAAAAGGGTGTGTAAAGAAATTAAATAGACTAAGCCGAGGACAACGAAGTACAGAGAAAAAGAAAAAGAAAGGCAGAAAAACAAAAAGAACAAGAGCTGATAAGAAATGGAGAGAATATAGGAGAACTTACTTTAAGAAAAAGAAGAAGGCACGGTCACCTCGGACAGGGTATTTGGTAAAAAGAGAAAGCACGTGGAGATGGCAAAATATGGCAGGTATGTTATAGGAGCGTTGTACTGTGTGAGAGGATTTGAAAGAAATTAGTATTTATATATCAATAGGAGTTATGAAGCAGGAGAATTCCCGCCTCAGCCCGAGAGCAATTCTCAACCGTTGGATATATGTCACATCGCTGAACGTGGGGAACATAAAGATGCCAGATTTTAATTCAGGGACGCTCCGCATGTCGAAGCATCGGTAACATGCGATGGGTAGTTCAAAGGTCATTGTCCCTGTCAGCAATATTGCCGGAAATCCGCAGGATAAAAGGAGATTTAAGTCGAGATCCTCTTTTCATCCCGAGTTGAAGAAATAAGAATCTTGAGGGGCTATTGTAGAGACATTGGGCCCAATAATTTATGAAGGATGGCTCAAAAAATCTCTTGGGCTAAAAACCCAATCCGAGGACATTAAATGAGCTAGGGGTACATGAATGTACCTCATAAAGAAAAGGCTAAGTGAAGATGTGATAACGTGTGGACAAATTATGTCCGAGGAAAGCTTTGTCCTCAGATAGTAAAGTCGAGGTCATAGGAAGAGAGGTTTAATATCCCCAGGGTATGTTATAGAAATTTCTATGGCTACGGGAAGACACAGTACACGTGGAGGACTATAAAAAGGGCGGTGAGATATCTAATGTAAAGCTGCTACCACCGCCCATACATTAAAGACTCTGCAATTGATATACTAACTACATTAATGGAGAAATGGGACCTGAGCATGAGGTTTGGAACTTGGTCCCTGATCCTAGAGGACTTCAGGGAAATTTGATGGGACAAGTATCTAAAACCAGCGTTATAACCATGAGGTGGAAGAGGAGAATGGAAGAGAGAGTGAATATAAATAAGAGAAAAGACATTCGGAAGAAAGAAAAGGCTTTTCTTTGAGAAAGAAAAAAGAATAGTATAAACCATTGTAATCGACCTTAAGAAGCAATATTATAAACTATCCTCGGATTGGGTCCGAGGAGGAGCTTTCATTGATATTATTACAGATAACTCCTTATTTGTACCATTGGGCCTAAAGCCTTTTCTTTCTTTGTTGTTTAAATCACCTTTGAAATCTAAATATCAAGCCCACTCTTTACAAATTTATTGTAAAAAGGCCTTTCAAGCCCTTTCTCTTTTGATTGTGGATCGGGAGTTCGAATTGTGTCCTTACATCTATAAAATTCACAAGCAAAATAAACCAATGTTATAAGATTGCAAAAAATTTTTTGGTAAATAAAATTTTATTACATATCTTTAAATTCTACGTATTAAAAAAAGAAGCAAATCTCAAACTATGCAAATAAAAGAAGAGAAAAAATATGTTAAAGACTTAAACTTAAAGCAATAAAGAAATAAAACACAAAAAAAAAAAATGTAAACAGAAGAAGAGAAAAGAAGGTTTAAACAATAAACAATAAACAATATAACATACACTAATATACTCGTACCTATGTTTAGCTACATGAAACTAAAAAGTGATTTGTTCATAGCAGAAAATTGATGCACAGTTGCAAGTTTGGGGAGTTGAAATTGTGAAAAGTAATGGGTAGATTAGTGTGAATTGATAGAGAAGTAATAGAACGGTGCCTTTTTTATATTTCTTTAAGTTTTCCCTTTATTTAAATTACCATATTATTACACATTAAATAATAAAGAAGTCAATGAGATGTACCCGTTAATGTAATTTTGCACAATTCGCAAACCCAGTTGGGTCATTAAAACCAAACCGGGTCACATGATTTGCTTAAAACTCGCTGGATTTTACTAGTTTTGACTGGATTTTGTGCACATCCGATCCAATTGATGACCCGAACCGATTTATGTGCTGGGTCACCGGGTTACTGGTCTGACCAGCCAGGCTGAGTTTAATAACATTGCTTAAAAGCTAGGCAAATTGATAATCACTTCAGTGAGTTATACATTGCTTTAAGACTTGAAGACTTCTATTGTAATATTTATTATAAATTTATGACATAATGAGTATAATTATGGTAATAATAATATAATTTAGGTTTGTAACCGAAAATAATGATTTAAGTACGGCAATTTTGTTTCCTGTTCAGTTTCTACACCCAAACGTCCATATCTCTCTCTTTCCTAAATTTTTATTTTCTTTTAATATATATATTTTAATTAAGTCTGATAATTATTAGATATTTTCACACATTTTATTTTTGGAAAAATTATTAGGTCCTCTCGGAGTACTATAAATGCGTACTCCCTCCTCTCACATTAATGGTGGGTCCCATTAATTAAATTTATGGTAAGACCTACCATTTATGTGAGAATAGAGTACGCATTTATGGTACTCCGGGAGTACACAATAATTTCCCTTAATTTTTATAACTTTTTTTAAAATGTCATCATAAATCATAATGGGCTCTAATAGGAAATAATTATGGTTGTTTTCATTAATATAATAGGTAGCACAAAGGAGAATGGAAATTGGATTAGAAGACCAAAAAAAAAAAATCAAGAGAAGACATTTCTTTATTGGGGAGGTTTTTTTTAGGAGTAATTTAAGGAGAGTAGGAGACCCATTTTATTATGTATAAAATAATAGTGTATATAATTAGATATAGGGCAAAACTTAGATATAATATTTAAATCTTTTTTTTCAAATATTGTATGCAATATTTTTTTTAAAGTTAGATTAAAACTTTAATCTTTACTTTTTTTTGGCTGGAAAATAATTTTAGAAAGTACTTACTTTGTTCTTCTTCTTTTAATCAGTATATATAATTAGATATTTATAAAACTTTTAATTATTAAATGTTTTTTGAAAAGATTTTGTGCGACCTATATCAATTCTTGTATACTAAAAAGAATTAATTTAATTTTATAATTAACTTTTTTTATAAGAATTTTATAAGTTCATTATTTTTTATCAAATGTTCTAATGTAAATTGTAAATAGAGAAAAATATATATTAGTAAATAATATAGACATGCATCATCACTTTAAGAGTTTTTTTTTTTTTGAAACTATCACTTTAAGAGTATTAAATGTAAGGTACCATTAATTTTATAGTTAAATGTATTGTCATATATAGATGTGAGATGTTATGGAAAAATTGCTACTTGCCACATGTCACCATGTGTCCATATCATTTTAAATAAATAGAAGATTACGCTATTTGTCATCGTCGTATGCATTTACGAGCATAATCCAATTTTTATATTATAGTATATATTATAAATAATTTTTTTTGAGAAGGTTAAAAATGAATTATAGATTATAGATAGATGATATGTCTCGGTTCCAACAATGAGAAGAGTGGATTAACCGATTAAGAGAAACGGACAACAAAGCAAATCAATAATACGAAATATAAACTCTATCTAGATTGAATGGTTAGCAAAATGGAGGTCACGGTACCACCAATACTTTACCAAATGAAGCGAGACAAATGCCTTGACTCTTGAGGTAAGTGCAACCAACGATTTGGCAAGCTATAAAAAAATGCGCCCACAACTATCTGGATGAGCATATATGTCTTCATCATAGTACACATTCACTATAAACCCATGTCATTCTTTCCCTATAAATTCCATATCACGGATTTCTTTTGTTCACGGTTCTGAATTTAATCACATACTTTCATAATCAAGACCCAAAAACCGAGATGGGATTTCGTTTTCAGGCCTTAATCTCTTGGTTTCTTCAGGTTCTGCTCTTCTTGTTGTCTCTGGAGAAAGCAAGAGCTGCACAGCTCTACAACGTGACCAGGTTAACAAGAGGTAGGCAGCAAGAGAGCGTTTGCAATTTGTTCCAAGGCAAATGGGTTATTGATCCTTCATATCCTCTCTATGATTCAAGCTGTCCACACATAGACCCTGAGTTTAATTGCCAAAAGTATGGTAGACCTGATAAGCAGTACCTTAATTATGCTTGGAAACCTGATTCCTGTGACTTGCCCAGGTAATATAATATATCAAGTATATATATATATATATAAACTCACGACTTGCTCATCAACTTTTGTTTACGTTAACCACGTTTGGAGTGGCAAATAGCATAAGTAATAATATGTTTGTTTAGAAGATACGACAGAACATAAATGTTTCGGAACATGTTTTTGAATATTGTTTTACTGAGAAACCGATTAATTTTGAAGTATGCTTTATTGTTTTCGTTGTAGATTTGATGGGATGGAATTTCTGAGGAGGTGGAGAGGGAAGAAGATAATGTTCGTGGGCGACTCACTGAGTCTGAACATGTTTGAATCATTATCATGTATGATTTACGCGTCAGTGCCCAGTGCCAAATACAACTCTGTGGTGAGTAAAGAGTCCGTGACCTTCCAGGTGAGCTCAATTTCGCCTTCTTTTTTTGTCAAATCAATTTTATTTAGTGAATCACTTTCATTTTTTTTTTCTTTTTAAAGAGAGTTTTAATATATAATGGTTATGATAATAACTTTTTATCATCAAATTAATGCGAAAAATAAACCTCAAAACTCTTATTAAATATTACCAATTAAGCTAATTGAGATCCACTCTTCTCTCTTCTTTTGTTCTTCTATTTAGAATGTTTTGTTTGAGAATTGCAAACCACGTGCTTCCACTTTTTCATGTACAAGCTTAGGACATGAGTGATGAGTCAACCCCGCACCACTTGACAGTCTGTGATCGCTCATCAGGAAGCCATACGCAACCTCCCCTCTTATACACGCCTATTATTATTTTTTTCATTCTCTATGGTCATTATTGTAGGAATAGGTTTAGTAACACGTGGTAGGTCAAATTACATTTGGATCCGTGATTCATATATATACCGGCTTAAATTTAATAAAGGAAAATTGTCCCTCTCCAAATTAGTTAAAAAATAAATCATTCAAACTTTTTCTGCATCATTTTATTGAATGGAAATTTTAAAAATTTTATTGTTAAATTACATTTTTTTATTGTCTTTTCATGTTTGCAAAATTTGATCATCATATGAACATCCGTTTTAGTTTTTTCTTACATAAAGTCTTTCAAGGAGATTATAGTGGTTAAGATTTGAAACCACTCAAAGAAAAAGGAGGTACCAGTCGAACCAAGATTGTCCAACACTCATACACTTCGGCCCCTAACTATGAATTATGATTGCAAGTTGTAATTCAGCAACTAAAAAAAAATAAATGATTGCAAGTTGTACGCGAATCCAAACAAATGAAATTATTGGCCGCTATGGTCCACGTAAATATTCATACAGTACAAGAAGTCCCTGTCTTCAATCATGAAT
Source organism: Castanea sativa (assembly GCF_040712315.1). NCBI lineage: Eukaryota > Viridiplantae > Streptophyta > Magnoliopsida > Fagales > Fagaceae > Castanea > Castanea sativa. Next base: position 45,482,604 of record NC_134017.1, on the reverse strand, counting down.
AAACTTGTCTCGTGACTTTGAGAGTCGTGACTGACTTTTTAACGTCCGCACCAGCATTTTTTAGAAAAAAAAAAAATAATAATAAAAAAAAATATATAAAAAATAAAAAATAAAAAGAGAAATATATATTTTTTATCTGCATTTTCCTTCTTTTGAAATTTCAGTTGTGTTTAGCATTGGTTTAAAAAGTCAGTTTATTTTACTATTTAATTTATTTTTGTTATTATTCATGAGTTTTATTATACTATTTCAACTAATTTTTACTTTTATTTACAGTACTTCTAACAAATTTTTTTTTGTCAATTTCAGCTAAATAAATTATTGTCAAACAAATACTTCATATTCTAAAAAACAAAGCTTGTTCCGAAACTGAAAGTGCAGAAAATAAACAATGTTAAAAGTATATATATATATTCTCGTAACAAATTATGGTTGATATAACATTATTCTCAAAACTATATAAAATTGATATCATTTTTATTGTTTACAATATATCATCTTAATAAATTAAAAAGTAAAATATTTTGTATGCTAAACTTATTGATTTTAAATGAAAAATAAGACCTCAAAAACAAGAAAAAGAAAAAAAGCAGGATAAGAGTTAAATGAAAAGAACAAACGTATTTGTTGTATGGGTGCAGGACTATGGGGTTAGTTTGCTTCTCCATAGAACGCCATACCTAGTGGATATAGTGAAAGAAGATGTGGGCCGCGTGCTAAGCCTAGACTCAATCCAGGGTGGAAATTCATGGAAAGGGATGGACATGCTGATCTTCAACACGTGGCATTGGTGGACCCACACTGGAGACTCTCAGCCGTACGTTTACCCATCTCATTTGCAATTCATTCTTTTGTTATGCATTCTAGGATTTATGCTCATATAGGAGATTAGATTTTGTCACGTTTTCAATAATAATTTTAGGGTTAAAATATAAAATCTATGATTTTTTCAGAATTTATTTCAATCTAATTTTGCTTTCATTTATTTCAGTTCTTAAAATTCATATTTATTCAATTAAGGCGTTTCCAACAATTTTTGTTAAAATTTTTTGAAAAAGAGAATCTAGAAAATATTTTTCAATCATTAATATAAAAAAAATTTATTTGAAAAATTAACCACAAAATATAATAAAAGTTAATGGAAAAGTCTTAATTGAAGTGAGAGTATTGAAATAAATTTTGGTAAAACATAAAAGATGAGTTTTGTTAATAAAGAAATCCAATATTAGTTTAGCACTTTTTTTTGTCGGGGGAGGGGGGGGGGGGGGGGTTGATGCTTGATGGTTTGTTTAAATGTTTTGATTCGATAAATAGTTGGATTGGTCTAATGAGTCTATAGAAGATGGAGATATATGAATTGATTTTTTTGACTTAATTTGTAGATAAATTAATGAAAACTGATTATATAGAAGACTTGAAAATGTGCTTGATAAGTCTGCTAGCTTGGTGCCCTTAGACAATACAGATTTGGGTTCCTATAGATGTCTGTAATATCTATACTATTGGACCTACAGTGTGTAAACAACATTCTGATTGAGAAAGCGTGCTATAGCTAGGGCTAATTGTATCGTGCGATAACACTTTTGATGGCTAAGATTGAAACTTATAAAACTTACTTTTAATCTCAACCTTTGAATTAAAACTTGTAATTTTTAACATTTTTATCATTTTTACCTTCTCAACTTTTTACTCTTACAATTGCATTATGCAAACATCCCACAATCCTCACATTTATTTGATTCTCAGGTCAGTTTATAAATTGTCACGTCTGTTTATAAATTCTATGTAGTAAAATTTATATTGCGTTTTATTTTATAATGTTGTGACTCAAATAGGGAAACATTAATCTGATGGTTGCGGATGCTTGTGGAATGCAGGTGGGATTATATCCGAGATGGGAGTAATTTGTACAAAGATATGGACCGTCTAACAGCATTTAATAAGGGGCTCAACACATGGGCTAACTGGGTTGATCAAAATGTTGATCCTACTAAAACCAAGGTCTTCTTTCAGGGGATTTCTCCCACCCATTATCAGTGAGTGAAAATCCCGAGCTATTCCATGAATTACTTTTATTATTGCATAGAGCAAAAAGTTAACAATGCTTACAAAGTAGAAGTTCAATAGAAACTTAGTTATTGTGCTTCAGAGCCCAAACCGTGGTGCATTGTTCATCAAATTCTTATGTAATTGCAAAATATGCTTAGTCCTAATAGATCAATGGCCTAACGGCATCAATTGCAGCAATGGGGTGTCCAATTTTCGAGCCTGGAAGTAGCACTGTACATAATTGGGAACTTGGGAGGGTCTGGGTCACCCAACCTATATAATTGGTTGACAATATATGTGCAATAAAGTAAAATAAAAAAAAGATTACCAAAATCAGTAGTTGTACTAGCAGTCTAGCAGCACTATTAGTTACTAAATTTTGAATTATTAGTACTTGTCTATAGTCAAGTTTAGAACCAGAGGTGGAGTCTGTTAAAAGAGTCTAATGGAAAACAAATGAGTAACAAAAATATTAATTGTTTTTTGTCAAAACAGGGGCAAGGAGTGGAATCAACCCAAAAATACTTGTTCTGGAGAAGTTGAACCTCTATCTGGGTCAACCTATCCGGCAGGTCCACCACCAGCAACTGCTGTGGTGAACAATGTGTTAAGTAAGATTAAGAATCCTGTTTATTTGCTTGACATAACAACTCTCTCACAGTTGAGAAAAGATGCGCACCCCTCGGCTTATAGCGGTGAGCATCCAGGCAATGACTGTAGCCACTGGTGCCTTCCTGGATTGCCTGATACTTGGAACCAGCTCCTATACACGGCTCTCAGCATGTGATTGCCAACACAAAAAACAAATTTAATTATTTTTTCCAAATTATTGTTTTGTAAAATTGGTGAGGTACTTGAACATCTCATTTTAGTTCATTAGTGGATCATAATAAGCAGGGCAATGATCAATTGTAAATTAATTGATTATTTAAAACACAAAAATTGTGCAATGATATAGAAAAAAGATTTGACATAGAGATGAAGATGGCATTGCATGTGACTAGGAAAGCAGGAGCTCAAAGCTGAAAAGACTTAAATTTGTTCAGTTAAAGTTATGTTCTATTGTTTACAATTGATATCTAGCGCTGTTCATCGTGTATTAGCTATCCGCTATTGTAATTGTACAATTTAATAAATATTGCAGAAGTTTATAGATCTTTTTGAAGTCCTTTTCAGTACAAACATCAGCCCAAAAGGCCAAGTTTCAAGGTTTGCTTTTAAATCTATTTTATTTGTTTGCAGTTTGAACACAGCCATTTAATTGAGATGAGTTTGCAGTAAGTTGAAGTGGGTGAATTCTAATTAAGCTAATTGAAAGGAGTTCACTCTGACATTGCAAAAAAACTTAAGATACATTCATATTGCTGTATATAAGCTCTACAGTTGCAGAAATCATGCTACCAAGTCTTAATGACATAAGACCAAGACTATGATAAGCTAAGAAGCAGCCCAAGGCCTTCCACCATAAGCAGAGACTTACAACACCGCAACTTCAAGAAATCTTACTTTTCTGCTAAAGTATCTTCGTATTTACTGTCAATTTTTTCCTAGGCAGGTTTAGAATTATTCAATTCTCAAGTTTCAGCTTTGCTGGTATCACTAGTATGCTACTCCCAAAATCATAACAATCATCTCTAGCAATTTTCTGATTTCATAGTCCCCAAGATGCTAAACAGAAATACTATCATATCATCCTAAAAGAGTTTTCACTAAACATCAATAGTGCTTGTTAAAACAGCAATAAGGCAAGGCATATAAAGAAACCTGTGTGTCAAACACAATATTATTGACCACTCACAGCAAGACATAAAGGCAGCTCACATACATTTCATGTCATTTTTCCCCCTCACTTTCCTACTAAATGAATCAGCAGAGCTGCTGCTATCCTGGTAGGTTTGGTGAACCACCAGTTGCCATGGTCTTTTAACAAGAATCCTGGAATCAATGACAGCATTGAACTCACTTCAGTATGTTTGCTTTCCAGATCATGCAAATAACGAATTCTGCTTCAGTTTACACCACATGATATCTAACCCCAATAACACAGCAAGAAACACTGAAACAGACCACACTAAGTGCTGCATTTTTCCAGAATACTATGGGTCCGTTTGAATATAGCTGAAAACTGAAAAACACTATAGCAAAATAATTTTTTAATGTGTGAAAAACACTGTTGCTAGAAGGGGAACAGTGTGAACGCGATCAGGCTAAAGTAGAATCTTGAGAGAATTATGTTGATGGAGGAAATTAGCTGGAGACAAAAATCTAGGCTGCTTTGTTTGAAGGAAGGGGATAAAAATATGAAGTTCTTTCATAAGACTTGCAAACTCTCATCGCCGCAACAACACCATAGGGCGATTCGTGGTAAATATGGAGGAGATAAACAATCAGGATACCATCAAGGAAAAGATAGTGGAGTTTTATAAGGCTCTGTATTCGGAATCAAGTATCCGTAGGCCCTTGCTAGATGGGATGGAATTTTCTATTTTGGAAGAAGAAATGTTTTGCTGGCTGGAAAGATGTTTTTCAGAGGATGAGGTGTTTGAGGTGGTATCCAATATGAATGGGATAAAGCTCCAAGTCTGGATGGGTTCATGATGTCTTTTTTCAATCCTGTTGGGGTATTCTAAAGGAAGATGTTATGAAGATATTTCATTATCTCCATGCTCACGGTAATTTTGAAAAGAGTCTTAATTCTACATTCATTACCCTCATTCCAAACAAGCCTGGGGCAGTGGAGATAAAGGATTTCCGGCCAATTAATTTGATTTCTGGGGTCTACAAGATCCTGGCAAAAGTTTTGGCTAATAGGCTTGAAAAGGTACTTCATAAAGTGGTGTCTGAACCTCAAAATGCCTTTGTCAAAGAGCGACAAATATTGGATTTTTTTTTTGACTGAAATATTGAATTCAGTGCTGATTGGAAATGAATGTTTAGACAGCCACCTTAAATCTGGAATTCCTGGGGTTTTGTGTAAGTTGGATTTGGAGAAAGCATATGATCATGTGCATTGGAATTTCCTGTTGTACGTGCTTCGAAGGTGTGGGCTTGGTTCTAGATGGAGGCAGTGGATTTTTTCATGTATTTCCACAGTTCGTTTTTCTGTGCTTGTTAACGGTAGTCCGGCTGGTTTCTTTCATAGTTCACGAGGTTTGAGACAGGGGGAGCCTTTATCCCCTCCCTTGTTTGTGATTGTTATGGAGGCCCTCAGCTGGATGTTTGAGAGAGCTAGAATTGGAAACTTTGTCTCAGGTTTTTCAGTGGGTGGAAATTCTAGGGGCCAGTTTGAGATCTCTCATCTTCTCTTAGCAGATGATACTTTGATTTTTTGTGGAGCGGATCCAGAGCAAATTTGGCATTTGAAGGCAGTCTTTGTCTGGTTTCAGATTGTATCTTTGGGGAAATCTGAACTGGTTCTAGTTGGAGATGTACAGAATGTTGAAACATTGGCTGGTATTTTAAGATGTAAAGTGGCATCATTACACGACTTATTTGGGGCTTCCTTTATGTGCTACTTTCAAGGCAAAACCTAATTGGACTGGTGTGCTGGAGAAAATGGAGAGGCGGTTGGCTGGGTGGAAAAGATTGTATCTTTCTAGGGGGGGCTAAATCACTTTATTGAAGAGCACCTTACCCAGCCTGCTTACATTCTACCTATCTCTGTTTCCTATTCCAGTTAGTGTTGCTAGATGTATTGAAAAATTACAAAGGGATTTTCTGTGGGGTGGATTAGGAGATGAGTTTAAGTATCATTTGGTTACATGGAAGACTATTTGTGTACCAATTCCAAATGGGGGATTGGGTGTGCGTAATTTGGTTTTGTTTAATAAGTCTCTTTTGGGGAATGATTGTGGGGATATGCTATGGAAAGGACTGCCTTGTGGAGAAGGGCAATAGAAACAAAATATGGTAGCATGTGGAGGGGGGGGGGGGGGGGGGGGTTCTTGTAGCATGCAGGGGCCTTACGGGGTTGGTTTATGGAATTATATCAGAAAGGGGTGGGATGACTTTTATCCTTTTATCATCTTTAAGGAGGGGGATGGTTCTTGTATTAAATTTTGGTGTGATCCATCATGCAAGGGGCTTCCTTTGAAAAATATCTTCCCAGAACTTAACAATATTGCTATTAACAAGGATGCTTCAGTGGCTGAGTTGTTGTTGTTGTCCTCAGAGGCAAACTACCATTGGAATATCAGATTTACTTGACCGGTTCAAGAATGGGAGCTGGAGCCAGTTGTATCAGTTATGAACCTTATTTATTCTGGATCTTGGAGAAGGAATGGGGTGGATAAAATTTGTTGGAAACTCTCTACTAGGGGTGTTTTTGATGTTTGTTCTCATTATAGGGCCTTACAACCCTCAAATCCAAATTCTTTTCAATGGAAACCGTTGTGGAAATCAAAAGTGCCTCAAACGGTTAGTTTCTTTATTTGGACAACAGCTTTGGGGGAAATTTTAACCACTGATAATTTAAGGAGGCACAAAAGTGGTGGCGGTGGATTGGTGTTGTATGTGCAAGAGGAATGGGGAGACTACTGTTCACTTACTCCTACACTGCCCAGTATCTTAAGAGTAGTGGAATATGGTGTGTTCACTATTTGGGTTGGGTCATGCCACGTAGTGTTGTGGAACTAATGGCATGTTGGTCAAACAAGTTCAACAGACTCAGATCTAAGGCGGTTTGGAGAATGATCCCTCATTGTTTTATGCGGGTCATTTGGAGGGAAAGAATACAGGTACCTTTGACAGGAATGAAAGATTGATTCATGAGTTGAAGCTTCTCTTTTTTCAGACTTTGTTTGATTGGGCAAGTGCTATGGGTATTTTCACTTTTATTTCTTTACTTGATATGCTTGATTTTTGTACTTTCATTGTTACTTAGTTTTTTTTCCCCTGTTGCTTCTAGCACACAGCCTGTGTGCTTTTTTTCCCCCCCTCTGTACCTTCTCTTCTTCTTTCAATGAAGCTATTACTTATATAAAAAAAAAATACTGAATGGACGGAGTTCACAAGCAAATCCACTTTAAGTAATTAGAGCTACATATGACTTCACCTGCCCCACTTATCATGTATTGAAATGGAAACACTTACGAGAATTTATGTTTGAACCAGGATGGTGAAGAAGCTCGAGCTCTTCAACCTGACTGCTGTTGCTTTGCCACAAAGCAATATAACTATTCGCAAATTCACATGTGTTCCAGCTGGCTATCTTGTGACAAGTGAAATAACTTCTATTTTGGGAATCTCGTTCACTTGGATTTGATTGGAGGATGAATAAAATTTTCTGCATTACATTGCAAAATTTGATAGTAGTTCTCCCCTTAAAGAAAAGTATATTTCTTTGGATAGGAATATGGGTCCCTCCCATAGGGAAAGGTAGAGCTTCCCTATCCGACTAATTAAACTCATGTTCCAAAATGTCACCAATTGCTTAGACATTCTCAACCTAGACCTCCAAAAGCTGGACCTTCAGCCAATACTTCTCATTCATCACAACCCCCAACCAACTAAGGGCAAGCTCTATTTACTGATACCTTCAACAAATTTTCTTTTCTGGTTGGGAGAGAGATAATTATTCCTATCCCACCCCCACATCTATCAATAAGTAGTTCAAACGTTAGAAAGGCCACCTATTGTGTACTAACTAGTAGTTTAGGCCAGGTTCAAATGGTTTACCAGACCTAGCCTGTGATTTTTTTGGTTTGAAAATAGCTCAAATCAAAGAATCAACCAGACCCATTTCCCTAGAACAAATCATCTCAACTACAAAATATATCATCTCCTGATCCTAAATTTCTTGTAGGTATTGTATCAACCAATTCAGCCACAATGAAGGAATTTGATTCCAGAGACTGGGTATGCTCCAAATAATTTTCCGTGATTCCATTTAATTACACATAATGCAATACTCAGACACAACAAAAGGCATGCAGAAGCATAGAATGCTCGGAGATAATAACAAAAAAGATATATTTGATATAAATGATAAATAAGCATGATGAATGCATGCAGGGGATTGAATCATGACAGAAAGATAAATTTTGACGGACTCAGCGCACTGAAAATATGGTCAATTGTTTTTTATTTGAAATTTTGTTCTGCACAACAACAAAATAAAGAACTCCAATAATTGGAATTTGCATCCTTCGGTGGGTAGTGAGAACTGAGACCTAACCTTCAAACACTTCAAAGAAGGAACAGAGGAAACAAGAAACTAGTAGCCAACATATACTGCAGCATTCACTATGTAACAGTCATCATTCTTGTCGCCCATTTCTTCCACATGAACACCACTTGAGCATATAAGTCCACCATCCACAACTTCAAATTTCACAATTTTCCCACTGGAATTACACGAGAAAATAAGACAGGAAGTCAAAAAACGATCATTTTAAATGATCTTTTCAAAAGATCATTTTTCAAAAAATGATCTTTTATTTAACCAGCGTCAATGTCTATGTCGGACGGACATGGCTAAAATGGCCTCATACCTGTACCTGTACTTGTGTGGGTACCCATGCAACTTAGGCATTCAATTTATTTGAACTCTTGGTTTGTACTTTAGACAACATTTCACGGGCGTCATTGTACTTCTTTGCTATTTATTATTGCCTTCAAATCAATTTTAGATATGTTTTCAAGCATTTTATTAATTTTGAAACCTAAAATAAACATATTATGTCCAAAAACATTTAAAAAATACCTAAAAAAATTTAAAATGCCATACCCCCGTACCCGTACCCATACGATCATACCCGCATTGGTACCGGTGCAACTTAGGTCAACGTCACTGCACTGTAACCAGAAACTGTGCCACAGATAAACTCAATGACGGATAAACTAGTCCTTATCCTAGTTTGTGATGAGATTTTTGTATCCCAGATCAGTGCTGCAACTAGTCACTGACTTCATCTAAGAGCTGCAGATTATCTTTAAGCTTGGCGTATATTATTTCACACCAATCAGTACATCTTTGTTTCAACTTTTGTTATGTCAAAAAGTATGGTTGCCTTCTTAATTGGAGCATCTTCATTATATTCTGCTCATATACAAATTCAAATTACAGAGACAAGTAGGAAAAAAATGGATATACTTGAAATGAAAATAGTACGAGCATTTTCTCAAAGAGAGGTAGATAGACCTTGATAGTGGACAGAAAAGAGAATTTGCAGTGTCAGGAAGCAATATTGATGGTAGACAGACCTTTTGTTTCATTTTATTAATTATATATTTATCCTTATTTCAGAGAGAGGAGGTGCATGGACATTCTGTGTATAACAATTAAGATGCACTGATAATGACAGACAGCCAGATACTCACTAAGGAAAGACAGACTTGACCCTCTCAATATCCAAGGATTGCTGGAGAGAATGAGGGACTCCCAGCTTAATCTGTAGTTTCATCTGATCGGATGTAACACCTGGAATGGACCCTGCACCAATTCCATCTCAGAAAATGAGACAATTTCCACAAAGAAATAGTTAAATGCATATCCTTAGCAACAAGTAAAAATAAAGTCCTCACATTTCAATAGGACCAGAAAACACCTCTCTCTCTCTCTCTCTCTCTCTCTCTCTCTCTCTCTCTCTCTCATATATTCGCAGTTTTCTCATTGAAGCTAGCCAAAATTTCCCAAACTATAACAACAAACATAGAAAACTAACCAAAATACATAGAAACAAGAACAGATATCTATAAAAAAAATTCACAAAATAAGCAAAAGTAATAGAATTTCAAGAATGCAGAATGCAAACTATATCAAGATGGAAAACATTAATCTTGTTTCATAACCCCACTCTATAAAAAGTCAAAATTTCCACAATAGCACAAAAACCTCAAACCTATCAAATCCATACCACAACCATAATAAACACCACATATAATACATAGACACTAAAATCTCTGAAAACCTCTACGAAATGCCGGAATCGAGTTGGAAGAGATGGCATCCCTGCATGCCCGCATAGCCGCAGCCGTAATGTCTTGCCTGTTACATTACAATTCATCAACTTGTTAACTCTCTGTTTTTTTTTTCAATAAAAATACACCAATCCTACCATTCAATATGAAAATTTGGCAACTGGGTGTTCATCAATAACTGGGATAGTAATTGAGAGAAAGAGTCAAAAGGGCATCACAAAATTCATCTTGATAATTATTTTTCCACATAAAAATTCACCAATCCTACGATTCAATATTAAAATTTGACAAATGGGTGTTCATCAAAAACTAGCAGAGTACTAGAGAAAAGGGCAAATGGGCATGGAGTACGTACCCATGTTGATCGTAGCCCACACCCATTTCCACGAACAAGAGATTCATGGGTGGGCAAGAGCCGCTGCTGCTTGTGCTAGTGCTGGTGGTGGTGGTGGTGGTACTTTGGTCGGCTTCCATGGCTGCCGATGTGGCTATGGATTGAGGAGTTGGAGGAGCTTGGAGTCGGAATCGGAGAGACGATGGGTTTGTGAGACGGAGAAATGGGATATTCTTATTATTGGAAGTGTAATTAGTGAGCGAACGAACTTGAAATGGGAAATTTAGGAGTAAGCAGGAGGAGTTGGAAGTCATCTCCTTTGCCAACGAATATAGGTAGAATTTGGGATGGGATGTGCATTATAATTTCAAATTCATTCCATTGATAATTAAAATTTGTTTTTATTTCAAATTTATTAATTTGATTTATTTTATACTTCGAGACTTAATTTTGTTGAAATGTAAATATTAACCCCTTTTTTTTTTTTATTATCTGTAAAATTTTATTTACTAAACACCAACAAAATTACGGAGAGGGATAATAAACTCAAAAAGAAGGAGGGTCCAAACTTACATTAAAAGACCCAAAAACATTGTTCAAAAAGGACCATTTGGCCAAAGAGTAAGTTGCTTTATTTGCGTCTTTAGGGATCCAGATAACACAACAGCCAGAGGTAAGCAGAATAAAATTGAGAAATTCACTGCAAATATTAACCCCTTATGTTTAAAATAACGGACCGGTTGAAATGCTGTCAAGACCAACTCCAAAGGTGGAATTGGAAGGTCTTTGGTAATGTGAATAACATTTTGAAGCATAAGAGAAATCAACTCTAACACCTGGAAGCCATTGATGGTATTATTGACAAAGCTGAGGATATCAAGTGGCTGAAGAAGGAAATTAATGAGGTACTAATAAGGGAGGAAATTATGTGGAAGCAGAGGTCTAGAGCATCGTGGCTGAAGTGGAGCGACCGAAATACGAAATTTTTTCATGCCTCAGCTAGTCAAAGGAGAAGGAAAAACCGCATTGAGGGATTGCAAAACCTGAATGGGGTATGGACTGAGGATCAAGAAGGCATTGACACCATAATCTTAGAATACTTTGCCAAAATATTTAAGTCGGACAACCCTCCCAACGGTGGCACAAGTTTGGACGCGATATCTCCGGGAGTTCTGCATGAGATATGAACAAAGAACTCTTCCTGAATTTAAGGCGGAGGAGGTGTGGAAAGCCTTGAAACAGATGCATCCTACAAAGGCCCACGCCAGACGGTATGTCACCCATCTTCTTTCATCAGTATTGGGATATTGTTGGGCCTAATGTTATTAGTTTTGTGTTGGAAGTCTTAAATTCTACTGTGCTGCCTTGTGAACTTAATGAAACCTATATATGTCTTATTCCGAAAGTTGCTTCCCCCCAGAAAATGACTGAGTTCAGGCCTATAAGCTTATGTAATGTGGTGTATAAAACTATCTCCAAAGTTTTGGCGAATAGGCTAAAGCGGATCCTAAGGGAGGTGATAGATGAATCTCAAAGTTCTTTCGTGCCTGGTAGATCAATAACAGATAATGTGCTTGTGGCATTCGAAACAATGCATTGTATTGATCAAAGAAAAAAAGGCAAGGAAGTGTTAATGGCAGTGAAACTTGACATGAGTAAGGCCTACGATAGGGTTGAATGGTCATACCTTGAAGCTGTAATGAGGAGAATGGGGTTCCATGAGAAGTGGATTGCACTAATGATGATGTGTGTCAGTACGGTGACATATTCAGTGTTAATCAATGAGGAGCCAAAAGGAAAAATTGTCCCATCGAGAGGTTTGAGGCAAGGCGACCCAATTTCGCCGTATTTATTCCTGCTGTGTGCGGAGGGGCTGTAGGCAATGCTGAAAAAAGAGGAGAAAGATGGGCATATCAAAGGGGTGGCAGTGAGTAGAGGGGCACCGAGTATCTCACACTTGTTATTTGCGGACGATAGCATCATTTTTTGTAGAGCTTCGGTGACAGAGTGTGGTTGGGTGCTGAAGGTATTGGAGGATTATGAGCGTGATTCGGGGCAAAAGTTTAATAAGGAAAAAACCTCCTTATATTTCAGCAAGAATACGGATAGGGAGGTGCAAGACCACATTAAGGAAGTGTTCGGGGCGGAGATTGTTAGGCATCATGAGAAGTACCTTGGGCTGCCTCCACTAGTAGGTAGGGGGAAAAGGAAAGCTTTTAACCGGATTAAAGACCAAGTGGGACAAAAAATTGCTGGGTGGAAAGGCAAATTGTTGTCCAATGCAGGCCGAGAAGTCCTTATCAAAGCCGTTGCACAAGCCACTCCCACATACACAATGAGTGTGTTCAAGTTGCCCGAGTCACTATGTAAGGACCTAAACTCGTTGATGGGCAATTTTTGGTGGGGCCAGAAGGAGAAGGAGAGGAAAATGGCTTGGGTTTCTTAGGAGAAATTATGTACGACAAAGGCTGAGGGGGGCTTGGGCTTTAGGGATCTAAAGGCCTTCAACTTAGCGCTCTTAGCTAAACAAGGATGGAGAATCTTGAAAAATCCAAATTCTTTGGTGCATAGAGTGTACAAGGCAAAATACTTTGCAAAGGCTTCTTTCCTACATGCTCAGCTGGGTCGAAGACCCTTCTATGCTTGGCGGAGCATAATGGCAGCAAAAGAAATTATTGTATAGGGATCTCGGTGGAATATTGGGAATGGACAACAGGTAAATATCTGGGATGATAAGTGGATCCCAAGACCAGAATCATTCAAAGTATTTAGCCCAAGGCAGCCCCATCAAGAAGCAGTGCTCGTCTTGGATCTGATTGATGTTGATCGAAGATGTTGGGATATTGCTAAGGTCAGGCGTTCTTTTTTCCCTCAGGAAGCAGAAGTTGTGTTGGGAATCCCGGTAAGCTCTCGTTTGCCTGAAGATTCTTTCATATGGGCATGGACCAAACACGAAATGTTTACAGTAAAGAGTGCTTATGTGGTCGCGCAAAAATGGTTGAAAGAAAGGAACTCCCGACCTGCCATTGGTGGTAGCTCAGATAGTTCAAAGATGAGGTCCATCTGGAAGGTAATTTGGCAGCTGAGTTGTCCAAATAAAATAAAGCATTTTATGTGGAGAGCTTGCAAAAATATCCTCCCCACAAAGAATCGGCTTATGTATAGGGGAGTAGGGTGTGAAGATCAATGTGCTCTGTGTGGTCAAAGCGAGACTTCGGGCCATGTCCTATGGGGCTGCCAGTTTGCAAAAGACATATGGAATGGAACTAAAATTAAACTCCCATGGTTACAAGGCCCACAAGGCGAGTTCATCGACGTTGTATGGGAGATAATGGAATCCCACCCGAAGGTTGATTGGACTAAATTCGCTGTGACTGCGTGGAGCTTATGGAGTAATAGAAACTTGGTTTCTTATGAGGGAAAATGTAAAAATAAAGAGGACTTGATCAGGTCTGTGGCTGACTATGTAGAAGAAATTAAGCAGGAGGAACAACCACAGTTGAGGCTCCCTTCAAAGTCCATCCGTCCATGGCTCCCTCCTAGGCAAGAATGGTATAAAATTAACACAGATGGTGCTGTTTTCGGTGAGTTTGGAAGGCTGCGGTACTGGTGTGGTGATAAGGAATGAAGATGGTCTAATTATGGGAGCAATGAGTAAAAAATGGGAGCTACCCCTGGGTGCATTAGAGATTGAAGCTAAAGCGGTAGAAGAGGGGGTTCGGCTTGCTTGGGATCTTGGCCTTAAACAAATTATCATTGAGAGTGATTCTCAAATAGTGGTTAACTCAATTCGGGACCATCACTTAGCACCGAGTAGCATCCAAAAGGTCATAGAGGGCTTAATTGTGGATCTTCGAAGTTTTGAAGAGTGGAAAGTTTCTCATATTTGCAGAAGGTCAAATTCTGCAGCTCACATTATGGCAAGGCATGCCAAATTTGTAATAGATAGGGTCATATGGGTGGAGGATACCCCACCTATAATTGCTGCACAAGTGCAGCATGATGTTCTCTATATGACTTCTTTTCGTATTAATTGAAATCTTAAGTTGAGAATCAAAAAAAAAAAAAAAAATGTTGAAGGAAATGGAGTTTTTTTTTTTTTTTTTTTTTTTTTTTTTTATTTTTATATATATATGAGGAAAATAGAAATATTAACCTTTATTAAAAAAGTGCTAAAGGAAAATGAATGATATAAAGTCCTCCCATTGCGCGTGTACAGGTCTAGTCAGGATTAACCGCAAATGAATTAAAACATAATTTATAACTAATGACCCAAAACCATTGTCGTAAGGGAGACCAACTACGCCTTTTATCCAATCCTCAAGGATTGACAGCAAAGTAGAGGACAATGGTTGATGACTATTCAAATGGTGCGACACTCACATGGCCAAATGGAATCCACACGTAATAGAAGATACCCACAACAAAATGGTCACTTAAATACCCACAACAAAGAAAGATCCACAAAGGGGTGCCGATATCGTATTTTGTCTGATCGCGATTAACATGCCAAAATGGTGATTTAAATCTCAAAAAAAGGGTGAAAACCATGAATTTTGAAAACCAAAAGTTGGAAACAATGTGAAAAAATCCTACTTACGCTAGTTGGGCAACAAAACAAACAATTTTTTGGCAAATATTGACCAATGTGGACCAAACTAGTCAAAATGTTGACTTTTGGATCTGATAGTCCAATCAAGGTTAATTTTGGACCATCTTGAAGATTATGGAATTTCCTTCGAAGCGACAATTCACATGCCAAAATCAAAGTTAAAACAGATGAGATATGAAGAAAATACCAAAATCCTTATTAAATGTAGACTAAACTACATATTTGGTCCATATTCTTTACACCATATTTTAATTTGATCTCTAACATTTCAATTATGTCAATTTGGTCCCTAATGTTTCAGTGCCAAGTCAATTTAGTCCCTACTATTATCTCTTGGATAAAAATTACTGACATGGCAAACGGCTAAAACAAAAATATAGTTTATTGCTACATTAATGGCCAAGTAGACTAACATGCAACATAATATTATTTTTTTTTATTAAAAAAAAAAAGATAAGTGAGTAATTTATGGGATCAAAATCCCTAACTCACGAATGAAATTATTACCCACGTTTGTTATTGAAAATTTGAAATCCCTAGTCGCACTAGAGCACAAAGAGGGAGATAGTCTTTTTTTTTTTTTCGTTAAACTCACACGCCACAAGCAATATTGCATGCGGTAGTTACTTGCGCGGAGTGAGTTATAAGGAGAAACACACACACAACTACTTGATGTGGGATCGTATAAAGGCAATCCCCAGAGGGAGATAGTCTTGACACTGACAGTGAGAGCGGCAACCTTAGTAATGACGACAAGAAGATTGGAAGGTGGAGACCCATGAGTTTGAGAAGATTTTGTAAAATCTTAGGTGGTGGGTGCAGACTTCTTCTATAGCAAGTGAAGCTCGTCAATAGTTTGAGTCTTAATAGGAGCCGCGCTATCATCGACTCATCGTTCCAAACTTGAAATATTTATGTTATTCTTGTCAAGATATTTAACTGAATATCTTGACAAAAGAATAACATACATATTGTGGGATTGGCTCAAGGGTTGGTAGTGTGTGCTGCAACTTAAATAATGCTCTCAAGTGCAAGATTGTGGCGAAATAATAACTCGAAAAATCTGAAGTTGAATACACAAGGAAAAGGGAATTGATTAGCAAACCACAATAGAATAAAACTAAAATAATAAACTTTAACTGAAGAGATTTTTTATAGTTTAGTAAAGGTAATTTAAATTGAGAAAAAATAACAATATATTAAAGTGCTAAGGTTTAGAGATCCACACACAACACATCTATTGGCAGCCTTAATAATATTTATTTTATAACTCAACTAAAATTCATACGAAAGATGATCTTAGTCGGGTGATTTAAGAATAAAAACTCAAGAATTAATTGTCTAAGGTAGTTTCATGCAATTGATTGATTTTAGGCAAAACAAAACTAGTGAATTAGTTCGCAGGGAATACTACGCATTTAATGTGCCTGAAGTCTACGATAAATCAAAGGATTATACAGAACTAAACACTTTTCTATATGAGTAAAAAAATAAAAAACATAAGCATTAAAACCAATAAATAATTGTTAAGAACATACCAATAAACGGTTGGGTTTCACCCCTTGCCTTAGCAAGGCTTCTAGCAAGCCATAATACAAATAAAATTCTAAAAACTGTAAAAAAACTTTAAGAAAATCTAAATTATGTTCTATAGGAACTCTCCTCTGAATTTTTCCCTAAAGAACCTTTAAATAGGTCAAAAAATCATATTACAAGTTGAATGCCTGTTTGGAGAAAATCTCAGGTTTTTAGGCTTCAATTAACCGAATTTTTTGGCCTATTTAACTTCAGAATTCAGACTTTTAGTAAACTACAAAGTTGTAGCCCTATAAGTTAGCTTTCCAGCTCAACTTGAATCATCTCGATTGGACATCTGAGCCAAACGTTATGCTCTAAATACTAACTGGTACGCAAGCTAGAATCTTAATCCGAATTGGGCTTGGATTAGGTGCAAATTTCCTTTGATTCCTTGCTCTAATTAGACTTGAATTTAATTGGGTTGGCCTTCTTTGACTTCATCATGACCCTTGTAAAATTAAAATCCATTTGCTTTTTTCTTTACACAAATCCACTTATTTAATTTCATTATCCTACAAAAGACAAAGTCACGCATTAAAATTCAATTAAGCACAAAATTGATTATTTAGCATTATTCCAAAATCAACTATAAAATGCATAAATTAGCTCAAAATAAGTATAATAATACTTTTCTAATAATTATATAAATATGCAAAATTATGCTATTATCTGCGTGAATCAAGCTTATTCATTGGAAGTGTTTAGTTAGTTTTAGTATTTATATTATATTTTTCAATTTGATTTCTATCAGGTCTTTCACTTAGGAGTGTAGTGGGCAACCAATTAAGTCTTTATTTTATCTTTCAAACGTTGTGGAGTCCTTTTTTATTTTATCTAGGAATTAGCAAAAATTTTGGTTGTCAAAAATGGTGAAGCTCTGTTGCGTTGTTCAGGATCAAAGAAACGGAAAGGCCCCCCCCAAAAAAAAAAAAACATAAGTAAGAGAAAGAGGCTACACCAAAGATTGTGAGCTTGAAACGAAAATGGAGAAAGAAAAGAAAAATACTACGGGTAAATGAAATAGAAATATAAATAGATCTAGCTAGTGACTATGACGTGGCAGGTTATGTGGCAAAAAAAAACAATATTTTAATAACACCGTTAATCACGTCAAATATTTTTATCCACCAAATTCTGCTGCAGACTTCATCTTCTCCTCATATCTGAAAGTAAAGAACCCATATCCATTTGCATCCAAATGTTTCAGCGATGTATAAGTATATCAAAGGTTGAATTGGTTTGATTCTCTCTGTTCAGTTGTTGGTAATCTAGATCCTTTGCATTTCTTTAGATCCAAACACAAACAAAGTTTGCCAGGTCTTTCTAAGATCTTGATGTGTTTAATTTTGAGTTTTTTTTTTTTAATTCATTTTTAATTTTTCTGTAAAAAAAAAAAATCAGTTTAGAATTGTAGGTTTTTTTTCTCTACGTAGCTTTTTATTAATTATAAAAATTTTGATTTGGTACTTTTTAATATTATTTTATATGCCACGTAAGCTTTAAGTGTGCTAATAGTGCACATCATTTGCCACGTAGGCATTTTCGTTACTGAATAAATGGTAGAGATTAAATTGATTGCAATTTGAAAATAACAGGAACCAAATTAACTGCTACAAAAATGTAGAAATCAAATTGACTGTATCCTCAACATATAGGGAACAAAATGGTGTTTTCGCCAAAAAAAAAAAAAACTAGAGAAGCCCTTTTTAGGCCTTTTTCCACCCCAAAAAAAAAAATTCAAAGGAAAATTTCATGGGTTTTGGAAAAAATTTTGCAGAAAAAAGATTTCAATGAGATTTTTTAAAAGGAACTTTCTCCTTGAAAATATTTTAGTAAAGAAAATTTGAAAATTTATGTGTTTTAGGAACACTTTTGGAAACAAACAATACTTTTGAAAAACCTTTTTTACTTTTTGAAAACAAGTTTGGAAATCACTTAGAAAAATACTTTTGGATCAAGCCTTTAAGTGTGCCAACAATGCATATCGTTTGCCACGTAGGCATTTTTCGTTAATGAATAAATGATAGAGACCAAATTGATTACAATTTGAAAATAACATGGACTAAATTGACTGCTACCAAAATGTAGGAACCAAATCGACTGTGATCTCAAAATGTAGGGAACAAAATGGTGTTTTTGCCACCAAAAAAAAAAAAGTCATAAGGAAAATTTCATGGGTTTTGGAAAAAATTTTGTAGGGAAAAGATTTCAATGAGATTTTTTAAAAGAAACTTTCTCCTTGAAATATATTTTAGTAAAGAAAATTTGAAAATTTATGTGTTTTATGAACACTTTTTGGATACACGGTAGGAAACAAACAATACTTTTGAAAAACCTTTTTACTTTTTGAAAACAAGTTTGGAAATCACTTTGAAAGATACTTTTGGATCAAGCCTTTTAATGTAGGAAAATTATGATTTAAAAGTTGGTTGTGTTGATCCATTTATTTCTTGTTTGATTGAATTTATTTAAAAACATCCGTTTATGTTTTTATTTTGAAAAAAATTTAGGTACATCCGTTTAGCTCATTAGGTGTTTTAGGAGAAATTATAAGGTCCACATGGTGGACAAGTGACGTAATCCACAATTTCACTAAAAGACTCACACTTATTTAAATTGCTGAGTTAATTTTTTTTTTTAAACATAAACTAATTATTGACTCAGCAATTTTAAACAAGTAGAAGTTTTTTAGTGGAATGATGGACAAATGACGTGGTCCACCAGAAGACTGTATAATTTCTCGTATTTAGACTTCCTTAATAAATTCAATAAGGTGATTGCATTGATCAATGAGCCACATGGTTGAGTTTATTGTCTTTAGAAAAATATTAACGTTATTTATATTTCATTAGTTACTATAGTCAAGTGATTGAATTTAATTGGAGAATCTAAGGTATAAGAATTAAGTTACATCGAAATTGTACCTAAGTTTTATTTTGGGTCATAAACTTCAAATTTGGTCATCTCTTATCAAGAGTTTTACAACTTAATTGGTTAGCACTTGCACTTCTTAGTGTTTCAAACAAAGATATTTAAAGTTCAAATTTCATCAATCCAAATTATCGAATTATCAAATAAATTGTCATCTTTTCAAAAACCAAACGTATGTTATTTGTTTATTTTATTAGTGTCCATATTTTTACATTACAAGTAGAAGTACATGAATATTCACAGCCAAAACAAATTTAACATACGTATAGTAGTGAAAGAGAGAGAAATTCTTATTCTTATAGGTGACTTGATCTGTCACCATTGGGGTGCCTAAACAGTTGGATAGGAAGCCATCGAGCTAAGGCCACAAAGACCTCCTCCAACACCAGAGTCTCTTTGAATCCTCATATAGCCACCCTCACCCCAATCGGGCCCCCATTGATTCTTCATTAACCAATACTTGATACCATCATCACTCGTTCCATACCCAACTGCAGTAACGGCATGGTTTAAATCGGTCCCACACTGTCCTGTGAAAACGCCGCTTTCATAATGTTGAAAATCTGGACTAGACGAAATGCCAATTGAAACTGGCTGGGTGGCCACTGCTTGAAGT
The DNA here is from genome assembly GCF_040712315.1 of Castanea sativa. Lineage (NCBI taxonomy): Eukaryota > Viridiplantae > Streptophyta > Magnoliopsida > Fagales > Fagaceae > Castanea > Castanea sativa. The sequence goes on along the minus strand of NC_134017.1, from coordinate 45,462,564 downwards.
AATTGTGCCTCATCACCGGGACTTATACTTAAAATTTCAGTTATCTGAGCTGAAATAGTAGATGCCTCTTGCTGGTCACAAGTTCCATCAGCTTCCTGATATGGGTAAGTTTCTTCAGTGGCTATTCCGTTATTTTGTAGTATATAGCGAAAGGCATTATTCATGTTACCACCTCCGCAGCCAACATTGCCATTTTTTGAACAGTCCACTAGTTGTTGCTCAGACAAAGAAATCAAGTTGCCAGTTTTGATTTGGATGGCCCCTTCTATTGCTGCCGTTGCTGAAAAGGCCCAGCAAGCTCCTGCGTGCATAAGAATCAACAATAATAAGTGAACTATTTTTATGATAACAATAAGTACGGGACTGAAGAGTGTTGGATACTATGATCCTCTTACCGCAAGTGCCTTGGTTCTTTACGTCGGTAACAGCCCCTCTCTCTCTCCAATCCATAGTTCCTGGAAGTTCTTCGGTAAGGGCTTCGTACCTAAACCTTGTTGCATTGAGAGAACTTGGTTGGGTAGAAATCTTGAATCCAGTATAATAGGCAAGAAATTCTTCACTTGTTAAGTCCGAAAATTTATTGACGCCTAGCTTAAAAGTGCGATTCCCACCATTATTAAATTTATCAATATATTCCAAGTTGTCCTTAAATATATTGAAACGCTTTTCTTTCTCTACACTGTTAATGTATTTGCGTCCATGCTGAGCCATCCATTGTTCATATCTCTCGTAAAGGGGGGCATCAGGAAAATTGCGGGACATGGCTCCAGATATAAAAGTCTCTAGAATGAAAAACGTGATTGCGATAAGTTTTTTTTGCTGTATTAAGGCCATGTTTTTTACAAATCAAAAACCGTTCTTTGTCAATGGCTTTGGAAGATTGACAAATGGCAAGGAAGAAAGGATACATTTTCCCTATACATATAGGAGATGGGCATCCTCATCGTGATGTGCATCTTGAGAAGTAAAGCAACCCCTTTTTTTAGTGTATTAGGCAAGTTAAAGATGACATTAACAGTTAATTTTAGCATATCAAACAGACTGTTGTGATAATGCTGACTATAACGCGTGATGAGCTACTATTCTTAGCGGATAGTAAGAATAGATTCCCAAGTTTTGCCGACTAGTGATTATTAAGATCTTTTAGAGTTTTTAGGTGACTTTTAAATAGTCAATTTGGCTTTCATTAGCTGTAGTTGATTATTAAGACCTTTTAGAGTTTTTAGGTGACTTTTAAATAGTCAATTTGGCTTTCATTAGCTGTAGTCAATTTTTTTATTAAAAAAACATTATATTTGACTTGGTATTTTGGAAAATGTTTCTCGAAAACATATTATTTTAATTTTTGTTATTTTAAGAAGATTCTTTAAGTAGTAAATATAACATATAAAGACACCACTTAAACCAAAAGGTTTATATTATATTAGCTACTTAAAGAATATTCTTAAGATATTTATCTCTCAACACTTTTAAATATAATATGCTCTAAAATTATCCTTGGCTTTTATGCACATGCAACTATATTTGGAGTTGGAGAAAATAATGCAAATGATATAAAACAATACTAAGGTGGCGTTTGGATCTGCATTTTGTGTTTTTTTTTTTTTTTTAAGCCTTGATTTTTTATTTTTCTGTGAGTGCACTGTTCACACCAGTAAAATAAGCGGTGAATAGCGCACACCAATGGGTCCCGTGCACTGTTCACGGGGCTTACAAACCTTACTTTTCAGCATCTTTTTCATTAAAAATGGGTCACACGGCACTATTCACACATTTAAAAATTATTTTGCTACAGTATTTTTAGTTTTTAGTTTTCAACAAAATAAACTGTATCCAAACCAATTCTAACTCTATTTAAATTAATAACTTGTTGTTACCTGATGTGATTGGCATATTGGAGTACATTGGAGCCATTTAGTAGATCAATAGAAAAGGTTGTCCAACAAAGATTAGAAGCATTTAACTGTCGTTAGAAGAATAAGATATACTTTTTTTGTTTTTTGTTTTAATCCAGCTCATATGCTATAAATATTTCCTAGCTCAAACTTACTTATATACAATATTTAGTCAAAAAAAATTATTTGTAGTTTTTTTTACAAGTAAGATGTACTTTTTTTTTTTAATCCAGTTCATATGCTATAAATATTTTCCAGCTCAAACTTACTTTTATACAATATTTGGTCAAAAAAATATATGCTGTTTTTTTGTACAAGGAAATCAATATCAACTTTATTTGATATTAGGAGTGTGCAGTTAACCCGTCAACCTGCCAAAACCAATCTGACCCAACCCAACCCATCGAGTTGGGTTGGTTTTTAGGGCTTGGTGGGTTGGGTTGGGTTACAAATTTTTTTTGATAGCGGGTCGGGTTGAGTTCGGGTCATAAAATTCCAAACCCGTCAAACCCGACCCGACCCGACCCAGCTATATATTTAATATATATTTTAAATATATTATATAATTAATATTTTTTTAAAATAACAAGCTCTTCCTCCAATCCTATATAAAAGCCAATATTAATGTATATTAGTTCATATATTAATGTATAATTGAGTTGGAATATTAGTTCATTTATATATATTTAGTTAAACAACGAATATATTAAAGCTAACAAACAGAGTTCAGGTCAGAGCCAAGTCTGACCGAGTACAAACTAGAACCATCAAATTCCAATCTACTTCTAATGTCCTCAAGCAAACAAGGAAAAAAAAAAAGCTACTATCCTACTTAGCACCCATCCTAACAAGAGCATTTGCATAACTATTAGCTTGACGATAGATGTGATTAACTTGGACCTGATCAAACCTGGACATGAGATGCTTATAGACGTCCAAAAAAAAATGGGAGAAAGAACATTATTCTCATAATTAACATTGTGAAAAACATCAACCACCATTTAGCATCTAATTCAACTATTAGTGAAGAGATATTTAAATTTCTACACACAGTAAGCCCATCCCGCAGCCCCCATAGCTCTGCCTCGAACCTATTAGTAATCCCGATCCTCCTTGAAAACTCGGCCACCCAGTTGCCTCTTTCATCTCACACAATACCACCACAGCTTGCTACACCCGGATTGCCCAAAGAAGTCCCATCCGTGTTCAATTTAGTCCAGCCGTTTGGTGGCTTCTCCCATCGAACCAACTTGCTTATTCTGCCATTAGAAGCTTTAGAAGACAAATAGCAATACATGAATTCCATTGCTTGGTTAGTTATCTCAGTAGCCAACCTTGGATTTACTGGTTTCCCATTGAAAACATAGTTGTTTCTGCTCTTCCAGATATGCCAGACAGCAAAGGAATATAGCAACTTCCAGGGAGGATGCCCATCAATGATACTCTTACTTAACTTCCCATTTAAACTCAACCAATCCTTTAACTCTGACCGCCAGAAGCCATGGTTGCTGTCCTGCACTCCTAGCTATCTCCAGGTAAGTTGAACCCATGGACAGTCCCTTAAGGCTTGGAGTATGGTTTTAGCACCCCCTTGACATATAACACACCAATTATCACTACCCACCCCTCGCCCTACTAGGCAATCCTTCACTTCAATACTATTATGGGCACATTTCCACATAAAAAACTGGATGTGAGTTAACGTCATTAGTTTCCAAATCCAATATGCATTGAAGGGCATATTTGTATCATCTCCCATTGCTATCCCATACGCACTTTTCAAATCAAAAATGCCCCTAGGATTTTCCACCCATGCTAATCTGTCATTGCCTCTTCCTTGAAAGGAGATTGGAATAGCTTGAAGCATTAACTTGCAATCCAGAGGAAATTCAAAAGGCAGCTTACTCTAGTTCCCCCCCGAGTCTTGAATCACATCCTTGATTTCTAGCATGGATGCTTCTTGAGTTAATGGTCCTTGTATCAACTGTCCAATAGGACCTTGTTTAGTCCAATTTCCATACCAAAAGCTGATCTGGCTATCCTTACCAACCATACACCTACTACCCTTCATAAAAACCTCCCTTCCCTTCTTGATGGCTGCCCAAATCCTTGAGCAAGGAAGTCTATTAGCAATACTTGAATTTCACCTTCTACTAGTACAATACTTTGCATCAAGCACTTTTGCCCATAAGACGTCTTTTTCATTATGCAATCTCCAATTCAATTTAGCAAGGAGGGCAGTGTTCCTCCCCTTGGCTGTTTGCAGGCCAAGACCACCTCTAACCTTCGGTATGGTCACTTTATGCCACCCAACCCAGTGAATCTTCCTTGCTGCCTCTGATGTACCCCATAAGAAATTTATGGTCACCCTATCCAACCCATCAAGAATCTTCCCCAGAAGGTGGGCACATTGCATGACATAGGCTGGGATTATTGCTAAGGAGGCTTGAATGAGGACATTTCGACCAGCCATGGAAAGCATATTAGCCTTCCAGCCAGCTAGCTTTTGCTTAACTCTATCCAAGACAAAATTATAGTTTTGGGAAGATGATCTGGGATGCTTAATGGGAATACCCAAATATTTACCAAGGTTCGGAGTTGAGACAAAACCCAAAACATCACAAAGGGCCTCCTTGGTAGCATCATCCATATTAAGTGAGAAATACACTCTTGATTTAGCTTCACTAATAGTTTGTCCCGAAACACCACAGAAGACATCAAGAACCTCTCTAATGGCTGCACAATTTGCATAGTCCGCTTTAGCAAATAAAACTACATCATCGACAAAAAGTAAATGGGAGAATGTCGGGCCACCTATTGAGGCTTTAACTGGCTGCCACTCCTTCATACTACACTTCTCTTCAATTAGTTGCCCAAGAAAATCCATACATAGGATAAAAAGGTACGGGGATAAGGGGTCCCCTTGCCTAATCCCCCTCAATGGATATATTGGGTCTAAGGCTTCTCTATTAACCATAATGGATGTTGACACGGACAAGACACAACTCATTATGATGTCAATGAGATCCTCTGGGAGATTAGCTCTGTCTCTTATAAAATTCCATTCAAGCTTGTCATACGCCTTCTTTAAGTCAATTTTCAAAGCCATGTACCCCATTCTGCCTCTCTTTCTACTAATGGTGTGAATGACTTCTTGTGCTATAATTGCATTATCAATACCCTTCCTCCTCGACACAAAGGCTACTTGAAGAGGGGAAATCAACTTCCCTAATAAGGTCTCAGTCTAGTCACAATGATTTTTGTCACTAACTTGTGCACTGAGTTGCAGAGGCTTATGGGTCTATAGTTCCCCAGAGTTTCCGGGCCTTGGATCTTGGGAATGAGAGCAATAAGTGTTCTATTCAAGTAATCTTGCATTCTTCTTCCTGTAAAAATTTTCTTAACCTTATCCGTCACCGACCTTCCCACTGTCAACCAAAGTCTCTGATAGAAACCCGCATGAAGCCTGTTCAGCCCCGGGGCTTTAAAAGCCTTCAAGGACCACAAAGCTATTTTAACCTCTTCATCTGATGCCCCCCACTAATGCTAATCTTTTCCTCCTCTGTGAGGCTAGCTTGCCATTGGATAGAGTAGGGATCTGACCGAGAGACACTAAAGAAGGAAGTTGTATAGATATCATTGAATACGTTCCTGATAAATGCCTTAACTTCCACCTCCTCATAAATCCACTCCCCCATTGCATCTTTGATGGCCAAAATCTGATTTCGCTTCCTACAGATCAGCGTTAAGGCATGATAAAAGGTTGTCTTTCACTCCCCTTAAATCATCTAATTGACTCGGGATTTCATTGCCCAAAGCTCCTCCTCTTGCCTCAGAATCATATCAAACTCTTTTAGCAAGTCTTTTTCAAGGTTGAGAAGAAAAAAGGATGCCTTAACTAATGTCGGGGGTTCTTTTTACGTTTCTTGTACCTTAGACATGCGTTTTGATACAACGCTTGGTCTAGGCTTTTTCTAAGAAGGAAGTTAAGCCTGGCGCTCCACGGAATGGACTCTAAAGTACCATTCTGCTGTTGCCAGTTTGTGCGCAAATGTTGAGTCCAAGTCCAAGGGAAGACGTTGCAAAGTGGGCTTATTCCTTGTTTCTGCTACAGAAGGAACTTTTCTCCAGTTTCTACCGCAAGTCTAACTTTTCTGCTATGAAGTAAAACTGTCTGTTGTGTAGTAAAACTGTTCGCTACGCGATAAAGCTTTCTGCTGTGCAATTAAGCTTTCTGCTGTACTAATAAAGTTGTCTGTCGTACAGTTAAGCTTTCTATTGTGCTAATAAAGCTGTCTGCCGTGCAGTTAAGCTTTCTGCTGTGTTAATAAAGCTTTCTGTTGTGCTAATAAAGTTGTCTGCCGTGCAGTTAAGCTTTCTACTGTGCTAATAAGGCTGTCTGCCGTGCAGTTAAGTTTTCTACTGTGTGAATGACTACTCTTCATTTTTTACTGCAAGAATACTTTTCTACTTCCTGAACATAAACAAATCTAAAACCCAAAGAAAATACCAATCAAGCAAATGTTAGCTTACATGGGTTAGCATATTCTCAAATACATACATACACATATTCGTAAATATACTTATACGTATTCACATATACATCTATAAAATACATTCTGCAGAACATGAGAAATAAGTTATATGTATATATATACTTATGACAAGATAATGGGTCAAAATTAAAACACGTAATAACAAAAATAAAGAAGAAAGCTTCGGCAGGAAAGGTTTAGATAGTATAATAGCTAACACGGTAAATATAATAAAAATTTACTACAGCAGAATAACCAGTACAACAAGTAAAAATACCACAGCAGACAACTGATGCGGTAATCGTGATAAAAACGTGCTACATCAGGATGACTAAATACGGCAGATATAAGTTATAATGAGAGAAATCAAATATATTTGAAATCGAAATCAAATATTGAATTTTCCTATTAAATAAGTAAACCAAGAAGGAATCCAAACTCCAATTTGAACAACCTTGTCATAGGCTCTTGCCATCAAAGTTGTGCATTTTGGAGAATAGGCCTAAATGGTTACTAGTTATTACTTTTTGGAGACTTCAAAGAGTGGGTTTGCTAAGAGGGAGGAAAAATATGGTCTATTGATGTATGCCCTTATTCCTGCCGTGTTTTCTCTCTTCTTTTTACCACTTTCTTTCTTTCTCTTTGTTCTTTTTTTACTCTTAGTTTCCTTACTACTCTCTTGCCGTAAGTTGTTTTTCTCACTTGGGTCTTTTTTCTTAGGTGCTTCCTCTCTTGGGTCCCTTTCCCATTGGGTCTCCCGTACTTATTGCCTCCCTCTCATGGGTTCCCCCTTTTCTCCTTTTATAGTGAGCTAATTCAATGAGATTTCTCCCTTTTACCCCTAGGGCTTCACCAACTGTTTTTGGTTTGTTGTGGGCATCTTTATAGGATTACCCACTAACCCATTGGTTGCCCCGACCACTGCCTTTGCTCAGTACGTGTTTGCTGCACCACTACTCATTTTACGACAAAATTCTTTTTTGTTTGTTCTTGTTGTATACCTCTACCTCTAGGTTCAAATGGGTAAGGATTGGACTACCTTACTACCTAGCTCTATGGCATGCATCAGATGGTCTCAACCATCTATTACTTCTTTTGGGTAAGATACCATCCCAGCAAGGTATATTCTCAAAAGAAGTTATGGCAGTAAACCAAATATAGACTCTATTTTTCCCCCACTACCAAACCACACCATGAGCCCACCTCCCTTGTACTGGCTGGGTATAGATTGGTGGTGCTCCAGCCCTTTTGTGCTTGCTCCATTGTCTTCTATTTTTGTCTCCCACGTCGTTTCTGCCGTAGCAGATTTGTTTTGTTTTGTTCCAATGCTTGTTTTTTGTCTTGTTTCTTCATGCGTTTCCTGCTGCGTTTGTCATTTCCTTTGGTTTGACTTTTCTTTCCTTCACGTGATTCCTGCTGTTGACACTTCCTGTTGTTCCTTGTTTCTTTTCATCTTGCTTCTTCATATTAGCTTTCACGCCTATCTTCTTTATCCAAAAGGATTTGGGCCTTTGTGGGCCAAATAATGTTGATTGGATCAAAAGGGTCTTGAGCCCAATCTGCCAAAGTCATGTTGCCAAAAAACTATATTCTGCGGCAAAGCTGTATTCTGCAGCAAATTTATATTCTGCTACAGATCGCTTTCCCTTGCATTTCTTCCTTTGGACCTCTCTTGCTCTTTGGTCTTCTTGGTGGGCCTTTGGGCCTTGCTTTTCATTGGGCTTTCCTCCATATGGGCTTTTGCGTCTTGCAACTTATTGGGCTTTCTTCCTCATAGGCTTTTGGGTATGGATTTACAAAAATTGGCATCAACAATTGACACTGCCTGCTATATACCATTCAATCTAGCCTTAACATTCTTCTTTTTAGCAAAAATATTTCCAAAGTGTGCCTTGTTCCAAAGACTAGCATCCTTGGTGAACTTCTCCACGGCTTCAGCAAGGCTATGTGTTTGCCCCCAAGCCTGTGACACAACCTTTGGGAAGGTAAGGTCTGTCAACTAGCAAGCTTGAAACTTAAACGGTCTATTCCTTACTACCTGGGCTGTAGGGGTTAAATCAAGTAGAACCGAGCAATGGTCCGAGTGACATCTTGTGAGGTGGACAACTTTAGCTTTAGGAAATAAAAGACACCAGCTTGGATTGACAAAGAACCTATCTATCCTCTCTTGAATAAGGGCTTGAACTTCCCTTTTGTTAGTCCAAGTAAAACAAGGTCCAGAGAAGCCAATATCCATCATGTTACAATTAACTAAACAATCTTTGAAAAGAAAGGATGTATTAGTACTAACAGCCCTACTCCCAAATCTATCATCATCTAACAATGGTTCATTAAAATCACCCGCCAAAACCCATGGTATATTATGCAATTCTGCTACTTTATTTAAATTATCCCACAATATGTGCCTTTCAGCACTCCTAGGACTACTATATACAGCCATAAATAATCAACAAGAATTAGAATTCATTACTTTAATGATGATGTGAATTTCTTGCTCTATGCTAGCAAGTGAGGTGACTTCCACTCTATTAGAGTTCCAAAGCATCTAAAGGCCGCCTGTACACCCAATAGTGTCCGTGTGGATAGCATTATCAAAAGACAGCCTACCTGAAATCTCCCTTGCTCTTTCACCACCAACTCTTGTCTCCATCAGAATTAAGATAGCCGAATTGTGATTGCGCACCAGCTCTCGAACATGTGTTTGGAAAGAGGGCTTTAAAGCACCCCTACAGTTCCATATTATTATATTCATGATGAATATGTGTTGTGGGGTGGGAAACTTATCATAAGGTGGAAGCCACTTCACTTCCTCCCTCAAATTCCATTCAATCCGCTCCAACATCTCTTTCGTTTGACCCTCTCTTAGGCACACTGTTAGATTGTGCTAAAGCACGCCCATTCCATTCCCTGTGACAGCACGTGCAAGCTGAACACTATTAATGGATAAAACACTTGATTGAGCTTCGTGATATGCTTGTTCCCTAGCATTCTTCATTCCGACAAGCACTCCCACGGGTTCACTTTGCACAGGTATTGGCAACACCTGGGGAAACGACTCCTAAACCAGTTCCCAATCCTTCATTAGTAATGACACATCCATCAAAAAAAATCACCCTAGGTTTTGCGCCTCCAACCATGTCGGATCCGACAAAGGTAGATTGCCCTCCTTCACACACTCCTTTGTCAAAAGAAAAACACTCATCCATGCTTTCCGAAATTTCTCGTTGAACCACCCCATCACTCGTGTTGGGCTTGCTCAAGACTCTGCTAATACCTCCACCGAAACTTCCACTGCTACTTCCTCCAAATTTAAAGCCCATCTCTGGCCATGGCAAGCTTAAAAGCTGATCCTCATCAGTAGTCCTCGGCTTTGTGCCTCCGTCGCTTCCCTTAATTGGCTTTCCATCCCGAGTTGACTTAGCACACGACCTTGGAAAAACCCGAAAACCCTCTTGAGCTTGTGAAAACGGCGTCAGAGGAGTGTTGGAAGAAGAATCTTTGGAGACTTTAGGTCGTCCAGCCACCCGTTTGCCCTTACCCGATACGTTTAGAGTCTTTGGCTTAGATGAGCCACTTAAGTCCAGCCCAGTGTTAACATTTGGTCCAAAAGCAATGTATGGGCTTTAGCTTTAGGTGTGGGCCTGTTTATTAAAGGCCTTTCCTAATGTTGTGATGGCACCCACCTTTTGGGCTTCGATTAACACTCTTAGGGGAGAATGTTTTCTCTTAGCCTCTCTCATAGGCCCATCTAAAGACTTCACATTTCCTGAAGCTATCCATGTCCTATTCTCTGTGTTTTTCATTATGTTAACCTATCTCTAAAGACCATTATCCACCACCGATTGGGTCCCTCCACTCCTCTACTATTTTGTCCCTATTCTCTTACGCTTAACCATAATCCACTGCTCGTACGTACCTTCCTACTCCTTATCATGCACACTCTCATGCACGTCACTGCTGGGACCCTCCCTGTCTCCTGTCTGCTCAAAAGCATGCTCATCGCATAAGTGACCACCCACGGCACCATCGACCACCGATCTCTCCTCCCTAGCAGCCGAGCCAGGTAGTACGATGTATGGACAAGACTCCTTCCTATGGCAGATTCTTCCACAAGAGAAGCAAAACTTTTGGACACCCTCATAGCAAACCCGTTGCTCGAATTTCCCAATTAACAGTGCCATAATTAATGGTTTCTCAACATCTATTTGGACACACAATCTCGCAAACCTCCCTCTAGCTTCTGTGGTAGTGTGCGTATCAACCCTTAGAACATTTCCAATGGACTTCTCGATAAGAAGGAGAGCTTTAGAGTTGTTGTACTCTATAGGGAGCTTGTTAAGCCTTACCCAAACCGCTACAGAGGTAACGCTCGCTGTCGCTGGCCTAAAATCTGGCTCCTAAGGTCTAATGGAAAGGAAATGCTCTCCTATAAACCATGGCTCTCTTTTCAGGATATTTTCATAGTCCTCTCTCAAGGAAAAACGATTAAGAAAGAACCCATGCCCCAAACCAACGCAATCCAATCCCCTTGCAAGTTTCCACAACGCTAATAACCTATTGTGAATGAAGTTGAACCCAACCATCCTTCCATAGACCTTAACAATGAGTGCTTTAGACCATGGGGTTCTTATCTGCCGTTTGAACTCTTGAGAGAACTTGACAGTAGCTAGCCCTTCACGAATATTCTCTACCTCCTCATCCAAGACTGCTTCTTCATCCTTACTATCGTCAAAACAAAAAGCCTACGTATATGCACCTGGTATTTCACCAACCAACTTATCCTTAAAAGCGGCTGAGCCACTCCAAGCCCTTTGTCCACTACTTGGTAGGTCTGTACCTGCTTCTTTCCCACCTTGGAATCCCACATGACTCACATCTTTCACCTTCTTTTCGCTTCAAGCCACTTCCTTTTGTTCTTCCCATGAGAGAGAGCGAGGGAGAGAGTCACCCATTGTATGTTTTTATTAGTTCATATATTAATGTATATTTTGTTTATCAACTCAAGTGGTAGGTGTGATATATTTTTTTCTGCTTAATTTAATAATAATAGTAATAAAAAAAATATTTTCAATCCATGGGTTCAACTCGACCCATGTGGGTTGGGTTAAATTTTTTTTAACCCACCATGGTGGGTTGGGTTAAAAAATCTTCTTAACCCGACCCATGCACACCCCTATTTGGTATCAATGTTACTCTATGTTCCCTACTCAACTTTTGATTCAATACTGATAAGCTTTTGTATTTATCAAAAAAATTGATAAATTTAAATTAGTAAAGGAAAATTCTGTATCAATCTTAAAATTGATAAATTAGTAGAGGAAAGTTGATAATAAAATAAAATTGGTGTTTCTATGACCACTATGAAAAGCCCAAAAATGCACTTTTACAAAGGGGGACGCAATACAGAAAATTAACTAGAAAATAGTAAATCAAAGAGAAAGGTTTTTACACTAAAATATCCTCAGGTCAAGTTTTACTTGGTTGGGACCTATTTTGGTATTGGCCTTTGAGTTCTAAAGTTTACCAACCTTCTTGGTTTTGTTCTTGATTTGATTGACTGAAGGGAACGGTCAAATCAAAGCTTTAGAAAGTTCTTGTGTTGAGGTAAATGTTCAAACTTTGACTCTTCACTCCCTTGCTTATTTGCTTGTTTACTTCCATGTTTTAATGCTTCAATATACTTGTTGTTAACTTAGGTTCACTTTGTGTTTGTATTTGAAGCATGATAGATTGCTAGATTTTTTTTTTCTTTCTGTTTTGTGTTACTGGATATGAGTTTCTGAGTGTATATGTGTGCTCATGCTTCATGCATGGGATCGCGCAATCGTAGTATGTGTATGCATACAACTGGGGTGCGCATGCATTCCCTATATATGCACACGCATACTCATGCCCAAAAACCCTAATTTAGGTTTCTTTGTTTTTTTCTTTGCTTTCTTTCATGTATTTGGCTTCTATTTAGCCTAGTTTCACATGTTTAAATTCCAGAGTTAGTAGAATAACATGTTTTGTGTGGTTTAATTGATAGATTAAGGGTTAGGGTTTACGCTTTGTTGAATGCCATGAACTTGCATATGAATATGAACATGCATTGCATAGGTGTTGTGATGCAGTGAGGTAAGTCATGCATAAGCCATATGAACATGCATTTGGTTTGGTTGTTGAACATGCTTCCTTGGTTTTGATGATGGATATGTTTATTTGATGAACATGATGAATATGCTTGATGCTAATGTTGACATGATGCTATTGCCTATGATTATTTGCATGCACTGTTTGCTGCCCTTGGACAATATGTTTGAATGCTTTGATAGATGAATGCTAGGGTTTGGGGGACTATATGTCATGCTTTTTGCTTTAGATGCATGTTAAAGTGTGTGTTAATTTAGAATAACATATTAAAAGACCCTTTAATGGGATTAAGATTTGGAACACAATAAGTGGAGGCCGACCTGCGCGTCGAGTGGGGTTGGATGCTTAACATCTTCCCATCCCTATACCTAAATTTTGGACACATGCTTTGGTAAAAATCAATACTTCCACGATGGAACTATATATATCATTCCTAAACCTAATCTAAGTGGTAACTCCATTTACACCCTCCAACTGGTCCATCCTAGGCTGAGACGTACTTCCTACGAGGAAACTACTATTGCTTAACGCGGTGGGGGCGCTTGTGCTCACATCATCTTGAGCCTTGAATGCATATCCACACTCTAAGGTCAAGAGCATTTATGATTAGCGAAGGGTTGTCTTCCTAACCATGAACATCCATCATTCGAAGTGCATGACTACTTTTACAACATACATAGCATGCACAATTTATCAACACATAGAGTGAAAAAAGTAGACACATCCACTCCCAGGGTAGACATATCCACAGAAAAGTAGACATATCTACATACCGACACTCCAAGGTCAAGAGCATCTATGACCGAAGTTTATGACTAGGTTTACAACATACGCTCTCTCTCTCTCTCTCTCTCTCTCTCTCTCTCTCTCTCTCTCCTTTGTCCCTTTCATACTCTCACTCGCTATCTCTCAAAACCCCAAAACCCAAAAATTGGAAGGAACTCCGGAGCCTAAACTAACCCTCTTTCTTTGTCTGATGACAACAAAGAAGACAATGATAGTGGTGGTTGTGGATCAGTGTAAGAGGAAGGTTTGAAATCGGAAGGATTGTGGGTTTGCGGTGGTTTTGTAGGTTTGTTTTTGGTGTGGTGGACTTGTGGGTTTCTGGTAGTGGTGAATCGAAGTGAGAGGAAGGTTTGGATTTGGGTCTTTGAGTGATGATGGTAGTTGTTGGAAGAGGTGCGTGGTGCTGCAGTAGTGGGTTTGGTGGTTGCTGGGTTGCAATGTTGGTTGCAGAGGGTGGTGGCTGCTATTGTAGAATTATGAGAGAGAGAGAGAGAGAGAGAGAGAGAGTAGTCATGGTTTTGATGTGGAAAATAAGAGAGAAGATGTGGTTTGAGTTGTGAATGCTCTTATGTGGACCAAAGTTGTCATTATGTTAGTCTATTATGAGCAGCAAAGAGTCCATAAAATTCCCCCCCCCCCCCGAGTGCGTTGGAATTAAGCTTGCATAATTAGTTCATATTATACTAGAATAATTCACAAGAAAATTATCCAGTATTGCAATCTTGTTTCAAAATAAAAGATATAATCAATGAACAAGGCTGTAGTCAAGATGGCTACCACCATTATATTCACAAACAAGATGCTCTATCCTGACAACAAAAACTGGTAGCAATTCTAAATCTAAGTTTGCTAAAGGTTAATTAGCGATGTGTAGACCTGCATACAAATTTTTGCTGGATTTGTCTTTGTACATGGCATGATCTAGCTTTATATCTCAACTCCCGGAAGGCCCTCATAATTGTTTCCAAATCAAAACCGCCAGCGAATTGGCCAAAATAACAAGCTAACACATAAGAAGATAAATCGGATATATTTTTGGGATGATATTTGGAAAATGGTGCTTAGATGGTTCATGTTTGATGATGTCGAAAATATCACCAATAAGTTTCGAGCACTCTCCAACTCGAATCAAACTTGCAAACAGAAAACAAAGAGACCTAAAAGAGAGCACCGGTGTGGTACCGGCCAAAAACCCTCCGAATGTCAAGTTAGAATTTCTTTTCAACCCTAAAGTGCTAGAGTTGAGTCAGATGTGCGTACCTTTAGTCATGGGGGTTTTGGATATATTTATAGGGGAGTAGAGTTGACCTCTATCCCTTGATTATCAAGTTCTTTCCTTTTATGATTAAAACTCTTTCCATTCTCATACCTTCAAGAATTCCTTTCCTTATGAAATTCCTTTGATTAAGGCTAACGTGTAGTGCAAGAATTCTTCGTATTTATGTTTGCGTGAATCACACTCAAGGCCACGTCAGCCCTAATCACATAGCGTGGTTTAAGGTAGCCTGGAGAGCGACGCATGAATTCTTCCTGTCCGTCTACCACCCATCCGTCTTCTTTAAGTCATATTACCCGTCACCTTATTGTAATCATACCAGCCATACCGTCATATTGGTTTTACCCTTATCAATGTTCAAGTTGTATTGTCTAAGATTATGAAAAACTTTTCAGGGCATAAATATTACTAACTTCTTATTAATATACTTCACTATATCAATAATCTTTTTAAAAAAATTTAGTCTTTACTTTTTAGTGTTCTATTTTATAATAAAAAAAATAGAAAAATAATTAGAGTGGTGTAGTGATCTGATATATAAGCTTACAAATTTGAAAATTGCATAGTATAGTGACCGGTGAAGAAAGGCATGTCTCATGCTTACTCAAAAATGAAAATATCATTTTGATAAAATAAAAAATCAAATATCCTTATAATTAGTTTCATTTTTATTTTATTTTATTCTCTTTGTCCATACATAGTGCACTTTAGTTTGAAAACTCATTATTGATAATTTTATTTTGGTATGCTATTTTTTGACAAAGTTGGAAGAGAATTTTTTTTATTTTCATATCATAAAATAGGTTAACCTTCATCAAACCCTAAACAAACAATCCACCAAGTAGATTCACCTTCTATATCTTAATATTTCTCTTTAGAGATGGGTTCAAGTTACACCTGGTGTAACACTATAAAAGTTACATATTTTTTAAACTATTAATTTCCATTAGATCCAATGGTTAAAAAATTACTAGTGCCACATCAAATCTAATATCATTAAAGTCTTTAAATTACCTTCTTAAAAAAAGCAATTATTAAATTCTTTCCTCCATTAATTGTTGTCCTCTCTCTCTCTCTCTCTCTCTCTCTCTCTCTCTCTCTCTCTCTCTCTCTCTCTCTCTCTCTCTCTCTCTCTCTCTCTCTCTCGGATAAGCTTCCCAACGTTATGTTTTGGTTTATGGTGGTGTTTTTCATATATGATTTCCCTTATTATGTTTTTTTCCCCTATCAATATTTTTTGTCTCTGCATATATGGGAATCCATCCCTTCATATTTTATGCCTAAGTTTTAAAAATGATATAACTGTATTCAAGTTACACGAGATGTAACTTGAACTCATCTCTTCTCTTTATGTTATATTTCCCAAAAAAGTTTTATAGGAATCAATACAAGTAGTTTTCTATGATTTCTTGGTGCATCTGATGACTAAATAGAGCTAGAGAAGATTGAGAAAATGAGAAAGCTAAAACTTATTATAGCATTTGAATCTCTCTCTCTCTCTCTCTCTCTCTCTCTCTCCAACAACCAAACTTAACTATGCATCATGGACCTTTTATTCTCAATCGTCCAATAATTCCAATTTAAAAAAGAAAGTCAAATTACAATTAAGAAAATCCATTTGTTAGAGAGAGAAAAAAAAAACAATAAAAGAAGATAATTAAGAATTTAAAATTTTCAAACAAAGGAATACTCACTGACCACTTTGATTGGTCAATGTTTCTCTTATTATATATGTATGAGTCTAGTTAATGTATGCTCTCATCTATTTTAAGAAAATTTTTATAAAGAATTAAAAAATTGACAATACTTTAAATTACTTTTTCATTTTTTGATAAGAAATTTCCTAAAATGGCACATGAGCACACATTAATAAAACCCTATATGCATTCAACCGGCAAAACTACTTAAGTGGAACACTTGTTTTAATAAAAGAAAATATTACTTTTTGGGGTAGGCAATATAATCCGCTAGTAGAAAGTATTGACAAAACTATTCAATTTCAAGGTACTTGCTGGTGAACTCTTTTTAGGTTTACACTTTGGTCTAATTTATGCACATGTCAAAATTTTGCAATTTGTGATTTTACAAGTACACTTTTTCTTTTTTTTTTTCTTTTTTCTTTTTTGGAGATTTTAGATGACACTCCTCCCCTCACTATACTTTTGTATAAATAATATTTCTCACTTAGGATTGTTATATATGCAACACATATTTCTACCCGATAATATGGATGAAATAAAACTTATTTTACTTCGTTCTCAAGGAATACGTTCACATGGCAAAACATTTTATTTGGAAGATTTAATCAACACATTTAATCAACAATTAGTATATTTTAGATTTTGGCATAACCATTTTGGATTTTTTTTTTTTTTTGGCTTCAATATATATGACCTAAGTTTGTTGCCCAAAATTTTTATTAAAGTTTAAAAATGCTAATGAAAAAAATTATCTTTGTTGAATACAAATTATTCATTAAAATTTTTGTTTGGGTGGAACTTTAAATGAATATAAAGCTACTTCCTTTCTAAAAAAAAAAAAAGACACGACACTAATTAAAAGATGAGTAGAAAAATGAAATAATTTCTCAAAGTCTTTGATGAAAGAACTAGACCATACAGTATTGTGCAATCTTGTTTCCAAGTAAATAATGAATTAATAAAAAAGCTGACGCCGCCATTATATTCACAAACAAGCTGTATCTTCTTTACAACAAAAACTAGCAATTCTGCAGCTGAGTTTGCTACAGATTAACAAGCTGTAGACCTGCACACAAATTTCTGTTGTTGCTGGCTTTGGCATTGTACATGGCATGCTCTGGCTTTATCTCTAAGCTCCTGGAAGGCCCTCATAGTTTCAACATCAAAACCACCTGCAAACTGGAAAATAGAACAAGCAGGTTACTCATCAGCACCTAAAAAACAGATCAAAATACTTGACCATAAATTTTGAAGTTTTGGAGTTTGAATTTTACCTGGTGTACTCTGAATGCAAATCTAACACCATGTACTATCAGCTCTTCTTCTTCGGGACCACCGCCAACTGTTTCGAGCTCTGCAGATACTCTCTTCATATACTTCATGGCCAATTTCACAGAAGCCAGCTTGATCTGAAGAATTGGGCGTACACTAAATTAAATTCATAACCCAACTTGGACATTAAAAATAAAAAAAGTTGTGTAGGACTAGTAATTAGTAAAGGTAAAAATTGTACTACTTACACCACATTGTACTAAATAAACATTTATATGGCAACTGGCATAACCCCCCAAACTTATAAAACTATTGCAAGTAACAATAATGAGAACTAGTAACAATAGGTCAATATCCATATAGCTTAAATATCCAATTAAAAAAAAAGGGAGAACTTACTTTCCATTTTTTAATCAATTTAATTTATCAGTTGGATTGAGGAAGCTTCAGGTCTTTCTTCACATTATTAAAGAATTTATTGCATCTTTCCATATATAGTTTAAACAATTTGGCAATGTAGAAAAGGTCAACAGGGAGAATCTGATTCTCTTCTTTACTCATAGATCCCCCATTTAAGAAAATAAAAAAGGAAGTAGACAAGCAGATGCATTAAGAAATCTGGGAGTTCACATGTGCGCATGCACATAGAAATTGAGGCAAAAATCTAACCATTCTTTTGTCATCTAGCAACCACTACACCTAGTTATGTACATGGACATAGTAGACTGTGTCAAAACCTTTCCATTGTCTCTGCAATTTCTAAAGTATGACCCATTAAAGTGGACCATTCAATAGGCCTATGCGATAATGTGAATTTCTTATTACTAAATAGGCATGTGTGTTGCTTCTTGCTTTCCGAAATTATTAAGACAAATGTGGAACTATATTTCTTGCTTCTACATCAATCCTAAAAGCATATCAAAGCAATGAGGTTACCTGGGCTACAAAACCAGTATCCAGCATCCAATCCGTTGGAATCTGAAAAACTTTATATCTCTTTGTTGCAGATTCTCTAATTCGTGAGAGATTATACAAACCATGCTCTAACCTGTAAGAACCATATTTGTAGCAAAATTAGAGAACATAAGATATACTAAAAAATTAAAGCACAACACAATATAGAATCTAATATGTATTTTCTTTAATGATATAAATGGTAATGTGCAAAAGTGCAAGACCACAGAAATTTGCATACTTTTCGAGCAGAGCCTGCATTTTCTTGAGAGCAGGTCCACAGTGCTGGCGGGCATCGTCACGAAAGGTTGTAGCCTCAGATTCGAGCTTCTTGAGATCACAATACCCAAATGCTGCCTCGCGCAGTGCATCCGCTTTCTGCTCTGGCCAATTGAAGTGTTTCAGCACTGCTCTTTCATCCACCTGAAAAGAATACAAATCATGCATTTAGGCCTCACTCACTCAGTACAACATTTTACCCCCTTAAAAAAAAACACTAAAAGTTTAGGCCAAAATTAAAGCAACAGATTCTCTGAGATTTGTAAAGAACATAAGAAAAAGGAAATGTACCAAGTAAGAGAGCTCGTCGTCTAGCCATTTAACAAAAGGCACAACATCCACAATGTTTGCAAATGCAGCATTCTCGATCTCTTTTATCAGAAACCTTATGAAGTCTCCTTGAGTTTCTACGTCTGATTTTATCTGTACAACCACAATTCCAATAAAAATTCAAGTCAAATTCAACAACAGAAACAAGGAACATTGTGACAAATCACTATCAGTAAAAAAATTAAGAAAACCACTGTAAAAATTTGAAATTTGACATATAACTGCTTGAATCTCATATCGAATCCAAACACTGTCTTATCTAGCAAGCAAACAATAAAGACACACTAGGACCACTCACTCTCTCTCACTGACTTGTCACTGACACAAAGTGTTCTCCAGTCAGTGTCAAAACCGTAATTACAACCCATAAATAATAATTACTATTATTATTAACAACAATAACCGGTTACCGGGAAACTTACCGCGAGCAAGTGAGCAGACCGGTTCTCAATCTCGCCGATCATGTCACGGGCATTGGCGGTTGCCGGTGCCACGTCAGAGGCGGCGGAGTCACGGCGAGACTCTCTCCGCATTAAAGAATGGTAAAACTCAACCACTTCCGGCACTCTCCTCACCTTCGCTGCCCCCATCTTCATCCCCTTCGGCGGCGGAGGCGGTGGCGGTGGCGGAGCCGCCTTCATTGGAGGAGGCGGCGGCGGCGGAGGAGGAGTATTTGCTTGCAATGTCGTCAAACCACAAGAACCGTTGGAGGAACACGATGATGATGATGAGGATGAAGATGAAGAAGGCCTTGGGGGTGGCTTTGGAACCCTAGGCGGGCGAGATCTGAGACTGGACAGAGTTGACTCAGCGAGTTCCTCCGAGTTGCACCTTGAGTGCCTCGGCCTCTCGTGTTGATCAGCCTCGTCTTTCTTCCACTCTTGCACTTCAAGTTTCTGATTATTCTCGAAGTTCGAAACGGCGCCGTGTTGCTTTTTCAAGTTCTTGATGAGATTTGATTTCACAGTGACTTCCATTAAGCCTTGAAACCTTTGCGAAGACGAGAGCTCCTCGCTTTCTATTAGAATACTACTGCTACTGCTACTGCTACTACTATTACTACGATCCGACGCCGTTTTCTTCAACTCTGAGATTTCAGCCTCCATTGCCTTCAACTTTTTCTCGCTTTCTTCTCTTTCGCATTCAATCTTCGTCCTCAACTCCTCCAGTTCCATTCTCAACTGTTGGTTCTCAATCTCCAACGCATCCACTCGCTTCGAAGCCTTATCAATCTCCGCGTTCTTGGATGAGATCTCGCTCTCCAGAACAGGAACAATAGCCACCGACTCTTTCAAAAGCTTGTGCCCCAAGAGTTCGGTTTTCAACAGCGACTCTCGTTCACGTAGATCTTCGACGACGCGAAGCAACTCGGTGACGTCGGGTGGGCGAGGTTGAACCTGAGCGGAGGAGCGTGGAAAGTACACGCCGAAGGAGCGTGAGAACACGGCTTTCGGAGGAGCTTTATTAGTCGGACTCGGACTCGGCGACGGCGATGGAGGCTTCGGTGGCGTTTCTCGTTTCGAACTCGCCGGAGACTTTTGTAGCCCCATTGCCATTCT
The DNA here is from genome assembly GCF_040712315.1 of Castanea sativa. Classification (NCBI taxonomy): domain Eukaryota; kingdom Viridiplantae; phylum Streptophyta; class Magnoliopsida; order Fagales; family Fagaceae; genus Castanea; species Castanea sativa. The sequence goes on along the minus strand of NC_134017.1, from coordinate 45,441,846 downwards.
CACCTTCCCAGCCACCATGGCTAAAGATCACGATTACACACACGAACCCTCTGTTTTTTGTTTATCTCAGACAGACACAGACAGATATAACCCTAAAAAGATTACAATATATTTCTTAGGCTTTTGGGGCTCTGGTATTTCCTCCGATATAGGATTTGAACTTTGAACCCTACAAAGTAGTCGCTGTTAAGTATGACTGTCTGTGAGAGAGAGAGACAGAGAGAGACAGAGAAGGAGAAAGAGAAAGATAGAGAAAGATAGAGAGAGAAAGTCTGAACTTGAAGTTTGTGTTCTGAAAGAAAGAGGAAAATAATATAATATAGTATTTTTTTTGTCTTTAGCATTTTAAGAGAGAAAAAGAGAACGTTGGGACTTGAGAGAGAGAGAGAGAGAGAGAGAGAAGAGAGCAAAGTGCAGCGATAACGAGGAACGGTCTTCTTTTCTCGGATCCAGTTTGAAACTAAACAAACAAAGACCCAAAATTTTTAAAAAGTTAAAAATTAATTAATGAAAGTTAAGGAACTGAGGCTTTAAGGACACTTTGGGTCTTTACCAACTCGCACATTTTCACGCGCTTGGTTTTTTGGTATAAGGCTGTTTGGGTTTAAGTGGATCGGACGGTCAAGATTTCGTTTCTAGGACGATGGAGGACTGGGGCGCGTGGTGGAATGAGGGTTTTACGAGAGGAGAGGGAAAATTTTAGAAATTAGAAAGTAGAACGGTCGCTGCTCTAACGGTCGCCTAGTTATGATTCTTTTTTCAATTCAACGAATTTATCGCCAATTTATCACAGTTTCTCGTTAGTTTAAATGGTTGGGGGATAGGTAGTTGCCTTGGAGGCTTGGAGCATTTGTGAATTTGTTGATTGTTGTACGGAGTCAAATGAAAGTGAAGGAGTCTTTTTTTTCTTCTTCTTTTTTTTTTTTTTTTTTCTTTTAAATGTTTTATTTTTTTATATTTTTTTATAAGATAAATGTTTTATTTTAAATGAAAGTGAATAACTAGATTAAAGTTAGTGTTTGTTTTGGTTAGAATCAAAAATGAAAATTATTTTACTATTTAGTTTATTTTTGTTATTATTTATAAGTTTTATTGTACTTTTTGGCACTATTAATGGTCCTACTGTACTATTTCAACTAACTTTTATCTTTATTTACAATACTTTTAGCAATAATTTTTTAGTTTCAATAAAATAATTAGTATTCAAACCATTGTTATTGATTCCGTTCCGTTCCGACCGGAACGGCCGGAATTTTTCGTTCCGGTATGCAAACCGGTACCAGGATACCCAACGTTCCACCTCGGGCCAGATTTCGGGCCATTCCGGTCCATTCCGGCCAATTCCGGCCGAGATGTGAATTCCGGCCGGTACATGATTTGGCCTATGGAAAAAAAAAAAAAAAAATTTGATGGCTAATATTATGTTATAAATTTTGTTGGCTTATTAGTTATTAATTATTATGGGCTTATGTAATGAGTAATGACTTGTTATAAATCTTCTTATTGTTTGGTGTTGTATTGAGGTTTAAGACATAAAAGTTAAGACTAAATGTTTTGTATTATTTGATGTTTAGTTATTGTCTTGTAAATTTTCTTATTGTGTGATGTTAAATAGATGTTATATTGATGTTTAAGACTTAAGAGTTAAGACTAAATGATTTGTATTATTTGAAATTTAGTTATTTATTTATTAGAATTGACAATTTTATGTTTTACAAGAATATATATAATTTAATTTTTAGGAACCCGAAACACCTTAAAACGGTACGCCGAAATCGGCCGGTACCGAAATATTTCATTCCACTGGACAAACTGAAACGGGGTCCGAAGCGGTATTAATAACAATGATTCAAACACACCCTTAGGTTTGCTAAAACCCATAATTACAAGGGATTTGATTATTTTTAAAATGATAATTTTATTTGTGTTTTACTTATTAATATAATTAGGTGATTTAATTTAATTAAAAAACTTAATATATAATAATTAAGACAATGTACCTTAAGCTTAGTTTGGATAGTGCGTTTTGTGGCCACGTTTTGAGATTCTGCGTTTTTTTTTTTCAGCATGCATGAACAGTAACTGGTACTGTTCATGCATGTTATTTTACTGTGCGGAGACTAATTTCACTGTTCACGCACTGTAGCTGCACTGTTTATGCACTGTTCATGGGACCTACAAGCACTTTATTCAAAAAAATATTAAAAATGGGTCTCACAACACTATTCACATATTTAAAAATTATTTTGCTACAGTGTTTTCAGTTTTCAGCAATAAGCTCTATCCAAACGGACCCTTACTTTGTCTTTTATTTTTATTTGTAGTTCACATGTTTTTCACGGAGATTCATCTATATGCTTTCAGGAGAGGGGGAAACTAGATTACTTGCATCCGCTTTGTGTAGAATAGCTTGCAAGCAAAATTTTGCCTTAATCTAAAAAATCACCCATATTAACTTATATAAATATGTGCAAAATTTTATCCAAAATTAAAGTTTACACTAACACTATTGTTTTAGGTATTCAAAAGATAAAGGAAGAGAATGAATGGTGGGTGTAGAGTGTGCAGAGAGAGGCACAATTAAAAGATCAAGAAAATTTTTATTTTTTTTTAATTTTTTTTTTTTAAGGTATTCCAAGGAAGATAGTGTATAGTAGTTGTGGTATGTGAAAAGAGAAAAATAATTAAAATATTAAAGAAAAGTGATATTTTAATAAAATTAAATTTAGAATAGATAATTGGATGTAGAAACTCTCTATAAAAAAAAAAAAAAATCTAATGTACATGTTTTTGAAAAGTGATTAGGTGAAATAGAAAAATCTTATGCTTAAATAAATAACATATACGAGTTGATATATGAATGCTCTAAGGCTTAATTTGGTCTTCTTAGGAAAAAAAGAAGAAGCTTATTTTGGTCCAATTTTTATATTTTGGGATTTCTGAAAAGGTGGCATTTTGGAATTGTAATCTAAAGGGGACAATGTGAAAAAGTATATTAAAAAAAAAAAAAAACTTGACCAAAACATGTGATGTTGAAATCAGACTAAACACAAAATTTCCTTTATACAAAACGCTATGGTGATTTTTTTGGGGTCAAAAAATGGAAACAAACTGGCACTAATCCAATTTAAGCATAATAAAAACGAGATTTAGCAATCCTAACTAAATCATTAGTGTTCTGTTGCTAAGAAATTTCAATAGTACTAAATAGCAGAAAAAATAAATAAAAAGATTGTATAAAATACTTTTGTTTTCCAAAAACTGATAAAATGTAAGATTTTTTTTTGGGGGGAATTTTATGCAGTATCTTTCTAGTTGTTTCTTTTTTCTTTGATAACATAATATATTTCTAGTAAAATGAAAGACAATCATTTGAGTATAAATTTTGTTAACGAATGTCCTTAAAATATTTGTTAATGAACAATATTCTTAGTTTTGATACTACTTTTATAAAAAAATATTTTAAAAAAATTGCCAAAAAATCTATTACATTTTTCTTTTGGGTTTTACTTACTTCTAATACTTTTCAAAAAAGAATCTCTTTTTGTTTTAATGAGAGTCTACCACATCACTCACTAACTAAATAAAATGTGTAAATTAAAACTCACTGTCACTTATCATCAAATATTTAGGATAAAAGGATATATCCAATAAAAATGTACCGAAAATAAATCAAACTCTTTTTTTTTTCTCATAAAAAGAATTTTAAAATTTTTTATAAACTAATACCCTAAAGCTTCAGATAACTTTTTCCTTTTAAGTATTTAAGTAAGATGTTAACATGCACATAAAATATCTTTTGTTTGAGTTCGTGTAAGTAGTCACACTAGAGTAATTTCACTGCATTAACTCACCGTTGCCTTCAGTTAGAGGTTTAGTTGAATTAATTATAGCAAATTAATCAAAACAATGATGGCTTTCTTAGTTTCTTCACAAAGGTGCGCAATTCATTTGAAAATCAGGTGGCTTTTACTAACTGATCTATACCCTCTCTTCATTGGAAAACCGTGTATATGAGATACTGTATATGTAAAATTTATTTTGGTAAACGCAGTTGATGTAATTCACAATCTTCCCCGTATCAAATTTTTAATGTTTTCACTTTTCATTAAGGCACACTTTGTGGAGTAGTATATCTAAGCCAACACGAAATTACCGACCTAGAATGATATTGTCCTCTTTGGAAGTGACATATATCATCATCTCTCAAGGTTTTAAAATGCCTCATGTCAAATAAAGTCCAAGGCCTCCATATAAAAAGTGAGACCTTCTCTCACTTATGTGTTGTGAAATTTAGTGAGAATTTGGTTCTCTTTCGCTTTACTCTACTTAAAAAGTATTTTAGACTTTTGGATCCCTATGATCCACCTCTTTTAAAGGCCACGTGTCCTCATATGGAACCTACGTACCCGCCATTCCATTGCTAGGAGGTCTGCTCTAATACCATTTCATCATGCCCCAATTCATTATTGACAATATATTGTCCTCTTTGATAATGACAAATAGCCTCATCCCTAAGTTTACAATTTTTATGGGATTAGTTTTTTTTGCTTAATAATGTTTGCATTTGATGTTTGCATAACCCTACATTTTCCCCCTTTATTAATGACATTAATTGGTTGATAGGTTTCACATTTTCGTGTTCTTGTTATCACATATTTATGCTCTTGTTTTCACATTTTTGTGTTTTTGTTTTGATATTTCTGTGTTTTATTCAATATCTGAAAAGATCTATTGATTGAAATTTTGAAATGTTTTAAGCATTCAACTTATGTGCTAGCTGTATTACAACTACTGCTAATTTGGAAACTATTGTTACTTATTATACGTATATTTTGCATTTGCAAATGTGGCTTTAATATGTTTAAAAAAATCAAGAGTTTTGCAGTTCAATTGACATCTTTTAATATTTTTAATGAAAATATTTATGTTTTTAATCCTTCTCCTCCATTCTGCGTATTGAATTTATCAAAAAATTGGATAGTTTTAGACGAGCCACCCAATTGTTTGACATATATTAAAGGCAAATATATATATATATATATATGGCAACAATTGGCACAAAAGCCATTAAAAATTAAAAATTTGTGAATTCACTAAAATTAATCTTAACCATATATATGTATGGAGCTAACATTATAGTATGTATTTTATGTAATTAAAAAATTACTAATAGGTTTAGGATAAATAAATACATTTATTTTGTTATATTAATTATTTTAAGAGGTGCATTAATTATTTAAGGATATAGTTCAACCCCTTTCTCCCTAAACCTCTAAGCACTTTGTGCATGGGGAGGTATCAATTAAGTTACAAGACTCTTGACTGATTTTTTTTTTTTTTCTAAAATTTATATGGAAACCAATTGATTTGAAATATGTTCTTCTTGAACAAATTTAGTTACTTTTGCAACAATTGAAATAAAATCCAGCAATAAATAAATAAATTTATTAACATAAGAAAAATAATTGAATGATATTTGCATTTTTATTTATCCAAATGATATTTGTATTATTAAGTAGGTATAAAACATGCCTATGTACATTAGTCACCATATCATGCAATTTTCAAATTTATAATATATAATATGATCAAATCACTATATCCCTCTTATTGTCAACAAAATAGAACAATAAAAATTACAATTTTTAAAAGGAAAATTATTGAAGTATTAAAGGAAACTAATAACAAATTAGTAATATTTGTGTCAATGCAAATATCATTAATTTTCTTTTGTATGTTGAATTAGTCTCTATTATTTTTTTACCAAATTATGCTATCACAATTGCATGACAACTGTAAATTTCATCATATTTTTGTATTACACCATAATCTCCTCTATTGATTTCATCTCCTTATTGAATTTTGGACCAACTTTTATAACTGCTAAGACTAGCTAATGAAAGATATTATTTCGTTGAGGGTTGGAATGCTCGTAAATTCGTAATTGTTATTCATTCTTCTTCAATATGTTGTTGATAAGCCACATCATTCTAAATAGAAAATCTTATATATCATTTTTGTGTTTCACTTTATATTTCAACAATTACAACTCATCATGTGTTTATTTTTGTTCCATTTTAAACTTTGACTATTTATAAGAAAAGTTAAACAAATACATTGTAAGTTGTAATTGGTAGAACATAAAGTAGAACAAAAAAAAAATGGTACAAAAGATTTGTATTCCATTATTCTGTGTTCAAATAAACAATCACTTTTTTTTGTACTGTATTTTGAGTATAATATTGTAACAAATTTTACAAATTTACAGTATATTTTTTATCCCTAAAATAATTCTAAAGAGGGTTTCGATTATGGCTGTAACAGTAACAGCAAAGCAAATTCTTCATCACCTTAATTTTTGACATCTCACGTATCCTTCACTAATTCCCAATTTTTGGCTATAAAGCCTATAATCCATCCGCCCTCATCAAATTCTTGATTAAAATAGATATTTGAAACTTACAAAAGGTGGACATGACACATGTCCGATACGAATTGATGTATGCTTCCATTAAACGAGACTATTAGTTGATATAAGTTTGAAAATGACTTGTTTAGTAAAATAATTTTCAAAAATGCATTATTTAGCAAAAATGGCCTATAGTACTTTTTTTTTTTAATGTGTGGGGGCAAATTAGTGTTTGTAAATTATTAACGCTCTAACACAAAGAGCCAATATGTCGCATACATATTTGTTCGTCAAAAAAATGTCGCATACATATTCTTATTGTTGTAGGACCTATGTATACCATTTGCCATCACTTCACTTTAATGACTTCGGCGTGCCTGCTTGAGTTAAGACTTCAGACTTACAAATGTCACGTAATTTGCACGACATGCACAACGGCAAACGCTGTTGCGTTACCTGGAAGAACCGATTGCATTAATAAGCTTAGATACCGGACAGCACAAATAGTCTCTATCAATTAGTTATCACTCGAATTCCATTTATATCTTGTAGACCCTCGAAAAAAGAGTAGATGTGATGAGATTTTTTTTTTTTCATGCTTACCCCACAAATATAAAGGGAAAAGTAGAGCTTAGTTACTAATAGTCTTATAACTCAATTAATTTACATTTTCTAATATTTTTGAATAATATATATATATATATATATATTTAGAGTTCAAATCATCTCCCTTCCTTGTAACTATAGAATCATCAAATGAAAGAGGGCTCGATCGTGCTGGATCCATTTGAAAAATTAACGCTGAAGAACCTAAATAGGACATGAGAAATGAGAGCTGCAGGTACTTCATCAAATGGGTTCAACCAGGCTCTAAACTCAGCCTTACTAGGGTCCCAAGTGAAACTACATTGCAGTATTGCACCAATAAAAATTCAAATTCAGAAGGTACTAGACATAACCAAACCGCGTGAGACTGTGAGAGTGGGCCTTTGGCACTAGCTAGGCCACTCACCTTATTAATTAGTTGGCATATATTGAAATTTGAAAGTAAAAAAAGCAAACACAACATGCATTATAATTGATATTATTATTTGCATAATCTTCAGGTACACCTTTTCAATTCATGTCCAAGCTAATCAAATTTAATTTCCTTTTTGGCATTTGGCAATCAGAATGTTGTCTAACTTTTTCGTGCAAAAAAAGTTGTTTGACGTAGTCCTTGTTCGTTAGTCGTGAACTCTTTGCAACTACTACTTTTTAGTGGAGGCAGTTGTAAAAATATGTCAAGGAATGTGACAGAATTGGAATTACATGGATCTCAAGTCACTTTCACTCTAACACTGCTGAGGGTATATGAATAATTTGGCTTTATAGATTGAACACCCATTAATTTGTATACTAGTGTTGTGATAGAAAGTGGTGAAAGAAAGGACTTGAGAGTAAGGAGTGGGCGAGGTCCTGTAATGGCTGGTGTGAGGTTGACATGAGAAACAAGGCTTTCTCTGATGAATGCTACCTCTTCCTTTGTTTGGCCCATCATTCCACTCCTTTTATTATGTCCATGGCCTGTGAAGTGAACTGACCTCACTAATTTCTCTTCCATCGCTCTCTCTCCAGCTGTGCAACTGCAAATTACTCTGTTACACGCATCTTTTTTACTTTCAGAAACAAAAAAAAACAAAACAAAAAGAAGAAGAAGAAGAGATTTATATTATTTAGAGATTAAAAAAAAACAAAAAAAACAAATTACTCTATGGATTGATTGTTTGGAGTCGTCAAGTTGTTGGAAGCGGTGAATATCAGTTTCACATAATTCTATTATTGACACCAATATTTCTTTATAATATATCACTTCTGAAAAAAAAATGAAATTTTCTGTATCATTACATTATATGTTAAAAATAGAAAAGAGAGGAGGTTCTAATTTGGAAGTGTCTTGCCATAAATTATCAAGTGAAATATGATTTTTCACATCAGGACACAAGTTCTACCAACCATACCAATAGGCTTTTGTATAAAAAAAGTGTTAAGTGTTTAGAGAGAAAATCAATTTCACTTCCCCCAGTAACTTATAATATATACAAAGTAATGCTAGAAATACAAATATTTTTACAAAAAAATTTAAAAATTGTTAATATAGTACGTGATTATTAGTAAATAAAAAAGTGATGTTAATAGTAAGCTTAAATGAAAACCAATAAAAAGCTGGCCAAATTAATAGTTTATAAAATATTTTATAATTGTAGTGTTACTTTATAATATAGTATCATTTTCACCTAACCCCCTTACTAATGCAATAAAAACATTAATTACAACATGTGATCTTAACAATAGTGAAAAAAGTAGTGATTTTTTTTTAAAAAATTTTATATTTTATAACTGGACTTATTTTTCCCCTGAAAAGAAGGAAAAAAAGAGTTTAGAAAAAGAAATTTAACTAGAAAAATAAAATGGATATAGCTTTTAAGTGCACCTAGCTAGAGGTGCCACTTTTAAGTGCACCACTCGAACTGCGTAAATTGAGCTGGCACCTGAAATAGAATATAGCTTCTGGGCATAGGGGTCTAAGAGCATTTGCAATAGAAAATGGTAACTTATCTTATTTTATCATCTTAAAAATTTATTTTATCAATTATATCATATCATTTAACAACCCATTCAATATTTCAAATTTTATTTTCCTATTCTACTCATTAAAATAATATATATTTTAAAGTTGTGATTTACAACTATGTTTTATGTTAACTTTATTTCATGACAAAAAGTGTTGTAATTGCTTTAATTTTGTTTCTTGTATTTTGTGAGATTTTATTGTATTGTATTTAATATTAAGTTGATGAAGAATCGAGCATAAAATGAAGAATCAGTAAATTTCGCGAGTGTCTCGCTAGAAGCTAACTTGCGAAAGAGCCACATGAGAAGCACATGCTGGAAGATGAAGAGTCATGCTAGCCTGGAGGATTTCGCGAGTGTCTCGTGAGTAAGACCTTCTCACGAGATACCCATGAAACTCTCTGCTTGAAGGATTTTTAAGTGTAACTTTCTTACCCTTCACTCATACTATATATACACTTATTACCCACAAAAGTATGAGAGGCTATTCAGAGAGAAAAACTCTAGATAGGTTTTCTACAACACACACACACACATACACACACACACACACATACACACACACCCATCTTTTAGAGAGAGAGTTACTCATCCTTAGTGAGAAATCATTGTAGCCTCTTATCCTTCCCTCTCTCATTGCCATACCTTGAGAGGAGATTTGTACTCAAACACAACCCACACATTTTCAAAGTGTAGAGAGTGTTTTGGAGCTTGGGAAGCTTTGGGGATTTGCCAAAAGAAGCCAGTGAGACTTGGTAGATGCAATCGCGAATATTGCGGGATTCAAAAAGCTAGACAAGACACGGTTCCGATAAGACTTGTTGGAGTAGGAGCTTGAAGGGCTTAGGTGATCTGGGTAGATTAAGCTTGAAAGGTCTCTTACTATTCGTGCATCCCAACTTATTGTCTAGTGGATCGATTTACATCTTGAAGGGCAACGGAGAGGTTTTTCGCCGAGTTCTTCGGTTTCCTCTTCAATAACACATCGCCATGCTAACTTGTGTTTACATCTCTCTTCCCTTACTCTTGTGCTTTACTTTTATTGTTTGTTGTTTATGTTTATGCACTAGAGTAGTTATTAGTTTATTGTGCCTCATTTACTCTTGTTCCGCAATTAGATAAGTTAGAGTAAAACAATCTAGCCGTAATATTTTAATTTGGGGTATAAACAGCTCTTGTGTTTTTAATAAAAATTCGAGCTTTTATATATTACCCACTAAAATAATATAATACATTCCAATACAACTCTCCCTTTCTCTTTTCCCTTATCTCTCTTCCACTTTATCAATTAAAATATATTATAATTTTTACAATTGTGTTATAATGTCATCCTATATTTAGTCCTACATTTAGGATGATATTGTAGCACAATTGCAAAAAAATTTGCAATTTTGGCATTTTAGAGCATCCACAATAGTGGGTGCAAATTTTCCTTCTATTTTGCACGAAAAAACCTACTTTTTCTATTTTACACATTCAATTTTACAAAACACCCATATCAGTTTATCTATTCTACACATTTATTCAATAAAATATTCATTCTTTTATAATTTTTTTTATTATTTTCTTCACATCCCTCTCACTCACTGCCTATCTCTCTCTCTCACAGACTCAAAAAAACTCAAAATCACTAACACCCAGCCACCATCAACAACCAAACCACACCCACCAGAGATCAGCCACCATCATCAACCTACCAGCCACTATCATCAAGCAACCAGCCACCATTATCAACAAGCCAACCACCATCATCAAGCAATCTCTACCATCATCAACCCACAAGAAAGCCAAAAGAAAGCAACCAACCTCCAGCCATATCAACCCACATACTCGAAAACCCATTCAACCCAAAAGAAAGCCAAATCAACCCAAATACCCGAAACCCCATTCAACCCAAACAAAAGCCAAATCAACCACATTCAGCCCGAAACCCACTGATCAAATAACCAGAAATAAAGGAAAGCAATTAGATTGGTGGAGAGATCAACGATCTGTGGCGGTGGCAATTGGTGGTAGTGGCGGCGAGAGATCAGAGGTGAGAGTGTTTCGCTGATCTGATGGAGAAAACGAAATAGAGGTGAGAGTCAGAGGGGGTAGAGAGAAGAAGAGAAGGAAAGAGAAAAAAAAATACTAAAATATTATATACACACGCTACAGTAACCGTGTAAATATACACGGTTACTGTAGCTCGTGGATGGATTTACAAATCTTTACACATTTTTACACCCATTGATGTGGGTGTTTTTTTTGTTCAAAATGTGTAAAATTTGTCATTTTTTCTATTTTAGAAGGCTTTAAATTGACTAATGTGGTTGCTCTTACAAGTCCCGTCACCAACATCTTTTTGTGTCTTAATTGTACTTTTCCCATACATTTCCCATTTGCAATTGCTAATGGGAGTGCTCTAGTAAATCAGCATTTTCTCAACTGACATTTTCATTTAGATGCATTGACCCTGCATGTGAAATGTAGAGTCTCTTGTGGAGGAAAAAATTAGTGAAATTAATGTGAGGAGCGGTCTCAAGCAAAAGCACGAAAGGAATGTAACAAAGGGTGGGAATAAATGAATAATCGACAAAGTCAGTGGTCCTACACTCCTGGCTCCAATCCTAACATTACTTAAAATCACATATACATGCATGCAAGGCCAACGAAACATGAGTTAATGTACATCTCTCTGAGGCTCCATTTTACCTGCTTACTTCATTAATACTTTGCACTTGCGGTTTAGGATTGGCATTTGCCATTTTCAGTACAGGATTGGGTTTCAGGGCTGAATCATAAATGATTTCAAGTTATATTTAATTTAATTCTAAGAAAAGTTATATCACTTAATAACTTTTTTATTAACTTAACTTTTTTATTATTTTCGCTGTAACAACTTATATTTTATGCACAATTTTAGATATTTTTTTTAATTTAAACATTTGATCAATGACATAGGAATTGATCTTTAGATTATCTTGAAAATTTTGAAAGCGTGTATAGTATAAGGAAAAAAAAAATCTAATAATAGATTTATCAAAATTCGTATCTAATAAAATAAATATTGAGTGGTGTAACATAATTTTGAGGTGTTACATCAAGTGTAGAGTTTTATATATATATATATATATATATATATATATATATATATATATATATATATATATATATATATAAACACACATATACTATTGTTGAGGTCCAAAATATAACAATGTTGCATTAAAGCCCAAAACAATACAAAGGATTGAAATCTAGAAACTATTCAGGCTTTCAATAAAAAAGGGAGGGCCTAAATCCATTAAGAGTCATCTAAGTTTGTGATTTTTGAACTTATTTGGACCTTGTAATACGTCTTAGTGCGCATGATGTATTAGACAATTAAGAAAATAATGAAACATTTCATATTATCCTAAGGATCCCTAATGTTTTATTTTACTTTTCTTGGTTATATGTCATTCTTTACTGTTCCTTGATGTTCAATGCGCATATGTTTTCTGTATGTTAGTATGTATGTATGTGTTTTAGGATCCGCACTTTGTGTACAACTTGGTTCGAAATCAGCCCAACTTAGTTGCAATGAACTAAGCCCAGTCCCTCAAAAACATATAGCATTGGGCCCAAGATCCCTGTTTGCTACTTGGGCCTATGTGCTGTTTAATAAAAAAAAAGAACCCACACAACTATTAACCTCACCATTAACATTGCATATGGAGTTCCTCAAATAAAAAAAACAAAAAAAAAAAAACATTGCATATGGATGCTAGCAAAGCAAAAATTTCCCTAGGTCGTGTGAAGTTCATTCAATGGGGTAATTAATCAGCATTTTGGGAGTGCAATGACTTGATGATATTTTCTATCCACGCATGAATAGTAGATTTCACTAATTAAATTTATAATAACTAGGATTCACTATTCATATGAGGTAAAAGAATAAATATTACATATATTTTAGGAGTATTGAATAATTTTTGATCTGTTAGTAGTAATTCAAATTTTTGTAGTTTCGACAATTCATAGGATTTATGGAGGCTTGCATAATTTGCATGGAGGTCTAGTTTATATGGTTGTTCTTTGGTAATGAAGGCCAACTAGTTATTAACAGGCCGGCATTCCAACTTTAGGTAACAATCCATTAATATCAGTTGCGTTTCATTTATCACACAATTAAAGCTAAGATGTCTTCATATAAAAAATTAAAAAAAAAAATTAAGCTAAGATGTCCTTTATTTATCACACACAAGCTAAGATGTCGAAAGGAATGCAAAAAGATTTCTAGCTTGGCCTTTCCATGCCAAAGTCTTATCTCTTTTTCCTCTAAAAAATTCACTTATTATGAACACCATTTGTCCCATCTGAATTAGATCCTCTCTATCTTTTATATACCATCAATTGTTCTCTTGATTGATGATACACAACCTACCTAAAAGAATTACTCAATGGTAGGGCTGTCCATGGTTCAGGTAGGATTGGGTTTAGGCACAACCCACATTCGACCCGACTTGATTGGGTGGAGCCACCATCAACCTACAGCCAACTGAGAGGATGATTAGATCAGGAAGGTCGAGCTTCAACAGATCTCGGGCAAAGCAGTTGGGGTTGAAGATCTAAAAAATGACGAGAATCCAGCAAAAAAAAAAAAGGATGAAAAATGGTCAAAATCCGGAGAGAAAGAGTTGAAAAACGGTCAAAATCTGGTGAGATTTCGGGCATTTTCAACAAGATTTGGGCTAGATCTAGGGAAATCTTGCTAGATCTAGCCTAGATCTTTTCGAAAATATCCCAAAATTTGCTAGATCAACAACATCTTGCTGGAAAAATAGATGGGCCAGTCAATTCGGGTTTCTTGGATTTAAGAGGAGGAGATCCAACATCTGACCTGCCGATATCAGTTTTTGGAGAAAGAAATCCATTGCCAACCGCCGAAGCAGTTGGTTTGGTCGGCAGCGGGTCGAGTTCAGTCGACAACAGAGGGTGGGTTGGGTCTGGCGGGTCCTTGGACAGCCCTACTCAGTGGATTGTTTTGCATTTCAATGATAAATTAAGTGAAATATATCATTGCACACTTATATATATATCTATAATTTCACAATAATATCCATAATTGATAATAAAAAAAAACCATCCACAATTTAACACATAAAAATGGGGGGAAAAAAAGATATAAAAAAAAAGAGTGTAAAAGAGTATAAAAACCATAAATTAACTCAGAGGCACAGCATACATAAAAAATAATGTAATGACTAAAGCTCTCTAGGGATGGCCACTGGCCATATCCATTGGGCAATCCAAATATTCCAGGTAATACTTGGTTTTTAATGGATAGAAGGTAATCAAGTAGGATTTGGATATTACCCATTTACCGATTATTAATTATTTAACTAATTACTTCTAATCCAAATCCAACTCAACCTAATTATTATGGGTAAACCCTAACCCACCCAATTACCCAATAATCAAAATTACCAAATTGCCCCTAAAACTTCAAAATGACCAAAGTACTCTTAAAATCCTCTAAAATTTCCGAAATATCCACAAAATCTAAAAAAACACTTATGGATATCAAAGATGGCCATCAAGCTCTATTTCAAATCACAGGTAATGAAGAGTAATGTTGTGAGTTAAACTAAAATTATGTTGTTTTAATTTGGTCCTTTTTTTTTTCATTAATGAGTATTGTAAAATATTTTAATTATAAATTTAAGCTTGTAATGTAATGAGATATTTCTTAAATGGTTAGACTAACTGTTATGTAATGAGATATTATAAATCTTCATGATAAGTGAAGTGATGATGATGTTAGGTCATAAGAAATAGGGATGATTTTGATCAAATTATTCAAGGTTGATGCCATTACACTAAAGCAGAGGTTAATGATCAAATTCTTTATAATCTTTATGACGATGCTTACGTTAAGGTAAGTTTTAATTTGAATTGCAGTGTTATCTATTGTATATTTTAGTTTGACAGTCTAATTTGTGTTTTTGCTTGTTTGTTTGTTATATTTAGGCTACTGAAGGAAAGCCTAATTATATATGCAAGATTGTAGAGATGTTTGAGGCTATGGATGGAAGTTCCTATTTTATAGCTCAATGGTATTATAAAGTCGAGGATACGGTACGTATCATCTGTTTAGAACAAAAAATGTTACTGATGATGGTAGTGGTGATGATAATGATAGTGATGAGGCTGTTGGGGAAGATGAGGGCGTGTTTGAAGTTGAGAAGGTATTAGAACTATGTTATGGTGACCCCAAAGAGATTAAAAAAAAATGTGAATGATATCTTATGTATTTGAATTTCGAACCTAACCTTAAAGTGATTTGTGGAAAATGTTTGTTAAGCATGCTATTTAGAACACGTGTATTGGTCTCTACTTTTATAACTCATGTGAACTCTACATTTGATTGAAGGTTGGGAACACAAGTATGTCATTGTGCAGCTATGTTGACAAAGCAACACTTTATTACTGAATAGTTATTTACTCAATAATGTGCGTGCAGTCATTTGATGTTTTTATTTTATTTTTGATGATAATAAATTTGATTTGAAGACAATGTCTATTGTTGTAGAGATGGGTAGTTGACTTAGACCAGTATGCTTGTGAAATTCTTACGTTAAACCATCCAGTGACATAGGCAGATTGTACGAGTCTATTTTCTTCCATTGATGTATAGGCA
Source organism: Castanea sativa (assembly GCF_040712315.1). Taxonomy (NCBI): domain Eukaryota; kingdom Viridiplantae; phylum Streptophyta; class Magnoliopsida; order Fagales; family Fagaceae; genus Castanea; species Castanea sativa. The sequence goes on along the minus strand of NC_134017.1, from coordinate 45,426,157 downwards.
ATTTCATGCTTAAGTGCAAACCTCTAATATTAGTTTATCCTTGGCAAATCAGTTTAGAAATGAATCTACTGAGGATTTTTGTTTTCGCTAGAAGAGTGGTAAAAATTATGCTGTTATTTTTCCCTAATTAAAAGTAATGATGTTCCATAAGAGTATTCGGATTTGTTTGGAACATAAAATGTTGCTGATGATGATAGTGGTGATAATAATTATAATGATTAGGCTAATAGGGAAGTTGAAGAGGTGTTTGAAGTTGGCATTTTTCAAAAAACAATTGTTCAGTAACTTGAACTGATTTTAAAAAATCATCCACATACTAATCTTTTTCAACCAACAAGATTATCAGTTTCAAATAATTTTAGGATTACATGTCTTGAGAAACTACAGGAAATCGAGGTTTGTACCACAAGAGTGAATAGTTGAAATAGATTTGTTCATGTAATTTGTATCCATGACAGTATGGGTCAATGGATCACACAGCAAAGATTAAAATCTAATCAGAGTGTGCCTACTCTGATATCACTTGTTGGGTTATAGATTAACCCCGATTAATTAATTCAATTACCCAAGTTAATTAATTAGTTCAAATTACATGCAAATCGTGAAGGTACTAATAAATCACCAAATAAACTATATGTAGAGGAAATTAAATGGCGCGGTAATTTGTTGACGAATGGGGAAAACCTCTCACAAGGTAAAAACCCCACTAGGTGATTTTTAGGTCACCACTCCTAAGAATCCATTATTCAAGAACAAGCGTTTACAAGTATTATGAATCTTACCACTACCTTAGACTATCTCAAAATACCAACCTACAGTTGAACCTTTACTCTTATCCCCAATTGAACTTGCTCTTATGGAAGACTTCTTCCCTTGCACGAATTCTAGTACATGACTAACTCCAAGCAACTAATTAATTGTTGTTGGATGCAAAGTGTTTCATTTCAAAGAATGTTGAAGATCTGGAAGTATTTGGTTACATCCCTTAAGGCGCACAAAATGCAGTAACTTCTCACGAAGTGTATAAGTTCTCTAATTTTAGTCTTTGTGTCTTTGATAACTTTAAATAAAGCTTTTATATGGTTTAGAGGTTTAGTGAAGGAAACCCTAGCAATCCAATTCATCATGGGCTGAAATTCATATCTGAGAATTCTGAAATCGTAGTTCTCAATAAATCGAGATAGTGTCGAACTTGTGTCAAACATCCTTCATTAAATCTCGATAGATGCTAGTGTCGAGCTTGTGTCAAGACTAGTGTCAAGATTCGCTATTCCAACTTTTCTTTACTTGTTTCTTGATTTAATCTTCATGTCTTTAATGATACCACTTGTAAAGTAAATTTCACGTACTTGCTGATATATTAAACCCAACTTAGATTTACCCAATTACAAGTAAAGTGCATATTGTCAAAGAATAAGCTAATACATAAAAAATATGACCCTAACACATTTAAATCTTCAAAGCTACGAATGATTCAAAATTATGAGGTGCTAGAGAAAATTTGTTTTTATTAAAAACTCACTAATTGGAATCAACAACCACAACTCACTAGTCAAAAATAGAGAAAAATTAATTCAAATGAAGAAACATTATTTTAGAATTACTCTTCTCCCACCCTTTGCTTAAAAATGGACCAATTTTTTACATTAAAAACTCTAGCTTTCTTAGTTTCTATTTTTAAGAAGCCCATTTAATCAACTTTCATGAGATTATTAGGCTAGTTGTTAAATTTCTCTTTTGGGAGGTGAACTCTCACCTTTTGAGGGCAAATACCTTTTTCTTTATTTTTTAAATTTAATTTAATTTAATATTTTAAATGTTATTAGAATTTTTTTTTTAATTTTTGGGAAATGCCTGTCTGGCCAAATGTGTTTTTTCATTGCAAGAAAATTAAAAAAAAAAACTAAATATTGAGAAATGAAAATAAGTTAATTCATGAATTTTTTTAATATGAAAAATTATTTCACATGCAATGGGCTTGAAAAACATTGACATAACATTGCTTATATGTGTAAAAACCATAAACATAAACATTATTGATAAATGCATATGTACATACATAAATACCTATTTACATAAAAATGTGTGTGAGAGAGAGAGAACCAAATAATACTTTCGAGCTTCATAATGTGATATATTCATCTTCTTGGGTTCTTTTGCCATAACATCTACAACCATCACTTGGATAAGGACATCTTGTAGGGCTTTAGTCAATTTTGGTTTAAGAGTTGTTACACTTCTTTTTCCCACTCTTGATTTTAGAGAGTTCTAGTCCCCAAAATTGAGGAACTCTTGCTAGTTTATTGTATCATAATGAACAATGAGCAATTATATTTGAGGGATTAATTACTAGTGTTAGGTGATGTTCCACAATTGAGGAGCTCTTATAACTAGACAATAGTGTATTATTAGGATTTGATCCAAGAATTACTCCACGGTCTAATTATAAGCTAATTTATAAAAACACGTTTAATCTTCTTGCTAATGTTGAGTTAGGTATTGTCTCTCAATGTTTGAAAATTCAAACATTTTTACAAAAATGAATACAACAATAATAAAGACGTGCAAGGACATCACAACCACGCTCTCAACTATGTAATTGTTTGATTACATATAATAGTGTCTTTTGTGGTAGAGCAAAGTAGGAAAGTTTCATGGAGAAATTATGGTCATATTGAGACACTTGCAAAGCTACTAAGATAAGGGCCCTCTTTGATTATTTAATGTTTTTTCTTTATCATCCATATTTCTTATAACAAAAATATATATACATACATATAATTTAACTCATTTCAAAAAATATTACTAACATTTTTAAATACGATTATCTCTAGACTTAAACATTATATATATGTGGAATAAATAAAATAAACATAAACAAAACATAAACGTATGTAAAATCTCATAGGCACAATTAGGAAAAAGAAAAAGAAAAAATGGATGAATTAAGTACACAAAGCTAGAGAGTTTACATAATGAACAACATTGTTCATTACAGATGGTGTCAATACAAATACAATCCCGAAACCAGGAAGGACCTTCTTGACAATTTCCTAGTTGAGAGCAGAAATTTGAGAATCAAGTGCCTTAATAGTTTCTTCCTTCTGCAGCTCCAAACTGGTCAAGGCTTCTTTGTTAATACATCCTCACGTGCTTTTCATGTGCTCTGGGGTGCGTGAGATCTTACTTTCTTACAATGTTCAGTAGGAGTTATTCTATTGATGATTATAATTAATTATATATAACACTTTCAATAGGACATAACTTTTATTATATTTAAATAACATAGTGTTCTACATCATAGTATTTCAATAGTGAATGAAATACTTTCCATTACTTAGTTAAATTTTTAATAATTTAAATGACTAAAAAAACCAACTAAACTATGTAATGAATATGATAGAAAGTGAACATGTGAGGTGATAGTGTTTAAATACACGTATATAATTTATGTTGTTAATGTTCATCATTAGAAATTTGCTTACTAGGCATGTTTTCCTGCCATAGTGAAAATCTTCGTTTGAGTTTGCCTGCCAGTGCAAATTTCTTCCTACAAAATAGAAAATGCAAAAACATATTGCATATTTCTGTTTTGCCAAAGGAGAATTGCCTTGCCGTTCATTTGCACATAATCATTTCATGCCTGAAGCTTTAGTATCATGGCTATAGCAACAAATAAGCTTGTTATGAATTCAACCTTTGTTTTTAATATTAGTAATTGGATGCTCTTGCCATTATAATAAGTAACAACTGGGATCATTAACATGTGGAGTGTGGACAAGAAGTTTGACATGAATATGTGAATTCCAACATGGGATGTACTATCAAACATAAACATTATAGATAAATACATATGTAAATATACACATATCTATTTACATACATTTGTTTGTGTATATGTGTGTGTCATACCAAATAATACTTTCGAAGTTCGAAATGTGATATATTCATCTTCTTGGGTCTTTGGCCACAAAATCTACAGTCATTGCTTGAGTAATAACATTTTCTAGGGCTTTGGTCAGTTTTGGTTTAAGATTTGTCACACTTTTTTTTTTTTTCACTCCTTGTTTCAAAGAGTTCCACACATCAAAATTAAAGAACTTGCTAGCTTATTGTATCATAATGAGCAATGAGCAATTATGTGGTAGAGATTAATTACTATTGTTGAGTGAGATTCCATAGTTATTGAAGAACTCTTATAGTCAGACAGTGGAGTAAATATGGGATCTTCTAATTACCAAACTACCCCACAGTTTGTTTATGAGCCAAATTATAAAAACAGGTTTAACCTTCATGCTAATATTGAGTTAGGTATTGTCTCTCAATATTTGAAAAGTCAAACATTTTGACAAAAATGAATAAAACAATAATAGAAATGTGTCAAGGACATTGTGACCATGCTATCAACTATGTAATGGTTGGATTGCAAATAATAGTGTCTTTTTTAGTAGAGCAAAGTGGAAAAGTTTCATCGAAAAACCATGGTCATATTGAGACACTTACAGATCTATTGAGATAGGGGTCCTCAGATCATTTATTTATTTCTTCTTTCTACTCAATACTTCTTATAACAAAAAAAATTAATTATTTAAAAAAAATGTTGCTGCATTTTAAAATAGGATATATAGTTTAGTCTAGAATTAAACATTATATATGTGTGGATTACATAAAATAAACATAAACATAACATAAACGTATGTAAAAATGTTCAGATTTAGAAATCATAAAATTCTTCTATAGACATGAATATAAGATGATCATTCAAAAAGTAACAGTGGGAACTCACTACGTGAAATGTGTTGCTCTTGGGAGTATGTCTCAGCGGAATGGGCCTAAAAGGCAGAGGGTTGAGAGTTGCCCCTTATTTTATTTTTAGGAACCAACTTGAGCTCCTTGTAATAGCTTACACACCAGAAATTGTGTTTGGAGTTAGGGTACATGATAAGATGGTGTTTGACACCTCAAGACTTTAATACATGTAGGGTTTGGGGTTGAGGTGGCTATAGGATCAACCCTAGATGGAAAAATCCACAACCTTCCATAGTAGGATTAGCTCAACCAAATGTTGACTGAGTTTCTATCAAATTTTTTTGCTTAAACTTCATTTTCTCTTGACTGAGCTTTGGATTTAGCTTGAGCAATGTCTTCAATCTTGCACAATGTACAACAACTTCAGTCTTCAATTCATTTTATACCTATAAAAATTACAAAGCAAATAACCCAAAATTACCAAGCTTTTTGTCAAGGAATTAGCCAACATTAAATTTCCTAACCACATATATAATAAATTAATGGTATCCTACATCACTCTTTTACTAATAACCTATTATATATATATATATATATATATATATATATATATATATATATATATATATGTCTTATTTATTTTAAATTGGTGATGTAATCAGGGATGCTACATATTTTATAACATAAGTCATACAAACTCATGTGTCACTAGTAACAAAAAAGTAATTAAGACATTTATTTGTTATGTTGTTAAAGTCTATCAATTGTATTTTTTGTTATATCAATTTGCAATTTATTTGTAGTAAAATTGGTAGTAATTTTAGCATTTTCTCTTGAAACTGGGTGAAGAACAAATGACACCATTACACATAATCAATTTTCCTAATTCGTAGGTTCCAATTAGTTGCATTGGTAATATTTCTTATAGTTGAATAAGGAACTTGAGATCAAATCCAGTATTTATTTATTTATTATTTTTTTTATAAATAAAATATAATACTAATTAGCATAATAGCATGATGGTAAAGAGCAATTGTTATGGAGCAAACATCATTATATATAGAACAAATTCCACTTAATCCTTTTAAAAATTTCATTTTTCTTTGTTTTAGAACAATGAATTTTATTACAAAATATTAATTTAATTGAATTAATCATTTAGATTTTTTATGGGTCATAGACTCGTCATATTTTCCTTTCTTCAAGAAAGCATAAAACCATCAGGCTTGACTAAGAAACCATATTAGAGACTCCTCGTAGTAACCATTCCTGAAATCTAAAGAAGTGTGCGCGAAGAAATGGCATGCTCCAAGCTTACACGCTTCTCTACTACCACATCATAGATCCTAGATTAAAGTGAATGAGCTCACTCTATTTGTGTTTGATCCTTCTACTACTAGAAGAAGGATTTAATGTATCAGTTCGCTTGACTAACCCGAGCCTTTGAGCCTCTAGGCTTTTTTTTATTTTGCACAACCTTTGATGGTCGAAAATATGGAAGAGAAAAAGGCTACCCAATTTTCATAAAAAAAAAGCTATTCAAAGAGAGAAGATAAGAGAGAGAAAAAAAGAGTTTCTAAAGGGTCATTTGGGTGATATATAGCTTATTTTCATTTACTTATTTTACTTAATATATAAATTGAATGAAATTACAATTATATGAAATAATTTTTTTTTTCAAAATTTCAGAAGTTTTACATGAATTGACGTCATAATAAGTTGAAGTTTAAGTTTATCCAAAACATTAGCTAAGAAAACTTTTCTTCATTTCATAATTTTTCTTTAATAAATCATGTACTGGAAAGTTGAATATTTAAATTAATAATATGTTTCGAAAGATGTTACATGGAATTAAGTGCTGTAAATGATTAAGTATTGAATCTGAAAGGAAAAGTATTAATCTTGATATAGAAGTAGTTATTTCCATACTAAAAAATTCTACTTCTGTTAACAACTTCTTCAATCTTTTGGTTAATGACAGTAGCTACTTCATGATGCAGCTCCATCACTTTGATATGAAAAATTCTTACCTTGAAGCTAATCGTGCAACAGATGCTTTGGTTATAGGTGCGAAAGACACTATAGGAAGTTGATTCTGTTGTAACTGTTGTTCATCACAATTCTCCTGCTGAACTAATTTAATTACTTTGTTGGATTTTGTTGCTAAAGACTTGTATTGTGTAAGTGTAAACCTCTATTGACTGATTCTTAAACTAATCACAGTGTAACAAACACCTCAAATAATTGGTGAAAATGTATCTCTAATGTTAGAGCATTCACATTTGCTCGTGTAAAAATTGTATATTTTAACATAAAAATCTACTTTTTTTATTTTACAAACTTATTTTTTAAAACATCTTACATCAAATTATCTATTTTACATTACATTTCATTAATATATCAATTTCTCTTAATTTTTTTAATTGTTGATATCTCTTTATACATAATAGCTACCATCCACTTTCTTTCTTCGTTCTCATATATGTAAAAAAAAAAAAAACTAAATGTAAGATAAATAGTATTAATATAAATTTAGACGGTTATTATAGTAATTTTACAAATTTACACATTTTTAACTTGACAGATGTGATTGATTTTGCATCTAAAATGTGTAAAATTACCTTTTTTTTTTTGTTTTTTTTTTGTTGTTTTGTTTTTCTTTGTTTTGCATATGCAAATACTTTTAGAGCATTCTCATAAAATGTGTTAAAAATGCTTAATGTTATTTTTAGTATTTTTAACACTTCAAATCATAAAAACACACCTACATCAAAGATGCTAAATGCTAAAAATTTTAGCATTGAGCTACAGTGAGCTGTTATTGATAAAAGCTCACTGTAGCTAGATTGTAAAAAAAAAAAAAAATTGTTCTTTATTCAACCAACGTCTCTGTTTTCTCACTGTCTTCTCTTTCCTCTCTCACTTCTCTCTTCTCTCTCCTATGGTTTGACGATGGCCGTGGGTCGCAGTTCCTAGTTGTGGTCCTCGGTCATGCGGGTGGATTTGGTTGGTGGCTAGTGGCGGCGATAGTAGGTGGATGTGGTATGGGTAGATGTGGATGTGGTGGGTGGGTGTGTAGGTTGTTTTTTTTTTTTTTTTTTTCTCTCTCTCTCTCTCTCTCTCTCTCTCTCTCTCTCTCTCTCTACTGTTGCTTGTGAGTGCGGTGGATTTGGCTGGTGGCGATAATGGTAGGTGGATGTGGTGATTGTGGTATGGGTGGATGTGGATGTGGTAGGTGGATGCAGATGTTTTTTTTTTTTTTGCTGTTGTTTGTTGTTGCAATGGATCTGGTTGGTGGTTGGTGGCGGCAATGGTGGGTGGATATGGTGGTTGTGGTATGGGTGCGTGGATGTAGTAGCCGGTGGTGCTGGCTTAAGAAAGAGAGAGATAGAGGAGAGAGAGACTGAGAGAGAAGAAAAATAAAAAAATAAAAAAAGAATATTTAAATAAAGTTTAAAAAATTATGTTTTAATGTAAAAGATATTGTAAAGTGAATTTTTTTTTGATACAGTAAAATGATGTGTTATGTATAATAAACTTGAAATTTTAGAGGCTAAATGCTTTCTCAATTATCGGTCACGGTTTTCTCTACCTAAAAGGGCTGCAAAGTAGGGCCATTTTAGTTCCTGAAATTCACAGTCGTCAGTGTCTTTTACTTATATTGTGGACATTGATTGATGGACTCACAACTCAAATTATATGCCAGGAAGTTGGTATGTAGCCAATAGAAATACCTGAAAAACAGCTAATAGTGTAAATTTGTAAACCCCCCTCGAAAAAAGAAAAAAAAAAAACAGCTACTGGACAAAAGAAATTACAAAAGGTAAATGTTAGTCTACTTTTTCTCTCGAATCCAGCAACCGTTGTCCACACTAAGATTTGGAGTCCACCTTCACAGGGACCTAAGTTTTGTAGGGCATAGACACGCAATTAAAAAGTGGAGGCCATATCGTGTAGGGGAAAAAAAATCTGTGAGGGCAAGTACTTTTCACAGCTACGACACGACCATTCAAAAAACCGAGGGCTGATTGGTAACACAGTTACGTAACAGCACCTGTAACAGTAAAGTTAAAATAGTTATGTAATAGCACTTATAACAGTGAAGTTAAAATAGTAACAGTGGAGTTAAAATAACTATTTTAATTCTATCAAAATATAAAATAGAGGTATAGTTATTTTTTTTAGCTCTCAGTTACAGTGTACATATATCTGCACATGTTTAGATACATGTGCACTATAGTCGAGAGCTAATTTTTTTTTTATTTTTTATAATTATAGTTGGAGATTAAAATAATACCGTGCCTCTCTCTCTCATTCACTCTCATCTCATCATCTGAAGCTCATCTCTCTCAAGCTCACTCTCTTAACTTCGGTCTCTTAAGCTCACTCTATTTACCGCCGTCGGACTGATTTATCGTCAACGTCGCCGCCACTGAAGCTCAACGTCATCGATCCACCAGCTGTCCCAAGCCGCCCGATCAGCTCAGACCCACGCCGCCGATCCGTCATTCGCCTCAGACCCACGGGTAGAGCGATGAGATCAAAGCTGAGAGAGAGATGTAGCGTAATCAGAAACCAAAGCATTGGCGAGGATGTTGATAGCATGGGCTGGGTTTGTCTCCGATTTGTGCTGGGTTTGTCTCCGGTTGGTGATTTTGTTTGGTTTGGATTGAGGAAAAAGATTGAGGATTTGAGATTTTTTTTTTCTACTGTGGGCTGGTGGTGGTGGTGGTGGATGTTTGTACTGTGTTGGGTATGGGTTGCTATGTTTGGATACGAAGAAACTCTAAGAAAATATGTGATGTTTGTGTGGATATATTATTTTATTGTAGTGAATATATTATTTTATTGTAGTGGATATACTTTTTGTGGAGTTAAAAAACTAAATTTTTAGCTCCATTGCTGTAGATGCTCTAAGGTTGTTTGTAGTGTTTAGAAATATATGTGAGAAAAAAATGTGTGAAAAAGTATGTAATGTTGTTTAAAAATTAAAAACATGTATTTAAACATAACAAACGGGATTTCAAATTTGTTAATTTATGTAAATATGAGTAGTTGATGAAAAATGTTGCATCCTATGAGTCCAATAGTAGGCAAAAAATATTTATCACTCACAATTATATAAATCAACAAATTATGAAATTAGACTTCTTTTTATATCTAATATATGAGAAAAGTTTATACTGAGAGTTACACTGATTTTTTTCCCCATCATTTTAGTTTTTGTGCTGTGATGGGTTTAGTTAGTTGAGCACTATCTCAAATATTATGTAACTAATAAGATGTGAAAAAAATCAATTTTTTTCGTTGTCCATAAGACATGTATGTGCTGTGCAGCTGTGGTGGCCTCCAAGTGAGAGAATATGAGACAGATTAAGTTATAATGCGAAATTTTTGGTGTCAGTATTAAGGTCCACTGTATTAAATATGCAAGAGGAATTGAAAATGTTCACAAAAGTTTTCACTCCCTTTTCATAATTGTGATGCAGTAGGCTGTGAAGGCCTATGAGAGAAGAGTGAAAGAGTGTATATATATATTTGGAATCGAGCAAAGATTGAGTCAAGTAATAATGATAAGTATTCATTTTTGACCATTTGTCTCCATTGCAACGGATTTTAGAGAGGTACAGATCTAAGCTAAAGTCCTTTTGGGGTGTGTTGTTGCTAGTCGATGCATATACCAAAGAGTATCAATATCTTGTTTATTTCAAATTGATCAAATTTATAACAAAGTTTAAAAATTACAAATATAAGTGTTTTTTTAGTAGTATATTATTTCAAAATTTTAAAATTTTGTGACATTATCTGTGCTATCAAATTTTATCTTTTAAAAGATAAAATATGTTCACTATGAAATAAACCTTCTTGATTATTATTTATAAATGAAATAGAAGATCCCGATCTTCCACTTCAAGAGCATAGATTTGGCCAATTCAATGCATAGACCAGGATGTGCAGGTTTTCCTAGCTAGTGAGGATACAAACACTGAGGGCATTGTGGATACAATAAAAAAGTGATTCCATGGATATGCGGGAGGGTGATATATAGGCACAGATTTATCTTGAGGGGTTCAGCAAATATAGGCAGAGACTTGTTATACCAAAATGATATAATAATTTCTCAAAATTGGCTCCATGCACGAACAAAAAGTATGATGAAGCCAGTGAAAAATGAGCTGGGTTCCTATTTTTATTTATGATTGAATCAATCTAAATGTCCTTGACCTCAGGCCTCAGGTGTGTGTGTAAGAGAGACAGAGAAATAGAGGAGTGAATAATACCATATATACTGCACACAATCAGTGATTGTGGGGTCGGTGGTTTCAAGCTACATGAACAATTTGACCCCAACGAATCGCAGGGACATATGACTGTGTAAGTCCTACTCTTCCCGTGAGCAATGTTTGGACGAAACTCGTCACGGGCTTAGATGGAACTCATAATTGGTGGGAGAAAGAAAATGGAATTTTTTTTCTGATAAGAAAGTGGAAATTCTCATGTTCATATTTCATAAAATTATATGCTAACTTGATTTTCTTTTCCTTCTCTTTTTCCCCCTAAACTCTTTTTTTCTCTCTCGGAATAGATGATTGATGTGATGGACCAACCTTCTCCAAAATTATAGTTTTATTTTTATGTTTTTGGATGAATAAGAATAATTATATGAAAGAGAGAAAAAAGGACCCAACTCATCTTACTCGTTTAGCAAAAAAAACCCTAAGAGGAAGAGAATGTAGGGAATTAACATGAAAAAGAAGCAGAGAAAACACACGTAATAATAATAATAATAATAATCACATGCACAAGACAGTATTTACGTGATTTGGCAATTTGTCTACGTCTATGGAGTTGCAGAGATTTCACCATTATCAGGGAAAAAATGCAACGTGCGGCAGTATCGTTTTTTTCTCTCTCAAAAACTACATCCAGATTCCCTAATCACCAAAACAACGGTTTCTATATTTTGCGTATAAGATTCACAATGGGCTACAAAATGGGTTAAATTTTTTTTCTCAGGGGCGTTGCCCCTAGCCCCTAGGAGGCTTGTCCATGGACCCATTAAAAATCACATAAGAGCACTCACAACAGAGGTGAGATATGTGCCAAATGCTAAATATTTGGCACATATCCCACACCAAACACCATTTGACCCCATTTATCAGATGTTTTAAATGCCATATTTTTTGCAACATGCTACAGTAGAGTCACAAATTTGCCACGGTACGGTAAGCTGTGGCATATGGATTTATTAATTTTTTATTCCTCTTTCTCTCTCATATCTCTTTCATCTTCTCCTTCAGCTATTCAGTATTCACCGCCTCCATCTCCACTCTCCCATACTCTTTCTTCTTTCCTCTTCCCTTTTGCTCTATTCTCTTCCCATTCATGAATATGAGCCACCACCAATTTTCTCTCTACTATCACTGATCTATAAAATCTCCTTCACCAGTTTTTTTCCCCTTTTGTTCGCTCTCTCCTCTCTGTTCCATCTCAGAGTTGCCTATCGGCGTGGGTCTGGTTGTGGGTTTGTGATTTCTGATTGTGGTCGGCGTGGGCGTAGGTCTCTGGGTTGTGGGTTTGTGACTTCGGATTGTGATCGGCGTGGGTCTCTGGGTTGTGGGTCTCTCTTCTCTGTTCTATCTTGAGTCGCCGATTCGCTGTTCGTTGTTCTCAGAGTCGCCGATTTACTGTTCGTTGTTCTTAGAGTCGCCGATTCGCTGTTCTATCTTTGAAGGTTTCATTGATGGGCAGATCGGTGGTGGGTAGGTTCGGGTTGTGGGTTATGGTGGTGGGTGGGTTGAGTTTCATGGGTTGTGGGTTATGGTGAATCGGTGATGGCGAATTGGTGGTGGCGAATCGGTGATGGCGAATCGGTTGCGATTGTGGCTGTGTGATGGCGAATTGGTTGTGATTGTGGCTATGGGTTATGGCAAATCGGTTGTGATTGTGGCTGTGTTTTTTTTTTGTGGCTGTGTGATGGCGAATTGGTTGTGATTGTGGCTGTGGGTTATGGTGAATCGGTTGTGATTTTGGTGGTTGTATTTTTTATTTTTTTTTATTTTTTTTTCTGGTGATTGCGGCTGCAACAATGTTTGGTTGTTGTTGTAGTTGCTGTTGTTGGTGTTGTTGATGATGAAGATGGGGGAGGGATTTAATATATTATTTTAATGTGGTGTAAATATTGTTTTAATGTATAGAGTTGAAGAATAAAACATCTGATAAATGAGATGTTGTAAAATAATGTGGTAAAATAATAAAGTAGGGTTTTGGTGCTGCAAAATGGCATTTTTTTTGCAACATTTGCTACAGATGCTCTAACATCATTTCGGGTCGGGTTGTCATTCAAATCAAACACAACTAGGCTCCACAAAGCCTAACAAAGAAGAGATGAAAAATGGGTCCATCCCAATTAAAAAAAGTAGCCTATATAACCGGCTAAATTGTGAAAAATGAAATTAATATTCCAAAGAACAAAAGAAAAATTCCAGCAAATGAAAAAACTTAGAGCAGCTTTGACATTGGTATCATTAATTATAGGGTGCAATTATATGGATGGCTTTTATTTTTCATGGCATTAGACGAGTGATTGGTCCAACATTTTGGAAAATTGAAAAGTTTGCGGAAGTTTTTATTAAAACTAATAACTTAAGGGCTTGGAGTATCTCTATTGTATACTTTGGATTGTCGGGCTTCTAAATCCTAGTAGAATAAATTAATTGGACATGCTTTGCTTAAACTCCTCTTCAACTTAGCTCTTATAAGACATGGCAATTGCAAGTTAGTAGCGACATTCCATAAATATCAATTACCTAGCTAGGAACGTTTTTATTTCCTTCTGGACTTTGGCCTCTATGATTGAAAGGAGCAAAGTGATCTTTCTGCCTAGAGTTTCAACCTTTTGGGTCTCATTTGAATTCTACTCAATCTCGGGGATGTCCCTAAACCCGTGTGTTGGAATTGGCCTTGGTCAAGTGGCCTAGGCCCCAAGATAAGGATGAGTTAAGCTTAGCTGAATACATATGGATTCCTCCTTATGGAACCTAAGGCAAACGGGTGGCATTGAATTAATCCAAGACCATTTTGTACTGTGGATATATGGATACACGCAATACATGGAGTGGCAATAATTGTAGGGGTGGACTTCCCTTAAATGAGGTTTTTGATGTTGTCGTAAAATTGGATGCTCTGGTTCTAATTTCCTTTCTCACTTTTGCTTTTATAGTTCACCCTAACTTGAGTCTTTTTTTTTTAGATGATTGCAGCGCAGGTTTCTATTGCATGATCCCTCACGCGGAAGTCCCACATGTAGAAAACACAGGTCCACGACTTTGTTTTGGAGGTGTTTCTTCTTTTGGTTTGTTGCTCTAGCATTTTCCTTGATTAATGGAGGTGGTTAACTTTTGTTAGCTATTTTTACCACATCACACCTATTTCCAACAAACTCTATTTGGGATTTGGGTGAGTTTATTTTTACCACATCACGCCCATTTCCAACACAATTTATTTATTTTTATTATTAAACCTATAAAATTATGTTAGTCGAAACAAACCAATGCTAGTTTGGTATAATTGTCTTTGCATAGAACAATTATACCTAAAAAAATTATTATTTTATTAAATTTTTATATAAATAAATAAGTAAAATAAAATATTTCCTCAATTTCAAGTATTTGGTTCAACTAAAATTGTTGATCAATTTGAAAATATTTTTGACATAAAATGATTTATGCCTCTATTTTCATGCAAAACATTTTACACCTCACCCAAAACTCATCAACCTCAACCTCCACCTCCCCTTAATTCCCCCATTGCTCTTGGTTGATCTGGCCGCAACCACCCTATGGTCGTCGATATCAACCCAACCACCTTGCTGCTGTCAATATCCACTAATAGCCTTGCTACTGCTGATCTTGCCCCAACCAATTTATCGTCTCTCTCTCTCTCTCTCTACTTTTTTTTTGTTTTTTTATTTAAAAAAAAATTTCTTCATTATTTTAGATGTTTTTGAGTAGGAATTTGTTTATTATATCTCTGTTTGGTAGCTAAGTAAAAAGTAAATTTTTTGGAAGCATTTTTAAGAATACAACAAAAACCTAAAATATTTTTTTTTCAAAAAATGTTTTCACCCGAAAATATTCTACGATCGGAAAGAAATTTTTTTCAGGTAAAACAAACTGAACCATACATACAAAACAAACTGAACCATACATACAAGTACTTCTCTCTATCTCTCTCTCACTCTCATTGTAAAAAGGTTCATGAAATGAAGATACGTTAATATATTATGGATGATGTTGCATGTTCCAACTACCATGCAATAAAGTTTAAAGCAACAAAGGTGCATTGCGCTTATGACGAGTTTGACTTTGGACTCCAGAAATTACAACACTCTCTTCTTTTAAGCAACAGTTGCAGTGCATTATTATACTGCTTCTTCTAATTAACTTCAAATACATAATTACATTAATCATTAAAACAAAAATAATCTTTTTAAGACTTAATTAAACTCAATATAATTATGTATTTGAATTGAACTGAAAACCTAATATACTCCACCTAAATTTGTCATTTATTTATTTGCGTTATTTTGTTCACTTGAAGGTTGCATTGTTGCAGTTGATTGGATTTGGAAGGGTCCAAATCCAGCCCAGTCTACATACAATGTATGGTCGGCAATGCCGAAGTAGAAACTTGTAGTCCAAGAATGTTTCTTAGCTGTGTTAATTGTTAAACAAGATATTGCTTTGCGCATAAAGTAACAATAGTGAGAATAGACAGAGAAAAAAAAGGAAATGTTTTGGGCCTTTTGGCTATAATTTCATCATCTCAAAGGTGTAATGGGGTTTAACTATGAAAAATAACAGCTTAGTGGCATTTTTTGTTCTCTTTTATAAAGAGAAGGGGGATTCAAATCTCCTCTTTCCCATTATTGGGACTATTGAGTTACTAAAAAAAAAAAAAAACTAGGAAAAGAAAGAAAACAAAACTAGTAAGATGGAATAAAGACTACCAAAAGCTAATGGGGGCCGGGTTTCATTTTTCTTGATGAGTTTTTTTAGTAATCTAGAAGCAAATTTCCCTTCTATCACATAGTAATAGGCTCAACTAATTAATTTTTTTTGGGATCAAATCCATCATTCATATGAGAGGGGCAAGTATTGCTACCACAGAATTGAATAATTTTCCATCGTGCTCTCTCAAGAAACTTGCCAATTTGACTAAACTAAACTAAACTAAACAATACTTGAGGCTGATCAATGACGAACACCTTCTATGGCCCTCAGCTTCTTTAGGAAATTTTACCCAACTAAATTAAATTTTGTTGCTAGATCTAGCAAGGCTTTTAATCTAAAATTTGGGCTGCTTGGATGGTGGGAGGCTCAATTTGTGCCTATGGGCTTAGATGGTTAATTAAAAATGGCAATTCAATATCCTTTGGGGAAGATATATAGGTCCAGTCGAACCCGTTAGGCATCATTAGCTAACTGATTCAAGGACCATTTGATGCCATTAAATTTTGACCGCTAATACAATCACCATCTACAATTATGTGGGAATTGGAAAGCATCCAAACTAGATCCACTGGTATGGATGGACAGAATTGGCTTTGGATTGGCAAAAAACTCAAAATCATAAAATCTTGACCGTGAAACAAAAACTACCTTTTTGACTTGAAATGAAGACGATCTTATTTCGTGTCGGGTAGGGTCAGTATACGGCATACCATTTGGACAGGGAGAGTAAAGAGAGAGAGAGAGAGAGCTGGCACACTTGCAAAATATAAATGGAATGCCTACGTTATATTACAGCATCTACACCTAATTAATCATATTAACACTTTGAAAGTAATTTGAATTTAAATAACAACAAAAGAATCGTAATAACTTAAATATTGTAGCTTTCTACAAATGTCAGATCCAACAAGCTCGAGGAATAAGGCACAGAATTTCTCATCAATTGAACTTGGCAGTCACTGTAATGCTAATGAGAAGCCTGTGGAATTGGCATAAGACACATCACATGCCAAATCATGCACCAAATTTTCCTAACTCCATACTGGCCTCAGACGTTAGAACCCGGTACCAATTAATCTTTTGATCAAAGGAGTTGCCACTCATCCTCATGTGAATGGCCCTCAGCATCACCAACGGACTCGAGACCAAAGGACTCATCCTTTTGAACTCCATCAGTATCAAATGACATTTCAGGGTGACTAACTGGCTTTGACAAATTATGCTTCTGAGCCACAGTAAATAATGGAGCACCATTTGACTCATCTGCCAGCTTGGAAGCCCGAAGACAAAAATCATCAAAATCATCTGTCAACCAAGAAAACACAGAAAACCAAAGTCAATAAAAGATTTTCCCTAAACTATATAACCAGCAGAATCATGAAATTCAATCAGGCCCAATCAGCAAACCTTTGTCTCGACAATAAAATCCAAATGCTAAGGATGAATCAATGGAGTCTAATGATATGTGTCGTATGATACTGAGAGAAAGAGAGAGAGAGAATTAGAGAGCAAAATAAAGAAGAAACCTAAGAGCAGAAAATACTCAAGTGAATAAAGTCTCATAATCTTACTTGCAGTGGTAAGATGAAGTATCAGCCTCTAGGTCGTTTCTACCAATACTAGCTACCTGATAACAAAAATAAAAAATCAGTAGTTAGTCGTGAATGCAACCACAACTACATTACAATTAATATCCATTCTAGAAAGTAGATCACCAGTATATTAAACATATTTCCTGCATATCAAGACAGTCATACTGGCACTTAGACGTAAGAAGAGAAGAGGTGGTGAGAAATATACACATATTTTTCCCAATACACATATTTTTCCCAAGGTAAGTTACACATGCATCCGGTGGATCTTGAACCCACAAGGGCACAACCTCATGGACCTCACCCTCTACCTTACTCTCACAAGGAGAGGTAGTGCTAGTTAAGAGCTAGAGCTCATTGGCCATGCTATTAAAAATGATTTGGAAAAAAAAAAAAAAAAAGCACAAATGACAAAGAAGTTGGGGCTATGGAAACCCAATGATACAGTAAATCCCAAGTTCTAAAATAATACTCATTTTTCTTGATTGAGCTCTTTCTGGGACCATATTCTCCACAATATAAGGCCATCATGTTGCTTCAAATAATCTGCCTCTCTCGTTCCTGTAGTATCTTACAACTTAAAATACATCAACACTACTTTTATTATTTTTAGTTTCATTAAGTTTTTTCATAAATTATTATTTGTGAAGTGTTATTTTCAATATATTCTTATCAATCTAAAATATGTATTTCGTACACATACAAGTATTTATAGAAAGTAATTAATTATAGTTATGCTACATACTGGTTGAACGTCATGTGGATCAAGGAAGAAAGCCTTTTCATCTTGCACACCAATGATGTAAGTTGAAGCCCCTGGCTTCCCACCCACGATGCCAAGGCTTTGTGGAAACATAAAAGTTGCCCTCAATGATGGAATATACCTGAAAGAATATAAGAAATATTCAGCAAGTAACATATATGGTAGAAAACAGAATTACTTATAAAAATAAAATAAAATAGTTAGGATACAGTAAATTCTAAAGTGCACTGATTTTATTGTCGAGTCAATGTCTCCATTGAATTTTCTGTATAAACTTCTTCTAAAGGCCATGATTAGAAAAGATCTCCTGGTCCCACTAATACTAGTAAAACAAGAGATCATCATCGAATGTCTGCTCATGTCCATGAGAAATGAAGATATGGCAAATCAAGTTTATGATTCTTCAAGAACTAAGTGTTACCCCAACTGTCTTTGGACCAAATGGCATCTGCTCTCCCCTAAAACAAGTGGTAGAACTGTAGAAGGCATGTCACCAAGTTCAGTCTTGTGTGGATCCTAAGTTGTGTTCATGTCTCTAACAAACATTATAAAAAACTCTGAAGAGCACAACTCCTGTTTATCTCACCCAAAGCATGCCATCTTCTACTCTATATTTTCTCTTTAGCTTAACAATATGTGCTTATGAACCACAACACCCATCCTAGCATATCCCTACCTAGGTGTTCCACATAAAACCAACCACTTTATACCTAAAACCAAAAAAAAAAAAAAAAAAAAAAAGTGCATATGATGTCCTTGAAAAAAATATGTATTCCCTCTATCCCAAATTGTTAGTCTTCTATTCCATTTTTATGTAAAAGACAATGCATTAAATGATGTTCCCTTAAAAAGTCGAACTTTCTAAATAGGGTTAAAAATATGGGGAGGAGAGAGTACTATACAAACCCAAGTGTAGGGTAGATAAAACATTGCACAACTCAACCTGACTCATCCCAACATTGCGCGAGCAGTTTCAAGACATGGGCAGATCGGCTGCGGGTTTAAAGATGGTAAGAATCAGTTTGATGGTCAGGTGTAAGAAAACCCAACTATCAAAATACCTTGGTGACATGCCTTCTACAAATACCGGTTGAGTATTTTGTCAGGTGTAAGAAAACCCACTCAACAGTAATCAGTTTGGTGGTCAGGAGTTAGTATATATTTTTGATAATTCAATAGTTACAATGGAGGAGGGGTGGTTTGAACCCATGATGTTTTCGTTGGAACCACTAGAATGTGCCAGGCAGTTGAGCAATAAGGCTCTTGGCAAGTCAGATGCAATATAGTATACCTAAAGTAAACATAAAATATAGCTAAAATATATAACATGCCAAAAAATATTAACTAACTAACTAAAAATATATAGCCATAAGGGATACTAGGTGTTCCTTGGGATCTCCAATTGTCCATTTTTTTTCCTAAATATTCTAAAGAGCCCTTTGGACGCAAAGGGTTTCCCTTCAAACAGTAAAATCTACAGGCAACTGACCCCACCTGCCAGAAGCAATTGCTAAGTAATGCAGGGGCATTCATCCCTGAAGGGTGAAACAGTTTATGCTCATGAAGAAACTGCAGAAGTCTTCCTAAGTTTCTGGAAAAAAGTATATTATCTGATGTATACACTAAATTCTTTTGATCATTAATTTATCAAAAACACAATGATACAGATAATCATTCACAATATTTATTATCAAATATATATATATAAAATTGCAGTTCAAGCCTTTTGGCAGTGGTATGCAAAAATGGTGAAAAGCAAAGCCTTGTAGGAACACTATCTTAAAGCTCACAACTAAAGTAACCTAAAATACATATCAAATAACAAAAATATCAATCAAGTAAAGAAGTAACAACCAAAGTTTCTAGATATTGAGGAGCTAATAAATGCAACCTCATGGCTTGCAATATAAGGAACCACGTGGCTATAAAATCCCAGCTCAACCATAACTAATTACTACTATACCACAGCTTGAGATAACAATGCTGAATTAGATTCTACAACTTCCCAGGACAACCTAGATTGAAGATAAGGAGTAATAAGTACAAAATTCTGTAACTTTACGAACCTGGGATTGACCTTTTCAAGTCCAAGAACCAAAGGAACCAATAAAAGAATGGGCGTCCAATCAACTTGACCTCTTGAAAACTCAAAACAATGTCTTGAGGCATCTTCGATGCAAAGAACTGGAGCTCCACCTCGCTCCCCATCTTCATCTCCAGAAACAACATAAACAGCCATGGGAAGTTGCTGGTCCTCAAGGTTAGTTGATTCCCTTTTACATCTGGCCAGAGTTTCCCACGTGCGACACATGGCATAAGGGCCCACCCATGACCCAGCAGCAAGGTTATAAGCCTTTCCAGCTAAAAGAAGATTGTGGATAGAGAAAGGTGATGCCTCAGAATCACCAAAAAAGTGCAGAATCTCAATATATTCTTGATTGAATGGCTGCATATGATACAAAAGAAACCATAAATAAGATACATACTAGGCAACTAAAATTGATTTGTGAATATCACATTTCTATACCATTCACCTCACCTTTTGCAGAGGTTTTCTCCAGGATCTCCCTAATCGATGAAAAACCAATGCCTGCACAGATTAAAACCAGTCATATAGACCAACTAGAATTTTTTTTTAAATTATTTATTTAATTTTTATTTTTTTTTAACAAAGGGCATTATTATAACAAGTAACAATATCATGGCTAATTAACCTGAATAAGGAAAAAATAAAGCAGAACCATACCTGAGCAACAAGCATCTGACTACTGCGAAGCATGCAACCCCAGCTTACATCACTGGTATACTTTGATTCTCCAATAGCATCAAAACCTGTAGAAAAACAGAGATTAGTAGTTTCATTCCAGTGATTCCAATTTACACAAGCTTTCTTTCTAGATACATCAAAAAAAAGGACGATATTCTATTAACCAAACCTTTTCGATATGTTGCCAAAATTCGTGATGAAAAATCTTGTTCAAATCTGGCTAATCCATCGCTAGTATCAGCATCTCCAGATGACTCATCCAGTGACATTTTATAGCACACACCTAAAAGCCATATGTCACTTGTTGAGCTAGAGATGCCAGTCCTACTTAACCCTAGTACGCGCTCGTGAAGTCTCCTCATTGAGCCACTAGCCACAGCTTTTCTTACAGCTGCTGTCCACCCATTCTGTTTAGCATGAGCTACCTTCTTTTCACAAGCCGATGAACCACTAAGAACTGCCTTGTTTTCACAAGGTAACGCCTCACTATGTGTTTCAAAGATAGAGAGAGCGGATGAAACAAAATTTGACCATACGGAGGCCTTAGTGAACTTACTATCACTGGATTCTGGGTCTGAACAAACAGGCGGTGGACTACTATTTGAGGTATCAGTTAAACTTTTAGAAGAACATTTTGAAGCAACAGCTCTCTCACAGAAACCCTTCATTACCTAGTCATGAAGCGTTGTACAATAATGGAATCGGCTCATAGAAGCAACCCAAATTTTAGTCTTTATCTGCAATCCAGAGGTAAAAATAGAAATTATTTCCAAAAAGAAGCCAAGAGAACTGGATTATATGCAAATAACATAAGGAAGCAAATCATAATTTTTAAAACTGGAAAAAGTATACATTAAAACTAGTAAAAATATGTGTTCTTAAATATGTCATACTATAAATATTAAATTAAAACAATGAGCTGTAGCTCACCTAGCACCATGATAATGGGATGGAGGGAGAGATCGTGGGCTTAAGACCACTGGGAGAGTGTAACTTACCAATAAAAAAAATCCACACAACAAATTACATCCACTAGTATAAGCCAGAACTCCAAAGAGTACAAATTCCTCTCATTCTTATTTAACAACTTCAATTTCCAAAATTGTGCACTCTGAATAACTTCTTCTTTCCCCATCTTGGTGGGAGCACTTTAACTTAAAAAAGCCTTAACCCCAACAAGACGGGTTGACTTAAATGAAATGTTTCCCATCAAACTCAATCTAAATTCTAAAATCATTCATTTTCAACATTTAGCCATGTTAACCCATGTTGTTTATGGCCTTGTCATTTAGCAACTTCAACTTGTATATCCAAACACTTTATAGACCAAAGTAGTAGAATTAATGACATCTATCTCAACCAGTTACCAAACATTTAGCCATGTGTTAACCTATGTTCTTTATGTCTCTAGTAAGAGCATGCAACCTCCAAATAGCAACATGGCAGCCAACCAATTACCAAATTCTAAAGTCACATAGAAAAACCCAATTCTACTTTTTTCTTTTTAGACTCAAAACACCTGTTTTCTCGACTTCCAGGAGAATACTTAAGACTCTGAGCAAGAATATGAATGATTTACACCCTTGACAATGAGTCAATGACTACATAAATATTCTATGGCATGAACGATTTGCTCAAGTACAATTTGTTCAACATCGTGAACATAAACTTTCTATGCCTATCAAAAAAATAAAAAATTCTATAGCATGAATATTGGGCATTGGCAATGCCCTACTAAATTTTTTTTTGATAGATACATTAGATGTCCAACATATTCTTCATCAGGGGTGGCCACAAATGTCATGGTTTGTAGCATTTTTCTACTAGCTAACCAATTAAATTGCCTTGCAACATCCTCTCAGTAACTCCACCCACAGCAAAGCTTGCCCTTCCAAATTTACCATTATATACATACATAGACAAACTCAGTCATACATCAATCGAGCAGTATTTACTGTGACCACTACCTGGGATTCATTGAGAAACACAAAGCCCACACCTTAATCACTTGAGCTCACTTTCTTAGGTTCCCAAATAACACTAATTCCTCAAAACTCGCAGAGATCTGATATACATATACTAATATTTATTAACATAAAATTAAACTAAATAGAACCCAGAAAAAATGGGAGTGATTAGGATCTGAAAGCGTCATAACAATTGCCAGAGAAACTGATTTTAATTATCCATTCAATCATCCAATTCAAAGACATAATAAAACAACAAAAGCAAAAAGGACAATCCCAAGTTATTACAAGCAGGCACATAATTAATGACCCTATAATTCAAAACCAAACATTAACATTAACATAAATAAAATAAAATAAAATCCCATAATATATAAGAAAAGAGAGAAAAATTAGGAAAAAAAGCGGTGGTTACCTGAAAAAAATTTCTGGAACTGAATCTTCTAATAAAAACGATTGTGGTTTTGGGATTTAGAATTGAATTAGATGGGTGGGTTTTATTGTTAATCGTTTATTCACATAGAAAACCAAAAAGCCAACACAAAACAAAGTTCCGGTTGAGTTTGTGTTGTGTTTTGGAATCTACGTACGACTTCGGAGTTTGGAAACTCGGGAAGAAGCAAAAACCAACAAAAAATCTTTAATCCCTTCCCTTCAATAATTATAAAATGCTATATGCTTTTTTTTTTTTTTTTTCGGTATTTTTGGTCACGACAGAGGACAGACACGCCACTTCAATTAAAAAAAAGAAAAAGATAGAGACAGAAAAGTGAAGCTGAAGCAGACCTGTTGGACTCTCATCTGGGTCCAGGCCTTTTCAATATCTGGGCTTCAACTCTTGGTTTTGAGTCCAGTTCTATTTCAATATCTGCCTAACTTTGCTCAATTCTCGTTGAGTTTGAAAATTGTTACGACACTTTCGTAACAATTTCTAGGAGGGCGTTTGGATAGCAAAACGTGCGTCCACGCTCAACTCTTTTTTTTTTTTTTTTTCTCACGCGCATCTGTCACTGTTTATTGACCATGAACAGTGATTTTAGGCCAATAAACAGTACTTTTTAGAATGAACAGTAATTTTTATACATTAAAAAATTATTTTTGTACAGTATTTTCAGTTTTCAGTTTTCAGTTTTCAGCAATAAGTTCTATGAATATGTGCAAAAAAAAAAAAAAATAGTAATTTAATTTTTTAGAGAGTTTTGTCACTTAAGATGTCCACTTCTAATGATAGATTTTATTATCAAACTAAGAGATCAATCTGTTTTTAATGTAGACGAGAATTGAATTTTAGTTTTTTATTCAGCCATAAAATTTTTTATCAATTGGAACTAACTAGAACCCATCAAAAAACATAGTTAATTTAACTTGTAGATTTAAATTAAAATTTGATGGTGGACCAAAAATTAGACTATCTCCTATTTGTCCATAGGGTCGTTTAAGTCTAAAAGGGTAGTCCCAATTCGAGAAGGTCATCCAAAGTGTAAGAAGGTAGTCCAACATGAAAACACCAAGATGACCTCGCAACGCTTAGAAATTCTTAGGATAAATTTATATCAAAAAACTTATAATCCGGACCACGTTCTACTATTATGAAGTATGGGCAAAATCCTTATTATTGCTCTAACTTCCCACTAAGTTCTTAACTTCTAATGGCAGTCGCAAAAGATAAGTCTGAATCCTCTAACTTCTATAGCAGTTGTGGAAGTTAAGTCTGAACTTTCTAACTTCCATTCATGTTGAGGAAGTTATTAAATAAATAATCACTCCAAAACTCACTATAAAATGACTCATCCATATCAAATGAAGGTAAGTTTCCACTACTTCTAAAGTTGGAATTCTTGAATTCTAGAGAGAAAACTAACTTAAGCATTAGAGGGTTTTTGACCGGTTCACCCCGGTTACCTTTGATCTTGTGTTTTTTTCCTTTCAGACCTTCTAAACAACCACTAGTTCATTGAAGCCTGGAGTATTCAGCCTATTGATTTTCTGTGCACTATCATTTGGCGCCATCTGTGGGACGGTTAAATTTGTATTTTGCAATTTATCTTTCTTAGACAAAATGCTGTATGGTCCGGACAAGATCAATGGCCACTAGTCTAGGCCACCAGGAGAGTGGAAACGCTTCCAACCACCCCAACCGCGCTCACCAGTCAACACCTGTTATACAACCGTCTTCCATCCAACAAATGTAGTCTATGACAGCTGCTATGACAGAGCTAACACGTTAGAATCAGGAGTTGACTCGAGAGATTAACCAAAGAAGGCAATGTCATGAACGATGTGTGGAAGGGCAAGCTCAAAGTCAAGAAGTTAGAGAATGAGAGAATATTGAGCGCGAGAATCATTCAAGAGGTATAGCTTCTCGTAGGGTCCCACATTTGGAAAAGGAGATGGATCAAATGAGGAAGGCTATGGACGAAATGAGGGAAAATATGAGAAGGACGAATCGCGTAGATGATTTAGTTCATCGAACTGATTCCCCTTTCATAACTTTTATCAATAGTCATCCCCTACGATTTGAGTTTATGATGCCTTCGTTGGATTTGTATAATGGAACCAATGACTCATGTGATCACATTGCAACCTTCAAGGCCACAATGCACCTTCAAAGAGTTCTAGATGAGATAATTTGTAGGGCTTTCCCAACCACCCTTAAGGGGCCAGCACGAGTGTGATTTAGTAAGATACCTCCAAACACCGTTAGTTCTTTTAAGGAGTTGAGTAAATTGTTTATCAATAGTTTCATTAGAGGTCAAAGGCATAAATGCTCCTCATCCAGCCTGCTGACTATAGAGCAAAGAGATAATGAAAGTTTGCGATCCTTCATCACTCGCTTTAACAGGGAAGCCTTGACGGTGGATGAGATGGATGATAAGCTGTTGTTAGCAGCCTTCCACAATGGAGTTAGTTCAGATTTATTCATCCACAAGCTCTATGATCAAGAACCACAGACTATGCTGAACTCATCCAATCAGCCTAAAGCGTCATGAATGCGGAAGACGCAATCATTGCCAAGAAGAGGAAGAGAGTAGAGCGGATGGAAGCAGAGTTCCCTCGTTATCCTGAACAAGGCCCTCGTCCAAAGAAGGCCCAAACAAGAGAGAAGAAGGATAGAGATAACAAGAAGGCAAGTTCGTCTTCAGGACGAAGTCAGCATTACACGCCTTTGAATGTTTCACTTGACCAAGTACTTATGCAGATCAAGGATGACCCATCCTAGAAGTGGCTAGAGAAGATGAAGGAGGATCCTAATAAGCACAATAAGAACAAGTATTGTTACTTCCACAGAGATCATGGGCATGACATGGACAAATGCTATGATTTGAAGTAGCAGATTAAGAATCTCATCAAGTAAGGAAAGTTGAGAAATTTTCTTGGACGAGAAAATATAAGGGAAGATAGAAGAGACATCACAACCCCTACTTGAAGAAAAAAGAGTTATAATAGGAGGAACTGCAGCAGGACAATCTTCTAAGTCAAGGAAGACTTGCTTAAAGGTGGTACAGAATGTCCAACTCACTGGACGAGTACCAAGGACGAGGGGGACAGACGAGCAGGCTATCACTTTCACGGACGAAGATACTGGAAGGGTCCATCATCCACATGATGATGCAATTGTCATAACTTTGCTCATAGCAGACTATACGACTAGAAGGGTGTTGGTAGACAATAGGAGTTCAACAGATATCTTATATTATCCCGTATTCTAACAGATGAGACTTGGAAGAGATCAATTTCGTCTAATAAACTCACCCTTAGTTGGATTTGGAGGAATGAAGGTACAACCAGTAGCCACTATTACTCTACCTGTTGTGGTAGGAGCATATTCACAGCAGATAGCCAAAGAGGTGAATTTTCTCGTTGTAGATTGCTCGTCTTCCTACAATGCCATCATTGGATGACCAACCTTGAATAATTGGAAGGCAGTAAAGTCCACCTACCACCAATCTGTCAAGTTCCCAATAGAGTATGGAATAGGACAAGTGCAAGGAGATCAATTAAAAGCTAGAAAATGTTACTTACCCATGTTGGCTAAGGACGAGCATGTGCAGACGATGAATATAGAAGAAAGAAGGGTTGCCGTAGAACCCACTAAAGTATTGAAAGATGTTCCTCTAGACGAGAGTAATCTTGAGAAGTTTACCAAGATTAGAACGAGCATGGAAGAGAAGACAAAGCAAGGCCTCGTCCTGTTCTTAAGGAAGAGCATTGATGTATTTGCATGGAGTCATGAAGACATGCCGAGGATTGACCTAAATGTCATTACCTATCGTTTGAATATATATCCTTCCATCCAGCCCGTCAGTCAGAGGAAGAGAGTTTTCACTCTTGAACGAGATAATGCTATTAAGGAAGAGGTCTAGAAGTTAACCACAGTAAAGTTTATTCGGGAAGTCTATTACCCAGATTAGCTAGTTAATGTGGTGATGGTCAAGAAGGCTAATGGCAAATGGAGAATGTGTGTGAATTTCACCGATTTAAACAAGGCCTGCCCCAAGGATAGTTATCCATTGTCATGCATTGACCAGTTGGTGGACTCAATAGCGAGTCATAAGTTGTTAAGCTTCATGGACGCCTTCTCAGGTTATAACCAAATAAGGATGGATGAGGTAGATCAAGAGAAGACATCTTTCATTACTAGTCAAGGCTTGTTTTGCTACGAAGTGATGCCCTTCGGTTTGAAAAACGCACGGGCAACTTATCAGAGGTTGGTCAATCATATGTTTCGTCCACAGATAGGGCAGAATGTAGAAGTGTATGTGGAGGACATGTTGGTGAAAAGCTTGGATGAGAATTCTTGTTTCGTCCTAGGAACTCATGTTAAGAATTATTGTTAATGATTCCTAATGCATAATACTATATATACTCAAACCAAGTTTCATATTCACAAAATTTTTCATAATAAACATATTATTATGTTTGGTTTTAGTTTGTTGAATAGTAGGTCCTAAAAGTAAAATTAAGTCCAACATGTTTTTAAATAATCAAATATAAACAGTCTTCTTTTCAAGCTAAGCATAAATAATTTGATTGGTTCATTTATGGCTTTGATAGTTTATAAATGGTATGTTTGAAAATGTGACTAGTTAACATAGAAAATTTATATATATAAAGTCAAAATTGAGAGAAAATTCAATTATATTTCAAACTAAATTTCAATTAGAGTTTAATTTGGGTCCATGTGTATTGTCTATGTTTTTAAATTTTTGTTCCAAATGAATTAATAAAGCATAAAAAAACAAGTAAATAAACCATTAAAAAAAAAACATAATCATATATCTAACTCTATATATAAAATTGAAAGAAAAGAGAGTTTGGATGATTTTACTTTTATGAGCCATTTTTTGTGTAATTAAAAATAATTCAAATTTATAAGCCACTTATAATGCTATGAATATTTACTATCTGTTACTAGCTAGGTAAGTAGGTAGAAACATATATATTATATTCATGTGTTTGTATTAACAATGATTATTTTTAATTATATCGTACATATGCATGGTTATAAACTAATTTTAATTACAATTAGTGTCTGAGATAAAGTGATTCCTTTCCACAAGTTAAAACATTAAAAAGAAAAATCAAATGTCATGTTTGACACCAGAGAGAGAGAGAGCATTATTTATTAGGTCCGTTTGTGAACAACTTATTTAGCTGAAATTAATTTTTTTTTTTTTGTGGCTAAAAGTACTATAGAAAAATGCTAAAAGCGATGAATAGTATAGTGAAACTCATAAATAATACAAAAAATGTAATAGGACCTATAAATAATAATAAAAATAAGTTAAAAACTCTAATAAGTTGTGGGTTTCGTCACTTCCCAAGCACACTTATCATATTGTTGGTTGCATTGTGGCTTTTATTCTCAAAAGTCAAATTACTTTCCTTTTAGTACCGAAGCCGCCATTCAAATCCAAATTGTAGTAGGTAAGCTATGAGAGATGAAGAACATCGTATATAGTTTATGGAAAAAGTGGTACAGTCAGCGACGGATCCACGTTAGGGCAAAGGGGGGCCATGGCCCCCCCCTCCCCCTCCCCCCATTTTGAAAAGAAATACAGCACTGTATAATAATAAATGTGGAAAATTATTAATTGATAATAATAAATGTTATTAATAATGTGGAAAATTAAAAATTTCCTCCAAAAATGTGTGTAGTGGATAGTAATAAATGTTATTAATTGATAACGTTTGTTTGTTGATTTATTTTATGAATTATTAACTATTTTTAGAAAATAATTTATTAACATTAATGTTGTTATGGCTTGTGGGGTGTGTTTGTTTGGTTTATTTTTTGGACTAAATTTTGAAACTATAGAGCTATAAAATATGGAAATAATGAAACTTTTTTATTTTTTTATACAAGATAGAATTTCTACTCTAACCTAATCTAAGTGTATATATGTGTGAAACTTTATCTT
The DNA here is from genome assembly GCF_040712315.1 of Castanea sativa. Classification (NCBI taxonomy): domain Eukaryota; kingdom Viridiplantae; phylum Streptophyta; class Magnoliopsida; order Fagales; family Fagaceae; genus Castanea; species Castanea sativa. The sequence goes on along the minus strand of NC_134017.1, from coordinate 45,396,882 downwards.
GGAGACTTGAATCCTAGCCCTTACCCCCAATACCCCACAAACACTTGTACTTGTGGAGTAATTACCGTGCTAAGGGTGCGCGGTGGTATGAAACTTTTATTTTAAAGGTTGATGATGGGAAAATTATCTATAATATTTGATTTTTTTAAAGAGAAAAAAATTACAAATAATTTGAAGCTAATAATGTAGCATTGCCTCCAATGTTGATGTCCCAATTCATAAAAATTTTCAAACAAAATGCCAAAAAATTGCCACCGATTAAATTAGTATCAATCCAAATTGTGAAAATATGAGATTATAATGTTAATGAATGAGATGAAATTTGACAAAGCTTGAGTAGATGTTAGTTTTGATTTTCATAAACTTTTTTTGTATTTATACTTTACCCCCCCCCCCCCCCAACTTCGAATCTTGGTTTTGTCCCTGGGTGCAGTCTATTAGCAGGAATAGAAAAGCTATATTCCACTTTTTGTCCTCTTCTTTCTTTTTCAATAATTGTGTTATACTATGTATATGAGTTTTTTTTTTTTTTTTTCAATTCATTTTTAAACCTAGATTATTTTATTTGAATTTTTTTAATAAATATAGTTAGTAAAATATAAAGTGGAACACAAAAATTGTGACAAAAATTTTTTATTCAACATATTACCTTATATATCTTAGATTCCTCAATTGAATTCAAATACTTCTTCTAAAAACTTAAAAAATAAATAAACACACACTTGATTGTATTGACTAATCAAACACAAAATATGTTATATTTAAAAAAAATTAAATGTAATACAAATATGTATTTGAATTTAATTTAACAACCTAATATATTACTATTATACATAAGATATTGAATCTAATTTTTTTCCTTTGTCCTTCCTTAAAAAAAAAAATTGTCCTTTGTCATCTGTTCTGATCCATTTTTCTTTGGGCTCCAACACACAAGAGCTCAAGCCCAATGACCTAGGATTGCAAACTAGTAGCATGGGCATTTTGATCGATGTCATATTGTGTATTTGTGAGCAGCAAAGCTCAGTACCGAAAGTCAAAATAGGGACCACAATCAGAAGAGATCCCACATAAAATCCAAGGGATCCAAGTCCTCCAAAAAACCAGCGCATATTGCAAATTTTTGCTCAATTAACCAATGAGAACCCAGAATTGGGTGGTCCTGGTATGTTTGTGTATATATATATATATATATATATATATATAGAGAGAGAGAGAGAGAGAGAGAGAGAGAGAGAGAGAGAGAGAGATGGGTTCTAATAAACATTTGGATCATATTATTCTCATCTTTCATCAAAATCTCATAATGTTAGTGGTTGTACCTCTGTCATGTTCCAATTCAAAAATTTGGGTTTTAATGTCATAAGTGGTGGTAGGTTAAAATTCCATATTCACATCCCCCATTGAAATTTGCTAGATCCATGTTCATAGGGGCCCAAGCAAAATATATAAAAAATAAAAATAAAAAAAGGGCAGAGAGAGGGAGAAAAACTGGGTTGTCCTTTAAACACAATACAAATGGAGTGACTTGGCTCTTGCTTAATTTCTTTTCTTTATTATCAGATATGAATATATGAGATATCATGTGACTTGTGGTGGAAAGGGTGAAGCCGTGGAGAAGGACATGAGATTAGAGAGAAAAGGCAAATAATTTTAAAGAATAAAATAAAATGGAGGTTTTTGGTAACTCATTAATGCAACATTTAGAATATTAATTACAAGGTGTAAAATGTTATTGACCATTAGATCTAATGGTAATTTACGGTCAAAAAAATGTGTAACTTATGTGAAGTTACACCGGGTGTAACTTGAACTTATATCATATATCTATATATATATTGAGTAAACATTAATACTTATTAGTAATAATAGTGTTTTAAACCGGGTTTATAATACATTATATAATTAGAATACAACTACAAAATGATCTAACCTTTACCAGATAAGGAGAAAGCAAAAAGAAATAATATATATATATATATATATATATATATAGTTCTTTTGGCTTCCTCATTTTTTGGTGTAAATTTTTTTGACTGTCATCATGGGGTAAATTTAATATTGGACTATTGGTGGTGGATAGAATTAGATTATATTACACGAATGTACATAATTTTAAGATCATTGCCGAGGTATTTTACCTGAATTTTCTTGTTCAATGAACCTCTTGAAACCACTTGCTGCATCTGATATCAATATAGCTTGCCAATCCTCAATCTTTGCCGAGGTGATTTACTTGATGGATTGGAAGATGATTACTAATAGTGAGGCGGTGAATGTGGGTAATTTAATTTAAATGAGTTAGACATGGTAAATAATAATTACATATTAGTAATGTGAGAGGTAATCTTTTGCTAACCGTTAGATTTAATGAGAATCAATGATCTAAAATGGGTGTAACTATAGTCGAGTTACATCAGGTGTAACTTAAACCCATCTCATATATATATATATATATATATATATATATATATATATATATATATATATATATATATATAGAGAGAGAGAGAGAGAGAGAGAGAGAGAGAGAGAGAGAGAGGAAATACTAACGAATGACCTTACGTTAATGGTTAACAATCCATTTAAAGAAAGTTTTTATAGGAAAAGAAAAAAAAAACAATTAATGTTAATATATATATATATATATATATATAAAGGTTAGAGAAGTTCAATTAAAACTTGAATTAGAATTCAATTTTGTGTCATGTGTCTAAATTTATGTGGGAATATCACACCATAATTATTCACTTACGTTTTTTAATTTTTGTGCCAAATGAGTTAATGAGTGCAAAATACTAGAAATATAATATTAATGAACTATAAAAATATAAAAAATAAAAAAAATCACATATACTCAATAAAAATCACCACACATTCTATCTTATTAAAAATTATAAAAAAAATTATCATGAGTAGTATTAAATTTAGGTAAGAATTTTAATATGTGACTAATTATGTTTACTTTTTTTTAAATGACTAATTATTTATATTTTTAAGATAAAAATTGTGTTTAATTTTAAATGTATCTATATGTATGCATGTGTTACATGCTATTTTTTAAAAATAATTTGAATAATTATTTATATTTTATAATAAAAATTTTGCTTAATTTTAAATGCATCCATGCATTTGCATGGATTACGGGCTAGTCTATATCTATAAGGGAAAGTCCAATTAAAATTTCAAATTAAAGTTCAATTTTGCGCCATGTATCCGAAATTATTTATTTTTAGAGATATTTTATTTCCTAATTTTAGAATCATAAATATTCATCCACATGAGTTATTAAGTACAAAAACCAATGAGTCTAGAATAAATAAATTGTAAAAAAGCAAAAAAGTGTTTCACAATAACAAAAATTAAGAAGTAATAAATAAACATGAACCGCTTATATTTTATACCTAATAATATTATTACAAGACTTCTTAAAGAGTTAACAAAATATTCTTACAAGACATTTTATACCTAATCAATAGTATTTAAATTATATATATAGGAATCATACTATGCATCTTTTTGTATATTTTTAAGTGTATCCATGTTTCAAGCTACTCTCTCTCTCTCTCTCTCTCTCTATATATATATATATAGTTAAAGCTAAGAGAAAATCCAATTATATTTTAATTGGATTCTCAATTTTGTGCCACGTGTTTTGTTTAATTTTTGCCAAGTGAATTATTGAGTCCAATTTTAATTATATTTAAATTGGATTTTAATTGAAATCCAATTTTTCGTCATATGTCCATCTAAGTTTTTTATTTTTGTGGCAAGTGAATTACTGGATACAAAAACTAAAGAGTCTAAAACCAATTAAAATTTAAATCATATATATAAGAGGAGAAACCATTAGATATTTTAAAAATGTATGGTTTTAAAAAAGTATAAACTAACACTATGTATAATTTGAACCTATATGCATAGGGCTACACACTAGTTTGCGTAATGTAAGACAAAAAAAAAGTAAAAAACCAACTTATTTTTAAAAGTAAAAAAAAGTATAATTTAAGTAAAAACCTAGCTTATAATTGGTTTTGTAAGTTTGTCACCAAGATAAGTTACCTCAACTACGCCTTTGTCCTTACTAAAGCCAACAACTTCTGAAGTGTGCCATGGATTGGTCCCCTTCTTCTTCATCTTCTTCTTCAAAAAAGTGAATCTTTCCTCTCAAAAACACGAAGTCACTCTATTCACTTAGTGGAGGATGTTAAAAAGGAAAGGTAGCTCAAGTTGGAGCTAGAAAATCTCATGGATAAGGAAGGGATTATGTGGGCTCAAAAGCTAGATCTAACTAGATTACTCAAGGAGATAGGAATACTAAGTATTTCCAAACAATGGTAAAAAAAAGAAGGGCTCGAAACAAAATCTTACAACTCAGGACAGCTGATGGTAACTTGACTGAAGACTTAACAGAAATAGAAAATATGTTAGTAGAGCACTTAAGGATCAGTTCAAGGAAAATGATACTAAATTAGTAAATCAGCTGCTGGAGGAGCTAACTTCTCTCCCAATCCCCAAGGTTGATCAACATTAGAAGGAGCTGCTTGAAAGACCTGTGACAAATGTAGAAATTGAGTGGGCAGTACACCAATTGGGGCCTCATAAGGCTCCTGATCTAGATGGGATTCTTGAATTTTTTATATCAGAATTTCTAGAGCATTGTGAGGCAGGACATCATCAGTTCCACACATGCTTTCTTCCACTCAGGTTCTCTCCTCAAATCCCTTAAGCAAACCTTCCTTATTCTAATTCTTAAAGTTCACTTCCTTGAAGATGTTTCTCATTTTAGACCTATCAGCCTTTGTAATGTCATTTACAAAATCATTTCAAAAATTCTTTAAATAGGCTAAAACCTTTTATGGACATGCTCATAACACCCTATCAGAATGATTTATTCAAGGTAGAAGCATCATAGATAGCATATTGTTAGCCCATGAAATCTTTGACACCCTAAGGAAAAAGAAAGGAAGGAAAAAAGGTTATGGTGCCTTAAAAATTGATATGAGTAATGCCTGTGATAGGGTCAATTGGAAATTCCTCAAAGCTGTTTTACTCTCCATGAATTTTGGCACAACTTGGGTAAAGTGGATAATGGAATGTGTGTCAACTGTTTAGTACTCCTTACTTGTTAATGGCAGCCCCAAAAACCTTTCCACCCTTCTAGAGGTCTTAGACAGGGTGATCCTATCTCCCTTTACCTGTTCCTTTTTGTGCCAATATACTTTCTATAACTCTAACCAAAGAGGAGAACCAAAAGAAAATTAAAGGTGTCAAGATAGGAAGGAATAGTTTTTCATTCACTCACATTTTGTCTGCTAATGATTCCTTCTTTTTCTTCCAAAATGACAAAAGCTCCCTTAATGCCCTCAAAACAACAATCTTGTGGTACTGCTCCTTATCAGCAGGGTCGGAGCCATTCTTTGGCTTTTGGGGGCCATGTCCCCCCCCCCCCCCCCCAATTTTGGAAAAAAAAGAGAGAAGAGTATATATATTACATTCAAATTTGAGCAATTTTGCCCAGGCCAAATCGGCCCAATACCACCATTTCTAAAAAAATTTAGGCAGAAACCACTGTTTCGGAACTAATTGGGTTTCTACCACTTTTTCCAGTACTCGAGCTCACCAAACTCGAGTACTGGATTTTACACTTCCACCGTGGCATGCCAGCGTGGAATATCAATGTTAAAAAAATGTCCCCAAGTACTCGAGTTTGAAGAACTCGAGTACTGTACGATCTGGTACCCGAGTTTAGGAAACTCGGTTACCAATCTGGATTGTACAACATCATATGATGGGATAATCCAGACTGATACTCGAGCTTTGAAGTCTCGAGTACTACGAAAAGTACCCGAGTTCTTAAAACTCGAGTACTAGTCTGTATATACAATTTTGAACCTGTCTGGATTGTGCGGGAATAAGGGATGGGAATCCAGATTTATACTCGAGTTTCTTATACTCGAGTACTTTGAATGGTACCCGAGGTTTTGAAACGCGAGTACGAATCTGGATTCCCATCCCTTCTTCCCGCACAATCCAGACTGGTTCAAAATTGCAAATCCAGGTTAGTACTCGAGTTTTTTAAACTCGAGTACTTTTCGTAGTACTCGAGACTTCAAAGCTCGAGTATCAGTCTGGATTGCAATTTTGTTTAAACGCCCATTATACTCGAGTTTTATGGGTTCGGGTATTGTTGAAGGTACTCGATTATGTAATGCTCGAGTATGGGGAACTAAAACCGTTCATTTGCACTCTCTCATCTCTCATTTCTCACTCAGTTGCACACTCACTCTCCAAACCGAAAACCCATTTCATCGCCGGTAAAAGATTTAACTCCCAAACCCCTTTCATCGCCGGCAACGGCGGACTCTCAAACCCCTTTCAAACCCGTTTCATCACCGGCGCCGGCGTTCAAGACCCATTTCTTCGCCGGCGACTTCGCACTCTCAAACCCATTTCTTCGCCGGAGACTTCGCACTCTCAAACCCATTTCTTCGCCGGCGACTTCGCACCCAAAGGTTAGCATTGTTTGGTATTTTTTTTGTTCTTTCCTTTGTTCTTTCCATGAGTTTTTACCCATTTTGAGCTTTGGATTTTATCTATCAAAAAAAAAATTGAGCTTTGGATTTTGTGACATATCATTGCTAAACTTTAATTTTCATATTCTAAGATGCTTTTGGAGGATTGTGTTGTTACAAATAGTTTGTAAAACCAATGGGATTTTGGATCCTAGCCAACCCCAAAAAACTTGGGACCACGGCATGCTTCTTGTTGATATGCGTCCAGTGAATCTTAAACCTATAAGCTTTAATTCACTAAAACGTTTTTTTTTTTCTTTTTTGTTGTTTTTGAAGGTAGTGTTGAAAGTTGGAGCTTTGGAATTTTTCATATACAAAATCTTGGTGGTAGTTGTGAAATTATAGTCATGACCAATGCACAAAGCTTACACTTTTGCAGGGCTTAATGCTGTGTATTTTAATTTTAATTTCAATGACACTTAATGAGTCAACATGCAGTAATCATTTTTGAGTGTGTAAAAAGTTGTAACACAAGTGATTGGAAAGGCGCTTTTCTGTTTTCGAAGAACTCCATAAGATAATTTTGATGTTTGTTTATTCTTTTATCAATTTTGTTATCCACATAATTAATCATCATTCACTGAGCATTTGAACAATTTTTAATTTAGATGTTTATCTTCTATGTAGGTACATATTAAAATGCTTAATGCTGTGTATTTTTATTTTTATTTCAGTTACACTGTATGAGCCAACATGCAATGAGCATAAAATATTGTAACACAAGTGTTTGGAAAGGAACTTTTATGTCATCAAAGAACTCCATAATAAAATTTTGATGTTCGTATATTCTTTTATCAATTTTGTTATCCACATAATTACTGTGTTGTTTATGTTACGTGGTTCTATAGTTTTTGAGGGAAAAAAAAAAAGGGAACTTCCCCTTTTAAAGTTCTATAGTTTTTTGTTATCATTTTGATTTAGCTTATGGGTATTTGACTTGTGAGGATGCTAATGGGCCATTAATCACCTTTAATTTATGCCAGGTATGGACCCACATCGAGCAGGACCCTCTATAGGGACTGTCTTGACGAGGCAACCTATGCATCGTTCAAGTTTGCTTTGGGATGCTCCTTTGGCAGGCGAGGTATGCACTTGTGTCATTGTAATCAATATATGTAGTAGAAATATTTTGGGCATTATGTTTGAAGTGTAATTATTACGTGGTTAGTGAATGTTATTATTAATACTAAGCTGCTTTGTTTGCAGGAAGTGCCAGGTGTTCTGACTTGTCGTCACCGAGATAAAGGTCTGTTTGATGGTGGGTTAGATCCACGGATTGCCACTTACATCACAGATGCGGGGTTAGATGGGCTACTTCGAGTCCCACATATGGACCTTGACCATGCACTGATCACGGCCTTAGTGGAGAGATGGCGGCCAGAGACGCACTCATTCCACTTGCCACACGGTGAGATGACCATCACGCTACAAGACATAGAGGTCATCCTGGGGGTACCTGTACATGGCTTGCCGGTGGTAGGATTTACCCATATGGACAACTGGCGTGACTTTTGCATAGATTTGCTAGGCTTCCTTCCACCGGACGTACCGCTTGGTACAAAAAAGAACACCTGCCAGTTGTTGGAAGGGCCGAGGATAAGAGCCAAATGGCTGGAGGAGAAGTTTCGCAACCCTCTTCCTGCTGACGCCACTGAGGTGCGTGTGCAACAGTATGCTCGGTATTACATACTCCAAATGTTGGGTAGTATACTGTTTATGGACAAATCTGGCGAACGGCTCTCAATCATGTATCTACAATTTTTCAATCCAATCAGCAATGGAAAGAATTATAGTTGGGGTAGTGCAACACTAAGTTGGCTATATAGACACCTCTGTAAGGCATCAGAGAAGACAGCCAAGCAAATTGGTGGTGCACTGCTATTGGTGCAGTTGTGGGCGTGGGCGAGGTTTCCACAAATATGTCCTGTGATGAGGCATCCACACCGAGCACCGCCCTGTGTCCACTTGTCGTCGTGTATGTAGGATCTTCAACTTAGTTATCGTTTTACATTTCCGCATTAATTTCTTTCGCATGGGAATTATGTAAGTAATTAATATGAAGGTTATGTCTGTGTTGTTTGATAGATGGAAAGGGGCTAAGATAACAACTGACCATCCAATGCATGTCCTACGCGCCTATCGTGTGTCGCTTGCTTCACTCCGGCCAAATCAGGTATCGTGCCTTACAAGTGGGAACCAACCACTTTATGGTTGTTTGTATGGTTGTTTGTAAGATATCGTTACACATATGTTGTTAATATGGTTGTTTGCATTTGTTGGATCATTGTAGATTGTCTGGGAGCCATATAGAGATTATTTGGGTTCCCTGCCCGCATATTGTACGGCAGGCCAACACATATGGAGGTCCATCGTGCCGCTCATACATTTTTGGGTGATTGAAGGCCATCACCCCGAACGTGTTCTGAGACAGTTTGGGATGAAGCAAGGCGTACCGGACAATGTCGATACTTCAATTGAACTTCACAAGATAACGCTCCAAGGCAAGCAAGAAAAAAATTGGGTTCAAGAACATGCCACTCATATTGCTAGATGGGCTGCGCATGCCACAATTGCTGAATCACCGCCCTTTCATGGGGTAATGAGCTACAATGACGAGTATATGGTGTGGTATCGTTCCATCACTGTTCGGCATATTACAAAAGAGACCTCATACTGGGACACTTTGGTAAGTTTACAAAGATTGTTCTATTATAAATGTACCTTGATGTGCATAGTTTAGTTCCAAATCCTAACACTACTCTTGTATACTTGTGACAGGTTGAATCACAGTTGAGGATTATGGCGAAGTTCGAACCAGGGTCTGAGATCTACACGGACTGTATGAATGCCTTGCAATCTGTTGAAGAAATCAGTCGATTGACCTTGGACGATGTACGCACTGTGGGCAACGCAAGTGAACCGGCTGTAAGGCGTGGTCGGCAAGCAGGTGGACGTCGAGGGCATGGAGGCCGTCAATCTAGTCAGTGCCATGCATCTAGTCGGCATCCCACAACTGCGAGCCGTCACACATCGGGTGGCCGTCACACACCCGTGCATGACCACACGATGGAGGAGGCAAGTCAGACATCAGATGAGATGATGCAGGACACTCGTTATGACATGGGCTCCATGGCACATGATGATGCGGGTCCATCCCATACGTTTGCCCAGACATGTCGGTCCCCATCCATGGTTCGCGATGATACCTGCCCACCCATATCCTCTCCCCCACCGACTACCGACACTATCCCCGGAGATGTATGTGGTAGAGATGAGATGAGATTCATGCCCACCCCTGGGCTACCCACCCCTGGTGCCATCCAGACAGAGATACCCACCCCCCCACCTGAGGCTTCACACAGTGAGGATCGGCCGCGAAGGCCGCAACGGACACGGACACATCCTCCTGACTGTGGGACTGGACATGGTACTCTCCCCTCTTATACTGATTACATATGCATCTCTTTATGGTTAAATGATTTGAATATGAGTATTTGCTTGTGTTCTTTTCAGGCAAGGTGAGACCAGTTAAGGAACCAGTGAGGAGAAGAAAACGGGGATGATTTTCGATGGTCAATTGCATTGGTGGAACCAAAGGGTGAGACCAGTCAAAGGTCTTAAAAGTAGTCACATTCCATATAGGTATACATTACATCTTGCTTGCCTTTATGTTGTTTCTCCATCATAATTCAAATGTGATTCTAACAATGTTAGTTTTTTGGTTTCAGGAACTCCAAATTGACACATTTACTTCAAGACTCATTAGGTATTTAGGTCAGTTTGGTTATGAATGAGTACGAGTGTGTGTGTACACCTTGTTTTACTATAGTGATATGTTCACCTTGTTTTACTATATATATATCAACCGCCAGGTTTTTGCTAGAGCACCTGTCCTAAAGCTTAACTATTCTTGGCCTCTTCAGTTTTTTTGCTAAGTAAGAGGGATTACTTGAGTTGCTGGAGAAATTGTTGTTTCAAGAATTTTAAAGGTTCTGTGGTTTCCTGCTTATGTCCTTGTCAAGACATTGTTTCCTGGTTGCAGGTATTTTTGGCATGAACTTGAGGTCCTACCTTGAAGAACATGTGGTACGTTGGTCCCTAAAGTGTAAAAACTAACTGTTTTTAAGTACACGAGTCACTTCCAATTTTCCATGGATTTGTTTTCACTTGGACATGTTACCATTACCATACTGTTTTACTTGATGCAGTTTGCATTTTGGCTAACAACAGCTGGGATAATTGTTGGTGCTGTTATAGCATTTTTCCTCATGTATTCCTATCTCAAAACAAGGAAGATGCTGTAAGTAGAAAAAAAATTATTCTTTTGTGTAGGCAAAGATTTAACTCCTTTGTTAAAGTATTATTAAGAAAATGTGTGGAGTCAAATAAAGCTACTGTCACCAACAAAAAGTTTTAGAATTGATACAATCGATTCTTTGGACACTTACATATGCTTCAGCTGCATGAAAAATGAACGATGGAGAGGAAATGAAACATGTCTTGCTAAGCTGAAAGTCTGCACAGTTTTGCCTCAGAAAATGTTAATTATTATAAAACATTGGAACTAATTATTTTGATGAGATTGGTGTTTGATTTTGTAGTTTATTTGGAATTTCAAGTAATGGGTTAGAACTATTTTTGGTTCAATCATGAGTTTTGCTATGGATTTTTTTTCCACACTTTTTATTGTGTTTCTGCTGTTTGGTTTCAATTGGGTGGTTGGTTGATTACTAGGTTGTTTTTGTGCTTCATATTGATATGATTATGCAGATGGGTGTGTTTTGTTTTTTTATATTGTCTTTGTTGGTCCTAACTAATTTGCATAGGAGTTGGATTTAAGAATATGTTGTCTGCAACAAGTGTAAATCTCTCACTTGAGAGTAAAAACAGTGAAATGGAAACATATGAGCTTACCAAAAGTAACTTTCGTATTACATGGTGATGAGTCTGCCTACATCAAACTTGTAAGATAAAATGGTTGTTTTTTCCCTCTCCTTTTTGAGTTGAATGGGACAGTGACAAATCATAAGTGTAATGTTTGCTCATATGCAAACAGTATTCTGCAAGGTTTGCCAAGGTGTTAGAAACTTGCAATTAGGAAGAATTGGAATGATAGAGAAGCATTAAGACATTCACATATATAATTTTTAACTGAGTATGTGATATATGATATATTAGGTTTACGTAGTTAAAAGATTGATGAGAAGTAACATGATTTGCAATAGGGGATTGAACTGCATGGTTGGTTTGCATATGGAAAATAAGATTATAATCTTAAGCTAATGGATCAATTAGTTATTGTCTATCCGAGTTATATTATCCTATTTATATGTGTTGGAAGCTTTGTTAATCCATTCCAATCAATTTTACACATACCCATGTTTACAGTCCAGAGATATGGATAAAGTTTTATGGGCCAAATCGGCCCAATACCACCCTTCTAAAAAAATTTAGGAAGTGGATATGAATATGATCAAAAGATTTTGACCTTGCTGGATTTTGTTGCTTCTTTTACATGTAGTTATTTATATATGTGTGTTGGCAGGGGGGGATTCCACAACGTTGATGTTTGTACAAATTAGTCCTTCAGACCCGGATGTGGGTGAGACTTTGAGTTCTTTAAATTTTGCATCACGGGTTCGAGGAATTGAGTTGGGACCTGTCAGGAAGCAGATTGATACAAGTGAAGCCAAAAAAGGTTAAAGCAATGGTAGGTCTTTTTCGTTCAGTTTACATTTTTATAATTTCGTTCAGCCCAAACAGTGTCAGTTTCGTGCTAATGAGCACCGTTATTTCTTAAACCCTGCAACGCACTGCCATAAAAAATTGTGAATTTTTAACCTGATAAGGTAACTGGTGTGGTAATTACAGGACTAATAGATTTGATGCACCACTTAAAGTTGCTATCTTGGCTGGATTACCAGCCTTGTTTGGTTTATGGTTGGGTCTAAGCATTGCTGGGAGTGTTCTTGTGGGGGTGGGGTATGGATTCTTCACTCCATGGGTTTCTGCTTTTGAGGCCTTCAGAGAGGACAACGAGTCCAAGAAATTCATACACTGTATTGTGGTAAATTTTTGGACTTTGCCCTTTTTGTTTGAGTTTTCTCTCTGATTCAGCACCCACTGTTGGCTTTTGGGTTTTGTTTCTTTTTCTTTTTGTTTGACCAAGTTCATACTTACTTTTATTTCTATGAATACATAGGACGGAACATGGGGCACCATTAAAGGAAGTTGTACAGTGGTTAGAGATTTTGCAGACATATGTTACCATTCATACCCACTTTACCTGGAGGAGTTGCGGGAATCCCCTGCTTCAAATGAGCTTCGAGCTCTTAGGTAATGGTGATGTAATTCATCATATTAACTATAATCTTATTACCTTTGCAATTAAGAAAGAAAACCATGTATATTTATTTTGTTGCTTAGTGTGGGAGTATCTTTTTATTAAATCTTGAAATTAGTAGGTTCATTAGCTAGGGCTGAGAAAAAATTGGAGGCCCTGCCTGGCCAATGGTGGGGAGCTTACTATGTTTCTTTGACTTAGTTGATGAGCTAAGCTCTACCTTATTTGGAACAGAAATTAAAATTTAACAATTATTGAGTGGTTGAGCTGACCATCCTTGGTGAAAGCAGTAGTTCTTTCAGAACTAACTCTCTGGATATATCTTGCAGGTTAATTCATGTACCTGCATGCATCATTGCTGGGTTAATGGGGCTAATGGTGGACATTCCTCTTTACACTGCAATTGCTATTGTGAAGAGTCCATATATGTTGTTCAAGGGCTGGTTTCGACTGATACATGATCTAATTAGCCGAGAAGGCCCATTTCTTGAAACAGCTTGCATCCCCATTGCTCGTTTGACAATCCTTTTGTGGCCAATTTTTGTAGTGGCGAGTATCTTAATAGCGATTTTTTCAAGCATTTTCATTGGATTGTATGCTTCAGTTATAGTATATCAGGTTTGTGGATACTTTAATATATTCCTCTGTAATTTAACATAGGCCTTTTGCTGCAACTAAACTAACCTTTTAACCTTCTTGTGGATGAAGGAAAGATCTTTCCGGAGAGGTTTAGCTTACCTGATTGCAATGGTTGCTGAATTTGATGAGTACACAAATGATTGGCTCTATCTTCGAGAGGGGACTGTCCTTCCAAAGTAATCATTTTTCCCTATCATTCTCCCATGCTTTGTATATCCTATTAAACTAAACTTTTACAACTTCGATTTTCTTTTCTCTTTTCAATTTTTAACAGTAAGAATCACATTGCTTGCAGCCCGGCCCCTGTATCGAAAGAAAAGTGTTGCTCAATCATCTGAGTTTTCTTTTAGAGGGAATCATGTGGCTGTACGCAAAATCAATTCTGTTTCCACAGAAGCACCTGCAATGCTTATGCCAAGCCTAGCTAATTCAAGATCAGTTATAGAGACCATACAAGAAGTAAAAGTGGTACAGGTATGCTTCAATATTGTGTGGCAAGTGTGGGCTTTTTTCTGATTTTATTCTATATTATGAGTCAATTATTCAATAGTTTAGATCCATAAGATATATCTAGATGTAAATATTACACAATGTTTGTTCTTTATATACGTTCAATTTATTTCCGCCAGTGTATATATACACTAATATATTTTTATTAATCTTGCAACATTTTAGATAACAATATCCATCATTTTCCTGTCGCCCTCTAATAATATTTTTGGGATATGTATGAATTGTTAATTTTGCAGACCAGATTACATGGTGCAGGTTCTTTTTATTTTTATTTATATTTTTATAGGACATGGTGCAGGTTCTATTTGTTTTCAATAGTATATAAGATTATATTAATGAGTCATCTATTGAAGTGTCCAATTGTACAATCTTCACAAAGACTATGTTAATTATTAAAATAAAGAAGAAAGTTGTAATAATATATACTGGAAACTTTTCTGTCAAATGTGGCTGAAAGTGGCACTGCTTGACATCAATGTGTAATATTTCTTACCAGAGTATCTCCTCAAAAGTGATGGATGCTTTGGATAATCGGCCTGTCTCTATAAGGCTTAAGGGGCTGGTAAGATCTTTTTCTATGTCCGAAGGGTAAGATAGTTGTGTCCAATACTTATCAAAAAAAAAAAAAAAAAAGATAGTTGTGTCCAATATATGTTTTAAATTTGCATTGAAAAGATATCATGCTTCAAACTTCTTGACAGCAGTGGTCACCGTAGCTGGTGCATAGATATGTGTAAGTACATGTACACCAGTTGGTAGATAGTTAATGTGTATCTGAATTTGTTTAGGTTAAGGTGTGTCATATGCAGTTTATACCTTAATTGTGAATGATCTTGTTAAGCATTGGGAGGTGTGTTTAAGTTGAGATGTGTTATATGCTGACCAATCATCTACTTTATTTTTTATTTTTCGGTGAATTAAGTAGAAAATAATTTAATGTTTGAGCTCTTTATTGCAAATCATAATCATGGATTAAAAACCCTCTAGATTTTGGCACATTGGAAGGTGGTTTTCATTGTTATGTTTGCAATGGGTGACGGAAGATGATATTTTTCTTTACCAACTCATTTCATGTCCTCGTAGGATTGCATGAAAGGTTCTTTGGCCAAAGCCCGTGTTCTTTATGCTCCTGTGGAAGAAATTGGCACTGAGGACAGACTGTTACGTGCTTGTCGTATCCAAATTTCTCTGTACTAGCAAATGAGAAAGACTAATACTATCTTCTTTAATTAGGTTTAAGTTGTTTCTGTGGAAAAAGTATTTTTGAATTTCTTGAACTTTCTCAGAAGTCATTACTGATGCATATGTTGAAGCTGGACTGGTTCTTGAAAAAGATGCTAATCAGAAGTTAAAGGTATAATATATTACCTTTTTATATCCTTCCCTTCCTTTTTTTTTTTATTTTAATTATGCTTTATGCTTTTGAGCTACATGTGCTTTCCATAAGATTCTTTTGCTGTACTTGAAGTTTTAACAATGCATGCATATGTGACTGTACTTTGGTCACTACATGAATTTGAAGTTCTTAATGTGAGAAGCATGTATGATAGCTTTTGAAACTTTCTCAGCCACTTAAGTACTTATTCTTCATGCATCAGTGCTACTATTTCCTTAAACAAATTCAAGTTTTCCACAAGTGCAAGTGCCTAGGAAGGTGGTCAATGGGTGCTCGTTTATGCTTATGTATTGATGTCAACATTTAACCCGGAAAATAAAGAAAGAGTCAAAGGAGAGGGTTTTTTTTTTAGGGTGTGGGGGGGGGGGGGGAAGGGGGTGGTGTGTGGTGACAAAGGGAGGAGGAGAGGATTAAAAAGTTTTTTGTTAAACTTATGCATTTTTCTCTCTCTGAAATTATGGGATACACAAATTTTGA
Organism: Castanea sativa; assembly: GCF_040712315.1. NCBI lineage: Eukaryota > Viridiplantae > Streptophyta > Magnoliopsida > Fagales > Fagaceae > Castanea > Castanea sativa. Next base: position 45,380,939 of record NC_134017.1, on the reverse strand, counting down.
GACAAAAAGTAAGGAGGCCTTGAAATATAAAAATTAATTATTAATTTCTTAAAAAAAAAAAAAGGGACCAGTGAAAACTCCCTACTCTGTAAATAACAAGGACAAAGCTACCTTTAATAATGGACCATTTAACTGTCTAGTTTTTAATCTCTTGATATCTCGTAGGACACAGCTCATTAATTAGCCTTTTTGAATGCTGTTCCTCCCTCCCCTCCTTGTTTCAACACACACAGATGTAGTGTGGTAAGAATAAGATTTGCACCGACTATTATAACAACCTAGTGAGCAATAATAGTCCTGAAAATATTAACAGTCTATTTGAATAATGAAGTGGAACTTTCTAAGACCAGTGGTGTTTTCTGTTGTTGTTGCTTTAATGTCAGGCAGGTCCAAGAGAAGAAGGTCAAGAAAGTGTGTGACTTGAATATGGATCTTTCAAGAGCCATGGGAAACGGTCCAGTTGTTTCCTCAAGTATATCAACAAGCTCCAAATCATGAATTCAGCAAATGGAGGATGTGATGAGAGATCCTCTGGTTATTCAAGCATTGATACTTCACTCCCATCTGGGGGTCTATCGTCCTTACGGCTACCCATGGTAGTTGTACTCAATCTGAGAGATCCTCATGGAGGATGTGATGAGAGATCCTCTGGTTATTAACGTCATTTGTGTTTAACGTCAGCTTCCATCATTTTGTACTGTGGGGTGTCATGCTTATGGCATCAATGAGATGAGGTAGAGATAGAGATGTACATAAACTACTGACTGCTTGTAAATATCAGTGTGGTAACAATGTGATGAGTTGTGTGTATTAATTAGTGACTACTTGTAAATATCAGCATGGTAACGGAATAGCCACCCTTAATTTTTTTCCCCCTCCTTGTAATGGAAGGAAAAACCACATGTGATGCGATTGTGCAGGCCTACGAGGAAGTAAACTGAAGTAAAGACCCATTGATGCATTAGGATTTAGATTTGTTAGCTATTGCACCGCACCTTACAATACCTCCTTTAATGTGAGAGACAAAGGTTTAAAATATAGAAGTTAAAACATTAAAAAAATGTGAGAGATGAAGGTTAAAAAAAAGAAGAGTTAAAAAGAAAAAAATTGGTCCAAGGGTTAAGACTCTAAAGTGTTTTTGATCTAGGCCCTTTGACGTTTTTTAATTTCAATCCTTACATTTGATTTGTACCACTGTATGAATTTGACATTCAAGATCTAATCGTGTAACTTCAAAATATAATGAGCATGGATTGGAGGTAACCAATCACATTACATAAAGTGCAGTGCATACGAGGTTGAGCGCGTTTTTGGGGGTTTATTTTTTTGGTACAATGCATACAAGCTTGGTAGAAATCTGCAAACTGCTACAAAGTTAGTAAGATACAGTTTAAAGTGGTACTAGATAAGTAGTTTAGAAAGAGTTACCAATTCATTTAATAAGTGATCTCTGTGATACATATATTATTTCAACGTGATATTCATTTATATTATTCCCTTGAGAGAGAACTATAAAAAAAAAAACTAAAAAAAAACCCGAGTTCTGAGTTAGAATAAAACTCAAATGGTTAGGGTATGAAATGGATACAATCATACAACTTTGTACTCGACTTTAAAAAAATCGGGTACTATTAAAAAGTACTCGAGCCTAAAGAAATCGAGTACTAAGCTGTATGTTCGTACACATATATTGAGGCATACCCGATCCATACTCGAGTTTTTTGACCTCGGGTACCATAGCATAATACTCGCGCCTCAGAAACTCGAGTACAACGGTGCAGTTGTACAACATTGGGGTTGGCATGTCATGCAATGCATTTAAAGGAGCCAGTACTGTGACACAGTACTCGAACCCTCTACACTCGGGTACCATTACACTGTACTCGAGTTTGTTAAAGTCGAGTAGTATGTGCCATACTTATTAAATACACCGACTTCCCTGGCAGCAGCAACCAGTACAACTAATATAATTAATGATACTCGAGTATGTGGAACTCGAGTATCCCTTCACATACTTATTACCTTCACCGACGTCCCTGGCAGGAGTAATTACTACAATGGATAATTAATGGTACTCGAGTCTGTGGAACTCGAGTACCCCTTCAGAATACCCTCCCCATCAGCTTTCATCTTTCTATTTTGAGTAAGCATATTACTCTCGGCTATCTTTCCAAATTCTGCAAGAAGCTGTCCTGTGACCATCTTTCCAACTCTACTCACCTATATTTCCAACTCAAGTCAGAGCACAATTGCTGTGTAAGAAACTGGAGAGACTAGTAGTTGGGTCACCATCTGCAAGTCTTTGAGTCTCAGTGTCAGTTCTCCATTCAAGACCAACGTGCTGTCCATTTAACCTTTGGGTCAACACTGCTGTGACCAGTAAGTAGAGATAATGGTTAAGTGTTTTGTTTTAGATTGTGTAACCAACGTGCTTTCTTTGCATGAGGCGTTTTTCTGCCCCCTACTGAGATTATTTTAACCATGTAAAACTGCTGAGTTGTTTACACATCTGAATTTAAGTTTCAGAGATTGTCTTCATGCACATAAAATTCAAGAAATGTTACTGCAATTGGTGTTTAGCAAGTCCAGATTTTTATATTCACAATTTTTATACGTTAGAAATAGTTGCAATTGGTGTTTTAATTAACTCAACTAATATAGTATTTGAGCAATAATGTATTTTTATATTCACAATTTTTATTATGTGTTGATAGAAATAGTTGCAATTGGTGTTTTAATTAACTCAACTAATATTGTATTTTATACTCAAATAATAAATTTTTTATGTTTGGATTTTATCTACACCAAAATAAAAAAACTTAGTGACCAACGTGCAATTATTGTGTAAGATACCATAAATTTTGAACCCTATCATAGTAGAGACAAAAACATACATTAATTCCAACTAAGACTTATTGACCCCGCATCTTACCAACTAAGTCACCTGAATGTTCGTGCCCATAGCGTTTTTGACATTAGAAAAAAGAATGCATAAATAATCAATCGGGCATTATTAAAATAAGAACCTGCAGGATTAGGCATCTCCTAAAAAGAAAAGAAGAAAAAGGTACAAGAGTAAATAGCTTTATAAAGTTAAATCATGGTCAACAAAAGAAGCTGTATGTTTTTTTTCCCAACAATGTCTGGAAGTAAACGTATTGGGTGCCAACAAGTAGAGACACATGCTAAAGATGCAGAAGATAGTATTGCCTTTAATTGTAGACTAAAGATGCTAAAGATAGTATTGCCTTTATTATTATTATTATTATTTTTTTTTAGAGAAACCAAAAGATAGTATTGCTAAGGATACTCTCTATTATCTTTAGTCACATGTAGTAGCAACACTTTTTTTTTTTGGCATCTATAAACAATAATTTAAAGCATAAAATACTTTTATATCCTAAAATTACATAAATTTAATTGCCTTTAGTTGGGCTTTCGTATCATTTTAAAAAAAAAAGGTAAAACACTTTGAAATCATCATTGATTTTTATTTTTATCACTACGGTTCATGCCGCATAAAATAGCAGTAAAAACCTACAAAGAAATTGACAAATTATGAATTCTAAGACAACATATATTTATGACTTTCCCAAACCAAAATTTCAAAAACTCAAGAAAATCATAACCTTCACAAAATCCATAATGCCTAACTTCAACATCAAAACCGTAAGTTACCGTCACTAAATAAAAAACGTGTTAGGTTCTAAATATTTAAGATGAAATGTTTAGTTTCCAAATATTTTTATGTTGGCAAATTGAGAACCAAAACATGTCTAAATTAGGTGTTAGACATTGTTCAAGTTTGTTCAAGTCAAATTTCAAGAACTATCAAGCTACAGAAAGAGGAAGCAAGCAACTTTGAAGCTACAGAAAGAGTAATGCATCTAGTCTATTTTGCTACAGTAATATTACAGTAATATGTCAGTTTGTGTGGTAGTCCATCGCCTTAGTTATATAACAAATAATAACTCATTGCACAATGTTGTTTTAAATTGACTTTATTATTTTTTTTTCTCATTTAAAATGTAAATATGATTGTATTTGAATTGTCAGTTTGATTATGGTTCTTAATTATGTCAAAACACACATAATTTTTTTTAGATGTGATTTGATTTTAAAAACCATTATTTGACAATAAGAGATTTTATAATTTTTTTTATGAGAGAAATGTTAAAAATTGAGTTAACTAGAACGCAGAACTCGATATACTATTAATTGTTTTTATATTTGTCAAATATTCAATTATTTAGATGTCTATGATTGAGTTTGAATATAAATTGTTTTTATCATACGCAAGATCAGTTGCAAGTGGTTATACATTATGGCAACTTTTATATTGATGCCAACAGGTTAGTGATGGATTTTCACTTTTTCTATGTATACTACGATGGAGAGATGTATTATCATGACTTGCATGGGTTGTCATACCAAGGCTCGAACCAAAAGCAAAATTGTGTTAGGGTGAAGCGTGGGATAGGGCTTATGAAATTGCAACGAAGAATATTGAACGTGATGAGGTTAGACCACTCTAGGCATAAAATTTCCATCGTGTATCGAGCACCTCAACGGGTTCTAGACACCCATGTTTTCTACAATTCACTACAGTTATCGAGTGGCACCCAAGTGAAGATGATGTGGGAAATTGTTGAGCAAATGGTGGTGAAAGGATTTTTTGCTTCGGATCTCTACGTCACTGTTGAGCCCACCATAGTAGAGGCCGAGGAGGGTTCACAACACACTGTTTTGGATGGAACTGTAGATGAGCACATTGACTCAATACCATTACAATCTTATCAAGGGTGTGCAGAAAACACAGGAGAAGAGTATGGTACTGAACCGTGGCAAACATTTCCCCATGCTTCACACCTTGAGGAGGAGCAAGGGCCCCAGGAAGTGCATGCAGGAGAGCATTTATCTCATGATGAGCTGCATGGGGGCACATCTGAACCCGAATATGATCACGGACTTGGTGACGATGCAACCGATATTGATGTTACTAGGGATGAGTTTGAGGAGCGTCTAGAAACCATGGGTGAACATGATGATGTTGATCATATCGAGGATGTGGTTGTAGAAGAGAATAGAGACACATGCCCTGGTCCCGATCCTACGCCGGAATGGTTCACCAACAACACTTGGGATAATATGTTTGATCCATCACCGGTTATGCAAGCAGAAGTATCAAGTTGGACGCCTGGGCAACAGCCAATGAAAGGAATGGTATTCGCGACTAAATTCGCGGTGCGACATGCATTGACTTGGTACACACTGCGAGAGAATTTTAGGTTTAAAACTGAGCATTCAGACTCAGAGAGGCTGATGGTGAGTTGTGAGGATGATTCCTACCCATGGTCAGTCCGTGCGATCTGTTGCAAGGGAGACAATGTCTGGAAGATCGCAAAATGCAAGGGCCCCCACACGTGCGACAAAATTCAGAATGCTCATGATGGACGGATGATTGATTCGGTGTTCCTAGCATACGTACTTGAGCGCTATATACGAGAAGACCCCGCGTATAAGATAAAGAACTTACGTCACGTTGCTTTGCGTACTTAAAACACGAAGTATCTCACTACAAGGTATTCTTTAACTTGCATTCTTTTTTCAATACATGGAAGTATAAGCATGATTGTAATTCCCAAAACCCATGAATACCTGATGTTATGAAAAATGAAATTGAATTGAAAAAAAGAAAAAAAAACGAATAAAGAGAAAGAAATATTATCTTTATCTTATAGCCTTACAAGTCTTGATTTTTTTCTTCAACTATGATTATTTGACTTGTACTTAATTTCTAACATAATCATTATGGTTCACATACAAGGTTTGGGATGCCAAACAAAAGGCCGTTGCAGCTATATACGGGGATTTTAAGGAGTCTTATGCAGAGTTGCCACGTTTTTTGGCAGGACTTAAGGATGCAAGTCCGGGTACAAAGTATAAGTTAAACGTGGACGATAATGATGAACCAGGAACCTGTACATTCAAGTCCGTATTTTGGGCGTTTCGTCCATGTATTATTGGGTTCAAGAACTGTAGGCCTGTGATTAGTATTGATGCAACCCACCTCTATGGAAAATATAAAGGGAAATTGATGATTGCAATGGCGACAGATGCTAATAATAAGATTTATCCACTAGCCTTCGCCGTTGTGGAGAGCGAGAGCACAGAGACTTGGGGTTGGTTCTTGGCTTGTATAAGAAGGTATGTTACTGACCGGAGACACCTGTGTGTCATATCCGACGTACACCCCGGGATACAAGCTATCTTCGTAGACACTAATCGAGACTATTTGCAGCCTCCCATGACAGAACATCGTTACTGCCTTCGTCATCTATGCAGTAACGTGAACACTAGATGGAACAATGAAACTTTAAAGAACCTAGTATGGAGGGCAGCAAGTGCAACCCAGGAGCAAAAGTTCAATGCCACCTTCGATTTAATTGAGAATGTGAACCGGGATGCGCACCAATATCTGAAGGATGTGCCCAAAGAGAAATGGGCTCTAACTTTTGACGAGGGTTACCGTTATGGGACGATGACTACAAACGTCTCTGAGTGCTTCAATGGTGTTCTAAAGGGTGCTCGTAGCCTGCCCATTACAGCAATGGTGAAATACACATGGTTCAAACTGAATGCTTATTTCGATGATCGTTACAATAAGAGCATAGAGCAGTTGAATTCAGGGAAAAAATGGTGTAAATATGCCTTAGATATCTTCATGAGAAATAAGGAGAAGGCGGAGCATCACAGGGTGACAAGATTGAGTGCGCAACAACAGTCATATCAAGTAGATACACCGCATAATCCAGGGACTGCTGGACATGGGGATCACACACATGGAGTTAATTTGTTGCAAAGAACTTGCACATGTCAGAAATGGAAATTGTATAAGATACCATGTTCACATGTCATTGCAGTTTGTATTAGGTATCGACATGATGCAGAGCAGTACATTGACCAATGCTATAGCGTGGACGCACTGTTTCGGAGCTATGCTCCCGTTTTCCCTGTCTTGAAAGATAGATTATCATGGCCAGATCCTGAAGAAACTCGAAGGGTCCTCCCTAACCCCCAATTGATTCGAGAGAAAGGTCGCCCTGTCTCAACACGAATCAGGAATGAGATGGACGAGGGTGGGAAACGGCCTAGAACCACACCATGGAAGGAGGGCGGGAGGAAGGTGCAATGCGGGTTGTGTGACCAAGAGGGGCATAACCGAAGAACATGCCCTAAGCGGAATGAGGCCCCGGCGAGTGGTGGTCTCGCAGACTAGGTACGCTAAGTTTGAACCGTGGCATCCTTCTAATTATTGAACGTGCAGAGTACAAACATTTTTTGACTACTCGATATGTACATGCATCAGTCCATCTTATGTGTTCTGCATTTACAGATACCATGCTATTCATAAGGAAGTCTATGACTAGTTCAGTATAAGTTTTGATAAATTTGGGCGTACCTCAACCCCACAACAGACGGAAATTTGCCAAGCGATTTTTAATAAAATTTTGGAGAACAATTGGCTTTCTTTTCATTCAATGCAGCAAGTATGATTTATTTTCTTGTTAATACTTGGTGTGATTCTGTACTCGATACTCTCATTTCTCGACCACTCTATTCTTTTATGCAAGAAAAAGAAAAAGAAGACTTCTCTATTCTTGTTTAGGTGTGCAATTATTGGATATTTTCGTGGTGTCTCCTTTTTGTTCTACAGCTTTTTTATTGTGGTCAATTATAGACTTTAATGGTGATAAATTTATTTAACCTCTTGTTACTAACACTTTATTCATACCATATTCAGCTTTACTGCGATACATGCAAAAGGTTCTTACATGGGGGGCATGGGTATTGTACCAATAAAAAATTTCTGTTTGGAGTTGAATTTTGGTGTTTCATGATATTCAAAACATTTACTCTATGTATTTGGTAGATCCTACTGTTATCTTACCATACTATCTAATATTATCTCCAAGCAACATTTGGTGTTTTAAAAAGAACTGCAGCAAAAAAAAAAAATGTTTGACTCATTAGTGGAAAGTTTTCTGGTTGCTGAGCATATTGAAGCCTACTTGGCTCTAATTGAAATTCTTGAGCAGAACTTATGAATATAAATGCAATGTGATTTTTTTTTTCTTTCGTCTCTTTGACACAGGATGATTCGTATCTGGACAGTTATATTAGCACAATTGGAGTTGACTTTGTAAGTATTTACCTTTGGGTTTTAATAGATGTTATATCAATTGAAGCAATATGATCCTAATTGTTGCATTCCACCTATTATCAGAAAATACGCACTGTGGAGCAAGATGGAAAGACCATAAAACTTCAGATCGTAAGCCTTCTTCCGCCCACTTTTTAAGTTTGGTAAAGTTGTATGGTTGTACTAGTTCCTGGAAATTTGTTAAACTGCCCAATCAGCAGTCCAAAGAAGTATCATTCGCATGCTGTATAATCCTTTCATTTCTTATTTTGCCTGCTTTTCTTTTTGGTGGTGGTTTTTTCTTTGGGGGGGGGGGGGTGGTGTTTCTTGTTCTAGTCAAAGTTAGGTTCTGATTAAGGGTTTCATACACTATTTGTATTGTTTTGTTTGTATGAGCTAGATACCAAATGGTGCTACTTTTGTCCTTATAAACAAAATCTCAAATCCACGGGATTCCAGTGTGGCCTTGCTAATCCAAGGTACATGTACAAACTCGTCTCATTTGATTAAATGAAATTTGAATCTACTAGTTATTTTCATGTCATACACTAACAAGATCGCCATCTAATTTTTTTGCTTCTCAAACTTGATGATTAACAATGAAAAGATGACGGTGGTGGAATAGACCCCGAAACTATGAGTCATTGCATGAGCTTTGGATTTTCAGATAAGAAATCGAAATCTACCATTGGACAGTGTATGCGTTGGATTTCTCCATTCTATCTTTCACATGTTTTCCCTCATTTCTTCATTTATTGGTTCACTTGCATCCTTTCAGATGGAAATGGCTTCAAGACAAGTTCTATGAGACTTGGAGCTGATGTTATTATCTTTAGTCGACAATTAAAAATGGGGTATAACTTTCTATCAACATTAACAATATAATTCACTCTCCTAGTTGGTTAGTTACTATGTTCACTCGAATACAACCCTAAGAATGACACAGGCATATCTGAAGTTATTTAATCTATCATCTTTTCATTAGTACAAAAATAACAATGAGCTATAGACTGGGATAGGTATTCCTCCCTTATTTGATAGTAACCAAACCCTGATAAAGGTGGGATTATAATTACTTGTCTCTGGTACAATCCCCTAAAGATTTTACCAGTAGGCCGTCAACAAGTTCCATGGTAACCTTATATTCTTCTGTGTTCTTATATTCATTTTTCATTTTCAATTCTCTTTATTGAGTTATTTCTATTCCAAATCCTGAAAATTGGAGATATTAGCATTTTGAAAGTGAGGTCCAACCTCTTTCATATTAAATAAAGATTACACTCATTTTCATATTTGGATAATTGATATATGCACAATTGACTGCTTCTTGGTTGTGCTCACATTGGTGGTATGACCATGTTCAGGTCATCAACTCAAAGTGGTGGGCTACTTTCTTATACATTTTTGACACAAATGGGCTATGACAGAATAGTAGTACCAATGGTGAGCTTGGCCTTACAGCAGCTGTTCAATTACATCTATTGCAAGTTTACTCTGACTGTAATTTTCAGTCCATAATGTATCATTAAAAATATGACCAGCTAAAGATGTTATTTTGTCTGTCCTCTGTGATAATTAAAAATATGGCTGACTTTAATGTCCCCTGAATTACATTGTTGGGAAGCGCTCCTTGGAGATCATTATAGAAGGACCCAGGCGTATAATTGCTATTTTTTTTTTTTTGTTTTGAAGTTTTAAATTGCTTTTCTTTAAATCACAGCATGCAAAGAGTGTGTGTGTTTTTTGGAGTCATAAATTGCTTTTCTTAAAACATAGCAAGCAGAGAGGAATTGGGATTTGGCTTAGGCTACTACTTTGTTAACAAACTCATGGAATAGTCCTACTATTCCATGACCAAAGAAGTCAAGAGCATTGTAGTTCACTGACATTGCCTTGTCTCCTTTATAAGGAGATCCAAGTTTCAAATCCTCTCTACCCCACTTGTTGTAACAATTGAATTATCAAAAGAAAAAACTATTTCATGACAAAAAAGAAGATGACTGCAATGTCCTATCAGCATCTTTTTCTAGTTAAATCATGAAGTCGGCTCCACTTTAGGATCATTTATTGACTCAAAACCTTGTGAAGTTATTTGTAACTTCTTTGGTTCTCTTTTTCCAGGTTTAGGGCTGTCTAATGTGCCCTTTGTCATATGCATAATTTTATTTAGTCTTACCAATAATGTTGTACCTCTAAACTCACTAATAGGTTTTTCATTTATTACAGGTGACTTATGAGTTCAACTCATCATCTGGAACATTTGGGCCTGTAATTTCTTGTGGTAAAGAATATTTTTCTTCTAATCTGTCCATGCTGTTGCAGTGGTCTCCTTATTCAACCGAAGAGGAGCTGCTGAAGCAAGTAAGCCTGCAGACATTTCAGAATGGAATGCTTCATATAACAACATTCCAAATTATAACTTGCATGCTGTTTCTTCCTAACATATCATGTTTTCTAATTATTTTTCGCCCCTTGCTTAGCCAAAACTAAAATAACAACAACAATAACAAGAAGAATGTTGTGCAAAAATAGCACCACCCCTCTTCCCAAAAATAGATGATCTGCCAAAATTTTATTTTCCTCAAAAGTATAGCATGTTTTTCCTTCTTTTTAGTCCCTTAATCTCCAAAAGAGAGAGAATAAGAAAAAGAGAAGGTAACAATAAAGATAATGATAACAACCATGACAACATCAGCTGTGGTGCAAAATAGCAGCCCCCCCCCCCTCCCCCATCCCAACAAAAAAGGTAAACAACAGAAAAGAAACATTCTACCAAAAATTTAGCTTTGTCAAAAACATAGCATTAATATGTACTTGGCTGGTAACATTCTGCATAATTGACACCAATGAGATTGCCCTAAAAGGAGCATTTGGAGGTTCTTTGGTCATTGAATCCATGCATCAATTAGCACAATTTGATGAAGAGCTTTACAAGGTAATATTTTTAAATTGTTGAAAATATTCCCTTGTCTTTCTTTCTTTGACTTTTTGGTTTCTAGCAATTTTTTTTTTTGCTTTTCTTCTTTCTCTGTTCTTGTTTTAACTTTTGTGACCTCTTATGTACTTTTTACACACTCTTTTTTAATGGTAGTAATTATCAAGAAAAGAAAATGGGTGAGAAAGTGTGGGAACCTAGGAGGGTCTGACATCATAAAATCTTCATTCAATTTCTTTTCCTACATCTTGTGTACAGGTACATGAGCTAACTGAAGTGGTTGTCATTTAATAGGTAACAGGTGAGGGAGATGACAAATATCTGATTGCTACTGCTGAACAGCCGCTTTGTGCGTATCATTTGGAAGATTGGATCCATCCTTCTGAGCTACCAATAAGGTTGTAATATTCTTCCTGAAGCTTGTTCCTATGACTAGAAAGTAGCCTTTTGCTCATAAATAATTCAATTTTTCCCTAGGTATGCTGGATATTCGTGTTGCTTCCGTAAAGAGGCTAGTGCACATGGTCGAGATACTCTGGGAATATTCAGAGTTCATCAGTTTGAGAAGGTGGAGCAGTTTTGTATTACCAGCCCTGATAATGATGAATCTTGGGCCATGCATGAGGAAATGATCAAAAACTCTGAAGATTTCTACAAGATGGTGTGTTGAATTTTCCTTTCATCATTTTTAATTTCCTTATGTTTTAAGACTCCTTGAGTAGGATATTAATGAGGAGGTTAGCTTTGTGCATGCCACATGATATCGGTGATCCAAGGACAATTTTTGATCGTCAATATCTATATCTTTCCAAGTTAAGAATGCGGATATGTTTGTGTATTTTGCATAGAAATTTGTGTTTAAGTCAAGACATAGTGGTATACTTTGTGTATTGGTGGACTCTTTTCCTCTCCGCATTTCATGTAGGAGAAACATGAGGTCCTATAGATGAATCTAATTTAATTTAATTTTCCTCCTGCTTTTCGCTCTCTGAATCTAATTTAATTTTCCATGTTTCAGCTAAACCTCCCCTATCAAGTTGTTTCTATCGTTTCTGGTGCTCTGAATGATGTAGCTTCAAAGAATCTTTCATGTGGATTCATATGCATGGCTAAGAGAAGCCAAACTTGCAAATCAGTAATTTCCATTCCTTCTTTCATTGTCAGTCCAATATAACAATTTAATCTATCATTTATTTTTATTTTTTTTACTCTAGTGTTTCGCATCAACCAGCTGATGGTTTGTGGTATTCACAGGGCTCTTACACTCTCAAGATGACACTGGAGGATGGTAACAATCAACTGTTGACCTGCATTAGCTTCAAATTCAGTATCAGCTTTGGATCTTCTGCGTCTGATAGTTGAATACCTTGCTCATGTTTGCGGTGTTGCAACGTGGTGTTGATTAGAAAATGACTTGTGGCCATGAAGCTACAAGGTATCCAGTTTTCTCATCCTCATAAGCCTTGTCAGAGTCAGAATCATACTGTTCCTCCCTGCTCCCCACAATGGATGTCAAAATATATTGGTCCAAGATACAGTGAACTCTCTTATTTGTATGCTTAATAGGGACATTTCCCAGACAAAATGCTCAGATAGTGAAGATGTCAGTGGATTGGTCGAAGAATGGCCTTCTAAGAAAGACATAGGCCATATGTTTGAGTTTATAGCATGTTATGTTGCATGTGAAAGAGCTAATGTCTCAAAAAGTGTCCTGAGTCAGATTTTAGAATACTTGACATCACAAAATAATTTTCCAACTAGTGTTTCCTCTCATCACATAACTTCAACAAGAAGGGAGAAGCAGGGGCTTGCCCTTCTAGATTTTATATGGTTTGTGGTTTGAAATTTTGTTCAATTGTTGATCTCACTTTTTTTTTAGTTTGCTTAAAACAAGTGAGGGAAAGGGTGATTCAAATCTAGGTTCTCCTCGTAAAAGAGACCGAGCATATTCATTGAGCCACAAAGCTCTTGGTTGATAATCTCACATTTGGTTAAATTTCCATGATGACATCAATGAGTTATCTGCGGGGTGTTTGGGTTATAGAGACTAGTTACAAAGATTTTATTTTTTACTTTTATAATTTGTAAACTCTTTATATAGTATAAATTGCCTTAACTGGCCTGCAATGGTTTTTCTTTTGGAGATGTTTTTTCTACTTTATCATTTGGTGCATTGCCAATTGGTGGTTAATAATCACAATCTTGCGGAAGACAAAATTGAGATAAATTGATAATTAATCAATAATTTCGGTGGATTTTCAACTAAAGGATCTAAAAAGATTTCAACCATGAATTTAAAATATGGGATAAATATTGCCACCAGTCATTTAAAATCAATTGTTGTCAAATAGGGAGGTTTATTGATATGCTAAGGTTAAAATTTGTATCTTATTTAAAATTTACAAGAAAAAGAAAAAGAAAAAAAAGAAACAAAAGCAGAGAGTTAAGGCGTGACGTGTAGGAAATTATTTGATTTGAGAAAAAAAGCTCGGTGGTTTAGTTGTTTCAAATGTTAGATTTGTTCAGTGGGGCTCATGGAACCTTTGGAAGTGGAATGCCAAAGGATGATCAGAGTCTTTGATGACAATGGAGATGGACGAATTGATTTCAAAGAATTTGTCAAAGAATTTAAATAATGACATTCAGTATTACGTTACAAAAGCGAGTTTTACTCACGGAATATTGAGTTTAGACCATAATTTTCACCAAGCACTTATAATTCTTGCAAACACTAATACAAGTACATCTTTTCGTAACATACCAACAACGAACAACAGGGAAAAAATGAGCAAGTGATTTCCTATAAACTTAGCCAAAAGTAATGAACAATTCATCTTTAGATTTGCAAAAGGTGCACGTACAATAGGATCATTTGCCCTCATGATCAACAACATTTTGCATTGCACAAAATGTGTAGACATCAACAACAACGTTGAATGTTCGTAGGTAGAAATTTTTGGAAGTCATCATTGCTTGAATCTGAGAAGTCTGAAATGTCACTTTCATCATCTAACGCAGTAATTTCATTAATAGACTTCATGGCTCGCTCTTGCGCCTTCCCCTTTAGATGCTTCCTAGCTTTTTGGACTGCATGAAAACGGTCTAACCGCCTTTGCATTTGATTGTTCTCTTGTTCAAGGCGAGCAAGTATGTTGGCAGGCTCATCTCTAGGTAACTCGGCTGAGCGTGCCTTAGGAACTCGTAACCCGTGCCATCGACAATACACCTCCAACTCACACCTCTTCTCGTATAGGGTTGACCATGGTGGTTCTGCTACGGTGAACTCCATTGCGGTGGTATCTGTACTTAGTTTTGTAGGTTTGCCGACCATGATGTGGCCAACGCTTCCAAGACTCTCGTACGTGTATATTGGCATGTTAACGAAATCTCTCTTCTTTCCAACCCATTTCCCTCCATAGTGGTCTGTGTATGTTTGTAGTTGTTGATCTGCTGGAACTTGTGATAATTCATTTGTTGAAGTAGATTGAAACTTGTTTCTACGTGTACGAGATGATGTTGAGGCGTTGCGACTCATAGCTTACTCAACCTACAAAGTTAGTGGTGTAGGAATAAGAAAAGAATTGTGGTACATTTATAACCTCATTCCACTGTGTATTCAATAATAAAATTTAACATATTCAGGCTTGTCATGTCAATACAGGCTGGAAAACCACGATACGAATTTTTTGTTCAAATGTTCCCAATGTCATAGTGAGATTCTCTTATTCTGGGCAGTAGTTGTAGTGTACTGCCATGACTATTTAGCTGAACAGTATTCATGTGAAGAGTATTTAGCATGCTTGTGTTTCATCTGACATGAACTTGACAAGACAATACCGAGTTGTGTTAAATGCATCATAAACTTTTCAGGGGTCTTCTGCATCCTTGAAAACAGTGCATTGCAAAATGATGCAGATCTGTGTATTGACGTGAGTGTGAATGATATGACTAGATAGGGTTCAACAGTGCCGAGCTATTGAGCAGCACATGTAGCACTATGAATATCAGTGTAGCAATGGTGGACAGCTGACCCCCAAACTCGAGAATTTGTTTTAATAAATTTAGATTTTGAATAAGGGCTCTCAACCTAAACTTGTTGTCTCCAATTATATATGTAAGTACACAAAGATGGATCGAAACTGACCAAAATGGAACAAAGTGGACTGAATGGACCAAATTAGACCAAATCAGACCAAAACAGACCAAATCAGACCAAATCAGACCAAATCAGACCAAATCAGACCAAATTAGACCAAATCAGACCAAATCAGACCAAATTAGATCATCATCATCATCTCCATCGGCATGAACATCATCATCCTCTACATGTGTAGAATACTCATATTGAGCATCCGGAATCGCAACTTGTAACTATGTCTTTCTTTCCTCAAAAGTTGTAACTATATCGACAAATGCCCATGGGATTGCCTCTTGGTGAAGGAGTGGAAAAGAAAATTAGAATACATTCACTTTAGGGATGCATAGATACTTTTAGGTATTTATTTGTAAATGCAGACTGAATTCCAATGACCAATCTAATTCAATCATTTTTCTGTAATTTGTGCAATTGAGTACCTTTTTTTTCAATGGGTGCAGCGGAAGTTGTGCTGTGCACACAGCATTTTTTTATTCAATGGATGAAAGGTGAATACAACAATTTTTTACTTAAATGGATGGAAGGCTAATTAGACTGGCCTAAAGAAACTGCGAAGTTGCCAACTAGCAGTAAAAACTAAAAACAAAGCCATTCTATAGATACAACTTTGGATATCTTCCTTGGAAATATCAGGATCATTCTTTTGTTCACTGGATGCTTTTCTGTTGTACCTCCAGTGATGATATAAAAAAAACATTTGGTTGTAGTGGTAGATGTTTTGAGCTTAGTAAACGTTTGGTTGTCCTTTTTTTTTCCATCATTGTCATGGAGACTTATGGTTTGGCTCCTCATTTTTTTAATAGATTTGTTTTTATCCGGTTAAAAAAAGGTGCATGACCCAAGAACCTCGGGCCAATCCAGATTAGTACTCGCGCTTCAAAACCTCGGGTACTTTTCACAGTACTCGAGCACACGAAGCTCGAGTCTTACTCGGGCATAACCCACAACAGTTCCAGTGTCAATCCAGATTGGTAACCGAGTTTCCTAAACTCGGGTACCAGATCGTACAGTACTCGAGTTCTTCAAACTCGAGTACTTGGGGACATTTTTTTAACATTGATATTCCACGCTGGCATGCCACGGTGGAAGTGTAAAATCCAGTACTCGAGTTTGGTGAGCTCGAGTACTGGAAAAAGTGGTAGAAACCCAATTAGTTCCGAAACAGTGGTTTCTGCCTAAATTTTTTTAGAAATGGTGGTATTGGGCCGATTTGGCCATTTTGCCCATATAAAATTAGACTTGCCCCCTCAACAAAATCTTTGACTCCTTTAAACAAAATGAAAAGCCCAAGAAACATTTACAAATCTAAAATCCCAAACAAAACAAATTAGAAAACCCAAAAAATTAGCCCAACAACATAGACTAATAAAATTAGCCCAACAATCGGCCAATTTATCAAAATATTAGCCCAACCCTCAAAAATTTTGAAAAAAAACCAATTTGATCTCAAATCATTCCATCAAATTTCCCCCCAACAAAAAAAAACCCTAATCTAGAGAGACACTAGCATTGAGATATGAAGCAAAGGGAGTGAAGGCTAAGACCAAAATGCTGTAGGACCCACGCGGCACGTCTGTACCAACTTTGCTTCTGAGAGAGACCAAATCGCTCTCTCATCTTTGCTGAGGCAGAGGCAGAGGCAGAGGTAGAGCATATTTTCTCTTATTCTCTCTGTAACTCTCTCTCTCTTACTTTATTTTTTGTGGTTGCTGAATGTAGTCTCACTCTTTCTCTTACTTTAACTCTCTTTTATTGTTTGGAGTTTGTACCCATGTACCGGGTGTTTTTTATTTTATATTTTTTATGAACCACCCATGTGCTGATTGGGTGATTTTGTTTTTGTTTTTTGTTTTTATAACATGTCTGTATGAATAAAGGAGCAACATTATCAATAAAAAATATTTTTTACCGTCTATAATTCTAGTTATTTATATGAATTCTTGCTCTACAAAACTGTGTCAAATATAGATATTTTATCTGAGAGTAACAAATGATACAATATAGATAAATAATTAATGGTTTTGCTTGTGTTTTAGTGTATTTTTTTTAAAGTTGAGATGGTTTGAAATTTTAATTGTTAGTTGTTGATATTTAAGAAAGTTGGTTGATTGCAGTGTTGTGCTATGCATAGTGTCATTTTTTACGAACAATTTTATGTATGAATTCAATTATAAATGATTTCTAAGATTTAAAAAAAATCGTTGAGTCCATTTTTCATAGATGATTACATTGTTAATACTAAATACTAAATGGATGTTATTTGAAGTTTTATAATGATTTATTTTTTATTTTTTATATTTCGCCCCCCTGACTTGAACTCTTGGCTGAGTCCTTGCTTATCAGGGCTATCTATAAATTTCAACAAGTCTGAATTGTATTGCTCTCCCTATATGGATGTTATTTGAAGTTTTATAATGATTTACTTTTTATAGTTTGCCCCCTAACTTGAACTCCTAGCTCCGTCCTTGCTTATCAGGGCAATCTATAAATTTCAACAAGTCTGAAGTGTTACTGTATTGACGACGATGATTATATAGTAAACTTACCTGACGATGGGTTACTGTTACATAGAGATGGAAGAATTTTCTTGAACCAATCCATTTGAACACTTAAAGAGTCGTTTGTAGACACATTATCAATTCCCCTTTCAAAGAAAAAAGCAGCATCCAATGCTGTTGCTCCCACAACAGCAAAATTGACTCCTTCTTGAATACTTGTTACAGTACTCCCATTCTCAAAGCCAAGACATGGCTTTATGAATGGCAGTCCTAGAGTTTGAGCTTCCAACAAAAAACAAAAAGAAAATCCCATCGACAATAATGTATATATGTGAGGGCAAAGAATAAAGATTAAAAAGCTGAAGCTCATCAATTTGCTCACCTGTGAAGTCTAAGACAAGACGGCCATTGCAGCAACGACCTGTGGGGTGAGGAAATTAGCTCTCCCCATATGGAGGAAAGAGACACTGTTGAGTTGGATCAGTGAAGTAGATGTTTCCGGTGTCAGTAAGTGAGTCTCCGAAGCTAAAGATAGACGTGTAGCAATTTCCAAACACGCCTTTAATGGTGGCTAATGAGAGGAAGAGTTTGATAAATTGTAGTTTCATTGAGAAAACAGAGGAACGATGATGGGCCATGGATCCCTCTAAAATGGAAGAGGGGCGGCCAGTCCTATCTTATAATGTCTGTCAGAAGCTTTTCCCTTCTCCAATGAAATACGCGCATTGCTTTTTACGTCTAAAATCTGACCAACCATTCCACAAACAGAAATTAAAGGACTAAATAAAATAAAAATAAAAAATAAATATTTAATACCACAAAATATATATTGCCAAAAACTATTCTTATGTGAATTAACTGGTAATCCTAAAAGAATAAAGGAAGGAAGAAAGCAAACTACCTAATTGTATTATATATTAAATAG
Source organism: Castanea sativa (assembly GCF_040712315.1). Classification (NCBI taxonomy): domain Eukaryota; kingdom Viridiplantae; phylum Streptophyta; class Magnoliopsida; order Fagales; family Fagaceae; genus Castanea; species Castanea sativa. The sequence continues at coordinate 45,362,222 of NC_134017.1, read as the reverse complement.
AAAATTTTATGTAGTGCGAGTATAAAGTTAATCCAGCACTTCATTAGTCATCCAGCACTTCATGATGTTTTTCTTTATCAAATAAATTGGATAATAACATTAGTATCACGTATTAACATGTGCATTACGTGTTAATATTATAACATTTGGATATATGATTGTGTCGGACCTGTGTTTGTTTGAGTGATTTAGCGAAGCATTAGTTCAGTTGTGATACAATTACTGAACCAAAAATAAAATGATTTCAAATCTATATAAATTCAAGTTAAATTCATCTTTAATTAATGATGATGCCAAAAATCGTCAATAAGTCACACAGTCCTCACGTGCTTTAGACAAAAACCTGCGAAACAAAGAAGAAGACTTCACAAAGAGTATTGGTGTGGTACAAGCCAAATACCCTCTGAAGGTTAAGTTAGAGAACTTTTACAACTCTAGAGTGTCAGAGCTGGAGAATCGCATGCATACCTTGATTTCTGAGGGCTTTGAGTTTTTGTAATAGTGTAGAGCCGACTTTCGTTTCTTGATGGAGAAGGTGTTTCCTTATGGGAAGACCCTCATTAATACACATATTTTGTGGGATCCTTTCCTTGTAGAGACTTTGTTGATTAGGGTTAATTGTAGGATACAAGACATTTCCATATTAGGTTTCTGGGAGATCACTTAGGCCACGTAGGTGCCACGTGGCTTTGCTTCCCGTCTCCCTTGCGTCTGTCTTATTGGAATCCGTCCACTACAAAGAGTTCGTCCATCTCCCTGCCCTTTCGTTCGGGATACAATTCCTTTGACCAACTCTTCGACTGTTAGTCCATTTAGACCGTCCATTTTCTTAACGCTGTCGCTTATGACTAACTCAATTAATTGGATCCGTTTGCTTGGGTTTTATCCCCATCAGTCGCCCCCTCACTTTATGGGTCCGTCACCTGATATCCCAGACAAACATGTGGAGTGACAGTCTAACCCAGTTTTGGGGAGTTGTGTTTTGATTGACAGGTTAGTTGAGAGTCATAAATGCAGGAGGGACATGTGGCACAATTTCAATGGTTGGTTACTCAGACCGAAGTGTCTCTTCGTCTTCCACACCATTTCCTCTCTCTCTCTCTCTCTCTCTCTCTCTCTATATATATATATATATATATATGTGGCTTCTCCCTTTCATTTCTACTTTCTGCAACTAATCTCCAGTGTCAGAGCGCTACCGTCATCTACAAGAAATTGTTATACCGTCAACTTCGTGTGCCCATCTACTACGCTATTCCCGTCACCTCACTTTATGGGTCCGTCACCTGATATCCCAGACAAACATGTGGAGTGACGGTCTAACCCAGTTTTGGGGAGTTGTGTTTTGATTGACAGGTTAGTTGAGAGTCATAAATGCAGGAGGGACACGTGGCACAATTTCAATGGTTGGTTACTCAGACCGAAGTGTCTCTTCGTCTTCCACACCATTTCCTCTCTCTCTCTCTCTCTCTCTCTCTCTCTCTCTCTCTCTCTCTCTCTTTATATATATATATATGTGGCTTCTCCCTTTCATTTCTACTTTCTGCAACTAATCTCCAGTGTCAGAGCGCTACCGTCATCTACAAGAAATTGTTATACCGTCAACTTCGTGTGCCCGTCTACTACGCTATTCCCGTCACCTCACTTTATGGGTCCGTCACCTGATATCCCAGACAAACATGTGGAGTGACGGTCTAACCCAGTTTTGGGGAGTTGTGTTTTGATTGATAGGTTAGTTGAGAGTCATAAATGCAGGAGGGACACGTGGCACAATTTCAATGGTTGGTTACTCAGACCGAAGTGTCTCTTCGTCTTCCACACCATTTCCTCTCTCTCTCTCTCTCTCTCTCTCTCTCTCTCTTTATATATATATATATATATATATGTGGCTTCTCCCTTTCATTTCTACTTTCTGCAACTAATCTCCAGTGTCAGAGCGCTACCGTCATCTACAAGAAATTGTTATACCGTCAACTTCGTGTGCCCGTCTACTACGCTATTCCCGTCACCTCTTTGCACCGTTCAACTGTAAGTATTCTCCATCTTATATTGAAAATTTTCTTTTCTAGTGCTTTTTAAATATTGTATGTTCGTCACATATGCAGACTTGTAGAGTCTTAGGAGTTTATCCGTCACGTGTAGGTGTGATAGATGTCTAGTGAAGCGTCGAGTGGGTAATCGTGTGTCTGCGAAGAAGTGGACTACGATCAGGTGTACCTGTTTGGTCAAGATGACCCCGACGCCTCTTATGCTGAAAGGGTTCCATCTTCCAACTCACCTTCTGAGGACTCGGATGTGGATGGGTCAGAGAGTGATACAAGTGGGGATTCAGATGGTGAGAAGAATTTTGAGAATGCCAAATCCCGTATTAGATCCATCATTAGCCCTAACGGTCTTAGGAAGTTCCTTTTTCCCCTTATGTGGATGGTCAATGATTTTAACTCAACTATTAAGAGACCACACTTTGACACCTTTCGGGAGAGATATTAGATTCCCGTCGATATTCCCATCCGTCTACCCTTCAAGTTCGAAAAATGTTATTACCGAAATGTTGAAGACGTCGAGGTGTATGAACAAATGTTCAAGGCAGGATTTAGACTACCTTTGAGTGCTTTTCATTGTTGTCTACTTCAATACCTGGGGCTAGCCATCACCCAAATTGCTACGAACGCTTAGAGAATCTTCCTTAGTATAGAAGTATTATATGGGGTTCTAACTAATGGGAAACGTCAACTACCATGGAGGAATTCTTTCATTGTTACCGTCCTTTCTAAATTGTCAAATCTAGGGTATATATAGCTTCCTGCCAAGGTAGCCATCGCTTAGGCTAGTGTATGAGACCCCTGACTTAATAGGAATTGGAAGAATCAATACTTCTTTAGTCAGGGGGACAATTGGATGTGCCATCTCGAAGAACAGGAGAATATGCCTCTTGTTGATAATACTTGGGGTATAATGCCTCTGTCTGGTAGGTGTTTTGCTTTGCTTAAAATTTTCCCGTTTACTTGTCTTGCTAGTTTTACTTGTTAGTCTAGTCGTCTTTTACTGCAGCTCAGGACCGTCCAGAGGTTAATCTTGACCAGTGGAGCTTTTTGGCGAGGATCTTCAAAATCAAGTTGGAAGAGAGGACGTGGAAGAAGCTCATCACTTTGGACACCCTACACTGGTACTGTGAAGGTCTCGAGCTTATAGCTGCTGCCCGTCGCTACGATAGACAAGTGCGCAAACGTGAGTTCGTCACCTATTCCTTGTTTAACTTTTTCAACTTCTTTAGTAATTTCCGACTAACTTTTCTTTCCGTTCCCTTTGGCATAGAGGTGGAAGACGGCAAGAGGAAGGCTTACATTTGCCAACAGGCTACCCTGCAGGTGAAGAAGAAGCAAAAAGAGGGAATTCCCCTACAGGGGGGACGGGTCCACTGAAGCCTTTTATTAAAAGGAAAACGATGGACAAAGGTGGCCGTCTACCAAAGAAGCCAAAGGTGGTGACCGGTCCAACAGTTGGGGAGATGCCTTCGTCCACCAAGCTAGCTCATTCGCCCTGTCCTGGGAAAGGGAAGGGTTTAATGACGGGCCAAGGTCCCGTCTCTGAGAAGCGCCCTATCCTTCTTCATGAAGACTCGCGGTATGCTATTGAGCATCTCTCGTCCATCATCAAGGACGACGATTATGAGGACTTAGGCAACGATGCAACTGAGGCCATGAGGGAGACAAGCCTCTTCAGCTTGGAACAAGTGTGTATCCCTCCTTCTCTCTTTCCCATTTTGTTGTTACCCTTGTTTCTAATCTTTTTTTTGATTTTTGTAGGGATGAAGGGTTTGATGGACCATTGCATGGCCCGAGAGAAGTTGGTGGATCGTTAGAGAGAGAGGGCTGAGGCCACGGAGATCAGGTTGCGTGAGCTTGAGGCCTAGTAGGAGATCCAGATCAAGAAGCTTGACCTGATGAAGAAGGCCCTGAATGAATCAGAGAAGCAGACCGAGGTGCTAGAAAACGTGCTCAAGAACAAAGGAGGGGGAGATCTCCATGCTAAGGAAGCAAGTCCTCCAGGCTACGGAGGACGGGAAGACGGAGTTCTATAACTCCGACGCGTTCTTTTATGAGCTCAGTAGTACTTTTGTTGACGGCTTCAATGACCGCTTCCGTCAGGTCAAGACTTCCTTCCCCGATCTAGACTTGTCTCAGGTTTCTATTGACTCCACAGTTCAAACCCTAGCCAGACCCGTCGAGTCTGAATGTATTGATGAGCTGTTTGAAGCTAATTCTCCTCCCAACGCTTAAGATGACAGAGAGACTGCTACTAAGGACGATCAAGTTAAGTCTGTCAAGGATGAGACCTGTCCTTTTGAGGGGACCAAGATGGGCAACAAAGAGAAGGATGGGGAGGCCGCTGTTGACCAACCTTAATTTTTAAAAATTCATTATTGTCTTTGTTTAGTTTTTTTCTTTTTATCATGAAAATCCTTGGGAGAATAATATTTATGTTATTTTTGCCGTCACCCATTGTTTTTGGGTTTTGGATGTAAACATTTGCCCTCCATGAGCTTTTATTTATTATCTTTTTATATCCGTCACTTATATTTTTTACTTATATGTCTGAACATGTTTTTTGCCATTACATTTCAATGGATTTGTTCCATCTACACCTATCTGTTCCCTTTTGGGGTCCATTGCACATTGCACAATTTTTCTTATTAGACCATAAACTTAGCAACTTTTGGACTTAATAAGTTACTGAATATTAGGATGCATTCATTCACATAAGGACTAAGTGAACTTCAAGGTGTTCCTTGGGATGCATCTGTCCACTAAAGGACTAAGTAAACTTCAAGGCATCCCTTGGGATGCATCCGTCCACTTAAGGACTTAATAAATTTTAGGATATCCCTTGGGATGCATCTGACTACTTAAGGACTTAATAAATTTCAAGGCATCCCTTGGGATGCACTCGTCCACTTAAAGACTTAATAAATTTTAGGGCATCCCTTGGCATGCATCCGTCCACTTAAGGACTTAATAGTAGATGCAAGACGTATATACACACATGATATGTCTGAAGAACTCCTCTTATTATGATAGATACGTGCATAAGCCAAAAATTGTTCTTAAAAAATGAAAAGCTTCCCTTTGGACTTAAAAAGTACTGTAGATAATAAAATTAACTGAAAAGAAATAAACTGGAAATGAGGAGTGGTGCTCTGCATGCCGTCGTCTACTGGTAGTATTTCTTGAGGTGCTCGGTGTTCCATGGGTGGTGCAAATTCTACTCGTCTAGTGTGTCTAGGTGGTAGGTGTCTTTCCTTTGCCATGAAGTGATTTTGTAGGGCCCTTTTCAATTAGGTCCTAGCTTTCCCTGGGAGGGATCTCTTGTGGCGCCCGTCACCTTCCTCAAGACGATGTCTCCAACTTGGAAGTCTCTGCGTCTAACTCTGGAGTTGTAGTACTTGGTCATAAGGTCTTAATACCGTGCTAACCTTTGTTTAGTTGTTTCTCTGACCTCGTCCATGAAGTCTCCTACTCTCATCATGGTTCTTTACCTTGTAGCTCGTGAGTTCGACCTCAGCTGGGATAACGGCTTTGCTCCCGTATGCTAGTTGAAACGGTGTCTCTCTTATAGGTGTTCTAGTCATCGTCCTGTATGCCTATAGTATGCTTGGCAACTTTTTTGGCCATATGCCCTTTGCCCCCTCGAGTCGAGTCTTGATGATTTTGAGCAAGGATTAGTTCGTGACCTCAACCTGTCCATTGGCTTAAGGGTGGGTGGGTGAGGAGTAGTGATTCTTGATCCCCAACTATGAGCAAAAATCTTTAAATGAGTTGTTGTAGAACTTCTTTCCATTATCTAAGACCAAGACTTTAGGGATCTCGTACTTGCAGATGATGTTTCTCTAGACGAAGCTTCGTATGTTCTTCTCCATGATGGTGGCTAGGGCTTCAGCTTCCACCCATTTGGTAAAGTAGTCTATGCTGACCACTAATAACTTCAGCTGTCTTATTGCAATTGGGAATGGGCCCATGATGTCTAATCCCCATTGAGCAAAAGGCCACAAAGCCGTCATTGGAGTGAGCTCTTCTGTTGGCTGTCTAATGATGTTGCTGAACCTTTGACACTTGTTGTAGATTTTGACATAAGCTTGGGCATCCTTCTACATGGTAGGCCAATAATATCCTGCTCGAATCAGCTTGTGCACTAAAGACCGTGATTTCAAATGATTCCCATAGATCCTTTCGTGGACTTCTCTCATGACATAATCTGCTTCTTTGGGGCTTAGGCACCTTAGGTATGGGCAGGAGAAACCTCTTTTGTACAAGACATCCTTTACCAGGACGAATCGTGCCACTTGAACCTTCAACTTCTTTGCGGCCTCCTTACCGTCAGGTAGTGTGCCGTCTTTTAAGTAAGAAACTATTGATGTGGTCCAGTTGCTTCCTAAGTCTATTTCCTGCACACCGATGCTATCTATCAAGGGTGAAATATGAACAAATGAAAGTACCTTACGATGAACATGTGTTCTGCTGATGCGGCTTTGGCATGACGGTCGGCTTGCTCATTCTCTTCCTTTGGGATTTGAACAAACTTGGCTTGAAAGTCGTCCATTTGTTTCCTTACTTGCTCTAGGTACTTCTTCATCCATTCGCCTTTGCACTCGTAATCACCGTTCACCTGACTCGTGACCACTTGAGAATTGTAATAAACAACTACACTTGTGGCCTCTGCTGCTTTGGCAAGATCTAGTCCTGCCATTAGAGCTTCATATTCCACCTCATTGCTGGTTGTAGGGAAGTCGAGTCGAACCATACACTCGATCTTGTCTCATTTTGGGGAGTGGAGTACTATATCTGCTTCACCAACCTACCTGTTAGACGATTCGTCCGTGTGGATATTCCATTGAGGGTGCTCCCCTACCCCCTGGGCTTCCATAGTGGTGAACTCCGCGATGAAGTTTGCGACCACTTTTCCCTTCATGGTAGTGTGCGGTCAGTATTGCATGTCAAATTCGCTCAACTCAATTGCCCATAGCGCCATCCGTTCGGTGGCTTCAGGGTTGCTCATTGCTCTCTGTAGAGGCTTATCTATCAGAACAGTCACTATGTGGGCCTAGAAATATGGTTTGAGCTTGCGAGCTGTGGTCACTAAGGCGAAGGATAGCTTCTCCATTAGGTGGTATCTTTCCTCTGCACCTCGGAGCGCTTGGCTAGTGTAGTATATGGGCTTCTGCACTGACGATGGGCACTAGGTATTGATGGGCTGTTTGAAGCTGATTCTTCTCCCAATGCTCGAGATGACGGAGAGGCTGCTCTTCAGGATGATCAGGTTAAGTCCATCGAGGATGAGACCCATCCTCTTGAGGGGACCAAGGCTGCGTTAACAGCTGTTGGGGAGACAACCAGGTAGTGAAATAACTCTTCCCTAGCTTTGGAAGGACTTAGAAATGGTGGGGAGGAGAGATATGCCTTTAGGTCCTTGAATGCTTGTTGGCACTCGACCTTCCACTCAAAGGACTTCTTCAACATGTGAAAGAAAGGTAGACATTTGTTTGTTGCCCTTGACACGAACTTGTTCAACGTCGCTACCTTGCCGTTGAGGCTCTGTACTTTTTTTTATATTCTTAGGTGGTGCCATTTCCATTATGGCCTGGATTTTGTTTGGGTTAGCTTTAACACCTCTTTGAGACACCATGAACCCCAAGAATTTTCCCACCGTTACCCCAAATGCGCATTTACTTGGATTGAGCTTCATGTGGTAAGAGTGGAGGGTATCGAAGGTCTCCTTGAGGTCGGCCTAATGGTCGTCTTCCCGTCGGCTTTTCACTAGCATGTTATCCATGTAGACTTGGACATTCCTCCCAATCTGATGTGCAAACATTTTGTTCATTAGCCTCTAATACGTAGCAAAAAAGGCCTTGTCTAGTGACGAAGGAGCTTTTCTCCTGATCAGCCTCGTCCAGCTTGATTTGGTTGTAACTAGAAATTGCATCCATGAACTGGTGCTTTGCCATCGAGTATACTAGGATGTCGATCCGCGAGAGTGGGTAGCTATCTTTGAAGCATGCATTATTCAAGTCCATGAAGTTTACAAACATCCTCCACTTTTCGTTGGCTTTTTTGACCATCACCACGTTGGCCAGCCAGTCGGGGTATTACACTTCTTGTATGAATTCCAATTCCTGTAATTTACGAACCTCTTTAGCTATAGCCTTGTCTCTCTCCTGTGCGAATACTCGCTTCTTTTGACGGATAGGGGAAAAAGAGGATGACACATTTAACTTGTAGACTATGATTGAAGGGTCAATCTCGGGCATGTTGTCATGGCTCCATGTAAAGACATCCTGGTTCTCCCTTAGAAATGTTGTGAGTGCCTAACAGATTAGTGGGCTGGCAAGGGTACCGATCCTGGTCATCTGCTTAGGTCTGGAGTCATTAAGGAGCACCTCTTCCAACCCTTCCATAGGCTCCGCAACCGTTTGCTGTTCTTCTATGCTTATGGTTTGTAAATGGTCTTCCATCTCCAATATGACTATGTAGCACTCGCGTGCTACGACCTGGCCTTCACGTACCTCTCCTACCCCATACTCGGTAGGGAACTTGATCATCAGGTAGTAGGTCGAAGTTACGGCCTTCAACGAATTGAGGGTAGGATGGCCTAGTATGGCCTTGTAAGAAAACGAATATTCAATGACAAGGAATGTGATATCCTTAGTAATTTGTTGAGGGTAATCACCAACTGTTACGAGCAATGTGACCGCACTAAGGGGGTATACTCTTGTTCCACCAAACCCAACGAGCAGTGCATTGGTCGGCATAAGCCATTCTCTATCAATCCTTATCTGCTGGAATGCTGGGTAATAGAGGATATCAGTAGAGCTTCCATTATTAACCAAGACCTGGTGAGTGTTGTAGTCCCCTACTCGTATATTAACAACAAGTGCATCATCATGTCAATGATGGAGAAGTCTAGCATCTTCTTCCAAGAACCCAATCACGGGGTTGTCGACCCGTGCCATCTTCGAAATGAAACCCGTCAGCTGGATATTCTAGACCATCCTAAGGTAAGTTTTGCGTGCCTTCTGGATGAACCGGAAGCTGTGGTGCCCCTACAATCATCCTTATGTCCCTTAGGGGTGGCTTGGGGCGCTCGTTATCCCTCATGGCAATCGGCTCTTGTGGTGGGTCTGCCCTTTCCTTGCTGACGAATCATTGTAGTTTCCCTTGTCTGATAAGGGCTTCTATCTATTACTTCAAGTCATAGCATTCAGACTTGTCATGACCGTGACCATGACCACGATAGAAACAGCAATACTTGTCTCTAGACCTTTTACTGGGATCCCCTTTCAATTTGCCAAGCCATTTCAAGGTCGTATCATCCTTGATTTACATCAGGACCTAATCAATTGGGGCAGTTAGCGGGGTGAAGCTTGTCTGTCCTAATCGTCTTCTGTCCCCTGTCCTGTCGTGCATCTTCTTGCCTTTCCTTCTTCTTGGGCTTCTCTTCCCTGGCTAGTAATGTGTCTTCTGCGTTCATGTACTTAGTAGCTTGATAAAGCACATTTGACATGGTTTTTTGGTCATTTTTGTATAAGGAAAACAAAAACTTCCCCTTTCGTAATTCATTGGTGAACGCAGCAGCAAGTATTTTGTCATCAGCTTCGTTAATCGAAAGGGCTTCCTTGTTGAAGTGGGTTATGTAAGACCTCAAAGTTTAATCCTCTCATTGCTTGATGTTCATTAGGCATGCAGTGGACTTCTTATACCTGTGCCCCCCGATAAAGTGCAAGGCAAACTGCGCCCTTAGCTCCTTGAAGGTACTGATGGAGTTGGGCATCAACCAGCTGAACTACACCCTTGCGGGACCCTTCAGCGTAGTGGGGAAAGCTTGGCACATGATCTCGTTCGCCACGCCTTGCAAGTGCATGAGGGTTTTGAATGACTCTAGGTGATCTAAGGGATCCTTAGACTCGTTGTAGGATTCTACCCGCAGCATGCAGAACTTTAGCGGAAGGGGGAACAAAGTGATGGGTGCAGTAAAGGGTGAGTCCGTCTGATGGACCAGCTTGTCGAGGTCGCTTGACACCCGTTCTCTAAGGGGGTTCATCATGAAGTCCATCCATTCCTTCATTATTTGCATCTCTGCAACCACTTATGGTGGAGCCGTATCTGCAACAAATGAACGATTGGTGTCTTGTTGCTTTTGTTTGCTTGGGGCATTGCTGCCTTCCGGTCCTTCTTGGTCTCTTCTTTGGGCATTGGTACCTTCTTGCTCCTCCCCATGAGTGTTACGCCTTGTGTTCCTTTGGCGCAGTTGTTCATCCAGGTCATGGTTTTACTTAGCAAGGCGTTCCACGGCCACTGCAAGAGTCTGAACCTATCTTTTGAGGGCAATGGTATGTGATTCGTCTCTTTGGCTGTTGTTGGTTGACATCGAGCGAGTAAGTACCATACAACTCTTTGTTTGGGAAGCGGTAGTATGGCTTCTAATACGATCTTTCCCACAGACAGTGCCAACTAATGATGCCAAAAATCATTAATAAGTCGCACAGTCCTCACATGCTCTAGACAAAAACCTGCGAAACAAAGAAGAAGAAGACCTCATAGAGAGTACCGGTGTGATACTGGCCAAATACCCTCCGAATGTTAAGTTAGAGAACTTTTACAACTTTAGAGTGCCAAAGTTGGGGTATCGCATGCGTACCTTAATTTCTGAGGGTTTTGGGTTTTTATAGTAGTGTAGAGCCGACCTTCGTTTCTTGGTGGAGAAGGTGTTTCCTTATGGGGAAGATCCTCATTAAGACATTTCCATATTAGGTTTCTTGGAGATCACTTAGGCCACGTAGGTGCCATGTGGCTTTGCTTCCTGTCTCCCTTGCGTCCGTCTTATTGGAATCTGTCCACTACAAAGAGTTCGTCCGTCTCCTTGCCCTTCCGTCCGGGACACGATTCCTTTTACCAGCTCTTTGACTGTTAGTCCATTTAGACCATCCCTTTTCTTAACGCCGTTGCTTATGACGAACTCAATTAATTGGATCCGTCTGCCTTCGGTTTTACCCCCATCAATTAACATTCAGTTTAGCTAAAAATTAGCCTACAAATTGTTTTAGTTAACTTCCAAGTTGTTAGGGCCAGTTTGGCAGTGCTAGCTTTTCCAAATATGATAAGATAGATTTGTTTTGAGAGCTAGTATTTTTTTTTTGTTGCTTCTTAAATAATGCGATATTCTGAAACTTTGATAATACAGTTTTAATTTTACCTAAAGAAAACTATGTTCATAATTTTTAAAAAGGTAAAATATTAATCAACTATATATGTTGCGATCATTTAAGTGTGTAATCTAAAGGGTAAAAATATTTTTTTTATATGACATAAAAAGAGTATACCCACTTGGAACAATTGCAATTTGTAAAACACAATTTTTAAACTTTGCATTTAAAAAGGGTTTGTTTTGAAATAGGCTTCCAAAATCTGTTTTTATATAGGTTTTATTTGTGACAGAAGAAGAAAAAAAAAGTCAGTTTGGTTCTAGAGTCTATAAATGAAGGGATTGTAATTAAGTAAAAAACAATTCATAATATGGCTATGGATCCTATTTTGGTGTCTACCTACAAGAATATTTCAGGCCATTTCAGTGATATGATTTCAGTTTTTATGAGCTATGCATTTATATTTACCTCTCGTATGTATATGGCCTGATAGCTAGCCTTGTATTGTGTGTGCAAACAAATTTGCAAAATTCATTTTTTAAAGTCGTCACATTACATTATCGATCTCAGTTTAATTTTATGGACTGAATAACTCATTATGAGGCCACAGAACGAAGTAATTTAATTCAACACGTTCCAACGAAGCTTAATTTTCCAACAGGGCAATCCAGGTAATGCCAAAACTCATAGCACCCGACAAGGTTGTAATTGGATCGCGGCTTATATTATGCATCTTGTGAAACACAGGAGATACTAATTTGAGGAATGGTGTATGGCCCTTCTAGTAAACCATTGGTAATCCATCGATATGCTGCTTCTGTTAAGTGTACACCATCCCAACTAACATACTTTGAAGGGTCGTCACAAACACTCACCAAAGGATCACCACATGTCGCTGATGTGTTGAAATTGTATGGGCCTCCCCCTCCACAACATGCTGTGAGTGCTCCTCCAGTAAAACCTAAAATGAACATGAAATGGTAATCTGGTTATGTAATGTATTATAAGTCTGTTTAAAAAACTCTATATATTACTTTTGTGTTTGTGTGTTTTAATAAGTATTATTGTTTCCTAAAAAAAAGGGGTGGTACTCATTGCACACAAGTTGTTACACACTATTTTTGAACCGATACAGTGACTTGTAGTTATGATTTCCAAGTTTAAAAAAAAGGGGTGGTACTCAAGTCACAGTTTCATTTAAAAAATGGGATGTGTGTAACAGTTTGTGTAATAAACAAAGAAACTCCTTTAAACTGAAACCGTGAGATTTTCAAGTTTAAAATTATGACTTCAAGTCATGGTTTCAATTCAAAAATGGTGTGTGTAACAATTTGTGTGTAATAAATGCAATCTTTAAGAAATACTTTGACTCCAAGAATGGGTTCTAGCAAATCATCCAGATTTAAAACAAACTGATTTATTCAAGAGACTCTGGTGGCTATTTGTAAGTAAATGTCACGACTGTTCGCGGAAAAGAAAATCATATTATTTACAGAATATACTTCCCTTACGAGACTTGTGGTTCCAAAAGCTAGTCTATTGTTGTTGTTGTTGTTTTTTTTTTTTTTTCATGTAAGAGTGCTTCTAAGTACTAACAAATGCAATCATCAATCTGTTTTGTCAATATGTGCAAAACAAAGAAAATTATTAAGTAGGTTGAGTTACCATATTGGCTTGGATTACGATAAAAACGCATTGAAGAATTGTAAAAATCCGCATAGATGATATTGGTATGTGGATGTAGTGCTTGGATCCTACTTAGTTCTTTTTGAAGTTGATCATTGTGGTACTCAGAAAACTTGTTTAACCAGTTTAGACAGCCAGTTTCGGGGTCATATTGGTCCGTATCTGCAGTCTCATAAGATGTTAGGTAGGCTGGTATGCATCCAATTGGTAGGTTCCCTGGAACCGTGAGAGTCACTGCCCCTAGCTCAATCAACTCCTGCAAGGCAATGTTTAAATCATGAAAAACTCTTTAAAGGTAGTGTGTTTATAGAAAATAAAATTAGAGTGCAGTGTCATATATAGTGAATGCTACACACACACACACACACACACACACACACATATATATATATATATATATATATAGAGAGAGAGAGAGAGAGAGAGAGAGAGAGAGAGAGAGAGAGTAAAATTAACACTGGTTGGTAGTATAAGTAAAACACTTAAAAGTGGGATAGAATATTTTTATTTATAATATTCAAGTTACCAAAACTTAGACACCATCTTAGTTTCTCAGTTTCTAAGAAAGCAGAATCTCCTCCTTTGCTTAGGCTGTAGAATGATTGTCCCTTCTTTGAAGGAGAGTTTGTTTTGTCAACGTCTGTTCTCAAGAGTATCACGTATACTCTTCAAGCTAGTGGTAATATATTTTTTTGTGGGTTTGGGGAAACAGTTCCTAAAATTCTCTCCTTCAAAATTGAACTTGTGAACTACCTGAGTGGACGATGGAACAACTGACAATGCGTTGGAACAATCTATCACTCTCGGATAAGGAGAGGTCTGGATTCATCCTCCCTGAAGATCATAGGAGGGGCGAATTTGTTATTGCTGCGAAATTCTTCACCTCACGATTCCTCCAAATGGAAGCAATTGCTAGCACTTTCTGGCAACTTTGGAGGGCGACAAATGGTTTCTGAGTTAGGAACCAAAGAAAAAATATTGTATTGTTTGTGTTCAATAATCTAGCAGACGTCGATAAAATTTTAAAAAGCCAACCTTGGAGTTTTGATAGGCATTTGATCAACATGCAACGATATACAGGAGATGCACCGGTGCATGAGCTCGCTTTCAACAAAGTACCATTTTGGGTTCAAGTCCACGACATCCCTTCTAGTTTTCTAACTAGGAAAGTGGCAGAAAATTTGTGCAAAATAGTGAGTGATATTCAAAGGTCCAACAGAGCGGTCGATGAGGATGGAGGTAGTTTTTTTCGAGTGAGGGTAATGCTTGATGTCACGTTGCCTTTGTGTAGAGGTAGAGTCATTACCTTACCCAGTGGAGAGAAGAGATGGATTAGATTCAAATATGAACGATTACCGAGTCTATGCCATTGGTGTGGGTGCCTGAATCACAATAACAGGGACTGCGAGCTATGGGTTCAAAGTAATGGTACCTTAACATTGGACCAACAACAATTTGGCCCGTCTCTGAGAGCACCGCCATACAAATCGTTAGGGAAGGACGTGATCTACGTCCCCGGTTACTATGAGAAGAGGGCAAGCAGATTGCTGGCACGGAGCAGGGATGAAGGTAGGTCTCATAATGTGGTTCATGTTCAGTCACGCACTACAACTCCAGCGGACACAGAACCAACAGTGGCAGAGAAATGGGAGGAGGAAAATCAGACCGTGGAAGCAGTTACAGAAGTACTTGGGCAGCGAAGTTTGGGGATGGAGACAGAAACGTTTGGGGCCATAAGTGATAATCACTCAATGCCGAAAAATAAGGAAGTGATTATGACTAACGTAAGGTGCAATGATTCTCATTTCCTTTCCAAAAAGGATGAATTTGATTTGGTCTTTAATCACTCCAGCTCAGCTAAGTCAATTGATACGGAATTAATGGGGACAAGATTTGTGGGGAATAGCATTGAAGTGTCTAATGCTAATTCCAATTTGGGAAGGGCTTGTGTCCGGTAAAAGTTATCACTGGACATGTTGGATTGCAGACACGTGTCCAAGAGTGGACACGATTGCGGACACGTGTCTAAGAGTGGACACATGTCTGCAATCCAACGTGTCACATGTCTGCAATCCAACGTGTCTAGTGATAACTTTCACTGGACACAAGCCACACCTAATTCCATTAAGGCAGCAGAATTGGAGTGCAACCAAACTTCTATGATACCAACCCTAGCCGCCTCCATGCAAAATACGCACGTGCCTACCAATCTAAATGATGAGGCTAGCGGATCAACGACCAAGATTAATGATCACCGAACAAGCATTAGGACTTGGAAAAGACTCATGCGCCAAGTTGACCTAGCTGGGGCAGAGAATAAGCGTGATGAAAAAATTAAGAGAAAGTTGAGTATATGCATGGTGACTTCCACAGACTCTCCAAGCAAAAGGTTGCAAGTGATGAAGATCAATCCCTCGTTAATTTTAACGGTGGAGGCTGCTGAGCAGCCCCGCCAAGAGTCATGAGTCTCTTAATATGGAACTGTCGTGGGCTTGGGAACCTAGTGACAGAGAAGGAGCTCGGTAATTTAATTTGGGCAAAAGATCCATCTGTTGTGTTCATTGCCGAGACATGGACAGATGAAGCAAGGCTAAAAAAATAAATAAAATGGAATTTACAATTTGATTACATGTTCTTTGTACCTCGGATTCATAGAGGTGGGGGACTGGTTTTGTATTGGAAGGAAGCAATGAAGTTGACAACAGAAACGTCCTCAAAAAATCACACCTTTGATGCCCTTTTGTGCGAGAGCCCATCCTTGATAGACTATGGACACTTAGTTGACAAAGCAAAGGAGTTAGCTAATGATTTTTCAAATATTGAGTTTGGTCATGTACTAAGACGAGGTAATAGTTCAGCCCACAACATTGCTAGACATGCAAGACATGTTAGCGAGTTTACGGTGTGGATGGAGGATGTTCCTCCACACCTAGTTTCTTTAATTCAAACCAATTTGGCTCTCTTTGAGTAAAATTACAGTGTTGTTTCTCAACAAAAAAAAAAAAAAAGTTACCAAAACTTAACTCTTAGTGTTCAGCAGAGAAACTTAAATTTCATTGTTCTTTTCACTTCATGCTGAACTTGTTTGATTGTAAAAGATTCAAATCACAGGAAGCAATCGTGGAAGCAGCCTTAAAAGCTAGGAGTTTGGGATTCTACAGAATTTTGTTTTTGTGCAGCAGCAGTAGCATAGTTAAGGCATGTAACTCTAAATGTTCTACTAGATGGCAGGAAAAGACTATGGTTGCAGATCTTGTTGCTTTACAACAGCAGGGTATTGTCTTTAAACCTTTTTGTGTCCCCAGAGCCATCTTGAGCTCAGTTTTTTGTATAGCTAATCTAGCAGCCAATATTCCAGGACATCACAGCTGGATTCATCCAGTTATTTTGTAATTTTCTGACTTTTATTGGTATAATAATAAAAATAAAAGTCACACATCGACTCCCACTCTATTGTTTGCACTCTTATATGCTGATATAACCATCTTTATAGAAGTTCTTTGTTCCTTTTTTTTTGGGTGGGGCGGGGGGTCAAGATGTTTTCTATCTTTCGTATAAGCAGATGTTAAAACCCCTTTTCCTCTCTTTTGTGTGTGTGTTTTTTAAAAAAAGAAAAAGAAAAAAAGAAACAATATTTGTGAAGGATAATTATTGCACTAAGTGCAATAATGATTATAAAAGATAAACATGATGCAATAATCTAGAAATCTTTCTAAAAGGAAAATAATTTTACTTTGCAATCTACTAAACATAAGTTCTTACATTAATGGCTGAAGCGATTGCTTTAATCACTAGTGGCACAAAAGTCTGAATCTCTTCTATGCTCCTATACATGGAAAATGGATAATTGTAGTCGTTGCCTCCAATCTCTCCCATTAGAAATAGAGAACTTCCAAAGATTTCATCGCATTCTGTAAATGTTCGTCACATTACTAGAGAAAAAGAATGGTACTAACCAAGTTCTTACAATAACCAAATTCATGTCATCCATTTTTACACAAAAAGTAAAACTAGTTGGTTTTCAAAAAAAATTAGTTTTATTAATTTTTTATTAAAAAAATTGAAACAAAAAACAAAAGCTAATAGGTAAAGTCTTGTACCAAATAGACACTTTTTTTTTCTTAGTCATAAATAAAATTTCAAAAATTAAAAGAGAAAATCTAGTGCAAGATCTAAAAATAAAAATGTTAAAGGCTTGAAAAATGGGAAATTATTGAGTAATCTCAAAGTACCATAAATGCATACTTCCCTCTCTCACATAATAATGGATCTCACTAATTAAATTTATAGTGAGACCCATAATTCATGTGAAAGAAAAGAGTATACATTTATGATATTTAGGGAGTACTCAATAATTTTCCTTGCAAAATAGGCAATAGGGGTAATTAGTTGCACTCTAAAGTGTAAACAAATTATATAATACAGAGAATCAGGCAAAGTTAGAGAGAATCTTTATTTTTTTTTTGGAGGAAAAGAGAGAATCTAAACTAAAATGAGTAAAATATAGTAAGTAAAAAAAACCTTTTGGTGTGACCAAATTGCTTATAAGTCAAGCATTGTCTCTATACCAAGTTATTTTCATTAGTGGGTTCCAGTTAGCTCTACTAGTAAAATCTCTAATGGTTGTATAAGAGATCTGAGATTCAATCCCTGCCTACATAAAAAACTGATTGGTGTCTTGGTCTGATAATAAAGAGTTATTATTAGGAGCGGACATCATAGGTTGAAACTTTCTAAAAAAAGAAGAAGTTATTTTCATTAAAAAAAAACCCCTTTACAACAGACACTATCATGTAAAATTATTGTTAGGAATAATTTTTTTTTTTTTAGCTAGCTGTTCATTGAATATCAACATAAGAACGAAAAATAACATTAAAAAATAAAAGATTGTGATGACCAAGAAACTCTTGAGCTTAATTACATTAGTAGCTTATCAAATTTAGAGAGAAATTTTTATTCCTATGTCTAGGGTTGTCCAGCAGGTAAAAGACTCGACCATACTGACCGGGTCCAACCGACCCGAGGCTCAACGGGTGGACCCGAAGTCCATGGTCGGTCGGATTAGAGTTTGCCTCTCACAAAAACCAAATTTTCGGTTCGGGTAGCGGGTTCAGGTATTATAAACCCGTATTACTTGACCTGACCGATAGTTTAAGATTTAAAAAAAAAAAAAAATTCAGTTCTTTTTAGGCGAACACATGAAGAATGACCTGATAAGTGATAAGACTAAACACTGAGTTACTGAGATTACACGCAAATGCAAAAGCATCAGTCCACACGCAAAGCCGTACTGAACTTCAAATCAAAATCTCTTCCACAGTTCCACTCTCAAAAGCCTCTCTCAGTCCTTAATCTCATCTCACCATCTCACTCTCTCAGAAATCAGAATCTCACTCTCTCAAAAATCACTCTCCGTTCTCTCTACTCTCAAATCTCAATCTCAAGTCTCTCTAGTCTCAACTCTTCACTCCACACCCACTGGCCTTCACAGTCTACACTCCTCTCCAAACCCTAGCTGCTATTGCCGCCGCCACCTCATCACCACACCTGATACCACTTTGCCTCACTTTCCACCATGGGTTAAGTCTTTTCAGCCGTTCTTAGCTTCTTAGTCTCAGACTCTTAGGTATATTTTCATCTTGAATGTCGATTGGTGGGTGTGGGCATGTGGGATGTGGATCGGCCAAGGTGGGTGTGGATCGGCTAAGGTGGGTGTGGGTTTGCCGAAATGGGGATTGGGTTATGTGCGTAGATGGGTAGCTTGGATGTGGATTAGAGCTCATGGAGGGGGGTGGCTTGGATACTGGCGAGGGTGGATGATGGCGGTGGTGGATTGGAGACATGTAGTGCTGGAGCATGGTAGTGAGGTCGAATGGGAAGAAAAGATGGAGAAAACTCACCATTGAGTAGAGGAAACAGACGACTTGGGTGGTCGGAGCAGAGCTTCATCGCGTCGGTGCGTGAGGTGGTGTCGGAGCAGTGCTATTGCCGAGATGGATGAGTGGTCACAGTTAAGCTTTAGAGAGAGTGTGCTGAGAGTGAGGTGTGTGAGGAGTGACCCAATACGAAGCCCAAACCCGCCAAATTGATGAATCTGACTCATTCAACCAATGACCCGAACCGTCGGGTCCGACCCATATGTCGGGTCGGTTGCGGGTCACATTTTTGGTAACTCGACTCAGTCGGGTCGAGTTCGAGTTAGGCCTAAACCAGAGCCGACCCAAGCCATGGATAGCCCTACCTATGTCTTTCTGGTTAACTAGTTAAGGTTGAAACATGCATCCATGATTCCATATTCACAAGTACATTAACGTTAAACTTTTTGATAATCTTTTTTATAATCAATACATTAACATTCAGTGTCTGTTTGATAAAAAATATTTCTATTATACCCCTATTTTATTTTCAAAACTATTTTTTGATAAATTTATTTAAGGGTAGTTTTAGAAACTTATACATTTTTATAAGGAAGACAAGACAATTTTTTTTATCTTTATCTACAATATTTTTTATCTTTATTTTCAGCAAAATAAACGAATATCAAACAGACCCTTAATTGGGAGAATATCACACATACCAAAAGAACAAAGTATGTTCCCCTAGCTTGGTAGGCTATTTGACCTGAGCCTTACTTTATATCTAGTTGGTCACTTCTCACCTCTAATAGATTTATAGTTGGTTTGAATCGAAGAAGAAGAAGAAGAAGAGAATTTGGTTATTGTAAGAACTTGGTTAGTACCATTCTTTTTTTCTAGTAACGGTACTAACAAATACTTTCTTAAATATCGCCAACTCAGAGAAAGATTTCTGCAAAGTGTGTATCTTAGGGCTTGTTTAGTAGGCCAACTTAAACTCACATTTTCAAATTTTAAACAATATTACACACATTTTCATACACTTTTTCACCCACAAGTATTTCAAAAAACTACAAAAAACTACAAAAATCTCATCTCAAACTACTCTACCAAACACCCTTTAATTAGTGGAGCGTGTTTTTAAAGAAATTGATGATATATATTGGATAATTCAATAAAAGAACTTGTTATCAAGAAATTTTATTTTTTGAAATATCATGTTATCAAGAGGTTAATAAACTACTTCATCATAGCGAAGAATAATCAGTAGCCGAATCAGAATTTTAGTTGTGGTGGACCAAAGCATTAATCAAAAAGGAATTAGAATACAAGAATGAAGATTAACTCTGCTAAAAATAATGAAGATTAACAAAATAATTGTTTATCAACACATTTGATCAAATCAATAATTTATAATGCATTATTTTGGGTCATTAAACTAGTATCCTTTCAAATTAATATCTTTTTTATAATGTAAATTAGGTTCAAAGCTTCAATTAAACAATAATTTGGATTCAGTCTAATCTTTCTCTCAAAATTTGATGCACTCAACTAATTAATATAAATGGGCTATTTTTAAAAAATAAAAATTAGGTAGGATTAGAACAATTTCACAATAACAAACAAATGTCTGTACCACCTAACACATGCTAAAAAAAATAAAATAATAATAATTACAGATTTTAGGGGCCCACGTGTTGGTTGATAAATAAATTGAGAAATGTTGTGAGTTTTTATTGTAAACTATAGCTTTATTGTTTTTTTGTTTTTGTTTTTACATTTATACTCTTTCTTCTCTATTATTATTATTATTATTATTATTATTATTATTATTATTATTATCATCGTACTGTCAAAATAATTTTAATTGTGATGAACTCAGAGACTACTCAACCTATCTCAAGAATTTTTGGTAAATAATTTATATTTAGAAATTTTGTGCTTTCTCTTAAATATTATCTGCTTAGTAACTTAAGTAATTTCCTTCCTCAAATAAAGGTTAACGAAATAAATGATATGTCACATTTTAACACTAATTAAAAAAAAAATGTGATGGTTAAAATTGTCTCAACAAACTAAGAAAATCACCCCCATAAAGCGACAATAATGGTCATTCCAAGTCTGTTAGAACAATTTATTGCGGAGAAAGTTACTGTGGTAATTTAAAACCACCACTTTTGATCAATTTTACAATATAATAGAAAATAATTTACCACCCCCCCCCCCCCCCCCCCCCAATCATCATTATAATATAAGAGAAAACAATTTACATCCCTAAATAATAGGCTATCACTAGGAATGACAATTTTGCCTCCTCTACGTTTCGCCCCACGTGGGTTTTGCCCGCCCTATAAAGGTGGTGAGACAGAAATGGGGTAAGATTTTAGCCTCACACCACAGGGCGGGGCGGAGATGAATTTAGACTTTTTAGACCCACTCTGCCTTGCCCCTCCCCATTCCCGCCTTGCATTGTTAAGAGTTATAATTATAAATTTTTCATATCCTAAAACCTTACTATTTAAACAAACATATCAATATTAACTTATTTTATTCTACCTAATGTGGTACTCTGCCTTTTATTTTGTTATGTGTTATAATATGATTTTTTTTTTTTTTTTTTTTTTTTTTTTTTTTGTGATTGTCTTGTTAAACACTTGGATATATTATTCAATTTTTTTTCCTAAAAATTGATTTAATTTAATGGGATAAATTTAGTTATAATTTCAAGTATATTTTTATTAATGAAATAGGTTTCATTAAAAAAATTGTACCAGTTGTAGGGCGAATTAACAAAAAGTAGAGTTTTACAGGGTGAGGCGGGACTTTGCGAGGCCCCAAGGGGCAGGGATGGGGTGAGAAAGTTTTTCCCGTCATGCGGGGCAGGGTGGGGATGGGGCAAGACAAAACCATGCGGGACGGAGATGAAGACCCCGTCCTTTAGCCCCACCCCTCTCTGCCCCATTGCCATCCTTAGCTGTCACAAAGGAAAAGGAAATGAAAGAAAAAACAAAAGCAAACTTGTGGTGGAGAAATAGACAAATATGGGAAAACAATAAAGAGAATCTGTGGAGGAGAAGAAAAAATATAACTGAAAGAGACAAAAATAAAAAAAAGACTTCATTGATTAGTCGAATAAATTTTTAAAAAGATTTTTTTTGAGAGATTTAGTGGAATAATTATTGAAAAACATTTCACCTTTGAAACAAACACAATCTTAGTGTCCTAAATAATTGAATAGAAGATTTGGGGTTCAATTCCCACCTACATAAAAAATTGATTGATATCTTAGTTTGATGATAAATAGCTATTATCATCAGAAGTGGACGTCATCGATTGAAACTCTTTTTAAAAAATAACTCTCTCAAAATAACAAAAAACACAACCTTATTTGCCACATTATTAGATTATTAACTTGGATAAACAAAAGAGAGTATATGAGAAAGGAGTCCAGCCAGCTAAGAGCAGGGACTTCTTAAATTATTTTGAAGAATCAAGCGTTACCTAAACGGACATGATACTAGAGTGGACTTTGACTTATTCCGAATAGAAAAACATTTACAATCAAAAAGTCTGGCTACATAATTTATGCCACAATTCATAGTGTGTTGTGAGTGAAAAAATTGTGAATTTACATTATTCATCACCTTTTCTCCGCCACTAATAACATACCACATAGGCAAGTTGTGACATAAATTATGTCGTTTGTTATGCTGTGGCATTAGACTTTTTGATTTCTTGTATTTAACTAATCATGATCCATACCTCATGATGAAAAGTGGTTCACTAACCCAAAAAAATTGGCTGAAATGCTAAATTAATCCCGGGGTTTGGGTTTATAATTTTTTAAGGTTTCTATATTTGTCAAATTGATCTATATGACTAACTTTTGTAAGTTTTTATGAGCGAAAAATCATGTGACTGCATTAAAAATATTCACTAACTGATTTGTAACATTGTTCAAGTGATTTTTTTCATTCATAAGATAAGAGTTAACAAAAGTTAATCACAATGGTCAGATATCGAATATGAAAACCAGATAGAGTTTTAAGAAAAAATAAAAATTGAAATCCAATACGTGTTTTGTAATTGATCTAGAGTCTAGGTGTTTTTGGATTTTAAACTAAAAATAAAATAAAATACTAGTATCAAACAATCATGTTGTAGTATTATAATATATGGATTGGGATCAAGTTACACTTGGTGTAATTAGTAATGTTACATCACCCAATAACTTGTCATTGAATTCATATTTTGAAAATCCAACCATTAAATTACACGTTCTATATGTTTTTAACATGCATGCCAATTTGCATGCCAACCGGATGTAATTTACCATTCGATCTATAAACTCATCTTTTATGCATTATTTTTAAATACAAAAACTTAAATTTAAACTCTATATATATAAATATGGAAAATATTAACAAATTCCTTGATAATATTGCTTCAGGAACTATTTTTAGAAATATTCTATGGAAAAATGATTAAGCAATTAATTTTTCTTACAATTTTTTATATTACCCATGAAAGTGGTGGTTAAAACTTTCCTAATATAGTTTATAAACAATGGTTCTAAGTACACTGTTAACATGATCCTATTTTTTTAAGCTAAAATGTAAAACTTAGGTTATGTTTGGTAATATTTTTTATTTTCTATTTTCAAAAACTTGTTTATGAGAATATAAAGAAAAAAAATTTTCTTGTATTTTTGAAATAAAAAACATGTTTAGTTAGTTGAAATTAAAAAGATAGTTTTTTGAAGAAAAAAATAGAAAATACTAAAATATGTTGTTATTTAGATTTGAACTCTAATGATAACTCATTAAATGAGTTGGATTCATTAAATCAAATGTCTATTTTTATTGACTTTTGAAAATTATAAACTGAAAATAGCATTTTGCATGTTTTCAGTTTCCTGCACAAATTGAGTATTGAGAATAGTTTTTGTTTTCTATCTTTTTTGAGTTGCCAAACAAGTTTTGTAATTTCAAAAATAAAAAGTTTTTTTTGAAAACAAAAAATAAGGAGAAGAAGCAATTACCAAACATACCCTTATTGTCTACACTTTACAAAAATTTATTTCAATTATCTAACTTTATTGACTAAAATACTTTAATTGAATAAATCTGAAATTTAGAAATATGAAATTAATGAAATCAAAGCTAGAGTAGTTAAACAAATTCTGAATAATATATATGTTTTAGGTGCTCTGATTGGTAGGCTCGTACCGGTTTTAGCATATGACCACCAACCGCAATTATTTGAATTTTGAAGAATAGTAGCCATCACGTTTTTTTTTTCTTAATTTTTTTGAACGTAGCTATCATTTTTTTTTAGCGTAGCCATCACGTTGTTTGTCTCATTAAGATGGTTGAAAAGAAAAATAGTCATTCTTACTGCAACACGGAAATGACGAAAAATGTTATTAATTTTCTTTTTTGGTAAACCGACAAATATTATCAATATCTATCTTAAAAGTATTTCCCATAAAAGAAAACAATAGTGCCGCGTCACTCATGACGATCGTAGTCATGCTCATATTGAAGCAGAAACTTTGTTTTATTTTTTTAATATAATTGCTGAAACAATTCATTTGTCAATTGAAAATTGTGTTTGAGCTTTGAAATATTTTCAATGTTTAAATTTCATTCTTTAAACAATTTAGTATTTGAGAGAATTAATAATTTAATATGGTACAGAGTAAAAGATCCTAAATTTGATCTCTAACTTTAATATACTTCTCATTAAAAATATTAAAAATTAAAGTTTGGGTTCCAAATATGTGAGGATTGTTAAAACTATGATTAAATTATTAAAATAATCATTTTCTAACCATTTCATATTTTCATTACCAAACCAAATTCATGAGAACTTGCCAAAGGCCTTGTAGGCCGATGGCATTAAATTGAATCACCTAATTTTTATTAACTAATAAATAATAATGTATTCTCAAAAAAAAAAAAAAAAAATAATGTGTTCAAAACTTTTTTTTTAAAATTAAATGATTATGTTAAGATAGTAAGTAGAATAATATCATTTTTACATTGAATATAACAACAATAGTTCATACAAATTATGATATGTTAAAAAAAATCATAAATACAATTTTTGTGCCAAAACTTTTACATGTGATCAACTATGAGTGGTGCAAAAAAGATAATGAGTACATATAAAAGTGATAAACAATTACTCATATTTGATCACATCAAAGTTGTGATAATAAAAATACTCTAAAAAATACAATATGATTTGTATGTGAAGTATTGTATCTTCATACTTTTTTTTTGTTTTTTTGTTTTTTGTTTTTTTAAAGAGAATCCTTATAACATGGGTTAAGTTCAAACATTTCTCAAAAAAATTTAAAAAAAGGGTAAGTTGGATTTAACATTTTATTAAATGATATTTTTATAAATTTTCTTAAAAATAAAGAATTTAATCATAAATATTAAAAAAAAACACATTATAGTTACAATAAATTTGCATTTATAAACTAATAAATTATTAACAAGTGTTTTTTTTTTTTTTTGAAAATATTATATTAGAACTAATAATTATATATTTATAATTTATCTCTTTTAACACATGGAAAACTTTTGAAACCTAAAGTATGCAAGCAAAAAAAGATACTATAGTTAAAGGATGTGACGACTGCCTGTCACATTTACAGATTTACTTTTACCCATCATCACTGTTTCTCTGCAAGTTGATTACATAAGAAAATTGTGCCAAAATGTTTGCAAAAATTTGTGGAAATCATGAAAAGCCAAACTAACTCGTCTAGAGGTCTAATCAATCAAACGGTTTATTATTTTGGTCAAACTACTGGTTGGAATTGAGGACTAAAAAGAAGAAGAAGAAGATGATGATGATGATTATATTGGTAAACTGACCTGACGATGTGTTGCATAGAGATGGAAGAATTTTCTTAAACCAATCCAATTGAACACTTAAAGAGTCGTTTGTAGACACATTATCAATTCCCCTTTCGAAGAAAAAAGCTGCATCCAATGCTGTTGCTCCCGCAACAGCAAAATTGACTCCTTCTTGAATACCTGTTACAGTATTCCCATTCTCAAAGCCAAGATATGGCTTTATCAATGGCAGTCCTAGAGTTTGAGCTACCAACAAGAAACAAAAAGAAAATCCCATCAACAATAATATATATATGTGAGGGCAAAGAATAAAGATTAAAAAGCTGAGGCTCATCAATTTGCAGACCTGTGAAGTCTAAGACAAGACGGCCATCGCAGCAACGACCTGTGGGGTGAGGAAAGTAGCTCTCCCCATATGGAGGAAAGAGACACTGTGCAGTTGGATCAGTGAAGTAGTCGTTTCCAGTGTCAGTAAGTGAGTCTCCGAAGCTAAAGATTGACGTGTAGCAATTTCCAAACACGCCTTTAATGGTGGCTAATGAGAGGAAGAGTTTGATAAATTGTAGTTTCATTGAGAAATCAGAGGAGCGATGATGAGCCATGAATCCCACTAAAATGGAAGAGTGCCGGCCAGTCCTATCTTATAATGTCTGTCAGAGGCATTTCCATTCTCCAATGAAATAAGCACATTGCTTGTTATGTCTAAAATCTGACCAACCGTTCCACAAACAAAAATTATAGGACTACATAAAAAAAAATAAATAAATAAATATTGATTACCACTATATATATATATCTTTTGCCAAAAACTGTTGTTATGGTTGACTATGATTAATAGAGAAAAAATTGTGAGGTTATATGAATTAAAATCATTCACAGTTTACCACATAAGATGATTGAGTATGATTGATAGAGATAAATTTATGAATTTATATAAAATTTTCTAGTAACTAATCATAATGTACTACGTAAAATAATTATAATAAAAATTGTGATTTTGTTTCTTAACATAAAAAGAAATTTTATATAAAAAACCACTGACATTTATTGTCAATGTGAAAATGACAACCAGGCCAATTAACTACACCTATCATTATTGTAGTTTGGCTTTTTTTTTTTTTTTTTTTTTTTTTCATTTATTTTTCCTCTGAAAGGTTGGCCCCACTCTCCCCTGACCTTTTTTTTTTTTGTCCACGTCCTCACTTATTTAGACTAAGAAAAGAGATTATATATATATTGCCAAAAACTGTTGTTATGGTTGAGTATGATTTTTTTTTTTTTTAGAAACATGGTTGATTATGTTTGACAGAGAAAAATTTATGGATCTATATAAAATTTTTTAGTAACTAATCACAATTTATCATGTAAAAAAATTATAATAAAAGTTGTGATTTTGTTTCTTAACATAAAAAGAAATCTTATATAAAAAACCACAGACATTTATTGTTCATGTGACAGTGATATTAATGTGAAAATGACAACTTGATCAATTAACTACACCTATTATTATTGTAGTTTGGCGTTCTTTTCTTTTCATTTATTTTCCTCCAAAAGGCTGGCCCGCTCTCCCCCCCCCCCCACCTTTTTTTTTGTTTTCTTTTTATTATTATTATTTTATATTTGTCCTCGTCCTTGCTTATTTTGACTAAGAAAAGAGATTTTTTTTTATACAAGATATAAATTTTATTCTAGTCTAATTTAAATGTATATATATGTGAAACTCCCTTTTGGAGACTTAAATCTGAACCTTTCTTCCCCATACTTTACAAGTACTTATACTTGTAAAATAATCATCGTACAAAAGGTACCAGAGAGTAAAGAGAGTAACAACGACACAAAAAGTTTCAAATGAATCAGATACTTCTACTTAACTAAAAGGCAAAAGGAGAAAAAGTTAGTTGGGTTGGAGAGTGAGAATCATTGAAGAACAAACTTCACTTTTTTTTTTCTCCTGTAATCTATATCTATATCTATATAATAACTAACAGTTGAACGTTTGACTTTTTATTGACCACTCCTTATTGCACCACGTGGCTATAAAAATTAATGTCACGTATACATTTAAAAACATAAATAGTTGTGACTTTACATTTAAAAACACTGAACAATTGTGACTTTTCATTTTCCAATAGGCACCTTTTCGGTTAATAGACACTTTCAGTTAATAGACACCTTTTGACTTTCTTAACCGCTCCTTATTGCACCACATGACTACATAAATTAATCTATATCTATATTATATCATATACTATATATAATAGCAGAAGCCTTTTATTGGTATTAAGGATTCTTCACACCGTTTGAGGGCTTTAAACTTTAAAGTTTATCCCACACGGTTTAAAATAAAATTCGGTTAAATTGAAAAACTCAGAGAATCTGAGAGAGAGAGAGAGAGAGAGAGAGAGAGAGAGAGAGAGAGAGAGAGAGAAAACTGAGAAATCTAGAGAGAGAGAAATCTGAAAAATCAGTTCGCCAACTACATCAAGCTGTAAGACAATTCAAGCCTAAATTCTTACTAGTTGGAAGGATTACGTATCATTCTAAACTTAAAGACCTATTTCAATCTTTGTTTCCAGACATTTCAATCAAGTAAAAAGAGAACCACTTTTCTAATAAAACAACCTTTTTGATTTTTGATTTTTCCAGAAAAAGAAGCAGAAGAAGAAGGAATATGAAGCCGACTAAAAAGAGTTCCCTTTGACTTTTTGGTTAACAATGACTCCGACGGGTAATTCTTTCTTTGACTTTTTTTCCTCCACAAATTTAAAGTTAAATTTGTCCTTGTTGGGGTTTATGTCCTAAAAATCTAATTTATTAGCATATTATAAACAATTAAATTGTTTAATTATATGAGACTATTTATAAATGACCTAATGAGACATTATCATAGTCCATAAGATGCATTGTATATGATTTATGTGATTTAGTCACAAAAGATGTAAATCACAAGTTCCTTGTAAACTCAAAATGTAGTTCGTAGTCGGTGATGAAATTGGGCGTTTCATCTGTGAAGACTATAACACATTAACTAAGATGAGTTGTCTTGAACATGGAAGTGGAGACTTCTAGTTGATGTGTTGATGTGTCTTAAGAGTTAAGACATATTGAACTAGACTGCTGTGAAATTAATTATTCAATCAACAACTGTCACCTGAATAATTAATCTCACGACTTCTAATTTCATAGACTCTTAATCCTGAGAGGGTAGTGAACCCGATCATGAAATGTAGGTTACTTTGATATATCAGGAGTGAGATCTAATATTCACGGTCAAAACCTCGGTATGTTAGGTAACCACACGTAGTGTTGAAGGAATACATATTCTCAAGATGGAATCCATAATCTCTTTTTATAGAGACACGAAATATCTCATTGAGATAAGTTTAATGAGAACTGGTTATTCAGGGCACCCACTTAGTAAGGAGTTACTAAAGCTTATATTTATTGAAATTAGATTTCAATAAATGTGAATAACTAAAATATTAAACCGGGTACTCAAAGATAAAATAGTTATTTACAAAGTGATAGTTTATTATGACTTTGTTCACTATGGATATTTTATGGAGAGGTCAAATGATATTATTAGAGTCTTGAGATATAATTTATTAATAAGACCTAGAGTGCAATTATATTTATATAGTGATATTAAATATAATTAATGGTAACTTTGGACTTGTCAAGAGTTGACAGAAAAGCCTAAGGCCTATTGGAGTTAATGTCTTATTGGTCCCTTTTGGTCCCACTTCAAGCCCCACACTAAAGCCCAATTAGAAAGGCCCAATAGGCTAGCCCAATTAGATAATTAGTTAGTTATAAAGGAAGAAACATACATAATTTTTTATGAAAAAGATACCTCATTGTGAAATGGTGTATGTGTGGTTAGAAGCCATTTGATTATTCTCCCTTGGAAACTGATTGAGAGACCACACTTCTTGGGTGTAAAGTGGAATTGGAGTGAAGATTAAAAGTGTTCCTAAGTACTTCTAATCTTTTGTTTTGAATTTCACAACACCAAACTATGCTATCTTGTTCTTAAATTCTAAAATTTACATGATGCATGTAATCAATCATAAATGAAATAGATCCATGTTTGTTGCTTCCGTTATGTGTTTTGTATGAGATACTGTTAGGACATATGTGTTTCACTTGTTTAGAACATATGTCATTCATTATTTATGTAATTGGCAAATCCTTTGTCAAAACGCATTTTACTTGTAATTGGGTAGATTTAGGATGAGGTTAATGCTTCAATAAACAAGGTTTCAAGATTAAGTGTTAAAGCCATGCAAGTCTGTCCAAGAAACAAGTTGAGAAGTGCTCTTCATTAAAGCTCGACAGTTGGCTCGACAACTGCATCTATTGAGCTTTAAGAAGCTGTTCTAGCCCCGAGGCTCGACAGCTGCTTGACAGCACCTCGACACCTGTGGCTGTCGAGATTTAAGAAAGACAGATTCCTAGTTCTGTTTTGATTCTAATTCGTGGCTGTGTCTTTGGGCCTTCTTTTCTCCTAACCCTAGACATATAAAAGGTTTATTCTAAGGGCCATCGAAGTGTGGCAAGTTGCACAAGCATTGAGAAATCCTTGTTCATGAAAATTGTAACTTGAGACGAAGTTCTTGCCCTAGTTCATCTCTTTTGTGAAGAAGTTGCTGTGTCTTTGCACCGTAGGGTTTTGTAACCAAGTATCTTCTTGATCTTCATCGTGTGGATGAATTGAAGAACTTTGCAGCCAACAATCTTCTCTAGTTGGTGATTGAAGTCGCGTACTGGGATCCGTGCATTTGGTTAGTCACGTACTTGGGAGCCGTGCATTGAAAGGAGAAACTGTCACTACAGAACAAGTCCAATTGGGTATTGGGGGTAAGGTTTCAACTGTAGGTTGGTAAGGTACTTGAGATTCCTTTACTTGTAACCGCTTGTTGTGGTAATAGTAGAGTTTCGGGAGTGGTGACCTTAAAATCACCCGGTGGGGTTTTTGCCGTGCAGGTTTTCCCCATTCGTAAATAAATCACTGTGTTATTTATTTTCCGCTGCATACTTAGTTTATTTGGTGATTTGTTTGTGCTACCACGTGCTTTGTATGTTAATTTGGTTAATTAATTGAACTTGGCTAATTAATCAATTAATCCATCATAAGGGGTCAATACGTTTTTGGCCTATCAGATACAAAACCAGTTTTTTCCAACAGTCCTATTATATGTTTTCAAAATTAAAAAAAAAACTATTTATCCCTATTTCTCCACCCGCTACTTCTTCTAAATACTAAAACAAGAACTCGATAATAAAAAAAATTTCTTCTACCTATCTCCTTCTCCCTCCCAAAAAAAAAAAAAAAAAATGATCAACTCTTTTTCTTACTTTTATTCCCATCTCCTTCTATATCACAAACCAAAACACCCCATCTCCGACTTCGTCATCTTTCTCCTCATCCCTTAAATTTCTTCAAACACAGTACACACCTAGCACAAACCAAACCCATAAATCATCAAAACCAAACCCATAAATCATCAAAACCAAAATAATCTCATCTCTCCCTTCATTATCTTCATCTTCATGCCATAAATTTCCTCAAACACAGTACACAAGCAGCATAAACCAAACCCATAAATCACAAATACAAGCCAAACCCACAAATCACAAAATCTCCTTCTTTGCATCTCAGATCTTCCATTTCATGTCTCTCTCTGTAAATTTTGGGTCTTTTTTGTTCAAATGATAAAAAAGAGATGACGAGATGAGATAAAGAAAACGAAAGAAATTGTTGACAAAAAAAAAAAAAAAAAGGCACGGTCGAGGAAAGTCAAATTTTAGTTGTTGATCATTTGATTATACACAGTTTGAAACTTTCAAAGATAAAATGAAGAGAAAATTTGAAATTTTGTTATCCAATGAAAATAAAAAGGCCAACTATGAAAGTTTGAAGCACTTTGGGTGGATATTGTGCTGCCAACACATTCTTGAAACTTGAGCACTTTTCATTTTATGTTAATATTTTTTACTTTTCTTTAGTAGTTTCCTTGGATTGTCTGCTCAATTAACTGGAGACTCTTTGGTTAAGGAAAAAAAATCCTATGAGAACTAGATAATATGAGTTTAAAATTTAACATTTTTGATCGGCCAAGAATGTATTGACCCCTTGTGATAAATTAATTGATTAATTAGCCAAGTTAATTAATTAATCTAATTAACATGCAAAACGCGTGGTAGAACAAACAAATCACCAACTAAATTAATATGCAGCAGAAAATAAAGTTGACACGGTAATTTGTTTACGAATAGGGAAAACCACCGAGGAAAAACCCCATTGAGTGAATTTAAGGTCACCACTCTCGAGAATCCACTATTATCACAACAACCGGCTATAAGTAAAGGAATCCCAGTACCTTATACCAACCTATAGTTGAACCCTTACCCCAATACACAAGTAGACTTGTTCTGTAGTGACAATCTCTCATTTTTAATGCATGGCTCCTAGTACGTGACTAACTAATTGATGCGCGGATCCCAGTATGCAGCTTACTCATCAACTTGAGAAAGATGTTGGCTGTAAAGTTCTTCAGTTCATCAACACGATGAAGATCACGAAGCTCCTTGGTTACAAAACTCAACAGCTTACAAACTCAGTAGCTTCTTCAAGAGAAAGATGAACTAGGGCAAATTTTGTATCCAATCACAATTTGTATGAACAAAACTTTGCTCTACACTCGTGCAACCTTTGACAGCCCTTAAAATAATCCTTATATATGTTTAGGGTTGTGAAAAAAGAAAGCCTACACATGTACACACGGATAAGAGTGAAATTAAATTTGAAAAACTAATTTTCATAATTCTCGATAGATAGGGTATCTATTGAGCAGCTGTTGAGCATCGGGCTAAAGCAGCCTTTTAAACCTCAATAGATACTATCTGTCAAGCTAGCTTTCGAGCTTTAAAATCTAGCACTTCTTCACTTGTTTTTTGGACAGATTTGCATGACTTTATTACTTGGACTTGAACTCTTGTTGCTTGAAGTATCAAACATATCCTAGATCTACCCAATTACAAGTAAAATGTGTTTTGTCAAAGGATTAGCCAATTTTAAATGACATATGTTCCTAACATCATTTACATATGTCCTAACAATCTCCCCCTTTGGCAATCCGTGACAAAACCAAAACAAATAAATGAACATATGAGTGAAGTCATAAATTACTCAACTCATATTTGAAGAATACAATAAAATCTATCCTAACACAGACTCTTGAAAAACTTACAAGAAGAGAGTTCATGACAAGAGAGACTTTGACAACTTGTATTTTTGAAACACTTTAAACAAAACTCATCATGGTATCTTAGTGTGAAACAGAAATAAAAGATTGCATACAAGATATAAGAAGCATGTGCATAGAGAGAGAAAATAAACAACACATGAAGAGATAGGTGAAAGAAAGTAATAACAACCTCAACACACACACACACACACACACACACACACACATATATATCTATATCAATAATAAGTACAAGATTTGCTATGGCAAAGTGGTCACAAGACCAAAGGTACAAGAACAAAGTATCTAAAAGATAAAGAAAAGAAAAGATACATAAGTCCTCACTACATCCCTCATAAAACAAAAGCACTCCCCCTAACAAAAATCTCCTACACTAACTCTCCCCCTAAGTACATGGCTACTCTCATACCCAAAATTACTCTCCCTTTTTGTCACGAATGACAAAGGGTAAGTCGCTAAGAAGCAATCATCTACTCGTCACCAGATTAGCTAGCACCACCATCCTCATCACCATCGGAGTCACCACCATCGTCCCCATCCTTAGAAGTCTCTAGAGAAGGAGTGGGAGACTCCACGAAGCCACTAAGATGAGCCTGTCGTCGTGCAATACGACTAATATGGGTGTTCACTTGACACAATTCATCACTGAGAGTGTCAAGGTGAGCATCCATGCACTGAAGCTGCACCATAATTGCCTCGAGGGTCACGAGACATGAGTTCGTCTTTAGACATGATCTTGAGACGATCACAGCTGGATAGTTAGGATGTGCTACCCTCGGTACATGAAGCACCTTAGATACAAGATCTAAAGTGACCAGAATGCGCGTACCTCGAACGCGAGTGATAAAATGAGGTATTGAATAATCGAATTCGTGCATATTGGAGTAGAATTCCTATATGATCACGGAAGGACAAGTGACTGGGATGCCACAAAGTGACTCCCAACCTCTACTATAGATGGCAGTGGGAAGGTCAGTATCAGAAAAATCCGTTAAGATGACTTGGTGTTCCGAATGAATGCCTCATCGAGAAAAGTTTTCTGAGAAGTCCTTATAGGCTTTCTCATCACAGAATCGAAGATGAGAAGGGGTAGAATTAGAAGAAAATGCCCCGGAATGGAGAGGATTCTAGGACGGAGTGGAGTTACGTATATGTGCCATGATGCAGACTGAATGAGAGAGAGAGAGAGAGAGAGAGAGAGAGAGAGAGAGAGAGAGAGAGAGAGAGGCAGAAAGCACCAAACAGTTCATATCAAAATGATAGAAACAAAAATGGTATGTATGCATGAAACATGCATGAGCATGTGACATACAACAATAAAAGTATCATGGGCTCAGCCCAATCCAAACCTACCAACACATATCGTTGCAACAAAGTAAACACTCATCTAAAATGCATATAACATTGTTAAAATGCATGAAACATTGTTAAAATGCAAATGTGATGCAATTATTAGGATTAATGCCCTTTAATCCTATTGTATGATGCTATGTATGACATTATGTATGATTTAATGTTATGATTAATAAAGTTGTTTTCATTATTATCTAAAATAATGATAACATGAATATTTGAACATTATCATATAGTCCATGAGATGCATAGTATATGATATAGTCACAGAAGATATAGATCACAAGTTCTTTGTAAACTCAGAATTTTGGTTCGTAGTCGGTGATGAAATTAGACATTTCATCTGTGAAGACTATAACATATCAACTAAGACGATTTGTCTTGATCATGGAAGTGCAGACTTCTAGTTGATATGTTAATATGTATTAAGAGTTAAGACATATTGAACTAGACCGCTGTGAGATTCATTATTCTCCTAACGACTGTCAAATGAATAATAAATCTCACGACTTTTATTTGCATGAACTCTTAATCCTGAGAGAATAATGGACCTAATCATGAGGTGTAGGTTGCTTTGATATATCAGGAGTGAGATCTAAAGTCACGATCAAAACCTCAGTATGTTGGGCAGCCACATTTAGTGTTAATGGAACATATGTTCTTAAGATGGAATTCATAATCTCTTAACGGAGATATAAAATTTTCCCTTATAATAAGTTTAATGAGTTTGGTTATTCAGAATGTTAGGCCTAACCACTTTAGTAAGGAGTTACTAAAGTATATATTTATGAAATTGAATTTCATAAATATATGATGAATAACTTAAATGATTAAACTGGGTACTCAAGGATTAAGATGTAGTAATCTTCAAAGTGGCAGTCTACATTCATAACTTTGTATTACTACGAATATTTTATGAAGAAGTTGCATGTATAATAAAGTCTTGAGATATAATTTATTAATAAGGCCTATAGTGCAATTATATTTATATAGTGGTATTAAATATAATTAATGGTAACTTTGGACTTGTCAAGAGTTGACAGAAAAGCCCAAGGCCCATTGGAGCTAGAGTCTTATTTGTTCACTTTTGGTCTCACTCCAAGCTACACACTAAAGCCCAATTGGAAAGGCCCAATAGGCCAGCCCAATTAGACAATTAGTTAGATATAAAGGGAGAAACATACATAATTTTATATATGATACATCATTGTGAAATGGTGTGTATGTGTAAGTGAAGTCACTCGATTATTCTCCCTTGGAAACTGATTGAGAGACCACACTTCTTGGGCGTAAAGTGGAATTAGAGTGAAAATTAAAAGTGTTCCCAAGTACTTCTAATATTTTTTTTTGAATTTCACCGCACCAAGGTACGCTCTCTTGTTCTTAACTTTTGAAATTTACATAGTGCATGTTATCAATCATGAATGAAGTAGATCCATGTTTGTTGCTTCTGCTGTGTGTTTTGTATGAGATACAAAACTAGATTTGCCAACAGCATTGCATGATGATATAAACTCATTTAAACAAAAACCAACCCAAAAATTTTGTGATAAACTCATCAATTTGAAAAATCCCAAAATTTTCAAAAAAAATCCCAAAAGTTAGGTCAAAAAGATGAAATGCATGATAAGATGAGTGAAATGAGATCATACCCGAGGAAAAAGAAGATCTTTAGGCTGAAAAGCTTTTGGGTTTGAAGTTTAGAGAGAGAGAGAGAGAGAGATGAGTTTGGAAAGGTGAGGAGACAAGTTCTATCAAGAGTGATCGGGGAGAAATGAGAGAAATTCGTGCTGACCCTATATATAGACAGATACGCAGCTCGATGGATTGGCAGGTATTGAGAGGTGTTGAGAATTAGAATGTGACAGAAAGAGCTATCGAGAGGTGTCCACAGCAAATAGACCTCGATGGATCAAAAAACTATCGAGAAGCTATCACGACAAATTCTCAAAAACTTCGATGGATCGAAATTGCAATAACAACTTTTGAGAAAGCTTAATAGATAGCCTAGCTGTCGAGAGGTATCGAGAAGCTGTTGAGATTGCTTAAAAACAGTTTTTCAAAGAAGAGAAAAACACAGACATGAATGCAATCAATCAAGCTACTCTACCAAAGATCCAAACAAAATTTTAAACTCTCAAAAACATCTCTCAACAAGAAAAATGTCAAGAATATAGATCCAAAACACACACACACACTAAACAAATCTAACCAATTTTATATTTCAAAAACAGGTCAAGATAGTTTAGTGAGCATACATTAACACATGTATTCCTTGTGATGGTCACATCACATTGTACCTACACATGTATTAAAAGTAGCAAAGAATATTGCGTGTTGTGTGAAAAACATTACAAGATTGCACCATTGTCTAGATGTTATGATGATTTGAGATATGAGCAAATCAATTAATTTACACACGATCATGAATGCTTAATGGGGACTATCATCTTCGAGGTACATCCTATAACTCTCACATCTCCTAGAAGACACGCTTGCAATCATATTTAAAGCATATTGATTCTTTTTGCTTTTATTTTTCTTTGCATATTTTCTTTTGTAAAGCATATCATGTATGGGCATATAAGAGAGAGATGCCCAATTATGTTTACCTTTTAACATTGCACTTTTGTTCTGCCGAAGCATACATATGTCATTTCATGATTGGTGGGCAACAGTGGTAAGATGGTTATTTATGCCTTTTAGGATTTTCTAGTCATTCCCGTTAAAAAGAGTGATACGAGTGTCAAGTACAAGAGATTCCTTAATCTTACTCATCACAAACATGAGCCACAAAGCTCACTCTCTTAGTTGTGCATAAAGATACTCATCTAAGCTATAAGAGATACAAAGTTTAGAAAACTTTATTTCATTGGCCATTCAAGGTAACAAACACACACTGTTTTTGTATTTTTCTGATTTTTCAATTTTTTTGTTTATTTTTATGAAAAACAAAATAAAGTAAAACTAAAAACAAACAAATAAAAACGTGTTAAACAAAGCATAGAATAAAACTAGACAGACTCAAAACAAGAAAGCAAAAACACAAGTAATGCAATCAAAAATAGAAAGGGAGAGAGAGAAAAGTGACAAAATCACTTTGAGCCTTTTTCCTTCCACACCTTGGAAGAACCTTTCCTTTTAGCGAACTCTTGAATTGGCGGAGAGGGGGAAGAAGTGCAATCATTTAAGTTTGAAAGGAACATAAGGGCTTTAAGAAGATGTCCAAGAGGAGCAAGAGAGGATGAAAACTGATTCTAGTTTCCCGATGAGACCATACTATTACTCTGTTGAGTGGCTAACCACTTGTAGCAATTTGGTTGAGTATGTCCAGTTGCTCCACACTGATGGCAGAGATGTTGCTTCTTCTATTTAGACTTTTGGGTATTACCCTTCTTAGTCCTAGGGTTTTTAGTTTCTTTCTTAACAAGCTTAGGGGGTGCTACCAAGATAGATTTACCCTTGTCTATGTTCTCACTAGCTAAAACAGTTTTGACATCATTGTCCTCAGATTCAACATTATTAGTAGGTGAAACAAAAACAGTAGTACTAGAAGAAGCTATATTAGGAGAAGAGAAATCATACCTTAAACTGGTTTGATCAGAAACACTAAGCATCTCATCAAGTTTTGCACTTGAAATCCTCTCCAATTGAGTTCTGACTTGGAACAGTTCTGCCTCAAGCTTCTTGGTCTTCTTAGCCAAGAAATTGTCCTCAAACCTCAGTGATCCAATAGTCTGACTAGCTTTATCAAACTTTGTGGAGATTTCTTCTCGTTTAAGCTCTACGTCACTGAGTTTCTTGGTGGCCAACCTATACAACTTCTCATGCTTTACAGAGACCTTATATAATTTTGCATAAACTGTGTGGATGTCATCTTGCTCATCCATCTTTTCAAACTTAGACTCCACCAATTCCTCTTCTTCATCCACATCTTCAACAATCCCCTCAGTAGGATATACAGTGGCAGTGAAGACATTTAGGATTCCATCATCTTCATTTTCGGAATCATCCTCAAGTTTGGTGTCGCTCAATGTAGCAGCGAGTGCCTTGCTTTTCCCAATGATCTTGAGATATGTGGGGCACTCCTATTTCATGTGTCTAAAGCCTTGACACCTGAAACACTTAGGTCCTGAGGAAACTATGTACTGATTGCCATCCCTAGCATCCTTCTTTCCTTTGTCTTGGCTCTTAAACTAAGAAGAACTAGATTGCCTTTGGTCCTTGTTGAAGACCTTCCTATTGGCATTATTCATGAACTTCTTGAACTGCCTTGTGATGTAGAACTTCATCGTCTGAAGAATCATTCTTCATGAATCTTCATCGTTTGAAGACTCATTCGTGTCACTGCTCTTGGCCTTTAGTGCCATGCTCTTACCCTTACCCGATTTTTCGATTCTTGTTAAACCCAACTCATAAGTTTGCAGATTGCAAACTAGCTCTGTTAAATGAATTTTGTCGATGTCCTTTAACTCCTCAATTGCGGTGATCTTGGCATGAAATCTCTTAGGTAGAGATTTGAGCACCTTTTGGACAATCTTGGGTTTAGGAATGGTTTCCCCAAGATTAGAAGCTGAGTTCACTATGTCCTTGAGCTTGGCATAGAACTCATCAAACGACTCATCCTCCTCCATCTTGATCTCTTTGAAGCTTATAGTGAGCCTCTGAAGTTTCGAATCCTTGACAGCCTTGGTTCCTTCATTGGTAGTCTGAAGGATGGTCCATGCTTCCTTGGAAGTTTCCGTAGAGGAAATTTTCTTAAACTCCTCATTTGTGACCATACTGAATAACGCACTGCTATTGAAGTTAGCCGTCTTGATCTTAGCATCATCCCAATCGGTCGGCACTTCCTTTGACTTGGTCCAACCTATCTCCATAGCTTGACACACTTTTTCATCTAATGACTGCAAGAAAGCTCTCATGCGTACTTTCTAGTATGCATAGTTAGTGTGCCATCAAATAAAGGAGGTATGATAAGAGACTGTTTTCTATCCATGACAAACAGGGGTCAATGGATCACACAACAAATATTAACCCTAATCAAAGTGTGCCTGCTCTGATACCACTTGATTGGCCAAGAATGTATTGACCCATTGTGATAATAAATTGATTAATTAGTCAAGTTAATTAATTAATCCAATTAACACGCAAAACCCGTGATTGCACAAATAAATCACCAACTAAGTTAATATGTAGTGGAAAATAAAGTTGACACGATGATTTGTTTACGAATGGGGAAAACCACCGATGCAAAACCCCACCGGGTGAATTTAAGGTCACCACTTCCAAGAATCCACTATTATCACAACAAGTGGTTACAAGTAAAGAAATCCCAGTACCTTATACCAACCTATAGTTGAACCTTTACCCTAATACACAATTGGACTTATTCTATTGTGACAATCTTTCCTTTTCAATGTACGGATTCCAGTACATGACTAACCAATTGATGCGCAGATCTCAGTACGTGGCTTACTCACCAACTTGAGAAAGATGTTGGCTGCAAAGTTCTTCAGTTCATCAACACAATGAAGATCATGAAATTCCTTGGTTACAAAACGCAACGGCGTACAAACGCAGTAGCTTCTTCAGGAGAAAGATAAACTAGGGCAAATTTTGTCTCCGGTCACAATTTGCATAAACAAAACTTTGCTCTACACTCGCGCAACCTTTGACGGCCCTAAAAATAATCCTTATATGTGTTTAGGGTTGTGAGAAAGGAAAGCCTAAACATGTACACACAGATTGAAGTGAAATCAGATCTGAAAAACTGATTTTTATAATTCTTAATAGATAAGGTATCTATTGAGCAATTGTTGAGCATCGGGCTAAAGCAGCCTTTTAAATCTCGATAGATGCTATCCGTCGAGCTTTAAAATCCAGCACTTCTTCACTTATTTCTTAGACAGATTTGCATGGCTTTAATACTTGGACTTGAACTCTTGTTCCTTGAAGTATCAAACACATCCTAGATCGACCCAATTACAAGTAAAGTGTGTTTTGTGAAAGGATTAGCTAATTCTAAATGACATATGTTCCTAACATCATTCACATATGTCCTAACAATATTATTAGACTATCAAACTTCAATATCTATATATGCTTACTTAGAATTTAATATTTTTATTGACCTAAAAGTTGTGATTTAAAAATATATTTGAAAGATAGATTTTTATATTTATTTAGACTATTTTAGTCAAATTTTCAATTTTTACCAATTTAATATATTTTTTATATTTTAAATAATTATTAAATTAATTATGATGCCATCACAATTCAACTTTGGTTTGATCTCGGTCCAACCTTAAAAACTTTGAACCTCTTCTTTACCTAGTTCGTCAAATGGTTAGATATTTATTTGCTTATGAAATATATCAAATATGATCTTCATTTTCACAAAACTCTATTTAAAGCTTTCTTTCTTTTTGAAAAAAATTTCAAATCCATTCCATGGGTTTGTCTATTTTTTATTCACTGTTGATTTTCTTTTTCATAGTTAATAGCTTTCCCGTGCATTGCACGGGTTAGTGACTAGTCTATATATATAATAATAGGTGAAGCTGAGAGAAACTCAAATTAGAATTCCAAATTTGAGTTCCAATTTTG
Source organism: Castanea sativa (assembly GCF_040712315.1). NCBI lineage: Eukaryota > Viridiplantae > Streptophyta > Magnoliopsida > Fagales > Fagaceae > Castanea > Castanea sativa. The sequence continues at coordinate 45,321,385 of NC_134017.1, read as the reverse complement.
TGCTGTGTCTAGATTTATGTGGGGACTACACTATAATTATCCTTCCAATTGTTCAATTCAAGTATGAAATTAGAGTACAATTTTGTGCCATATGTGTCAAAAATTTTCTTAATTTTGGTGCCAAAACTAAGATCACATCATAAATATCCCTCCAAATATTCATTGTATTTACAACAATGCAAATACTGAGCAGTCAAATGAAGCAAGCATTAAATGGTGCTCTAAAGAATAGAGAAAATTCTAGAGGGAAGAAACAAAGAGGGATAAGAGAGATGGTCGACCCACTCCCCTTCCGCCTAAGCTTCCCACCCCTTATTTTCACGCAAAAGTAAACTCAATGTGGAGGAAATTAATGGCAATGTGTTAAGGATAGACCTCATCTACAAATTAAAAGTCCTACAACGATGGAACCATCTATTAATGAACAACACAACAACAGATGGTAGCAGATAATGATCAACGCAGTAACAAATTGCAACTCCACTGGTACTCTTCTTTCTCCAAATTTCGGCTTCAAACTTAATCTTTTATGCAATATTGATTTCTTCCAAATATCACAAAATACTAAATATCACTTCCAAAGATGCTAATAACAACTTGACTAACCATCCTTTGATAGGATTCTATTCAACGAATAGAGAGATACATTCTCAAACAAGCTTTGGTGGTCCATCATGTAAGTGTAAATCCTCTCTCTCTCTCTCTAAAAACCTATTTGTTACCCTTATTAGCCACATTAAAAACAGAGATAGAGTTTGTCGACTAAACATAAATACTCAAAATAGGTTTTTTTTCCTCACTCAAACGGTCCATCATCTTACCCAATTACCTACCATACCATTACAAACTCAGTGTGGCACCAGAGATCGAGGGTGGAATGGCTTAAGGCTGGTGATCTCAATACTAGCTACTTTCGTAGCCGAGCAACCTAACGAAATCGGAGGAATTGATAGGAAACTTGTGAAGACGGACGGATTGTAGAGGATGACCAGAAGATTGGAGAAATGTTGGCCTCCTATTTCAGTGAACTGTTCACAACAGCAGCACCTTCCAACTTTGAACCCATCCTTCAAGGAATTGATAGGAAAGTCATGCCACAAACGGATCTGGAGCTGACTAGAGAGTACACGGCAAGTGAAGTAGAGGTTGCCTTGAATCAAATGAAATCAATCTCGGCACCCGGACCAGACGGTAGGCCCCCTATTTTCTTTAAACATTATTGGAACACTGTTGGTCATGATGTCCTCTCTGCCACACTCTCTGTACTAAATACAGGAACCATCCCACCTAATATAAACCATACCTTCATAAACCTTATTCCAAAAACAAAAACCCCAGAAACAGCCAAAGATTTCCAACCCATAAGCCTTTGTAACGTAATATATAAACTCATCTCCAAAACCATAGCCAATCGCCTAAAAACATGCCTCCCTAAACTAGTGTCTGAATCCCAGAGCGCATTCATGTCCAACCGCCTTATCACAGATAACATACTGGTAGCCTTTGAAACCTTACACCATCTGAAAAAATAAGAGGACTGGGAAAACAGGTTCTATGGCCTTAAAACTCGATATGAGCAAGGCATATGACCGGGTGGAGTGGAACTTCTTGGAAAAATTGATGGATAAATTGGGATTTGATAGAAAATGGATTGACTTGATTAAATCCTGTATTAGCTCTATTTCTTTTTCGATTCTAATTAATGGTGCACCTTATGGTTTAATTTACCCCCAACGCGGTCTTTGGCAAGGGGACTCGTTGTCACCTTATCTCTTCCTTTTGTGCGCAGAAGGATTACATGCCCTCATAAAGCAAGCCGCGGACAACGGAACCATCACATGAGTTTCTTTATGCTGCGAGGGTCCTAAGGTGACTCACTTATTCTTCGCGGACGGTAGCTTGCTCTTCTGTAAAGCAAACAGGCAAGAATGTAATACTGTTTTTGGGTTATTAGTTAAGTATGAAAGGGCATCGGGGCAGAGGATTAATCGTGATAAAACTCAGCTATTTTTTAGCTCCAACACAAACCAGCAGGTCTGCAATTCAATTAAGAGAAGATTGGGTGTGTCGGTCTTTCATCAGATTAACAAATACCTAGGACTACCATCCTTTGTGGGTAGAGGAAAAAAGCAAAGTTTTAGCTATATACGTGAGAGGATTTGGTAGAAAATTCAAGGTTGGAAGGGGAAACTACCCTCACAGGCGGCATGGAAGTATTGGTCAAGTCCACCTTGCAGGCCTTGCCAACCCATTCCATGAATTGCTTTAAATTACCAAGAAGCTTATGTAAGGATATCGAGTCCCTCATTCGCAAATTCTGGTGGGGTTATAGAGGCGAACAACGCAAAACACACTGGTTGGCATGGAATAAACTTTGTCTTCCAAAATGCCAAGGTGGTTTGGGATTCCGTGACATCGAGAATTTCAACCTTGCCCTCCTTGGAAAACAAGTATGGAGGCTACTTCATAATCATGATTCCTTATTCTACAAGGTCTTTAAAGCCAGATTCTTTCCAACTTGCTCAATCATGGATGAAGGGGTTAAGACTAATGGATCTTATGCATGGCAGAGCATACTTAAAGCTTGCAGAGTGATTGAAATGGGGTCTTATTGGAGGATTGGAGATGGTCAGAGTGTGCGGATCAGAGGTGATAAGTGGCTGCCAGGTCTACACTACAACACAGTCCTCTCTCCCCAAAAACACTTTCCTATGAATACTAAGGTCTGTGCTTTGACGACTGAAAATGGTACCAGCTGGGATGAAGATCGAATTCGGGGTGAATTTCTACCTTTTGAGGCTCGGGAAATTCTTAGTATCCCACTAAGCTCAAGAAGGCCGGTTGATCGCAGAATATGGAAGGAAAAAAATAATGGATTGTATTCCACAAAGTCAGCATATAGGCTACTGTCAAAGACAGCAAACAATAACCAACCCGGCCCCTCGAATCCATCGGTGCTCAATAACTTCTGGACTAACATTTGGAAGCTTAATATTCCAAACAAGGTGAAGCACTTCTTATGGAAAGCATGCTCTGATTCATTACCAACGAAAAAGAACCTAGCTCGAAGGAAAATCATCACTAATGCAACTTGTGATCTCTGCCACGACCAACCTGAAGATGCCATTCATGCACTTTGGGATTGTTATGGGGTCAAAGAAATATGGTGGAAGGAAGATGTATGCAAACCATATATCTCGGAGAGATTTGTGAATTTCTAGGATCTCTTTTTAGGAATCCTTACTGCACAAGACCCTCACCTTGTAGAGAGGCTTACAGTTATTTCCTGGAGTATTTGGCATAAAAGAAATGCTATCAGAACTGGTTCTCCCTCTCTACCCTATTCCATGATCCATACTGAAGCTATAGAGCACCTCCAAAAGTTCCAAGAGGTCCAAGAAATGCCTACGTTCCCTATCCAATCTTCAACACCAATTCATTGGTCTCCTCCTCCTCAGTCTTAGTGTAAAGCAAATTTTGATGGGGCAATTTTCCAAGAGCTAGAAGCAGCAGGTGTGGGAGTGTTTATTAGGGATCATGAAGGTAATGCGATTGGTGCACTGTCCGAAAGAATTGCTCTGCCTACCTCTGTCGAAGACGTTGAAGCTATAGCAGGTAGAAAGGCGATTTCTTTTGCTAAGGAATTCGGTCTCCAGAAGGTAATCTTCGAAGGGGACACTATTAGCATAATAAACTCTCTCAACGCAGAGGAAGAGTGCTTGGCCTCCTTTGGTCATCTCATTGAGGATTCTAGACAGCTGGCTGCAAGTTTCAGAGAATTTGCTTTTACTCATGTAAAACGAAAGGGAAACAGAGTAACTGATAAGTTAGCTAAGCTTGCTAGAGAGTCCCATTCCCCTCGAAGTTGGGTTAACGGCATCCATAGTGATGCTATCCACCTTGTACTGTCAGACAGAAGTTTCTATTGATCTATTTTGAATAAACTTCGTTCTTTCTCAAAAAAAAAAAAAAAAAAAACTCAGTTTTTTTTTTCCTATGAAAATTTCAGGCACCAAACAACGATCGGGGCTTCAAAAGCAGGAATGGATCTTTTCGATATCATTCTCACTAGGGTTCATCTCTCTCTCTCTCTCTCTCTCTCTCTCTCTCTCTCATTTAGTTTTTATTCCCTTATTAGTGTCATAATATTGGAACCACTAGAAATAGTGGACACTAAGTCACTGTGTTATTGAAGTGTGTGAGAGACCGCCCTAATCAGGTTTACTCTCAAAAAAGAGATTTTTGAGTGCTTTTTCAAGACACCTCTCTTTTTGGGTAAGTGGTGTGGAATTGCTACTTATTTTTTATAAAAAAAAACAAGAAAAAAAAAACACAACTTTACATTATTGAATTGCTTCATTGTTATTGATTGGATAAAAATAAATACAAGCTTGATAGATTGAATATTATATGGCTTTGGGTCCTAGTTACAAACTACCTAAAGAATACATGGTCTTTTGTCCTAGTAATAACTAATAGTCGAAACGTTTGATTTTTTGTAAACCACTCCTCATTATGCCACGTGGCTACATAAATTAATGCCACGTCTACCATTAAAACCACAAAACAATGAATCTTTTCATTTGGCGGAACAATAGAAATGTTTTGGTGAAATCTTCACTTTTCAAACAAACACTCCTTTTGGCCCTGGGTAGTTACAAATTTTACACCTTTTATATTCCTTCCCACAAAAAAAAAAAAAAAAACTTCTTTCCTACCCCTTTTTTCCTATACGCTTCTCTCTTTCCTTCTCTCTTTCAAATGACTTCGACTCACTTTTAGACACAACTTCACCGTTTCACTCCATAGTATACTGACGCATTAGTTGCTACCCTTAACCGTTCTCTCTCCACGGCCCAAACCTAACTCGAAGTCGGTGATTACGCTTCAAACCTCTCTTGCAACCATGGTTAGAATAGTTCAAATCCTAAATCTTCATTTTTTTTTCATCATATTTTTGTTGTTTTTTCCATGATTGAGTTTTGTTCTCTTTTTTTATACTGAATAATCTAGTTATTTTGAACAAGTTGGGGTTTTTATGTAGTATTGTACATATGTATCATGTAGGCATGTAGCACAGGTTAGGGCTCTTTGAAATTAGGTTTTACTTTTTCACTTATCAAAAAAAAAAAAAAAAAAAAGAAGAAGAAGAAGAAGGAGAAATTCAGTTTTACTTTTTCAATATGCAGACCTCTTCTTCATCAAGTGCAGTAAAATCTTCAATCTCTAAAGTGGGAGCACTTTGTTTAATTATAGCATGCATTTCTTCAATTTTAATGAGCAACAATGGTTTACATACTATTTTGTTTGCCTGTAATAACCTGACACAAGAACAACTGAACGAAGAACTCACCCACCATCATCGGCGATCGTCGGACCCCCCAATGTCTTCAAGTTTTTGTATTTTATTCTTATTTATTTAAAATTAGGCTTTTAATAGAATTTAGATTTGGGTAATTTAGTTGGTTGGTTTTGATTTACCTAATTGGGTTCAATTCAATTTTAATTAAGGTTTTGATTTAGGATTGGCTTTTATCAATGGCAAAAAAACTGAAAACCCCAATTTTCATTAATATTACACTTTGTTTGGTTGGCCTCACTAGGTCTATCTCTATTTCTCTTCTTCTAATTTTTAGACTCTCTCTATTCTATTTTTTTTCTTGACAAGATATATTTTTAATGGTGGAATGCTTGAAATAAATAATGGAATCCAGTAGGCTATAATAGTTCTTCATCACATGAAAAGAGAATAGAGGCAACCGCATTACGCTCCAAGTGTTCAACAAATTTCTAAGGTATAATCTATAATCAATTTTTTTTTTATTATTGAAATTTGGCTATGTGATAACATAATTATGATTTCAATTATCAATTATAAAAGTTGAATGATGGCTTAGATTGATTTTGTTTTATATAGTTCTCACATTTTAATTACCTATTACTAGGAAAAAAAAGTCCCTGTTTCCCCATAACTTATAAGATTCTACTTTAGTGTTGGCTATCACAATTAGATTTCAAAAAGAATTTATTAGCAGTGTTAGGTGTGAGTAAATGGAATACAGCACATGCTATATGGTTAAAGTATATTGGACTGTTCATTTTTTGCAAAATATTGATGTTGGTGGTATAGGAATTTTTTTAAAGGGTAGCTTTGTGCAAATAATTGTAGGTTCTTCTAAAAATATTAGGGCTGTTACTTGTGTCTTGATTTGCTCTTGATGTTGGCATTTTTTATGTTATTTAATTAGTACATATCTATGTGATGGGAGGAACTGGTGCATGACTATGAGAAGAAGAATGCAGTACCACTTCAATTTACATATTTTATAATTTTAATGACAACCAAAACAGACATAATGAATCTAAGAGGAGATATGCAAAACTTGCAATGTATGACTTTCAATTCTTTTGCATATTATATGACTAAATAGTAAACATGTGTTAGGTTCTAAGGATTTAGGACTAAATGTATTAGAACTTCAATGTGTAATGTTAGCAAACCATGATCAAAACTTAGAGTCTAGATTTAGGCTGCTCAAAGTATGTTTAATGTAAAGTTGGAATGAGTAATTGCAAAAAATTACTGTTCACTTTATGCAAGACTCGATCGATCGAAATATAGACTCGATCGATCGAAGCTCGCGCAGATTGTTTTTCTGCAGAATTTTTCCAACTCAGCCTAAGCCCGTTTGACGTGTAAGGTTTTATGTTTTATGTTTCATATAAATAGAAATCTCTTGTGAGATCTAGAGGTGTTTGCCTTCATACATACTTAGGGTTATCAAGATCAAGATTGGTGTCGAGAGCTTGGAGATCGTTTCAGTTGTTGCGTAAAGAACTTTAAGAAATACAAGTGGTGTACTTGTGAATGCTATGGATCTGAGAAAGAAGTAGTCCGTGAACTAGAAGCTGTCACATGATCGTGGTAGTAAGTTTCCTACTCAAGGTAGCAATAGGATGTTAGTGGTCTAAGTCACTATTGTGTAAACTTCAATTCTTTCATAGTGGATCTTGTTTTACCTTGAGGATAGCTAGGTTAAATCATCTCCAGGTTTTTTACTGGTTTGGTTTTCTTGGGTTATCATATCGTGTGTCATTTACTTTTCCGCACTGCTTTACATGATATGATTTGTTTGTGTTAACCTACATCTGAATAATTTACCTAAGTTAATCACTTGGCTAAATAACTAGGTTAATCTGGTTGAGTTTTAAGGGGTCTAAAAACGTACAAGTGATATCAGAGTGGGTTAGCTCTAATGTTTAGATCCTTTGATCTAAGAGTTGATCCTTGACCCCTGCATTTATGGATTCTTGGAAGTTATTATTGCTAATATTTCAACTTGTCTACTTGTGGTTCGTGTCTCTTGTTGCTTTTGTTAAGCCTTTCCTTAAGCATCTTGTTATAATTACATGTGATGATAATTATGTGTGCTATACTGCTTTAATTGCTTTAAAGACACGTGATTCTTGTCTTTGGTATTTGGCTAGTGGTTGTTCCAGGCATATGATAGGAAATAAAGCTTTATTCAAGACACTCTTTGAAGGAAAGATTTGGACAGTCACGTTTGGCGATGGAAGCAAATCTGTGATCAGAGGCATTGGAACTGTGGACATTTTAGGGTTGCCAGTTTTTGAAGATGTCTGGTATGTTGATGGATTGAAGGTTAACTTACTCAGCATTAGTCAGATTTGTGAAGATGGACTGAATGTTCTCTTCACCAAGTATGAATGTGAAATACTTGATGAAGGAGGTGACTGTATGTGTATTGGTGTAAGGACAGTTGACAATTGCTATGGTATAACACCAAGTACAAGCAACAAGTGTTTTAGTGCAAAGATCAATCAAGTAGACTTATGGCATCAACGGTTGGGACATGCAAGTCACAAGCAATTAGAGAAGATTTCCAAGTGTGATGCAGTTATTGGTTTGCCCAAGTTTGAAAAGATAGAAAAGTGCATATGTGGACCATGTCAGATGGGTAAACAAGTGAAGTCCAAACATCCGTCTGTGACTAAAGTTCAAACTTCAAGACCTCTAGAGTTGTTGCACATTGATCTCATGGGTTCTGCCAGAGTTTAGAGTTTAGGTAGAAAGAAGTATATTCTAGTTGTTGTGGATGATTTTACTAGATATACTTGGGTTATGCTTTTGAAAGATAAAGCTGAGGCTCCTGAAAAGATGATACACCTGTGCAAGAAATTGCAAGTTGAGAAAGGAACTGTGATAGCCAGAATTAGAAGTGATCATGGAAGGGAATTCGAAAACACAAAGCTAGCTACCTTCTACAATGATCAAGGCACACATTACGAGTTCTTTTCACCCAAGACACCACAACAGAATGGAATAGTGGAATGGAAGAATAGGGTTGTTCAAGAGATGGCTTGTGTCATACTACATAACAAAAAGTTGCCCAAGTCCTTCTGGGGAGAAGCAGTTAACACTGCTTGTCATACACTTAACCGGGTGTATTTCAGACCTAATTCCAAGAAAACTCCTTATGAACTCTAAAGAGGAAAGAAGGCTGTTGTCAAATACTTCCGGATATTTGGCAGTGATTGTTATATTTTGCATGATAGGGAGAACCTAGAAAAGTTTGATGCAAAGAGTGACAAGGGATACTTTTTGGGATACTTCTCTACTAGTAGAGCATACAAAGTATACAACCTAAGAACCAAAACAGTCATGGAGTCTTCAAATGTAGTGATCAATGATGAACTATGTTCAGAACCTCATTCAGAAAATACACTTCCAATTCAAGAAAAGACTATGGAGGTTGAGGATTCTATCTCTGATGATTATGTTGGGAAGCATAGTCATGAAGAGCTACTATTGTTGAATGACACTATTTCAGTACCATCAAGTTCAGAACCATCCACACCGGTTCATGAAACTCAACAAGAATAAAGAGAGCCTAGTCCTTCATCAGAACAAAAAGGTACCTCCACATCTCTGGTCAAAGGTCCATCTTCTAGAGTAAAGCTAAATCACCCTACCACAAATATATTGGGTAGTCTGAATGATAACATGAGATTAAGATCCAAAGCCTTGAATGTAATTACACACTCATGCTATCTATCCCAATTTGAACCGAAAAAGGTGGATGAAGCACTTCAAGATGTTGATTAGGTTAATTCTATGCATGAGGAACTTCATCAATTTGTTTGGAATGATGTGTGGGAATTAGTTCCTAGACCAAGGGGAATAAATGTGATTGGAACTAAGTGGATTTTTAAGAACAAGTCAGATGAACATGCTACAGTTATTAGAAATAAATCAAGACTTGTTGCTCAAGGGTACACATAAGTGGAAGGGATGGACTTTGATGAGAATTTTGCACCGATAGCAAGACTAGAATCCATTAGGATACTGTTGGCCATAGCGAGTCATTTGAATTTCAAGCTATATCAAATGGATGTCAAGAGTGCTTTCTTGAATGGTATGCTACAAGAAAAGGTATATGTTGAACAACCAAAGCGTTTTGTTGATCCTCACAGACTGGATGATGTCTACAAGTTGAAGAGAGCCCTCAATGGTTTGAAGCAAACTCCCAGGGCATGGTAAGATAGGTTAACCGCATATCTCATTGAGCATGGATTCAAAAGAGGATTTGCAAATACTACTCTCTTCATAAGAAAGGATAAGAATTATTTTGTAGTAGCTCAAATTTATGTTGATGACATAGTTTTTGGTGCTACTAATGATTCTCTTGCTCAATCTTTTGTAGATTAAATGAAGGCAATGTTTGAAATGAGTATGGTTGGTGAATTGACTTATTTCTTGGGATTACAGGTGAAGCAAACAGATTCTGGAATTTACATCAACCAAGCAAAGTATGCTAGAAATCTAGTCAGGAGAATTGGACTTGACAAGGCTGCACATGCTAGAACACCAATGACTGTTAATTTAAAGTTAACCAATGATCCCTCAGGTGAGTCTGTTGATGTTACATTATATAGAAGCATGATTGGTTGCCTTTTGTATTTAACTACAAGTCATCCTGATATTGCTTTCAGTGTTGGTATATGCTCTAGATTTCAATCTAATCCTAAAGTTTCACATTTGAATGCTGTTAAAAGAATCATAAAATATGTTAGTGGAACTTGTGATTATGGATTGTTCCATAGCAAAGAGTCAAATTTGTCTTTTGCTGGATTTTCTGATTCAGATTGGGCTAGTAATACCAATGATAGAAAAAGCACCACTGGTGGGTGTTTTTATGTAGGAGCCAATCTTGTTGCTTGGATGAGTAAAAAGCAAAATTTTGTCTCTCTGTCTACTACAGAGGCAGAATATATTGCTGTCGAAAGTTGTTGTTCATAACTTCTTTGGATGAAAAAGCTTTTGAGTGATTATGGGATAACACAAGACACCATGGTTGTTTATTGTGATAATTTTAGTGCTATCTACATCTCTAAGAATCTTGTTCAACACTCTAATACTAAACACATAGAGATTAGATATCACTTTATTAGGAATCTTGTTGAAAGAAAGATTGTAGCTCTTAAGTATATCCCTAATGAACACTAGAATGCTGACATCTTCACCAAACCTCTTGATAGAAGTAAGTTTGAGACACTTCGTCAAGTAATTGGTGTGATTTTGTGTCCCTAATCATACCTAGCTTTCACAGTCCTTATGCTTCATCTCTCTTCTCATTGTGACCATTCTTCTTTTGTTGTTTTTGGTTTGTTTTTGTTTTTAGGATTTGCATTGCATAACATTCATGCATTTCATGCTAGATTTTTTTTTATAATAAAAATAAAAAAGGAAAAATAACAACAAATGTGTTTTGCACTATTTCTCATGAATTTTGAAATCAAGGTTGGCCAAACCATCTTTGCATAACATGTTTATGTACTTTGTTTAGCTTGGATGAGCTTACTTTATTGCATTTTACTAGTTTGAGTTTTGTAGTGCATGTTGTGTGGGAATTGTCTATAGTTTTTGATCACATGATCTTGATATTGAAGTCACATGCCTTTGATTGTTGGACTTGAACTTAATGAGAAAGGCATAAATAACGATCTCACCACTGTTTACTAGCCAATCATGAACACCTTAGTGCATATCATATGATTTTGTGCTCGAGAAAGTGTAGCACATGCATAAAAATAACATAAGGTGCAGCCTTGGTTTAAATAATAAAATTGGCGTGTACATTATTGGGCTATAATAACTTCACAATCAAATAAAATTGGTGTGTATATTATCTTGACTATTTTAATAAGTTTCAAATCAAATAAAATTGGTGTGTACATTATTTGGCAAATTCAAGAAACTAACATGATTGCAAGCTTTTATTTTAGGAGATGTGGGAGATATATGATGTAAGTTTTTAAGGGATAGTCTCTTTAAAATTTATGTGATGGATTTTGTACAAATTGTGATTGATTACTATCTACTTATTACCTCACATGTACTCAAGTTTTTGCTAGCTGCACATACTTCACAAGTTACTCTTTGCTAAACTTGGTACATCTTATTGTGTGTGATCTTGTTGTGGCCATCCAAGATTGAAAGAACCTTGATTTTGATGCAAAATGTGTTTAAAGTGTTTTTGAGGACAAATTGATTGAAAATCTTACTTTTGGAAAATGAGGGTTGAACTCAAGGGTTTTTGAAAAACATTTCATCTCATACTCATGAATTTCATTCATAAAATACTATGCTTTGAGGAGTTTTTGCATTAAAATGCTTTGTTTTTCAAAAATTTGAAGTTTCAAGATTTTCGATCGATCGAACCTGTTGCTCAACCGATTGAAATTGCGATTAAAAATTAGGTTTGAATCTGCTTGGCTCGATCGTTGCTGGATCGATCGAATATGTTTTTCAATCGATCAAACCTGTTTTTTGATCGATTGAAAATCTTTCAGAGGTTTTTTTTTTTTTTTTTGAACATGAGTTTTTCACGTGCTCTTCACTATTCATAACTTTTTCAAAAGTTCTTTCTCTCTTTCTTCAATCGTTCAAGATTCAAAGCAAGATTTTTGTCGTTTTCCCTCAAAATGTTTTAAGGGTTTTTGTCTTCTAAGGCCGGTAAGACCCTTTTGCCCTTCCTTTTTCAATTATTTTTATCATTCATGCATTTTAGGGAGAAAGTCGAACCTATGAATTTTGGGGGGAGTTTTTGGTGTTTTCAATCATTTTCGTCAAAATTGATCATTGGGTTTTTGTCATGGGATGTTAGTAAATTGATCTTTGTAGTTTAATTTGATCATTTTGATGAATTGGGAAAAATTGGATTTTCTAGGGCTTGAAACTACCCAAATTGGGGATTTTGTTCAATTAAGCATTAATTTATGAAATTGGCTTGTTTGGTTGATTGAATTGGTCATTATATTTTGTTATCTATCTTGTGTAGTGATTAATTGGTTAATTTGTTGGGATTTTTGAAAGTGAATTTTCAAAATTTGGGGTTTTTGCTATAAACTCTATGCTTAAGCCAATTTTGTGTTTTTAAAGTATAATTGAACTTCTCTCACTGCATTAGAGCATGCATCATGTGTTGATATTGTTCATGCATCATATAGATTGTTATTTTCTATATTGTTTTGCTCTAACTGTGTTTGATGCAGTTTGCCCTTGGGTGTTTTTTTTTTTTTTTTTTTTTGTCTATCCTATTCCAACCTTAGCATCATGACCAGGAAGACTAGAGCCAATAAGAAATCCACCTTTTCTTCTACTCTGTCCTTTGATAGTGGGAGGTTTCTGAGTGAGAAAAACCAGGAAACTTATGAGAAGTTGAACATTCTTAGGAATGTGTGGGCTGAGCGAAAGGTAGTTTTAGATGAGCTTGATCTGGAGATTAGGAGAAACTTTGAGCGTAGGGGCTAGTTGCCTTTGTTGGATATAGACCATCCTCCATTGGCTACCTTGATTAGAGAGTTCTACTCGAACCTCTCTGTCCACTCCAATGATTTCGACACACTGGTGAAGAGTTAGATAAAAGGTGAAGAGTATGTAATTACTCCTACAGTAGTGGCCTTTGCTCTTGGGGTACCTTGGGTTCAGCATCCCGTTTATCCTTATGATGTGTCTCCTCCCATCGATGACATTATGTCATATCTTACTGTATCTTCTATCCAGTGGGGTTCTGATCCTTAGATCACTTCTCATGAGTTGATTGAGATTCATTACTTATTTTTCCAGATTTCTTGTCATTCTATTTGCCCCATCTCTCATTTGCATACTATTCCTTTTAAGAGATGTGCGTTTTTGTATGCTCTTGTCACTGACACTCCTATGAGTTTTCCTCATCTTTTCCTTTGTTCCTTGGTTGAGGTTCATAGGAGTAGTTCTTCTGCACATGCTCTTTTCTTTCTGGTTTTTATTCATTGGATTTTGTTGCATCTAGGTTTAGATTAGTTTTCTGCTTCTGAGCCCATACACATTATAGCTCCTATAGGTGCCACCTTCCTTAGGCAGAGGGCTGCTCAGATGAGAGCTAGCTCTAAGCGCCCTAGAGTTGAGTCATCTTTGGGTATCACACCTCCTCCACCTCTTTCTTCAAGTGATCCTGATGTTAAGGAGTTTGTTGACCCGACTGCTGCTACTGATCCTCCACCTTCTAGTTCGAATGATTCTAGCATTTGTTGTATGTTGGACACTGTCAAGACTGTTCAGGCGGCTCATGGTTAGCTTTTTGTGGATGTCCTCACAGAGCTTCAGAGTTTGCGTACAGAGTTGGTGAGCCTTTGACGGTCACCTCCACCACCTCCTTTTGATGATGAGTCTTGATTGCCCTTTGGCAATTCATCACAAAAAAAGGGAGTACATATGGATGGAGACAGGGGGAGATTTTTGTTCTAGGTGGAGATTTTTGTAGTTTTGGAGCTTTAGATTGTATCTAGGTGCTTCTTTTTGAACTTATTCTTTTTGGCTCATGATGTATTTATTTTGTTGTCTTTCCTTTCTATGTGTTGTATATGATAGGGGGAGACATTATGTTTTTATTTCTGTTTCTTGATTCACATTGTGCTACATTGATTATTGATTTATATTTATGAGGTTATTCATGATATATGTCTTTTATTTTATGTTATGTGAAATCAAGAATTTACTTTGTTTTACTTGTATTTTCCACACATGTGTTTATGTGTTTGTTAAGTGTTTCAAGAATATACAGGTTGATTCAGTCATGCTGCTATCTACACTTGCAACTGATAGATAGTGGTTAGGTTGAATTATGTTTGGTTGGGCTGTTTATGTAACTTTGAGCTTTTTGTTTATTTTGTGTTTTGTCACGGATTGTCAAAGGAGGAGTTTGTTAGGTTCTAAGGATTTAGGATCTAAATGTATTAGAACTTCATTGTGTAATGTTGGCAAACCATGATTAAAACTTAGAGTCTAGATTTAGGCTGCTCAAAGTATGTTTAATGTAATGTTGTAATCGAGTAATTGTAGAAAATTACTATTCACTTTCTGCAAGGCTCAATTGATCAAAATATAGACTCGATCGATTGAAGCTCGAGCAGATTGCTTTTCTGTAGAATTTTTCCAACTCAGCCCAAGCTCGTTTGACGTATAGGGTTTTATGTTTTATGTTTCATATAAATAGAAAAACCCTAGCCACGTTTTAGAGTAGTTGTTTATGCTGTGCGTGTAAATCTCTTGTGAGATCTAGAGGTGTTTGCCTTCATACATATTTAGGATTATTAAGATCAAGATTGATGTCGAGAGCTTGGTGATCATTTCAGTTGCTGCATAAAGAACTTCAAGAAATACAAGTGGTGTACTTGTGAATGCTGTGGATCTGAGAAAGAAGTAGTCCGCAGACTCGGAGTTATCACATGGTCGTGGTAGTAAGTTTCCTACTCGAGGTAGCAAAAGGATGTTAGTGGTCTAAGTCGCTATTGTGTAAACTTCAATTCTTTCAAAGTGGATCTTGTTTTACCTTGAGGATAGCTAGGTTAAATTCTCCCCAGGTTTTTTATCGGTTTGGTTTTCCTGGGTTATCATATCGTGTGTCATTTACTTTTCTGCACTGCTTTACATGATATGATTTGTTTTTGTTAACTTAGATCTGAATAATTTATCTAAGTTAATCACTTGGCTAAATAACTAGGTTAATCTATTTGAGTTTTAAGGGGTCTAAAAACGTACAACATGTACCAAATGTTGACTTTGTTATCATGCAATTGTGTATAATTTCTAGTTCATTCTAAGAAATCACAATGTGTATCAATATTGATCTTCTTTTTTTTCTTCTTTACCAAAAAAAAAAAAAGGGTTATTTGGCATCAAATGTTGAATGGTAAAAATAAGCTGAGTGGATATGTTTTGTTTGATCAAATGGTGAAGATTGCTGACAAATTGTTTCTTATGATTTAATGTTTATTTACATTTTACACATTTCAATTAGGTGTTGATATTTGAAAATTTTCTTGGTTTTAATAGTTGAAGGATGGGAGAGAGGAATGTGCTAAACAAATACTACTCACCTGTCTTCAACCCTGAGGCTTTTGAGGGTTTAAACAAACATGATGCTCCCCATAAGCAGATGTTATTGGTGACAATTTTTCGGGCATTCAAAGGTTTTGATCCTACTTCAAATGTAATAGATACTTTTTGGAGCTTACTATCAAAACTTACCCACAAAATTTCAGCTATGTTGTTGAGTTGCTACCAGAAATTTTGAACCTTTGGTGTGAAGAGGATGAGGTAAAACAAAATAAATAAAAATAAAAGTCTAGCCATTCTTTGTACATATAACATGGTTTCCTACTAAATATTTTGATTATTCTTTTAATTTAGTAGGTAGCTGAGATAATAACCATAAAAGAGATGTTGGAGAGATTGAAGATGCAATTAAATCTTTAGAGAACAAAACCTTGGATTTGAAAAGAGAAATGGACATCATTACTGAATTGGATGAGATGAAATCTATGAAGGTATTTCTTTTCTCTTAGAATAGGTTTTTTATTTTTTTTTATTCCTTTATTTCTTTTTGTTTCTTTGTTGTTCTTTGTTCACTATCGTGAATGCTGTGTATCTTTTCTTCTTTTCTATTAATAATATTACTTTCTTACATATAAAAAAGAAAAATCTACGAAGGTATTATTTACTTTACCAATTCGATTTTTATTTATTAGGGTAGGTTATCATCTCGCAGTGCCACAAATGGAATCTTTAAGTCACAAATAGCCTTTGTAAAATTTAAGAATTACATGATGATAGATCAAAGTAGAAGGCCATGAAGGCTCTTTAAAGCATATACTTGGTTATTATGTGATGGCAATTCTGCTTTTAAATTTTCCTTGGAATTCACTCACTTTCTTAAAGTAATCTTTATTTTCTTTAGTTTACAATATCTGGGTCTCTATTTTTCATTCAACTTTTGTAAGTGCAGTTATTTTTCTTCTATTTCATGGACTTAATCAGCAGACAAGGTACACCCACATGGTAGTACTCTCTCTTATTAGGGGCTTCGCCACCTTAAGGCCAGGGTGGTCCTAGGACCACCCTGACCTGGAAAAAGAAATTTATATATAATAATTTTAAAATTTTTATTTGTCTAACCTTCAAAAAAAATTTGGGAATATCCTCAATTTTGTTTTATGCCTTAAAATTAAATTTTGCTCCATAATTTGTTCTACTTTCAGTGGATGAATGATTGCTTGGTTGTGTACATTTAAAGAGATGTAATTTGTAGCATTGATAATGAGACTATTATGCAACAATTTCAAAATATGAAAACGTGTAAAGGCAATCGTAAACTTTATGTATTTGCGTGTTTTTTTTTATTGGTGTTGCTGTCAATATATGAATTTCTCTTTTTATTTGATTAAATAATTTATACTTCTTAAGGAACATCCTGAGAAAAATTCCTAGAGCCGCCATTGTTTCTTATCAATTTTCCTCTTCAATCTTCTTGGGTTTAAATTTTAATCCTTATTCAAATATTTTAAAACTTATATGGTTTTGTTTTAATTGGTGGTAGTTGACAGAGACGGGCCAACTAAGGGGCTGAGGGGGGCCATGCCCCCCCCCCCCCCCCAATTTCTTTTTTTGAAAAATTTAAATAGTATATTATATATAGGATGACTCATATTTTAGAGTTTGGGTGTGAAGTCATTATAGTTGGCCCCCCTCAAATTTGTGGATTGGTCCAAATAGCCCAAAAGAAACTAATCACCTAACCCTTTCTTTGGGCCCATGGCCCTTCCATAGTCCAAATACAACACAACAAAAAATCCCCAAATCAACAATATCTTAATTCAATAATTCATAACCAAAAATCTCATAGAGTACAATTGTACACAAGGAGTGTGTAAAGAACACCTTCAAGCACACAAAAGCGTCTTCTCACTGGGTTCCCTTGTGAACGCTAGTGGTGAAAACTCTCTTGCCACAGGGCAAACACCTCTCTCCACCTAGAAGGTAGAAAGCTTACCTTTGTGTTCTGACTGACTGGATAACAACATGGAAGAGATCTCGAATATGTGCGCTGGATTGAAGTTGTCGGATAGAGAGTCCAGTGAGATTGACATTGCGCTTCTGATACAAAACGCTGGTTTTATCCTAGCCGGGAAATTCTACACAAAAAGGAGAATAAATATGGAATCAGTGGTAGAGTCCTTAAAACAATCTGGAAAATAGAACGAAACTTTGAGGTATGCAATTTGGGTGAGAACAAAGCCTTATTCCAATTTGAAAAGAGAGATGACCTGGAGAAAATCATGTTACTTGGCCCATGGTCATTTGACAAATACCTGTTGCTCTTGCACAAGGTGGAGGTCGGCGAGTCGGTGAACCAACTAAGTTTTGACAAGGTGGCTTTCTGGGTCCAAATACATGGCCTCCCCATGCTGAGCCAAACTATGGACACCGGAAAACAAATCGGGAGCTCACTAGGAATCGTTGAGAAAGTCGAAGTGGATGAGAGAGGCTTCTGTTTAGGAGAATACTTGCACGTCCGAGTCTCCCTTGATGCGCTCAAACCATTATGTCGTGGACGACTGGTACGTGTTGGAGGCTCATCAAAAATCTGGGTAACCTTCAAGTATGAAAGGATGCCCATATTCTGTTACTGGTGTGGTCGAATGAATCACGATGAAAAGGATTGCATCGAAGGAGCAAGAAGCGCTGAGACGCTGAGGCGGAGCGAGAAGCAGTATGGGCCTTGGCTTCGCACAGGCCCAGACCGCACCTAAAAGCCACAAACCGTGGTTGTGATGGAAAATAGAAGAGAACGGTTATCGGCGGCAGATATCAGAAGGGAAATGCTGGCAATACCAACAACTGGAGATCGGTTGGCTGTTTGCCCATTGAAACCAGCGGTCACCAGCGGGATTTCCAACGAAGCAAAGCACAGGGAAACACCAAAGGAGATTGATGTGACAACAATAGTAAAGCAAGTGGGGCTGTCAAATATGGCAGCGACTGAAAACGCGGGGCTGTTTCCTCAGAACATGCAGATGGCAGATTTTGAGGAAAGATTACTGAAAATCGACCGGGAATTGGCTAAGGAGCAAAAAGCAACTGTCATACTTACCCCTTAAAAGCTGGTTTCCTCAAACCCAAGGGCAGAGTTGGCTGAGGAATCCAAGGGAGATAAGCTTAAATTGATGGGAGACACTAGTCAACAGGAAAAGAAGAACAATTGTGGGCCAAACGTGGGAGGCTTTACTAGTGGGCCTGACGTTAAGGAAAATAAAGTGTTGGAACAAACAAAATGGAAAATAAGTTTTTTTCCATTGGGCCTCCCCCTCCACAAATAAAGGGTAAAGGGGCTAGCCCAAAGGCCCGAGTAAGTTCAGTTAAGAAAATTAAGCAGGGACGTAGGCCATGCAACAAGGAGAACGTGGTTTGCATGGAAACTGAAGGGGTATGCTCAGCAAAGAATGAGGACAATATGGAGGTGGTGGTGGATTATGTGGACGTTGGGAGCAAACGAAAGGAGCGTAATCTGTTGGGGGAGATAACTATGGTTGGAAAGGAAAATAAAAAAGCAAAGCATGAAGTAGAGGTAATGGCACTAGGGAAGGTAATGAAGCAACAATTGAGATCGGCGACGACTGCTTGGCAGTCTCGCCGGGAGCAATGAGTGCCTTAGCTTGGAACTGTCGGGGGCTCGGGAACCCTTGTACAGTTACCCAACTCTAGAAAGTTGTGCTGGAGGAAGATCCCAGCTTAGTTTTCTTAATGGAAACTAAGTTCGACGTGGATGAAATGGCTCGTATAAAAAGAAAGTTGGAAAGGCAACAGGGTTTGGTTGTTCCATGTGTCAACTGAGGGGGTGGCCTAGCCCTATTGTGGAAATTGTCCTAGAAGGTAGATATTCAAACTTAGTCTCCCCGTCACATTGATGCTGTTATCACCAAAGCTGAGGGTTCACTGCAATGGAGATTCATTGGGTTTTATGGGGAACCAATGACAGGTAAGAGAGGGGAATCTTGGAGATTACTAGAACATCTGAGTGGTTGCCTAAATTTGCCATGGATGGTAATGGGAGATTTTAATGAGATTATGTTTGCTGGAGAAAAGCTGGGGGGTAACCTGAGACCAGAGTGGCAGATGCATTAGTTCTGTGAGGTGCTGAACAAGTGCCACCTTCGTGACCTTGGTTATATTGGCTCTGACTTTACATGGAGTAGAAGATGGGAGTCATAGGGTTGGATTAGAGAGCGTCTTGATAAAGCCTTTGTCTCAACCAACTGGGTTTCAGTTTTTCCCCAACTGAGGCTTCACCATGTTGCTGCCTCTACATCGGACCATTGCATGCTTCTACTCAAATTCCCTCAGACCAACTGGAGGAGGAACGCAAACCGAAGCTATTCAGTTTTGAATCTATGTGGTTGAGGGATAATCAATGTGACGACCTGGTCATTGAGGTGTGGGAACATGGTGAATGCATGAGGGGGCCGTACCCCCTTAATACATGCCTGAGTGAGTGTAGGGCTGCACTCACTCACTAGAATAAATCGACTTTTGGCCATGTGGGGAGGAAGATCTCCACTCTGAGGAAAAAACTACAAGTATTAGAGAATATTGGTGGCCCTGGGATAGACATGGAGGAAGTTTATGAGACAAAGTTGGAGCTGAACAAAATGCTGTTGATCGAGGAGGAAATGTGGAATCAACGGTCTAGGAATTGCTGGCTGAAGGCGGGTGACAAGAATACTTCCTTTTTTCACACAAAGGCTTCTAACAGGCACCAACGCAACATAATCCAGAAAGTTATGTCTAGGGAGGGTGTTTGGCAGGAGGATAAGGAGCTCATTGGCAGAACTTTTGTTGAATACTATAAGAATCTGTTCACTTCCTCAAGGCCCGTGGTGAGTGGGGAGCTTCTTGACACCATCCACACCAAGGTGATGGATAGAATGAATGATATTCTGCTACAGGATTTTCGTGCTCCCGAGGTGGAGAGAGCTCTGAAACAAATGCATCCGTTGAAAGCTCTAGGGCCGAATGGTATGCCTCCTTTGTTTTATCAGCATTTTTGTCCTAATGTTAGTCCTGTTGTTATTCAAACTGTCTTAGAATTTCTTAACAATGGTGTAGCTCCGCCAAAATTCCATAAAACTCATATAGTGTTAATTCCAAAAACAAGGAGCCCTGAGACAGTTTCGGACTATAGACCAATCAGCTTATGTAATGTTGCTTATAAACTTGCTTCAAAAATGATTGCCAACCGGCTAAAGGGGGTGTTCAGAGAGGTAGTTGGGGAAACCCAAAGTGCTTTTGTCTCGGAAAGGCTTATCACTGACAATGTCTTAGTGGCTCATGAGCTTATGAATCATATCCACAGGAAAAGGAAAGGAAAGTATGGGGAGATGGCACTGAAGCTAGATATGAGCAAAGCATACGACCGAGTGGAATAGGAATGCCTCCAACTAATCATGTGGAAACTTGGCTTTCATGAGCGGTGGATTCAGCTTGTCATGAGGTGTGTGTCATCGGTCACCTATGCTATTCGGGTTAATGGGGTCCCCTGTGGTGCAATTAGGCTGACTAGGGGGCTGCGTCAAGGCGACCCATTGTCGCCTTATCTCTTCATCCTGGTGGTAGAAGGATTGTCAGCTTTAATCCATAGGGCAGTCCAAAACAGAACCTTAAAGGGGCTGGCGGCATCAGCAAGGGGCCCAAAAGTGTCACACTTGTTTTTTGCTAACGACAGCTTGATTTTCAGCCGGGCCACCACTATGGAATGTTAGGAAATCTAGAGAATCTTGCACGTCTATAAAGCCTCATCGAGTCAGCAATTAAACCGTAGCAAAACCTCCCTGTTATTCAGCCAGAACACTGATAACGCCACAAAAGAGTCAATCAAAACAATGTTTGGAGCCCAACTCATTAAGCCACACGAGTCCTACCTCGGTCTTCGGTCCTTGGTGGGTAGATAAAAAACAAACTCCTTTGCTCAACTGAAGGAACGAGTTGCAAACAAGCTAGCTGGGTGGAAGGAGAAGCTGCTCTCTAATGCCGGCAAGGAGATTTTAATTAAAACAGTAGCGTAAGCAGTACCGTCATATACTATGAGTTGCTTTCTGCTACCAAAGACTCTATGTAAGGAGCTTACAGGGATGGTGAGGCAATTTTGGTGGGGTCAGAAGAAAGATGAAAGGAGAATGGCATAGGTGAGTTGGGAGAAGATGTGCCTCCCGAAAGACCAAGGAGACATGGGATTTAAGGACCTTGAGAAATTAACCTGGCATTGTTAGCAAAGCAGGGGTGGCGACTACAGACCAATTCTTCTTCTCTTTTCTACATAGTCTATAAGGCAAAGTATTTTCTAGGGTGTGACTTTATTGATGCAGAAATGGGCAAAAATCCATCTTACGGGTGGAGAAGCATTATGGCTGCATAGAACTTGATAAAAAAGGGAGCGAGGTGGCAGGTGGGAGATGGAGAGAAAATAAATAACTAGTGTGACAAGTGGCTACACAGGCCGTGCACATACACGGCCATCCCCCCAATGGGTGCTTTTCCATGTGGGCCGAGAGTGTCTGCACTAATTAATAGTGTAACCAAAGAGTGGAAGGTGGACCTCATAAAACAGTGGTTTATACCATAAGATGTGGAAGCCATTCTTAGCATCCCCCTGAGTGCATGCGAAGCACGGGACAAGCTCATCTAGACAGGTTCAAGGAATGGCAAGTTCTCGGTTCGTAGTGCTTACCGCCTAGCTCAAACAACGCAGGAAGGAGGTGGCCAAGCGACTAGCTCAGATTAGTCTATGGTTCGAAAAATTTGGAGAGGTATTTGGAGCTTGAAGGTCCCTAACAAGGTGAAGCACTTCACGTGGAAGGCGTGTCGGAACATCCTAGCCACAAAGGAAAATTTATGGAGAAGGAAGGTCACCCAAGATGGACTGTGCGAGGAGTGTGGAGATACGATGGAATCGGCGCTCCATATCTTGTGGTTTTGCAAACAAGCACAGGTTGTGTGGTCTCACAGTAAGCTTGTCCTTCCTTTCACCATTTCACAGTCATGGGAGTTTATTGATTTGGTAGGCCAACTGTTGCAGTGGAAGGATGCTTACCTAGATATTATGGAAAGAGCCATGATGATATGCTGGGGGATTTGGAGGAATAGAAATGAAGTGAAGCATGGAGGGAAAAGAAAAACTGGTGAGGCGATGGTAAAGTGCTCGCGCTACCTACTCGAGGAGTTCCAAACGGTGAATGAGGTCTGGAACAGGCGAGAGGCTCAGACTCGGGAGGTGGTACGATGGACAGCCCCGAAGCAAGGCCAATATAAGGTGAATTGTGATGTGGCGGTTTTTGCCAAGAGTAGGGAGGTGGGCTTTGGCGTAATCATTCGAGACTGTGCTGGCTTGGTCATTGCTGCTTTGAGTAAGAAAGGTTTTGGTCTTACCGGAGTGGTAGAAGCGGAGGCAAAGGCGATGGAAGTGGCTGTCCAGTTCTCGAAGGATGTGGGGATAAGGGAAGTGACCTTCAAAGGTGACTCTCTAATTGTGAGTAGAGCGATCCAAGGCACTAGTGACGTTCCTGCCTCAATCCAAAACATTGTTTGCAGTATTACATAGGAATTTCAATGTTTTAGAACCGCAGAAGTGTCACATGTTAAAAGGAAGGGGAATGCCCCTGACCATTTACTTGCCCAACATGCTGTACATGTGGTGGACTTTTTCACATGGCTAGAGGAATGCCCTAGCTTTATTGAGCACGCGTGTGCCCATGATGTAATTCAGATTTATTCTATTTAATTGAAGTGTGTTTTTCCTATTAAAAAAAAAATCTCATAGAAAAAAAAAATTCCCTTACGGGAGTTACAATAATTTATATGACTCTTTTTAATTGATTTATAAATTACGGGAAAGTCAATTACAAAATAATTTTTTTTTTCAAAAGATAAAATGCAAAATTCTTTTAGAAGCCAATATTAATGATGTTGTTAGGATGTGTGCTCTTAAATCCTATTGTATGATGCTATGTATTTTATTATGTATTTTATTATGTATGACTTAATGTTGTGTTTAATAAAATTGTTTTAATATTATCTAAAAATAATGGTAACATGAATATTGTGACATTATCATATAGTCCATGAGATGCATTGTATGTGATTTAGTCACAGAAGATGTAAATCACAAGTTCCTTATAAACTCAAAATGTAGTTCGTAGTCGGTGATGAAAATTGGGCATTTCATCTGTGAAAACTATAACATATCAACTAAAATGATTTGTCTTGATCATGGAAATGGAGATTTCTAGTTAGTATGTTAATATGTTTGAAGAGTTAAAACATATTGAACTGGACCGTGTGAGATTTATTATTCTTCCAACGACTGTCAAATGAATAATAAACTCACGACTTATATTTGCATGAACTTTTAATCCTGAGAGAATAATGGACTTAATCATGAGGTGTAGGTTGCTTTGACATATTAATTCAAATATAATTCAAAGACTAATCAAAGATGGACTCTTAGAGCTCATGGACTTTGATGAATTTCTAGTTTGTGAATCTTGTTTGGAAGGTAAAATGACCAAACGACCTTTTAATGCAAAAGGTAGAAGAGCCCAAGAGTTGCTTGAATTAGTTCATACAGATGTATGTGGTCCTATGTCAACCCAAGCAAAAGGAGGTTATGAGTATTTCATCACTTTCACGGATGATTACTCAAGATATGGTTATGTGTACCTAATGAGACGGAAGTCCGAAGCCTTTGAAAAGTTCAAAGAATTTAAGGCTGAAGTTGAGAATCAATTAGGCAAATGCATAAAGGCCATTCGATCTGATCGAGGTGGCGAATACCTTCTTGGGGATTTCAAGGATTACCTAATTCAGAATGGGATTATATCCCAATTGACTGCACCTGGAACTCCTCAACAAAATGGTGTAGCAGAGAGAAGGAATAGGACTCTTTTGGAAATGGTAAGGTCCATGATGAGTTATTCAACTTTACCAGTTTCTTTTTGGGGGTATACCTTAGATACAGCAATACATCTTTTGAATTTCGTTCCATAAAAAATCTGTTCCCAAAACACCCATGGAATTGTGGAGTGGGCGTAAGCCTAGTATGAGGTATCTCCACATTTGGGGTTGTCCAGCACATGTGCTAAAGGGGAAGCTTGATAAGTTGGAACCAAAATCAGAAGTATGTTTTCTTGTGGGTTATCCAAAAGAAACTAGGGGTTATTTATTCTATAGTCGAAATGATAACAAAGTTTTTGTTAGTACAAATGCTAGATTTTTGGAAAATGACTATATGAATAATTTTACTACTAGAAGTATTGTATTGGCTGAAATGAATGAATCTGTAAATCAACAACCGTTGGATAAAACTAGGGATGATGTGGTTGTATTAGATACACCACAAGATACGACTCATGAGATGTCTAGTACACATAAGCCCCGTCATAGTGGGAGAATTGTTCGGCCTCCTGTGAGATTCATAGGTTTGGGAGAAACTTATGAAGCTATCTCTGAAGAGGCTAAATCGGATCCCTACACTTATGATGAAGCAATAAATGATATAGATGCACATCATTGGGTCCAAGCTATGAAATCTGAATTGGATTCTATGTATTCCAATCATGTGTGGGATCTTGTAGAAGTGCCTAACGGCATTAAACCTGTTGGTTGCAAATGGGTTTACAAGAGGAAGAGAGGGATAGATGGAAAGGTTGAAACCTTTAAAGTAAGACTAGTGGCGAAAGGGTATACATAAAAGAAGGCATTGACTATATGAAACTTTTTCGCCAAGAGCCATGCTTAAATCTATCAGAATTCTCTTATCCACTGCTGCTCATTATGATTATGAAATTTGGCAAATGGATGTCCAGACTGCATTTCTAAATGGCAATCTTGAAGAAGAAATCTACATGTTGCAACTGGAAGATTTCATAGCAAAGAACCAAGAGCATATGGTATGCAAGTTGAAAAGGTCCATTTATGGACTTAAGCAAGCATCTAGGTCATGGAACATCAGATTTGATCAAGCAATCAAATCATTTGGTTTTGAACAAAATCTTGATGAACCATGTGTGTATAAAAGACATCAAGATAAAGTAGTAATGTTCCTAGTACTTTATGTAGATGACATTTTACTCATTGGAAATGATGTAGGGGTAATGTCATCGGTTAAAGTTTGGTTGTCAAGCCAATTTGATATGAAGGACTTGGGCGAAGCTAACTATATTCTAGGGATCAAGCTTTGGTGGGATCGAAAGAATAGGATGTTGGGTTTGTCACAAATTGGATATATAGATAAGGTTCTAGAACGGTTTAGCATGCAAAACTCCAAGAAATGATTACTTCCTTTTAGACATGGAATTCCTCTATCTGATGACCAAAGGCCTAAGACTCAAGAAGAAGAAAACATGATGAGACAAGTTCCCTATGCTTCTGTTATGGGAAGTCTCATGTATGCCATGCTCTGTACTAGACCGGATATTTGTTATTCAGTTGGCATGGTCAGCCGATATCAATCAAATCCAGGACCTAAACACTGGCAAGTTGTGAAGCATATTCTCAAGTATCTACGGAAAACGAGAGATTATATGCTTGTTTACCGTTGTGAGGATTTGATTCTCATTGGCTATACAGATTCGGATTTTCAGTCGAATCTAGATTTTAGAAAATCCACATTGGGATGTGTTTTCACCTTAGGAGATGGAGCCATAAGCTAGATGAGTGTTAAGCAATCTTGTATTGCTGACTTCACCATGGAAGCCGAGTATGTTGCTGCTTGTGAACAGCAAAAGAGGCTGTTTGGCTTAAGAAATTCCTTTCTGATCTTGGTGTTGTGAGAATTGAGCAAGTTCTCATTACATTGTTCTACGACAATAGTGAAGCGGTTGCACAATCCAAGGATCCAAGGAATCACAAGAAAGGAAAGCACATAGAGAGAAAGTATTACATCATTCGAGACATTGTTGCTCGTGGAGATGGGAGATACAAAGAATCTAGCGGATCCCTTTACCAAAGCCTTACTTCAAAGGATTTTTGAGTCACATTTGGAGGAGATGGGAGATACATTAGTGCACAATAGTCTTTAGGGCAAGTGGGAGATTGTTAGGATGTGTGCCCTTAAATCCTATTGTATGATGCTATGTATTTTATTATGAATGACATTATGTATGACTTAATGTTGTGTTTAATAAAATTGTTTTCTTATTATCTAAAAATAATGGTAACATGAATATTCGGACATTATCATATAATCCATGAGATGCATTGTATGTGATTTAGTCACAGAAGATGTAAATCACAAGTTTCTTGTAAACTCAAAATGTAGTTCATAGTCGGTGATGAAAATTGGGCATTTCATCTGCGAAGACTATAACATATCAACTAAGATGATTTGTCTTGATCATGGAAATGGAGATTTTTAGTTGGTATGTTGATATGTTTGAAGAGTTAAAACATATTGAACTGGACCGTGTGAGGTTTATTATTCTTCCAACGACTGTTAAATGAATAATAAACTCACGACTTATATTTGCATGAACTCTTAATCTTGAGAGAATAATGGACTTAATCATGAGGTGTAGGTTGCTTTGACATATCAGGAGTGAGATTTAGAGTAACGGTCAAACCTCAGTATGTTAGGCAACCACATTTATCGTTGATAGAAAATATATTCTCAAGATGGAATTCATAGTCTCTTAACGGAGATATAAAATATTCCCTTGAGATAAGTTTAATGGGATTGTTATTTCATAAATATATATATATATATATATATATATATATATATATATATATATATATAATGAATAACTTTAAAGGATTAAACCGGGTACTCAAGGAATTAAGATGTAGTAATCTACAAAGTGACAGTCTTCTTTCATGACTTTGTATTACTACGAATATTTTATGAAGGGGTTGCATGTACAATAAAATCTTGGGATATAATTTATAGATAAGGCCTAAAGTGCAACTATATTTATATAGTAGTATTAAATATAGTTAATGGTAACTTTGGACTTGTCAAGAGTTGACAGAAAAGCCCATGGCCCGTTGGAGCTAGTGTCTTGGTCCCACTCCAAGCCACACACTTAAGCCCAATTGGAAAGGCCTAAAAGGCCAGCCCAATTAGATAATCGGTTAGATACAAAGGGAGAAATATACAGAATTTTCTGTAGAGTTTTTTGGAAGAACACTATTGTGAAGTGGTGTTAGAAGTATTAGACACTTTGACATTTTCTCCCTTTGGAACTGATTGAGAGACCACATATCTTGGGCGTTAGTGAATTTGAGTGAAGATTGAAAGTGTTCCCAAGCGCTTCTGATCTTCGGTTTTGAAATTCACCACTCCAAGGTACACTCTCTTGTTCTCAAATTCTAAAACTTATATAATACATGTTAACTTTTATGAATGAAGTAGATCCGTTTATTTTTCAGCTGCATACATGCATTTTTCCTTCAGATGTAGCATTGCCAACTCTTAATATTAATACCCCAATTTTTAAAATCCTCATACAAAGTTTTGAAAACTTCATTAGTGTGATTTTCAGTTACATCCAAAAGTATGAGTTTATCATATTAGTGAGTTGGTCAACGTGATAAAATCAACACATTAATTCCAATTACCCAAAATCTAGAGATCCAAAGTCCTCTTCTTCTTCGAAAAGGTTAGAATATCATATTGTAACTTTCAACTATTTTGGTTCATATTATTTCCTTCTTGACTTAAATATTTTGGTAATAAAGTGCAATTGTTCTGTCTACCATGATTTCTTTTTTAATAAACCATGTCACTTGAAATTTTTTTGGTTTATGCTTTGGCCCCCCCTAGGTTCAAATCCAAGTTCCATCCCTGGTAGTTGAGAGACAAGATCGAGGTAATTAATCTTAGGGAAAAAATCCAGTTCATTTTTTTTTAAATTGATCATACTGATGTCATAGGTTATTTAAAAGATGTTACCATATAATAAAATAGAAAAAAAAAAAAAAGTTATTTGGAAGATGTTGAAGCACTTGGGCAAAGTAGGTAAATGAAATCTATCAAGTGTTAGTAGTAGGGGCTAATGGATTGCACTGTGAACTGCTAATTGACTTGGCTCTGTTAGATTTCCAAAATCTCAAGGTTATAGGCATAGATGATCGTGGTAACCAATCTAAGCGGGATAAAATCCAGTTCAAGTTTTTATTTTTATTTTTTAAATCATCACACCTGATGAGTCAGAAATTTACAATTGTCATTAAGCTAAAACCGTCATTAACCAAGAGACAACGTCATGCATTTATTATGCTCATTGATGACAAAGTGTAATGGATGGAGCAACGGTCATAGAGTGAGTTGTGAACTTCAGACAAAGATTTCGTAATGCACTAGCCGTTGAGCATAAATATAGCGATTCACTGCCTTGTAATGAGCCACACAACTATAAAAGAGAAAGCAACATAAGTGAACGGTACACACAAATACTCTATGAAAATCACTCTTCAGTTTGTTTCTCTCTAAAATCCTTCTCCTTTACTGACTTAAGCATTGGAGGCGGTTTGGCTAACGCCACACCGGCGTGTTACTCTTCCACCTAGTTCATTCTTGCAAGTTTCATCCAACAGAGACAATCCCAATCACAGCTTCGTCCATCCTCTACGGCGAGGAGCTCAACTGCTGATTTTTCGTATCATCGACACCAATGTCATAGGTTATTTAGAAGATGTAACCATAATAATAGAAAATAAAATAAAAAAAAGGTTATTTGGAAGATGTTGAAGCACTTGGGAAAAGTAGGTAAATGAGATCTATCAAGTGTTTATCTTCCTATTTAATGATTAATTGTAAGCATATAAAAGAGTTAGTCATGAAAGTTTCAATTGTGATAGTGAAACTTGTGATAGTTTTTAACATTTCATGTCATTTACAGAACTTATGAACTTGAAGCATGGGAATGAATTTTGTTGCCAATTTGTGATGGGTGTTAGAGTAAGAGAATGGTAGTTTAGGTAGTGCTTTTGAGATTGAGTGGGAGAGTAATGGAATTGAAGTAGAACAAGATGAAAGAGGGAATCTTTGTTATTTAGTAAGCTCCCAAACTTCTTGCTAAAACTTAGGCTTCTTACAAGAACTTTATAATTCTTGTTGTTAGGCTAATCTTCTATTTTGTAACTAATTATCACATTTCTATGAAGTATGATGTAGCAGTGGTATCTTTTGCAACGTCACATTTTGGCATCTTCCAACTTCTATGATTGGTGAGAGCATCTGCACTGGTGGCTATTTCTTCACTGTGTTGGCATGCTTGACACAACAATACGTTATGGAAAGGTATGGTACTGAGGACAACCCAAAAGATATGCTTGCTATTTTGAAAGATAATGATAGATGATTCAAGAAACCTATGCCAATTAGGCTTGAGCTTGGTGGAGAAAAGGCATTTATTGTGTGTGATGATGTATATGTGGATCATGTATGATTCCTTCTAAAATTTGATGTTTAGCTTGCTTAAGTCTCTTTGTCATGTTTTCTCTTACATCTATCATTTGTTTGTGGAAATGGATAGCGTGGTAAAAACATAATTAGCATGCCTTTGTTTAGCTTATAAAAAAAAATACATTATGGTTTTTCTCAAGATATGTAAAATTTTGTTGTCTTATTAAAAAGTTTATTCTTAAATTACATTTGAGATGAAAGTTAAAATTGACTACCCTTTTTAATTTATCTTTATCCTTTTTGAATCAAATGTGTTTATAACCAATTGTTCCATTGAAGGTAAACATATATAACTTTTGCGCTAACTATACCATGCATCGCACGGGTTAGCGACCAGTTTATAATATATAAAAAAAACCCTTACTTTACTCTTTATTCCTTCCTCATTTTATTTAAATATTTTTTTAGCTTTTTATTATTTTTATCTCTCCACAAATTTGTTTTTTTCTTCCCTTAGTCTTTCTTAATTGAGAAAGTATTCTATGGGACACTCTAACCATGTCTGCCACTTGTTTGGTGAGACTACCCACTAAAAATTGGATATCTGTAGCAAAATAAAAATACCATAATACTCTTAAAGTTTTCAATAGCCCCCAATTTTTCCCACTTTTTGTCACTGAAACACCAATTGTTTTTCTTTTTTTCAATATTCAAAAACACAACTCTCTCAAAAACAAGAAATACACTCTATATCACTTCTAGCCGCCGACAGAAAATCACATTTGCCGTTGCCAAAAATCTCGCTCCACCCAAAAAAAGTTTCGACAACTACTCTAGCCTGACGGCAACACCGCGAAACACCGTTGTAGAGGTTTTTTCAATTGAATGGCGGTGGACCGACTGTTTCAACCACCCACCTCACCTCTATTTCAAAATCCACCGAAAAAAAATAATGTGATTAGATTTGGTGAGGATATTTTGAAGTCACATTTTTGGTTTTTTTGTTATTGCATTGTATCATTTCTTTGCCAAAGTTCATCCATTTCTTTTATTTATAGCACTAATTTTTTTTTTTTAAGTTCGTCAAAAGACCTCAAAAAAGGAACCTGGTTCCTTCATTTCTAATTAGGGCCTTATTGAACCAATAGTAAGTTTGTTATGTGGCTATTCCATTTTTTATTCATTTTGAAAAATCTGATTGGTTTTTTTTTTTTTTTTTTTTTAATTTCTATATTGTTGCTATGCAAGACCTTTGTCTTTAATTGGAGGATTTGATTCTTGATCGACAAGTATGAATTACTAATTTTTAACAATTCATTCTCATTTGTAATATAAGTTTTGATGAAATATTACGTATAAAAAAAAAGGTATTTGAGGAAATACAGTAAATACTCTGTTAGTATTTGAGTTAGGTGGAAATTATAATATTTTGATTATGGGTCGATGCCCAGTTGAGTGTGTCGTGTGTTTATGGCTAAGATATAGGAGCATTGCCCCCTTCCCTTCTTTGAATTTTGTGGTCATGTATGTTTTTTTTTTTCTTTTAATTTTTTGAAACCTCCCCTTTGTCTTTTCTAATTGTTTCTATGCAATGCTTTTTTCTTTTTCTTTTTTTCTTTTTTTTTTTCTTGTTTCAGTTAGACTAATGCAATTGAGTTTCAAAGAAATGTTATTGATGTGGCTGAGAACAATGATGGAGAAAAAAAATGAGAATGTCATTGATGTGGATGGAGGCAATGATGAAGGAGAAAATATTGAGAATGTAACTTTTGTTGAAAGTGGTGAAATCAAAATAGGAATGCAAGTGAATTCCAAAGAAGAAGCATATAACATGTATAATGAATACACTTTAAAGAAGGGGTTTAGCATTCAAAAAGCAGCTAGACGAATAGTAAATGGTGTTGTTAGGCAAGGAGAATTTGTGTGTTCTAAAGAAGGTTTTAAAGAGTTTGAAGACCCTTTTAATGTGAAAAAAATACAATCATTTAGAGACAAGGACAGGTTGTTGGGCTAGGATTCAGTTTGATGTGAAGGATGATATTTGGACTATGTCACATTTCAATGATATACATACTCATGAATTTGCAAGTCCTGAAGAAAGGTGTAATTTGCGATTGGGTAGAAAGGTGCATAGTAGACATGGGAATATACTTAGCAATATGGTTGGTGCGGGTATAAAAGCAACAAAGTCATACTCCTTTTTAGCAAAGGAAGTTGGTGGTGCAAATAATCTTGGGTTCTTAAGGTGAGATTGTCACAACTTCTTGCGGACTATAAGAAAAGAAATAATTGAAGTTGGAGATGGGAAAAGTATCATTAATCATTTCAAAAAAAAGGAAAAGTGAAGATCTGTTGTTCTTCTATTCAATGCAAGTAGATCAACATAATAGAATGGCAAATTTCTTTTGAAGAGATGATAGGTCAAAATTAGATTACGACTCTTTTGGAGATGTTATTTTTTATACTACTTATCGAACCAATAAGTACAACTTAATTTGTGCACCATTTCTAGTAAATGAGACTATTGAGTCATTTATTTGGTTGTTTGAGACTATTTTTTTTTACTGCAATGGGAGGTAAACAACCAATATTTATTTTTACAGATCAAGACCAAGCAATGGCAAATGCAATTAAGGAGGTTTTCCCTAAGTCCTGACATCAAATTTGTTTAATTGCTAGACTTTATAAAAATCATGATTTCCATGAAAGTTTCAATAAATGCTTATACGGAAATATGAATGTAATGGAGTCAACTTGGAGTGAGATGATTGAGAAGCATAAGCAACAAAATAATGATTGGCTTAATAGGTTATAACATGTTCAAGAAAAGTGGTGTCCAAGTTTTAATGTAGACTTCTTTTCAGCAAAGATGAAGTCCACCCAACGAAGTGAGAGCATAAATAGTGTTTTTCATAAAATCATGAAAAATTATTTGCCGCTTATTCAAGTTATTGAATTTTATGAGGAAAAAGTGGCACAAATGCTTCAAGAAGAAACAAATGAAGATTTCCGTTGCAAGAATGGTGTCCCTACAAAAGTTAACAGGTATGGAGGTATGTTGAAGCATGCTGTTAATGTTTATACTCTTGTTTTGTTTAAAATGTTTGAAGATGAGTTCTCTTTAGGTATAGGATTGAGTTGTGTTGAAACTAACCATCTTGATGATGAATTTGCTTTTTCACTAGTTGGTGGTGATAGTAACAGGGTACATATTGTGCATTTTAACCGATCTAATTTGACTATTTGTTGTGATTGCAAGTTATTTGAGACTTTGGGCTTGTTATGGGGCCATGCTTTAAGGGTGTTTCTTGTGAATAATGTGAACATAATACTGGACAAATATATATCAAGTAGATGGAGAAGAGATGCAAAGAAGAGGTTGACTTGTGCTAATTCATGTCAATTAAATGAGAAATCTACTCGTGCATTGCAAATGAGCGAGTTAAGTCATATGGGGTATAATCTTTTTGATAAAGTTGCTTCTTATAATGAGGTGACCAAATTTGTTAAAAAGAAGTTGAGTGAAGTGACATGGGAGGTTGAACAGATGATTATGGCTATGAATAAGGTAGAAAATGTTGGTAAAGAAAGTCATTAAGAAGATCTTACAAATGATGATGATTTACAAATTTTCTTAGTTGGTGATAAACCAATTCTTGATCCACCACATGTGAGAACAAAGGGGGTAACCAACTAAAGCATAAAAGTTCTGTTGGAAAAGGGAAAGAAAAAAAAAAAAGAGTTAAAGGTGCAACCACTTCTTAAGTTCCACAAGCTGGTTCTATAATGCATGGTAATTTCAGTTTTATTAATTCAAATATTGTTTTCCATAGTTTTATCAATTAATTTTGATTTTGTTTATATTCCTCTTTATCTAGGAGAATCTACGGCCTTGTTTTTTCCACCTGAGATGTGTTGTGATTACCCTATGGTTAGCTCTACAAGAATGTTTCAAGAAAAATTCTTTTTGCCACAATTGAATCAAGCACTTTCTATAACTGAAGTTCATCATATTCTATTATTTATTATTTTTTTAATTATGATATTTTTTATGTAGAGCTCTAACACATCAAATGATGACACAAGACTTTGAAGAATCTTGGATAGCTTTTAAGACAAGTTTTTGGACAATTTTTTTTGTGAAGCATGTTGGATAGTTTTTTTCAAGACAAACAAATTTTTAGATGGCTTTATGCACAGCTTGTAGCCGCTTTTTGAATGGCTTTATGCACAACTTCTAGCTGCTTTTTGGATAGTTTTATGCACAACTTCTAGCCGCTTTATCTAGATAGCATTATGCACAATTTGTAATAGCTTTTTGGACAATATTTTTATCTGAATTATGAAACTATTCCAACTTATAGTTGCTAACTATACACTTACCATATCTATGAGAATGAATATTTCTTTCACTACAGTCTTTATGGTTTTATTTGCCACTTTCTTTTCCTTCATGTGTAATTGTAGCAGTTTTTCAAATAGTATTTGACTATTTGTAATGGACTTGTGAACTATTGAAACAACATAAAGGTTTAGCAATCAAAGTTCACAAGTTCTAGTTATAACAAATCATTCTCAAAAATTTATTTAACATTCCCTTGAATACTGATACTTATTGGCCGCCAAAACAAGATATATGAATAAAAGAATTTTAGTTATAACTACATTCTAGCTTTAATATCATTTTTCAATTCATGTTTTTATCTTCACTGTCATTTTCAACGTTTTAGTGTCCGTTTGGCAAAGATTATTTTGCCAACTTATTTTACTATTCAGCTTATTTTTCTATTATTTATGGATCTCACTGCACTTTTTGGTACTATTCATGGTTCCACTATACTATTTTAGCTAACTTTTACCTTTATCGACAGTACTTTTAGCAAAAAGTTTTTAATTTTAGCAAAATAAGCGGATCCCAAATGGAAGTGTCAATTGTATTCATATGCCTCTTTAAAATATAAAGATGTGAAAATTGCTAAAGACAAAGTCCACAATTCATTGGACATTATAGAATTCCAGTATAAGAAGTTAGAACATTTAAAGTATAGACATATCAAGAGATATTGCCCAAAAGCTATTAAATTTATTCATTACAATCCATTCGGCAGGATGTATTACATATGAGATGCCATTTCACAAGTCTATACATGAATAAACATTCTATGTTATAATAACAAATCATTTACTAACTCAAAAAAAGAAAAGAAAAAATCGTTTACAAAAGATTTGCTCTAACAAATCTAAACGGGAATAATTTTCCCAACAATTTCCTTCTTAATGTCTTCAAGCTATTTTAAACAAATATACTTTAGACAATGATAATTCTGAGCAACTAGAGCTTTAGACTTAGTCGATAAAATTGTAGTTTTGCCAATAGTGTTGTCACAACATACAGGTCCATATTTGAAGCTAGATGCTGATCTTGCAAGTATCCTACACAATAGTTGACAACATCAAAAGTTTAGCAATCAAAACAGGGAAATTTTCAGAATCTAAAAATTCAAAACGTTAAAAGGTTGGTAAAAGAAAAGACTTTAGTGAGGTCAATTTAGAGCAAAAATAAATCATGCTAAACTTCGACCATGATTCCAAGATTAACTTCTTTCTATTAAGTTGCGGGTTCTTTTTTTTTTTTTTAAAGTACCCAAGCCCAAGTAGAAACAGGGATCCTAGACCTAATGCTTGTGGTTTGGTGGACTGGGTTTGGTTCACTACAGCTATATAGGGCTGATTACGAACCAAGTTGCACACAAAACATGGATCCTACAACACATACACATTCACACATACAAGATATATACGTATTGTACAATAAGGAACAATAAAGCAAAAATAAAAGGTCAAATAAGACGTTAGAGATCCTCAAAGAAGATAAATGATGTTTCATTATTTTTGAGTTCTTAGTACATTGGGTCCCTTTTCCACTGGGATGTGTCACGAGGTCCAAATAAGGCCTAAATGGGTTTTAAATTTCAATTTTGTAATGCTTTGGGCCTTGATACAATGTTTGTGATATTTTAGACATTAACATAAGCTTAAGAGAGTACACACCGGTTCAACCCAAAATTGAAGGAAGAAATTAAGGGTGATATTTATGTCTATAGTTTAGGATTAAAGGGTGATATATATGTATATAAGAGCATTCCCATCAAAGATTCTAAAAAATTTAGCATTTATCATCTCAAAAACCAACTTTATAACATATAACGCATCACTTTACAACATCCCTTGCATCAAAACTTCTATTTTTTTTAACATTTCATTTAAATATTTTTTCTTTATTATTTTTTATTCATTTTTATTCTTCCGCTCTCTGTCTATTTCTCCTCTGTGTCTCTCTTTCTCAACCCAGTGCCGCTGGCCACCATATCCACCCACCCATATCACAACCACCACATCCACCCACCATCGCCGCCACTAGCCACTAGCCAAATCCAGTACAACCACAAACAACAGCATAGAAAACTAAAAAAAAAAAAAAAAACCTCTACATCCACCCACCACATCCATATCCACCTATAGCACAACCACCACATCCACCCACCATCGCCACCACCAGCCACCAACCAGATCCACAAAAAAAAAAAAAACCTCTAATCCAAAGCCACCAAATCAACCAATTCCCACAAATCAACTCAGCACCTAGACTTCTCGACCTTCAACCACTACCTTTCCCTCACACACCTCACCAGCGAGATCAACAGGCGCACCACCATTCACCCACCACATCCTCTCCCTCAACCACGATTGTTTACCTTGAGCAAACCATAAAACCAAAAAATCACAAATCAAAGAATCACAAAATCATAACAAAGACCCAAAACCACCTGGATCAACCCATACCCATCTTTGAACCACCCCAATCAATCAACCCACACCCATCTCTGAACCACCCCGATCAACCCACACCCAGCACCCAAAGCCACCCCAATCAACCCACGAACCCAGCCGCCGAAATCAAAAACCCACCAAAATCAATCAAAACTGTTAGGTTCTAAGACCTTAGGGACTAATGTATTAGAATTTCAATGTGTATTGTGTTGGCAAACCATGATCAAAACATTTAGTCTAGGTTTAGACTTGCTCAAAGTTTGGTTTATTGTAAGTTTGGAATCGAGTAGTTGCAGGGAATTACTGTTCTATTTATGTACAACTCGATCGATCGAAAAATAGACTCGATCAATCGAAAATCGTGCATCAGGAATTTTCTGCAGAATTTTAAGTCGGTCCAAACAACAGTTCTAGCCCATTAAGGATTAGGGTTTTAGATATACTTCTCCCACTATATAAAGGAAACCCTAAGCACGTTTTTAAAGAGTTTTAAGAGAGAGAAGAGTGTGCCTCTTTTTGTATCTAGGTTTGTACCCAAAAGCTCTCTAGAGTCTTTTTGTTTATGTTGTATGTGTGAATTTCTTGTGAGATCTGAGAGGTGCTTGCCTTCACACAAGCTTAGGATTATCAAGAAGGAGATTGCTTCAAGAACTTGATGATCATTTAGTTGCTACCATAAGAGCTTAAAGATACACAAGCGGGAGTGCTTGTACTTGTATTTGCTGGAGAATCCAAGAAAGAAGGAGTCCGTGGTCTCGGAGCTTGCACGTGGTCGTGTCAGTAAGTTTCTACTGGTGGGTAGCAATAAAATGTTAGTGGTCTAAGTCGCTATTGTACAACTTCGATTCTTTAATTCAGGTTTACCTTGAGGATAGTTAAGTTAAATCCTCCCCAAGTTTTTTACCGATTTAGTTTTCCTAGGTCATCATATCTTTGTGTTTTTATATTCCGTAGTTTACATTGATATGATTATTTGATTGTGTTAACCTAGATCTAGAATTTGGACTAAGTAATAACTTGGCTTGTTAACTAGGTTAATCCAATTGTGGTCTAAGGGGTCTAAATTAACTCTACAAAAACCACTGAAATTAAAACTCACAGATATCAAATCGCAAAATCCACTCACCAAACCATCGCAGAGGCCCACTATGAACCACTATAGAGACCCACAATCCACGAATAACCACCTCAACCCAACCACACCCAGCTCGCATCCCGGCCACACCCAAGACCCACGAACTCGAGATGTAGAGAGAAATGGAAACGGAGAGGCAAAGAGACAATGAAAGCAAGAGGGGATGGAGAGCACGAGAGAGACAGTGAAAAAGAAAGAAGGAAAATAATTAAAAATGGTAGAAACTTGCTACAATGAGGTGTTAGTAATAAAACCTCATTGTTGCAAGTTGCTAAATTTTTTAAGATTTGAAAGCTATGATAAAGATTGGTTTTTATGATTTGAGGTGTTAAAAATGCTAAAAAATAGCATTTAGCATTTTTAACACCTTTAATGAGAATGCTCTAACCAATCAGTTTGAAGGTGGCAATTCAGAGGCACCAAAGGCAAGCAATGGAAAACCAAATCCAAATCCTCCACGTCCAAATCCAAAAGCCCCTCTAAGATCTGCTAACCCAAGTCAAAGACAAACCATTTCATTAACTCAATCAACAAAAACCACCAAAGTAACACTGATTGTAAACCAAAAACTGGCCACCAATATTAATAGTAATAAGCAAACAAATGCAACTACCACTCCATCAAAATTCACAAATCAAAGGGAAATTCATAATAGTAATCCAGTTCAACGAAATCTAGAACCCAGTCCAAAACCAAGGAAGCAATCATGTTCACCAAGTGTGACGAGGGGTCCAAAAGTGGAATTTAAGCAAGAGAATACATAATCAAATTTTATACCTTATTCCATTTTCTCTTTATTATGAGTGTGAAATTTGAATGAATTTGTATATAAAACAACTTTGTGTTTCCCTTAAATTTTATGACATAGCAAAAGCCATACATAATATTGTAACCCAAATAATATCAAACGCCCACTAGTCATTGCCTCTGGCATTCACCAACCCAAACTCACAAAATCCAAAAAGAAGAAGAAGAAAGAGTTGCCTCCGGCAACCCTCTTGTCCTGGGTCATCGACACATGCACACCCAACTTGGGTTTCATACCCATTATCAAAAATCTTAAAAATTTCAACAATACTTTAATCAAAATCACGAGATGAAGTGAATTGAAAAGGAGATGGGATCAAATTACCTTTAGGTGAGCAAATCTGAGAAAAAACTTGTCGGAATCGTTAGAGACCATGGTATTTGTAAAATGGTAGAGTATAAGTGGAGAAGATATAGGTTCTTTTCGCGGTGTCGTCATCGGGGTGGAGCGGTCATCGGATCGTCGCCATTTGGTGGATTACCATCAGCTGGAACTGGAAGAGACAGAGACCATCAGCTGGAATTGGAAGAGAGAGCAAGAGAAGGAGAGAGAGGAGAATGAATTCTGAATTTTGAAAAACTTAGATGAATAAAACTTAAAGGATCTGGCCGGGATATTGAAATTTGTGAGGGTAATATGACTTTAAGGTGTTACACGTGTCCTATTTTGATTGGAAAAGCTCACCAAATAAGTTGCTGACATGGAGAGAGTGTCCTATAGGATACTTTCTCCATATTATCTCCAAGTCAACAAAATGTCATCATCTTCAAAGAAGAAACAATGGCCTCTTCATCTTTTTCTTAAGAGGCATTTGTCAACTTGAACATCGTTCACCTCTATTTTTTTAACTCTAATTCTGGTTATTGTGTTATGGGCCGAGTAGTTGTTCATTGACTTTGAAGAACGCTCCCCTTCATCTTGGACTTTGTTTCTAGTGACTTCACTTTTTTTTTTTCCTACTTGATGCTGTTAATACAAGGGCTTTAGGAAGCATTTAGCTAAATTTTTGCCAAATGTGAAAATACAGAGCCTATGATGATGCTCTAAATAAGTTAGTTAGAGCTAAGTATTAAAAGTTTAAGATTTATTGATTTAATTTTATTTCGATTAGAAGTTGACATCCAGCTCATAACCAAGCTAGACTTAATGTTCAAACTTAGTTCATTTCTTACCAAAGCAATTCAAGCTTATTCACAAGCTGCTTTATAAATTTATTCTCTCTATGTAAAGTTAAAAAGATAAAATTTATTACCCCTTCGCAAATCTTAAATCTACAGTAATAGTCAATAACTAAATTATTGCTGAATTTGTTTTTTCTTTTTTGGTAAATACAGATTGTTGGAAATGTGATGGGTCCCAAACCCCATCATAATCATCCAAAAACCCAATTATTCAAATGAAAAAGAAACAAAAGAAAACACACAAATACAAACAAATTCACAATCTTTCTTTCGAAAATATCCCATTTCAAATACATTAAAAAAAAAACCTTAATTTTTTGTTTTAAAAAATAAACTGAATCCATAAAAGATAAAAACAAAACCATTGAAAATAAAATAAATAATCATACCTTAAATAAAGCATTGTAAGGAGAAGCATCAAAATTCAAAATCTTCAAAACTTCTTGAGAATAGCAAAAAGGAGAGGAAAGAGTGAAACTCTAAGAATTATGGCATCAAGCGGCAGAATATGGTGTTGGAAAGCAACAAGCAATGGAGGCATAGAAGTGAGGAGAGAGAGAGAGAGAGGTGAGGAGGAGATGTTTATGGGAGAGGGAGACTGGGCGGCTAATGAGAGAATGAGAGGTTGGTATCTAAATCTAGGGTTTAAGATTTAACGTTGCTGTGTATCCTTTTTTTTTTTTTTTTTTTTTTAAGCTGATACCAAAACAACATAGTTTTGGAACTGATATTAAAATTAATGTTAGGTTCAAAATGGTGTCGTTTTGGTATCAGCTTATATAAAATAAGAATTTTACAACAACCCTAACGTTCTTAACATAAACAACTCCAGTTTCTCAAACGCTGTATT
Source organism: Castanea sativa (assembly GCF_040712315.1). Classification (NCBI taxonomy): domain Eukaryota; kingdom Viridiplantae; phylum Streptophyta; class Magnoliopsida; order Fagales; family Fagaceae; genus Castanea; species Castanea sativa. The sequence continues at coordinate 45,280,782 of NC_134017.1, read as the reverse complement.
TCTTCTTCTTTCTTGAAACAACTCCACCTTCTCTCCACTGAAACATATAATTTTATATATACAATATATCATACATATGTTTAAATTATAGCGCATATATACACACTCAATGCAATGCGGTTTCTCGTCGAATTGTAAAATAGCCACCGATCGCCATACTGGCCATCGTTGGTATGCTCAACTCTCCTTTGACCACCGTGTTGGGCACTTACGGTGGAGATTTGTAGCGGTCTAAATGGTTCAGTGCCGGCTAGTTGCATCGGTGCCAGTCGGATCCTGATCAGCCCTAGTAACAGATAGTAGATATTCATAATATTATAAGTGACTTATAAATTTGAATTATTTTTATTTACACACAAAATGGCTCATAAAAGTAAAATCATTCAAACTCTCTTTTCTTTTAATTATATATATAGAGTTAGATGTATGATTATGTTTTTTTTATGGTTTGGAACAAAAATTAAAAAACATAAACAATACATATGGCCCTTGATAGGCCAAAAATGTATTGACCCCTTGTGATGAATTAACCAATTAATTAGCCAAGTGAATTAATTAGGTTTAATTACATGCAATGAGTGTGGTAGTACAAACAAATCACCAAATAACTAAATATGTAGTGGAAATTAAATGACACTATGATTTGTTTATGAATGGGAAAAACCTACACGGCAAAAACCCCACCGGGTGATTTTAAGGTCACCACTCCCAATAATCCACTATTATCAAAACAAGCGGTTACAAGTAAAGGAATCCCAGTACCTTATACCAAGTTACAGTTGAACCCTTACCCTAATACCCAATTGGACTTGTTCTGTAGTGACAATCTCTCCTTGTATTGCTCGGCTCCCAGTACGTGACTACCCAAAAGATGCGTGAATCCCAGTACGCGACTTTATCACCAACTTAAGAAGGATGTTGGTTGCAAAGTTCTTCTGTTTATCAACCGATAAAGATCACGAAGTTGCCTGGTCACAAAACCCTACGGTGTACAAACACAACAACTTCTTCAAGAACTAGGGCAAACTAGGTTTTTGGTCACATTTGAAGAATTATGCTCTTGTACAATTGTGCTTTTGACTGTGCAACCTAATACGGCTCTTAAAATAATCCTTATATATGTTTAGGGTTGTGAGAAATGAAAGCTCAAACACATACTCACGGATTGGCTGAAAAACAGCTCTGAAAAACTAAGTTTCATAAACCTTGATATATAGCCATCTATCAAGCTAGTTGTCGAGCCACGGGCTTTAGCAGTTTTTAAACCTCGATAAATATTAGCTGTCGAGCTTTAAAATCTAGCATTATCTCACTTAATTCTTAGACAGACTTGCATGACTTTAATACTTGAACTTGAAACCTTGTTTCTTGAAGTATTAAACACATCCTAGATCTACCCAATTACATGTGAAGTGTGTTTTATCAAAGGATTAGCCAATACATAAAATGTTGACATATATTTCTAACATTCAATACATAAATTCAAGTTTTTGTAGTTTAAAATAATGCATAAAAAATGATTTTATGGATCAAATGGTAAATAACAACCAATTGAAATGAAAATTGGTATAAATGTTAAGAACAAATAGAACTAGACATGGCAAAATGGGCGGGGCGGGCCAATCGGGTTGCGGGTCGGGTTAGGTTGACTCGTATATTTCACATAATTTTATTTATTTATTTTTTGTTTTTATAAAGAAAACAACATGTATTTGCCATTTAGAAAGTCATGCAACAAATTACTTGATGTAAAATGCATTACTTTGAATTCACCACTTATATCAAGAATAAACTCAGTTAAATTTATTAATACTTATTCAATAATTTTAAAATTATACAAATCCTAACATTACTATCTAAAAAAAAAATAACACAAAGATAAGTAAAAAAAAACACAAGTTTTATTTCTACATAGTATCAACATCCCAAAATATAAAACAAAATTACAAATGACTTATTGGATAACTCATTTGACATAGAATAAAAACATATAAGAAATTTACAATCTTGAAAATTAATTTTATAATCTATTATCAATTGTGGTTGGCATTCTATTTCAATTTGAGATATATATTAAAGTTTGATTGTTTACTTATTTATACATAGTCTCTTTTATGAATATCATATCATTGTTAAGCAACACACACTCTAGAAAATATCATAATTTATTTTGGACATAAATTGTTAAAAAAATAGGTCTAAGCATTTATAATTTATGCTAATTTGATACTTTGACTTCACTATTTTTACATTTGTGAATGTTTCTCACACATGTTCACAATTTTAAATCTATATTTTTAACTCTACTGTAACCAGATTATCTTGGCATGTACTTTACTATTTGATATCTAAATTTTTTTACTTATTATAGAATGCTCAACCATTCATCTTTTAATTAATTTGCATACAGTTATGTAAATGTCTCAATTGTTTCCTTAAAGCTCACAACAAACAATTAAACCAATATTGTCTTAATTTTATTATTTTTTTACCAAAAAAAAAGTTTTAAAAAATGGTTTGGGTTTGGGTTGGGTCAATGGTTGGGTTAACCAATAAAAACATGGGTTGAGTTAACCCATAAAAAACATGGGTCGGATCATGGATCAACTTGTTTTTGCTTCTAGTCAAAAAATGGGGTTTGGGTCAGGTCAGAAAATTCAGACCCGTTTTGTCATGTTTATATAGAACATATATTTCAACGGTGGGATTTTCAAAATATGAATTTTATAAAAAGTAATTGGGTGATGTAACATTACGTAGAGTTACACCAAGTGTAACTTGATAAAATGTTTTATTTTTTTTTAATTTTTTAAAAATTTAAGGAATTGAAAAGAGGGATAACTAGCTCTTTTCACGTGATACCATCCAAGATAACGACAGAATTGACAGCGGTATGGAAAATGTAACACAGGTTATAATTTAGAGTGTTAATCGTGCATCTTGAAAATGTAAAGTACAAAATAGAATTTGGAGTATAGGGTCGTAAAGTATAATTTCTCTAATTTTTAACCATAGCTTAACAATTAGAATTAACAATATTAAGATTTTTCGATTAAAAAATAGAATATTATGATGCTATAAGAGATAATGATTTATTTTTAAATTTGCCACAAACTTCAAGAAATAAGTGTCATTTCTATTAGTTTTGAGAGATGAAAAATTATTATATATTATGCCTTTAGTATACTAAGGGTCTGTTTGGGAACAGTTTATTTAGTTTTTTTTTTTTATTTATAAATTTTTTGCTGAAAGTATGCTCAAGTGTGCCTTAAAAGAATTTGAAAAAGTGAGAAAATGAGGATAAAAAATAATGTTTTAAAAAAGTTGTACATAAAAGCTAAAAACTAAAACTTAAAACTAATGTCAAACTTTCCCTAAATAGTTACTCTTAAAGAGATGCGATCAAAAAATTGCTTTTGTGAGGGTATCATTTTCTTAAATCTTAGAGGAGAATTAATGTAATTTATCTATTAAATTTTTAATAAATTATGTAACATTTTAGGAAGAAAAAAAAAAGATAAAAGGAATTTTGTGTTTTTTGTTTCTTTTTTATAAAAACTAAAAAGAATGTCATAATTTTAAAATGTGGAAAAGTCACGTATGAGATCATGGATGATTGATTGCACCCAACTGGGGAAAATTGCATGTCAACACCAATCTCCAAACTATTTCCTTAGTTTGCAACGTTTTAAACTATTTAGGAATCGAGCATGAGAGACTCGAGTTTCGTACTTTAACGAAGAATCGACTTTCCAGAGTAGCCAACACAACAACGAAGAACAACCAAGTCAAGCAGAGAAGACAAGAACCAAAATGAGGAACTACTAGAGAAGACAAGAACAAAAATGATGAAGAAATAAAAATAGCGAAGCAAGTCAAGCAACAAACAAGAAAAGCAATGGCGGCGGCGGCGGCGATGAAGGGCGAGGAAATCAGCTCAGACTTAATGTGAGTTTTCTTAATCGGCTCAATCTTTGTGGGTTTGTTCTTGGGGTTATTTTTGATTTGGTTCTAGTGGGTGTTCTTTCTTTTCTCCTCCTTCTTCTTTTGCTATGTGGTTTGATTTGGCGGTTGGTCTAGAGTATGAAGAACGAAGGAAGAAAAGGTCAACAAGAAAGGGAATCGAGTGTGTAAAACACGAGTTCCATTGCCAGCACATATATCTTGAGTTTCTTATACTTGAGTTGCTACAATGAACTCGAGTCTAGGAAACTCGAGATGTTAGTTTCCTAAATAGTTTAGAAATGTTGCCAACTAATGAAATAGTTTGGAGATTAGTGTTAGTTTGCAATTTTCCCCCACCCAACTTGGTATTCACGTTTCGCAGCAACGAGGAGCCTCTAAGGTTCATACATCAAGAAATGTGTGATTTAGACGGATATTTTTTTTGTCATAATATAAGCCTCAGTACACGAACTTCGTACGTGCAATGAGAAGAACATCCCCCAAGAACAGGTTTTCACACTGAAAATGACAGTAATATTAGGATTTAGCCTATTCAATTTTGTCGGCAAAGACATTTCAGGACCACTAAACCTAATGGCTGAAATTTTACCATCGTACTCTGGGACCGCCGAGCCTAATGGCAAACACTTGGATCAACTCATCGCCAGCAGATTCCAATCAAAAAATTATCATAATACCATTTTTTATTTATTTATTAGGATTCACAAACGCACCCAGAATGATCATAATACCATGGCTACTACAATTTAAAGTAATAGTAATAATAAAAGAAAAACGAAGAAGAAAAAAATCGAAAATAACAACTAACAATCTTTTGATGCTCTAATATAAAGTGGCACCATTATCTTAAAGGTGGGTAACAATCACTACTGCTGCTAGTATTCTCCATAATAACTTATACTAACTTGAGCAACATTATAATTATATAGCAAGCAACTGAACATACGGCTGTTTATCAAATTGAACTACAGGACTATTTATCAAATACAAAGCAATACAACTGAACATTTCTTGGCTATAATTAGATTTTCAAGATTTGGATAATATAATGCACATGAATCAGCACTAAGCTATCAAAATCAAAATGAGGGCAAGAAACCCATAGGTAGAAATACCAACATCAGCTTTCATAATCATTTCATTGTGAAAATAGAAGAATGTGAAAAGCTATGTCAATGGCCCAATATCAATGCAAGTGAATTCTCATATTAAAATAGTTTTGACTATATTACTGAAGAAAAAAAACAATATTGCGCAGAAGATCCCATAAACATACATCAGGGTTCAGTTCATTAATTCAGAAACACAATTTTCAAGTTTAAGCTTCATAAATTAGTAGTAGGGAGTCTAGGGATTGGACAGTGAGTAAGAAAAACCAAAAGATTAATTAAAGATCCTCTCCATTTGCTAATGAAGAGACCACAATTCATGGATAAGACACAAATTCAAAATTGTAACTATCATAATTAAAATCTCGTTCTAACAAATAAAGGGCAATAAGTAATGCTAACTAGTTCAAATACAGGTAACACAGCATATACCTTCTATTTGTGAAAATTAAATTTCCATTGAGTGGACCCTGTCCCTTTAAGAATTGTTTGTATATAGCAAACAAAGGGGATCCCAGCACACACGATGATCACTCAACTGCACATATACCCAAAAATTACAAACTAAGGATTCTCACATTAGTAGTCTAACTAACAAAGATAATCTAGCTGTTAGTCAATCTAGTGAGCTAAACTCAATAGCCGTGACTATTTACAATGCCCCCGCTATTAAAAATGTCCGACTCTACCATAACTTCTCGACATTTGACTATTGTCTTTTTTTCTTTTTTCTTTTTTTAGATACAACCAGAATTTCAACTTATGGTATTTACTCCTATAGTCCATGATAATTTTATTTTGTCATCAGGCTAAAATATCAATTGATTTTTAATGTAAATAAGGTTCGAACCCAGATATATTATTTGACAGAATGATACTCTATTACTAGTTGAGCTATCTGAAAGTTTGCCTACGATGGATCCAAATTACAAACCAACAAGATAATTTCATTTGTTCAGCAAAACCAAGCATAACACAAATCCTAAAGATTTAAAGTTCTCTTCTACTGGTTTTGACGGATCCAAAAAACAAACCAACAAGAAAGATTTTCAATTCAATCAGCAAACCTAGCATAAAACCTAAAAGCTAACGATCTAACTTATTATTAACCTTTTTCCATTAATGATCCAATGGATGTTTGACCAAACTCGCAGAAATGATCAATGCAACAATTAAGTCAATGAATCAAAGACGTTCTCTCACACAAGGGAACAATATACAAAATTACTCAAAAATATGATAATTAAAATTCTTTGATCTCAGCATAAAGATTCAACCTTGAAATGTAGAAAGTACAATACTATTCATGAGTAAATTTGCACAGAAACAAAATCTTGATACGCGTACCCCATATAGATCTGAATCAATGAATTTGTATCACATAAAGAAAACTAAAAAGAACATACAGAACTTACAGATCCACCACCAAAGTTTCACATTCTACCTAAAATCAAATCAGATATCACAGATCCATAACAAAGACCATCAATTTTCGCTTATATATCAAAAAATTATCAAGAAGAAAAAAAAATATATATATTTTCTTGTCTACCAAAAGCTAAAAAACTTCCAATTGACAAGAAGAACCTTCAACAAGTGTGTATTTCCTATTTTTTTGATTTCTCTCTAAATCAGTTTGACTGTGATCAATTTCTGTTGTTCCACGTTCTCTATTATTTATAAAATGCACTTGTGTATTTCCGGAACTCATATCTAGTTAATACAAATTTGATTAAAAATTAAAATCAATGCTTCTCATTAGTGAATTAAGAGACAACAAAAGTGACAAATTTTGTAGTACTTTATAAAAATCTGATGGTACATAACAAAATATTATATGGATTTGCAACAAAAAAAAAAAAAATTACAAAAAGGAAAAAAGAAAAAAAGAAAAAAAGGTTAATCTGATTCGCTGTATTCTCACCATTACTAAGTTGGGCTTCATTTTGTGCAATTGATATATTGCGAGCCAAACGACGAATATGTGTAAGCCGATTTATGCCTACCACTTGCACAGTGCCTTCATTTAAATTGATTTCTAAATCAGTTTGACTGTACTTAATGTCTGTTGTTCCATGTTCTCTGTTATTTATAGGATGCGCTTATGTATTTCCAGAACTCATATCTAGTTAATACAAATTTGATTAAAAATTAAAATCAATGCTTCCAATTAGTGAATTAAGAGACAACAAAAGTGACATATTTTGTGGTACTTTATAAAAATTTGATGGTACATAACAAAATATTATATGGATTTGCAACAAAATGAAATAAAATAAAATAAAAAATTACAAAAAGGGAAAAAATGGTTAATCTAATTAGCTGTATTCTCACCACTACTAAGTTGGGCTTCATTTTGCGCAATTGATATATTGCGAGCCAAACGATGAATATGAGTAAGCTGATTTACGCCTTCCATTTAAATTTATTTGTTTTTTTGGTGCTTAGGAAAAAGGATCCCTTCTGTTGAAGGAGTTTTGGAGATTCTAGCATTTTGCCCTTATTTTTTTAAAAATTTAGCAATATGTCCCTGTTTTGAAACAGTAAAGTTGTGATTTATAACTATGTTTTATGTTGGCTTTATTCCATGACAAAAAGTGTTGTATTTGCTTAAATTTGTTCCTTATATTTTGTGGGATTTTATTGTATTGGGTTTAGTATTAAGTTGGTGAAGAATTGAGCATAAAATGAAAAATCAATGGATTTCGCGAGTGTCTTGCAAGAAGCTAACTCGCGAAAGAGCCACGTGAGAAGCACATGCTGGAAGCTGAAGAGTCATGCCAGCCTGGAGGATTTCGTGAGTGTCTCACGAGTAAGGCCTTCTCACGAGATACCCACGAAACTCTTTGCTTGGAGGATTTTTAAGTGTGAATTTCTGAGAAGCCTTGTTGGAGTAGGAACTTGGAGGGCTTAGGTACATTGGGTAGATTAGGCTTGGAGGGTCTCGTGCTATTCGTGTATCCCAATTTATTGTCTAGTGGATCGATTTACCACTTTGAGGGCGGCGGAGAGGTCTTTCACCGAGTTCTTCGGTCCTCTTCGATAACACATCGGTGTGTTATCTTGTGTTTGCATCTTTCTTCCCTTACTCTTGTGCTTTACTTTTATTGTTTGTTGTTCATGTTTATGTACTAGAGTAGTTATCGGTTTATTGCGCCACATTTACTCTTGTTCCACACTTAGATAAGTTAGAGTAAAAACAATCTAGCCGTAATTTATTTATTTGGTGTCTAAACAAGCTCATTTTTTGAGTTGTCCAATATCACCTATCCTACTCAGGTTACCCAACCATAATCAGACCTCCCTAACAACAACCAACATGTCCATCAGACCCCCCCTACATATTGAACAACATCACATGCCTGATAATGATACACCTCACAGCCAAGTTGCAACCCCTGACCCTCAGATCAGAAAGTGGAAACGATTGAACAAAGAAAAACCACATCTAATCTCTGACTTGGTGGTTTTCTTAGGTTCTAAGAGGAATGGTGCTGAGATGGAGGGTCAGTTTGAATTACCTATTAAGCATAGGGTGGTCTTACAGGATGACACATAAATTCAATCAGTATTGGCAGTGGCTGAGGTCCAGCCCTGCCAGAAGCAATGAGTGTTTTAATGTGGAACTGTTGAGGGCTTGAGAACCAGTAGACAATTCAAGAGCTCGTGGATTTGATACGGGCACAAGATCCTACAGTCGTGTACTTAGCCTAGACATGGCTAGATGAAGTTAGGCTAAAAGAATTGTTGAGAAATTTAGACTTTGGGCAACAACATGTCGTGTCAAAAGAAAACAGAGGAGGTGGTTTAGCTCTCATGTGGAAAGATGATTTTGACTTGGTAGTTGATTCATCATCCCTTAATCACATCGATGCATGGATAAATAGAAGACAATGCTTGGAGGTTCACTAGTTTCTATGCCCCATTTTACCATAGATGTGTGTGGAGGATTTTAATGAGATTCTAAAATCTCATGAAAAGTTAGGGGGGCGTATGAGACCAGCAAAACAGATGCAGGACTTTAAAGATGTTATGGATGATTGTGGTTTGGCGGATTTGGGGTTTATGGGCAACACATTTACTTGGTGAAAGACACTGCAAGATAATATTACCGTCTGGGAGCACCTTGACAGAGCTATAGCAAATAATGAATGGATATTGTTCTTCCCTGCAACGAGGATGGTTCATTTAGAGTGTGACATGTCTGATCATCAACCCATCATTATTCATTCATCCAACATCCCAGTTTGAAGGCAGAAACCATGGAGGTTAGAATAGGTATGGTTAAAGGAGAGTGGCTACCATAGTGCGATGGCTTCAGCATAGGATGACACTCGGAATGCTCACTGTCAAATGTTGGTTGTGGAAAAAAACTTAGAAGCTTGTTAGACAAAACTCAAAAAGTGGAGTTGTACATCTTTTGGCAACATTACACGTGACCTAGTGGAGAAAAAAAAAATGAAGGAAGCAGAAGGTAAAGCTGCATTGGGGGGCTCGATTGAGGTGGATTTTGCTCTAAAACATGAAATTAGGGAGTTGCTAGCCCAAGAAGAAAAACTGTGGCAGCAAAGGGCCAAGGCAGCTTGGTTAAAGGAATGGGACCATAATTCTAGCTATTTTCATAGCAGAGCTTCTCACAGGTTTAGGCGAAATTTGATAAAAGGATTAAGGAGGGCAAATGGTTCTTGGTGCGAAGGTGATGATCAAGTGGCTGCCTTATTTGTGGAATTTTATCAGGATGTATTTCAGTCTTCAAATCCAAACCATATTGATGAAGTGTTGGAGGTTACTACTCGATTAGTTTCTACAATGATGAACTCCTTGCTAGTTGGGGAATTCACCAAGATGGAAGTGGATTATGCCTTGAAACAAATGTCACTATTAAAAGCCCCAAGTCCAGATGGCATGCCCCGGTCTTTTATCAACACTTTTGGAAAGATATTGGTGATGATGTGTCACATGCTGTTCTATCAGTGCTTAATACAAGTATTATTCCACCTAGTATAAATCATACCTATATTACTTTGATTCCAAAAGTAAAGAGCTTGAAGCTTGTATCTAAATTTAGACATATTGCTTTATGTAACATTTTGTATAATCTTGTGTCTAAGGTATAGCAAATAGATTAAAAAAATATCCTACCAGATATTATTTCTGAAACACAAAGTGTCTTCCAAATAGATAAGGCTATCTCAGATAATATATTGGTGACCTTTGAATCCCTGCATCACATGAAATTAAGGAAGGGGGCAAGAGTGGATCCATGGCTATGAAACTCGATATGAGTAAAGCCTATGATCGAGTCGAGAGGGTTTTTCTTGAAAAACTTATGGAGAAGATGGGCTTTGATAGGTAATGGATTAGTTTGGTAATGGCTTGTATCAGTTCAGTCTCATATTCCATTTTGGTTAATGGGGAACATAGAGGTAATATTAAACCATCAAGGGGAATTACACAAGGGGACCCCCTATCTTCCTATCTATTTCTCCTTTGTTTTGAAGGTTTAAATGGGCTTATCAACAAAGCTGTGATTGATGGCAAGATGAGGGGCTTTTCACTATACAAAAATGGCCCCCAAATATCTCACTTGTTTTTTTTGCAGATGACAGTCTGATTTTTTTGTTGGGCAGATTTGGAGGATGTGAAATCTATTCAACCCTTGCTAAAGAAATATGAAAGAGTCTTAGGTCAAAAGGTGAATAGGGAGAAACCCAATCTCTTTTTTGGTAAAGGAGTGGCAGATTCCACAAAAAACTCAATAAAAAATTACTTGGGAGTTCCAAAAATAAAAGAATTTGAGAACTACTTGGGGCTTCCGACAGTGGTAGGGAAAAATAGAAAAGTAAGCCTAAAATACATAAAAGAGAGAGTGTGGGGCAAACTTCAAGGTGGAAGGAAAATTGCTCTCTCAAGTCGGAAGAGAAGTGCTATTGAAGGTAGTTGTGCAAGCTATACCTACCTTTGCCATGAGTTGCTTCAAATTACCCATAGGCCTTTGTCATGACATTGAAGCAATGATACTAAAATTTTGGAGGGGGCAACGTGGAGATAGAAGGAAAGTTCATTGGATGAGTAGGAAATCTTTGTGCCAACCAAAATCCAAGGGTGGCATGGGGTTTTGGGAATTGGAAAAATTCAATGAGGCAATGCTAGGATAGCAAGTTTGTCATCTTATACATGACACAGATTCTCTCTTCTATAGGGTGTTCAAGGCTAAGTATTTTCCAAATGGATCCATTTTTTAGGCGAAGGTGAAGTGTAGGTCATATGCATGGAAAAGTATTCTTCGAGCTAGAAGGGTTATCAATCTAGGAGCCAAGTGGCAAGTGGATGATGGCAAATATGTCCACATTTACAAGGACAATTGGCTGCCTGGGGAGGGCAATGGCTGAACTGTTTTAGCACCAAAATTACTGCACAGCGAATCAATGGTCTCCCAGCTTATCGACCAAGACACAAAGTGGTGAACCATCTTCCTCATTGATAAGATTTTTTATCCTTTTGAGGCAGAAAAAATTAAATCAATCCCAATTTGCTCCTTTACCCAGACGGACCTTCTGTTTTGGCCGAGTACCAGGTGTGGTAATTATGGAATAAAATCGGGTTACCACCTTTTATGTGCAAAGGATGATAGTGCACTGGCCTAGGTCTCTAATGGGGCTGCTTCAAGATCATGTTGGAATAGATTATGGAAGATGAATGTCCCAAACAAGGTGAAAACCTTCATATGGAGAGCATGCTTAGACTCATTACCAACATTGAAGAACCTGATTCAAAAAACAATTGTTAGTTCCCCATTGTGTGCTTCATGTTTGCAGGCTCCTAAGGACGTTCTTCATGCGCTGTAGGGTTGTAAAAATTTAATGTAGGTCTGGAGCTCAGAGTTTAAGGAGCTAGTAATTGTAAACCACCAGTTTTATTCCTTTGCCGATCTGTTTGGAGTGCTGATAAAAAATCAGAGCAACTAGGAGCAGTTTGCGATGACCTTGTTAGAAATACTGAATTGAATAGTGTTGTATTTCTCACTGAAAGAATATACATGAGTGCCTTTATATAGGAGGCATATGAGTGCAGTACAAGTAAATATGAGTGTAGTACAAGTAAGAGTGCTATACAAGTAAGAGTGCTAAACAAGTAAACTAGTTGGGCCTAAAGCCCACAACACTATATATGTTAACAGCCCCCCTCAAACTCAAGGTGGATGTGAGACCAACTTGAGGTTGTCAACCAAAGTATGAAGGCGTCCCTTAGGATGTGACTTGGTGAAGATATCTGCAAGTTGATGCAGCAGAGGACCGAGATTAGCTTGAGAGCACCATGGACAAGATGATAACGGATAAAATGACAATCGATCTCGATGTGTTTAGTCCGTTCATGGAAGACATCATTGTGAGCAATATGAATGGCACTCTTGTTGTCACAATAAAGAGGAGTAGCAGCGGATGTCGACACACCTAAGTCTTTGAGAAGCCATCGTAGCCAAAGAAGCTCAGATGTGGTATCAGCAAGGGCACGATATTCGCTTCGCACTAGAACGGGCCACATGAGTTTGTTTCTTGCTTCGCCAAGAAATCAGAGAAGAACCAAGAAGAAAGCAATAACCAGTGGTGGACCTACAATCAGTGGGATTTCCTGCCCAATCAGCATCAGAAAATGCACGGAGAATAAGAGGAGACCGAGCAGAGTAGAAAAGACCATGGAAGAGAGTGCCCTTTAGGTACCGAAGAATGCACAGAACAACAGCATAGTGAGTCGGTCATGGAGCAGACAGATATTGGCTCACTTGGTGAACAGCATAGGAAATGTCTGGACGAGTAACAGTGAGATAAACTAGGCTGCCAACTAAGCGTTTGTAAAGAGAGGGATTAGACAATGGTTTCCCCCCTGAGGGAGTCAGATGCGCATTAAGCTTGACTGGAGTGTCAACAGTCTTGCTATCAGTGAGTCCAGCTCTAGACAAGAGTTCAGAGGCATACTTGGCTTGAGTAATGTAAAGTCCATCTGTAGAATGAGTGATTTTAAGACCCAAGAAGTAGCTGAGATGTCCAAGATCTTTCATCTCAAACTGCTGACTGAGAAAATCCTTGAGTTCTTGAATGCCACTGAGGTCATCACCAGTTATGATCATATCATCCACATACAGGAGAAGTAAAATAGTGCCTTTGTCAGTGCGACGAAGAAATAAGGCAGAATCATAATGACTGGCCATGTAACCCAAATGAGAGATGGTAGAGCTGAACTTGGCAAACCAAGCACGTGGAGCTTGTTTAAGGCCATAAAGTGCACGTTGAAGGTGACAAACCTTGTTTGATTCAACAGAGAGACCAGGAGGAGGTTGCATATAAACTTCTTCACTCAAATTCCCATTAAAGAATGCATTTTTGACATCCATCTGGAAAAGATCCCATTTACTGGCAGCAGCAACAACTAAGAGGGCACGAACAGATGAGATACGAGTAACCGGAGCAAAGGTCTCTTCATAATCAATCCCATACTCCTGTGTAAAACCTTTTGCAACAAGACGAGCTTTGTAGCGCTCAATAGACCCATCAGAGCGAGTCTTAATCTTGTAGATCCACTTACAACCAACCACAGATTTCCCAGGGGGGAGAGTGACCAAGTCCCAAGTATGATTTTTAGATAATGCATCAAGTTCCTCTTTCATTGCAATCTGCCATAAAGGGTCAGTGGAAGCCTCCCGATAGGTGTTAGGCTCGTGCAATGTAGCAAAGGCAGTGTAACAATGATAGTCAAGTAAATGTACAGGAATGGACCTTACCCGAGTTGAGTGACGAGGTGGAATGTCTTGTACATGATCTTCAGGCGGAGCAGGAGCAGGGGAACCAAGATCAAGGTTGGGTAGCTCGTCTTCGACCTGTTCATTAAAAGGGGAACTAGGAAAGGGATCAAGGATTTCTAGTGGTTGGACAGAGAAGTTAATAGGAGAATTAGGAGCAGCTACAGGAGGATCAGGATCAGCTATAGGAGGGTCAGGAGCAGCTACAGAAGGAATTTGCGTCTCATCTGGAAATAGCTCTAAGACAGAAGAGGAAGATAAAGAAGCACGGAAGTGAGAGAGCTCGACAAAGAGGCGATGTTCCCAAAAGACAACATTGCGGGAGACACGAAGACGATGAGAAATAGGATCATAACACCGATACCCCTTTTGAGTTTCGCCATAACCAAGAAAACAACAAAGTCTTGACCTAGGCTCAAGTTTGTTATGCTCGTGTCAAGAAGAACGAAACAAGCAGAGCCGAATGAGCGTAGGTGGTGATAGTCTGGAGGTGACCCAAAAAGGCGCTCATATGGAGTTTGATTTTGGATGACAGGACTGGGAATGCGATTAATAGTATGAACAGTATGAAGAGTAGCTTCGCCCCAAAAAGGAGCAGGAACTTTGGCAAAGAGAAGAAGAGCACGAACAGTGTCAAGAATATGACGAAGTTTTCGTTCAGCTCTACCATTTTGCTGAGAGGTACCTGGACAAGTTAGTTGATGAACAGTGCCATAGGAATGCAAAACAGCTTGGAAAGCATATTGAGTGTACTCAAGAGCATTATCAGATCGAAAAATTTTGATACGTTTAGAAAATTGAGTTTCAACCATTTTTGCAAAATTAGAATATACTTGCAATAATTCAGAACGATGTTTCATATTAAAGATCCAGCTATAGCGAGAGTAATCATCAACAAAGACAACAAAATATCGAGATCCACCAATACTAGAGACAGAGGAAGGTCCCCAAACATCAGAATGAATAAGGTCAAAGATATCAGTGGATATAGATTCACTAGAATTGAAAGGCAAAGCTGGTTGTTTTCCTAATTGACATGAAACACAATCAAAATTTTCTATAGACACTGAACCTAGCAAACCTTTAGAAGCCAATTGTTGTACACGGGAAGAAGATGCGTGACCAAGTCAAGCATGCTAAAGAGCAAGAGAAGGAATAGAAGAAACTGCAGCAGCTGCGGCAATAGAAACAGGAGCAACAAGTGGAAGACGAAGGTTGTCCACGAGAAACATACGCCCAACTCTGGGACCGGTCCCTAGCTGCTGTCCCGTCCTTGGATCCTGCACAATACACCCAGAATAATCAAATATGATTCGATAACCCAACTCAGCTAATTGTCCCACAGAAAACAAATTGTAAGAAAGGTCAGGAACATTAAAGACCATAGAAACGGAGAGGTTGGAGGTTGAAACGAAACCTATATTATGACCAGACATTGTGGAACCATTTGCTGTGCGAATAGTAAGAGGGTGTGGTGCAGGTTTAAGTTCAGAAAATAAGGATGAGTGAGGTGTCATGTGATTGCAACAAGCAGAATCCATAAGCCAAGAGGAAGGAGACATACCGAACAAAGCTGAGAGAGAAGAGGAATAAGATGCATTACCAACCATACGAATGACATTGGCGATGATGTTTTTAAGGTCATCTGTGGTTATGGTGAAAGTGCGACCTGAAGACTTAGACTGTGCAAAGACGGGAGCCA
The DNA here is from genome assembly GCF_040712315.1 of Castanea sativa. NCBI lineage: Eukaryota > Viridiplantae > Streptophyta > Magnoliopsida > Fagales > Fagaceae > Castanea > Castanea sativa. The sequence continues at coordinate 45,265,208 of NC_134017.1, read as the reverse complement.
TTGGTTGGACACTCTCAATGTTAGCAATAATGGTAGAAGAACCTGAAACAACTGATTTATTGCGCTGAAAGCAAGTCTCAATATTATGGCCAAAACGTTTGCAAAAATTGCAAAAGCGTTTGCTAGATTGTCGGCGACGATTGTTGCAAAAGGAAGAAGACCTGTCCTTATTCTTCATTTAGAAGCAAAATATGCAAAAATGAATTGCAAAAATGAAATCTACGCGAAAAACTGAGTAAGAAGAACCTGGCCTGTAAAAAGTCAACTCTAGAAAAGTCAACGGTCAACGGTCAGAGGTGACGTCAGCAGCGCGCTGGAAGGTGACGTCAGCGATGACGTGGCAGGCTGACGTGGCAAGCTAACGTGGCAACCTGACATGGCAGATGACGTGGTAGCTGACATGGCTAGGGCTGACGTCAGCAGGATCAATCTGGCGCGTGGCGGCGCGTGGAGGCGCATGAGAAGGAGTTTCGGCGCGTGGGCGCGTGACCTACAGTGCAGAAACTTTGGGCGGCGCGTGAGAGCGCGTGGAGACTCCGATGACTGTGAGGTTTTCACGAACAGGTAGATCGGAGTAAGACGATCTTCGTGGTACCTTCGGAAAATTTTTCGGAGCAATATTCACGGCGATGCCGGAAAAGGCAGTAGTCTTTGCAGTGTTCGAACTCCCCAACGGCGGCTGCTACAGGTCCGGAACCTGAGGACGATGTCTGGAAGACTCGAAGGTTCTACGGCGAAAGACTGTGGCAGTTGTTGTGACAGCGGAAGCAATATTAAGAATGAAGTTATACCAATAAAGACAAGACTGCGAAGAAAAGGTCAGAGCAGTGGCTCTGATACCATGTTAGAAATACTAAATTGAATAGTGTTGTATTTCTCACTGAAAGAATATACATGAGTGTCTTTATATAGGAGGCATATGAATGCAGTACAAGTAAATATAAGTGTAGTACAAGTAAGAGTGCTATACAAGTAAGAGTGCTAAACAAGTAAACTAGTTGGGCCTAAAGCCCACAACACTATATATGTTAACAGACCTATTGGATGATTTGGAACAGAGGGAATAAGGTTCGAGTGCAGCAGCCGTGCTACCCCTGGACAAAATATCCTCCTCAGCCCATGACTAACTATTTGAGTTTCAAAAGCTCCGTCCCAAAGCTACAAAGCATGTCCGACCAGTCAAGGTGAAAGCAAATTTTGATGGAGCCATGTTTGATGAACTGAATGAAGCTGGTATAGGAGTGGTTGTTAGAAATCCTCAAGGGGAGATTATGGCTTCCCTATCCAAAAAAATACCGAAGCCATCTTCGATAGTGGTGCTCAAGACACTTCCTATTTTGGTCATGAACTTGGATTTTAAGATGCTGTCTTTGAGGGTGATTCAGAAATATCCATCAAGGCGCTGCAAGATGCTACTCCAACACCAACCTCTTATGGTCATTTGATAAAAGACACTTTGTCTTACGTCAACACTCTCCGGTGTTTTTCCTTCTCACACACATAGACAATGAAATACTCTAGCCCATGTCTTAGCTCAAAGAGCGAGACTTTCTTTTCCAGTTTCAATCTGGATGGAGGATGTTCCTCTAGATCTTTTTCATTGCTTTGTACGTGATTTTTCAGCCATAAAATAAATTACCCAATTGGGTTGTTTCTCAAAAAGAAAATATATTTGATTTCTCTCTAAATCAGTTTGGCTGTGCTCAATGTCTGTTGTTCCACGTTCTCTATTATTTATAGGATGCGCTTGTGTGTTTCTAGAACTCATATCTGGTTAATAAAAATTTGATTAAAAATTAAAATCAATGCTTCCCATTAGTGAATTAAGAGACAACAAAAGTGACATATTTTGTAGTACATTATAAAAAAACCGATGGTACATAAGAGAATATTATACAGATTTGCAGCAATTTGAAAAGAAGAAGAAGAAGAGAGTAATAGATGGACTTTAAATATTCTATGAATAAATAGCAATCACTAATTTTTTTTATAGACTAAGATAAACATGAAAGTTAGTTTTTTATTTTGCACATTGAAAAGACATCCATTAACTATTTAAAATTTAAAATACTCAACTTCTACACAAATACAAACTTCCACCACCACGCACACGTTCTCCCATTTGTATTGCGCAATTCAAGCTGTACTCTTAGTTTTAACTTCTAATCCTTACCTTTTTTTTTTAATAAAATAAAACTTTTAAAATTGTTTAGAAATCTCTCTTACTCGGTTATTCCTTAACTAAATTTTAAAATTTTAGATAAGTAAAAACTTAAAAATCTTAAGTTTTATCTTATCTAAAATTTCTTTCTCAAAAAAATTAAATAAAAATAAACTTATTTTAAGATTTAAGAGTTTTAACTGTTCATAAACACATCTGCTGTGTACTCTTATGTGGTGTTTGATACGGGGGAGTCCACATTACTCCTAGCATCCAGATTCCTAGAAATATGATTCCTAAAAATGTGGCTATTCTTATGTTCGGTTTCATTGGGAATCTATTAAGATTCCTAGGAATGTGAGATGATAATGTTTGATTTATTCTTAGGAATCTTAAATGAATTATTTATTTTTCTTATTCTATCATTGGATTTGAATATGAACTACCAAGTCCTTTAAAAAAAATATTCCTCTAAATAAATAATGAAAAACCAAATATAAACTATTAATTATGACAAATTAATTAAAATTTAGTCTAACATTCAAAATGACAAGTACAATACAAAAATAACTATTTAAATTCTCAAATGCTTTTATTCTTAATAATAATTTTTAAAAGAGTTTAATCCATAACAAAACAACCTAACTTTTTTTTTTCCACATGTGAAACCTAAATAAAATTTTGTTAAAGAATATATCAACAAAGTTGTTTATCCTGTTTATATTATTTTGGCAAGAAAAGATATAGACAATGGAAAAGATATTGATGATTTGTTTTATATTTTATCTTAATTGCTTAAATGATAAGGAAAAATGGTTAAAATTGTCAATTTATAAAAAATACAATTTCCTTTAAACTTGGGAATTTAGATTCCCACCTGTTTTAAAAGAAATCCACATTCCTACTAAGAGAGGTTTAAAGGGAGGAATCTAGATTCTCTTGACATTTGATTCCTTAACATGATTTGCAACTAAACATGGGAATCTTTAAACATTCCTGGGAATCCTAAAACATTATTCCGTACCAAACGCCACATTAGTCTTAACTTCTAATCCTTATCTTTTCTTTCATTTTTTAATAAAATATAAAAAATTAAAATTTATCTAAAATTTAAGACTTTTAACGGTTCATAAACACATTTGCTAGTATTAGCAACAAAAAAAAAAAAAAAATCCTTATACCTACATTTTTAAGGCTTAATAAAAATTAATTAGGATAATCAATTATCACTTTTTAAAATAAAATAAAATAAAAAGTCACCCGGCATTTATAAAGAAATAAAAAAACAAAAAACAAAAAAACAAATACATGGTTCTTACTTGGTTACTCCTTAACTAAATTTTAAATTTTAGATAAGTAAAAACTTAAAAATCTTAAGTTTTAACTTATCTAAAGTTTCTTTCTCAAAAAAAAAAAAAAAATATATATATATATATATATATCTAAAATTTAAGAATTTTAACTATTCATAAACACATCTGCTGGTATTAGCAAAAACAATAAAATATAATAAATAATGATACCTTGAAGAAACGTTACATACCTTTTAATGAAATAAAGCAAGGTTTGTAGAACAGTTATTTTCATTTCAGTTGTAGCACACTTCAATGGATGTAGCACTCAAAGAATGTGTTTTTCTCTTCTATTCAATTAAACTACAACACACTAGTTTTATACAAAGAAGTAGCCACTTGACAGAAACTATATTTCAATTAGGAATAGTAATAGTAATCTTTGATAAACGATTGAGAAGAGTTTTTGTTGATGTGTAACTGACAAAAATTCGGATTTAGCATCCATAAACAAATTCTCCGAAGGAAAAAAAATAACAATGTATTAAAGAAAAGATACATACCTTTCAATGGAATAAAGCAAGGTTTGTAGAACAATTTATTTTCAATTAGGCTCTAGCACACTTGAATAGATGTACCACTCAAAAAATGTGTTTTGCTCTTCTATTCAATTAAACCACATGCAGGCTACTTTTATACAAAGAAGTAGCCACCTAACAGAAACTGTATTTCAATTAGAAATAGGAATAGTAATCTTTGGTAAAAAATTGAGGTGAGTTTTTGTTGATGTGCAATTGACAAAAATTCTATTTCAATTAGGAATAATAGGAATAGGAAGAGTTTTTGTTTGTGAGAAGTGCTATTGAGAACTTTTATTGTACACGTTTATTTTTTACTCCAGTTTAGAAATCTCCTGTTTTCTCCCATTTTTAAATAGATGACTGACACATGGGAAAAATATGATCCAACAATTAGAAAATTTCTAATTGATATGCAACTTCACTGAAACTACCTACCACCACCAACTGGAAATCCATCAGACAACATGGTCACTGGCACTACCTCACTGCCATCAAAAGCCATAGCCATCGCAATACAAAAACCATTGAGCAATTTGACCCTCCATTCAGATCTGTGAGTTTTCATCATTCCCTTTGCAAAACCAACACCACAGATCTCTTCGTCGACTTCTGATATGCAAAACCCAGGAATCCGGTCTCCATCTTTTGCCTCACGCGCTGCCCGAAGTTTCTGACAACAGATCCACTCACTACACGCGTCGCCACCCTTTGCCGCCACCTCAGTAAGGCGCCGTTCTTCCATTGTCGACTGGTGGCTCTGAGTCCGACAAAGCCCCTGCCTTCTTCCTCTCTTGGCAACCACGATCTCTTCTTTATTTATTTATTTATAAGCATTGGATGTTTTTGTTTCCACATGTTAGTCATCTATTTAAAAATGGGAGGAAATAGGAGATTTCTAAATTGGAGGTGAGCCTTCCCTTTATTTAACTAACTAGGAATCACTCTCGGAATTTTTGTATGTTCTGATTTTTAAAATGACACCTCAAATGTCAAATCCCAAACCCTAAACACACACACACACACACACACACACAAAAATCCAAATTCACAAAAACTTAGAGCCTGTTTGGGTGCTGTAATCTGTTTTGCATCTTCAATTTTGGTATTCTAGGTGTTTTAAGAGATAGTTCTCAAATGGTAGTTTCTCATCCCAAAACACAAGTCCATTTGTTTGGCATTATTTTCTCACCTCTATTGTTTTCCTGAGTTCTCTACAGAAACAAAAAGATCTCATATTATTTTCACAACTAGTGAGTTGTTAAATGACTCAAACAACCTTAAGTCAAAATAAAATGAAATAAAATAAAACAATTATGTCAAGACCCATCACAACTCAAATCAAGGGTGTTGTAAATCAGTGGGTAAACAAGCCAAGTTTAATGGGGGTGAAATGCCACTCATAGGTGTTGATGTTTACGACTGCTACTGAGTTTGCTCGAGATCTATCTGTGGCTGTGTTGGGTGATATTAGAGAATTCTATGCAATAGTTGCGTAGAGAGCTCTTGAATACAGCTTCCTTCAAAATCCTCTCAATGCGATACTGTAGTGTGGAAGGAGGAACGTCCTTCATTCCTTTCTTCTTATTCTTTTTTATAGACATTAATTGTACATTTATATATTATCATAATGAAATTGCCAATATTACTCCAAAAAGAAAAGAACTTTCACTAATTTTATGAGTAAAAAATACATGTACCTTATAATTAAAATATAAAATACATATAAATTTTAACACTCTTATTGTCATTATAATTGGATATTGTACTAAGTTATGTCATTGTATAAGATAACATAATTATCAAAATCAATATATATATTTTTTTAATTTCATGTTTTTATTAGACATTAACATTTTCATATTTTGTTTTATAACTTTTTTTTTTGTCAATCGAGATTTTTTATAATTTGAATTGTTAGAATTTAATGTCACATACATACATACATATTTTGAACTTGAGTAATATGAGAAAATAAATCATTTGATCTACCATTTTCCTTGAAAATATGGTTAAAATGAAAAACTGTACACAAAATACACTGATATGTTGATCTGTGACATGAATCAGTTGGTTTTCATATTTATGAAATAATATAAAAATAATATAACTATGCTATTAAATTTGTATATCATTAAAAAAAAAAAAAAATCTAACATCTATTGCAGTCTTTTTTAATCTTGAGTTCTTAATTTTAATTTGGATCTACACTTAAATCAAATTATTAAGTTAATATGGATCCGTAATATACCCCTATATACTTTTATTTACATGATCTTTTTTGTTTTTAAATTTAGACAGATTTTTGTTTTTTTTTGTTTTTTTTTTTTGTTTTTGGGTTATAATATAAGCCTCATCACATGTGCAGACGTGCTTCATAAGTGCAATAAGGCTTTTTTTTTTTTTTTTAACATGACGTGGGTAGTGGAAGTTTTATTTTTTATTTTATATATATATAACATGGGATTTTTGTTTTTGATAGGAACCGTTGGTAGTTTAATTTTTAAGTTATAAGAACGTGGGGTAGTGGAAGTAACTTTTCGAATCCTCTTCATATATATAGATATATAAATATATACACACACACACACCATTTAATAAACCATCAAAGCCATAAATGAACCAATCAAATTATTTATGCTTAGCTCAAAAAGAAGACTGTTTATATTTGATTATTTAAAACATGCTGGACTTAATTTTACTTTTAGGACCTACTATTCAACAAACTAAAACCAAACATAATAATATGTTTATGAAAAAATTGGTGAATATGAAACTTGGTTTGAGTATATATAATATTATATGTTTATTAATGTATATGTTTTAAATATTCTTATATTACTCTTGAAATTAATTATCTAAATTTTTAAATAAGTTTATATAATATCAAATTGTTATTTATAATTTATTGATAAATATAAATATTCCATTACATAGTACAACTTATGTACGTTTCTTTTTAAAATTTAATTATTTACAAATAAGATTGGTGAATATACTTTTTATTTTTTCATAATTGAAAGATCTTCTAACTAGTGAACTATAATAATTTCTCACTTGAACCTCAGTACAGGAACCTGCTGAGGACTTTTAACAATCTGCGAGTGGAACATGTTTATAAGGACGCAAACCGTTGCGCGGATGCTTTGGCTAGAATTAGGAGTGTGCAAACTAGTACCAGAGCCGACAAGATCAATTGACGCTGACATAGCCACACTGGTGGTGAGAAGCTAAGGCTAGCAAGCGATGGGCTAAGGGAAGTCCAATGCTGGTGCGGTAGAGCCATCGGATTTTCAAATCCAAAACCGAAATCTACCGAAACCAAACCGACCGATATGTGTGTGTGTGTGTGTATATATATATATATATTATTAAATTAAAACTACACTTATTGTAGAAACAACTCTTTTTAAAAACAAACGCATTGAACGACCTCGTTTCTCTTGTTTTTGAAAAATAAAATTAGAGCACCAAACATGGTCATTTTGTGCTAGGTCTAGGATACTATATATTCCTTCTTTTGCTCTCACCTTAAAACACTCTCTCCTCTCAAGTCTCACCAGACAGCAGTAGACATAAGGCAACTATATATTATTTTTGTTAAAACTTGATCTGGGTAATCGTAGATATTGTTTGAATGTAGAGAAATCCAAAGGATAAAGTAAGTTTGATTGCTTTAAAGATTTTTATTGTGTTAGTGTGTTTGGTCACCGAGGATATAAAACAAAAAGGGGATGATTTTGGGATTTGCTTCTATCTTTGTATTGAAGAAGAAAACAATGCAACAATATGTTTCACAAGTGCCGTTGATATGGTTTTTTTTTTTTTTTCTTATAAAACATATTTAAATGTTTAATAGGTTCTCTCAAAACAAAAACAAAAATGTTTAACAGGTTTGTGTGAACAGGTAGATAAGTTGATGTGTGAACAGGTTTGTGTGAAAGGTTTGTCAAATAGACATTTTGCTTGAAATCTTGAACATGTTGTGTATTGATATTGGGCTTGAAAGCCCAAATTTTTTATAATTAAAAAAAAAAAATATTTTCAATGTTTTAAACCGACCCAAACTGATTAAACTAACCGAAAAAACCGAACCGCTATAGGTTTGAAACCCGACCCTAAGCGGTGTGCATCGGTTCCAATTATGAGAAAAGCGATCCTTATCGGTTTGGTGATAAATTTGAGAAAAAACCACACCGACTAAACCGTGCACACCCCTAGCTAGAATTAGATACAAATAAGTCAGGTACAAGATATTCCTTCTTTATCAAGGGTATATAGTTGATCCACCATGGGCGGCAGATTAATAAAAAAAAAATATGAGCATCAACACTAGTGCTGCCTATTCTACTTTGGGTTGTTAACTATGATGTGTTTGATTCCTAAGAAAATGTAGAAATTAACCGAACTAACCGCACCGAATTGATATGGTGCACCGCACCTTGTGTAGACCAGTGCCATACTCTTCATAGGTGAAGTGCAGTCCAACATGAAAGAAAACCGCACCCCATTTGTTACTAGCTAGGTAAGTAGGTATTGTGAGAGACCTCGAAATTAGGTGCCCTCAAAAAAGAGAGATTTTATGGTATGCTTTTTAAGGGAACCTCTCTTTTTGGGTAAGTGGTGTGGAGTCGCCACTTATTTTTTATACAAAAAAAATAAGAAAAACTAAAATACAAATTAACATGATTGAAATACATCATTGTTATTGATTGAATAAAATGGTACATATTTGATAAATGAAAATTACATGACTTTGGGTCCTAGTTACAAACTACCAAAGATACATGACTTTTTGTCATAGTTACAATCTACCCAAAAAATAAAAACAAAGATAAAGCTTAGGTCTACCTATCCAAAGAAACTAAATTCAAAGGTTAGGTTATGAAATGGGAAGGTGTTAGGGACCCATTCTGCCTAGACAAAGTCTGGTCTTCTAGACTCTTTTGACCAATGTACCACTTTTTTGCATGTCATGAATGATATGTTGAACATGTAAAATAAAAATTAAATTACAAAAATTTATTATGAATGAAGTCTCTTATTTTGAAAAGAATCAGATCTGTTTTAGTTGGTAAAAAAAAAAATGATTTTGATTTATCAAAATACTAAATCTGTTTTGTAGTATGTAGATAAAAGTAGTTTTAGCTTTATAAAGATCAAATTTTGTTTTGTGATGATAAAAAATGATTTTTTGATAACAAAAAAAAAAAGATATGTTTTTATGTTGTAAAAGAATGAAAATGATTTTTTTTTTAAGAAGAGAGTTTCACTCATAATTTAAATTTATGCAACATGAATCAAATAAAACAAACACAAACACAATCATGTTTTATCTTTTTCTGTATTTCAAAAAACTACATGTGTTAAAGAAAAAATCAAATTTGTATCTAAGAAAGATACAAATCAGTTTTTAATTGGGAAAAATTCAGATCTGCATCTAATGAAGATGCAAATCCATTTTTATTTTAAGAAAAAGACAGATCTACATTTACTAAAGATGCAGATCTATTTTTATTTTACGAAAAAGTCAGATCTACATCTAATGAAGATGCATATCTGTTTTATTTTAAGAAAAAGAGTTGTTCACATGCAAATTATTGTTCAAGAAAGAGATTATAACAATTGCATAAAAACAATCATGCTCTAAATAAAACAATGATCAATAATTCAAAGATTTAAAAAAAACATTCATCATTTTAAACAAGAAGCATAAGAAAAAGAAAGGGTGATTGACAACAACCTCTTGCATAAGCACTCCTTGTTCTTGAAAAGATGTTTTTGCTAGGATGTGTGCCCTTAAATCCTATTGTATGATGCTATGTATGACGCTATGTATGACATTATGTATGATTTAATATTATGATTAATATTGTTGTTTTATTATTATCTAAAATAATGGTAACATGAATATTTGGACATTATCATATAGTCCATGAGATGCATTGTATGTGATTTATGTGAAAAGTCACAAAAGATATAAATCACAAGTTTTTTGTAAACTCAGAATTATAATTCGTAGTTGATAATGAAATTGGGCATTTTATCTGTGAAGACTATAACATATTGACTAAGATGATTTGTCTTAATCATGGAAAGTAGAGACTTCTAGTTCGTATATTGATATGTTTTAAGAGTTAAGACATATTGAACTAGACCGCCGTGAGATTTATTATTCTCCTAACAACTGCTAAATGAATAATAAATCACACGACTTCTATTTTCATGAACTCTTAATCCTGAGAGAATAATGGACCTAATCATGAGGTGTAGGTTGCTTTTGATAGAGTTTTTTAGACCCCTTAAAGCACAAATGGATTAACCTAGTTAACAAGCCAAGTTATTACTTAGTCCAAATTCTAGATCTAGGTTAACATAATCATATAATCATATCAATGTAAAGTGCGGAATATAAAAAACACAAAGATATGATGACCTAGGAAAACCAAACAGGTAAAAAACCTAGGGAGGATTTAACCTAGCTATCTTTAAGGTAAACCTGAATCCACTATAAAAGAATCAAAGTTTGTACAATAGCGACTAAGACCACTAACATCCTATTGCTACCCATCAGTAGAAAACTTACTGACTCGACCACGTTCAAGCTCCGAGACCACAGACTCCTTCTTTCTTGGATTTTCCAGCAAGTACAAGCACTCCCGCTTGTATATCTTTAAGCCCTTATGATAGCAACTGAATGATCATCAAGTTCTCGAAGAAATCTCCTTCTTGATAATTTTAAGCTTGTGTGAAGGCAAGCACCTCTTAGATATCACAAGAGATTCACACAAATAGCAATAAACAAAAAGACTCTAGAAGACTTTTGGGTACAAACCCTAGATACAAAAAGAGGCACTCTCTTCTCTCTCTTAGAAGCCTTTAAAAACGTGCTTAAGGTTTCCTTTATATAGTGGGAGAAGTAGATCTGAAACCCTAATCCTAAATGGGCTTGAACTGCTATTTGGACCGACTTAAAATTCTGTAGAAAAATTCTTGATCCACAATTCTCGATCGATCGAGTCTATTCTTTGATCGATCAAGCCGTGCAGAAATAGAACAGTAATTTCCTGCAACTACTTGATTCCAAACTTACATTAATCCAAAATTTGAGCAAGTCTAAACCTAGACTAAATGTTTTGATCATAGTTTGCCAACACAATACACATTGAAGTTCTAATACATTAGTCCCTAAGGTTTTAGAACCTAACAGCTTTGATATATCAGGAGTGGGATCTAAAGTCACGATCAAAACTTCAATATGTTGGGCAACCACATTTAGTGTTGATGGAATATATATTCTCAAGATGGAATTCATAATCTCTTAATGGAGATATAAAATATTCCCTTGAGATAAGTTTAATGAGTTTGATTATTCAGAGTGTTGGGCCTAACCACTTTAGTAAGGAGATACTAAAGTATATATTTATGAAATTGTATTTCATAAATATATGATAAATAACTTAAAGGATTAGACCGGATACTCAAGGATTAAGATGTAGTAATCTTCAAAGTACAGTCTATATTTATGACTTTGTATTACTTCGGATATTTTATGAAGGGATTACATGTATAATAAAGTTTTGAGATATAATTTATTAATAAGGCCTAGAGTGCAATTATATTTATATAGTGGTATTAAATATAATTAATGGTAACTTTGGACTTGTCAAGAGTTGACAGAAAAACCCAAGGCCCATTGAAGCTAGTGTCTTATTAGTCACTTTTGGTTCCACTCTAAGCCACACACTAAAACCCAATTGGAAAGACCTAATAGGCCAGCCCAATTAGATAATCAGTTAGTTATAAAGGAAAAAACATACAGAATTTTTTATGAGAGAAAGAGAGACATCATTGTGAAATGGTGTGTATGTGTTGTTAGAAGCCACTCGATTATTCTCCCTTGGAAACTTATTGAGAGCCTGCACTTCTTGGGCATAAAGTGGAATTGGAATGAAGATTAAAAGTGTTCCCAAGTATTTCTAATATTTTGTTTTGAATTTCATCACACTAAGGTATGCTATCTTCTTCTTAAATTTTGAAATTTACATAGTGCATGTTACCAATCATGAATAAAATAGATCCATATTTGTTGCTTCTGCTGTATGTTTTGTATGAGATACAAAACCAGATTTTTCAACAGTTTTAGGGTTCAAAGAAACTTATTTAGTTATCTTTGAAACCTAAAAACCCTAATTTTTGCAGCAAATCTTAGAGAGGATCAGTAAATATCAGCAATTTGAGAGTCTCAAAACGTACGCATCTCAAAGCATAAAAAAAAGGCGCTGAATTATGAGACCCAGCTTCTATTTATAGAGGCCAGAAGACTCTAAAAAATAGGCACGGACAATTAGGATGTGAATCCGGATGCATCCTTTTGTGAAAAGATCGAAATGGGTGTGCCTTATCGTCACCCGAAGGCTGTTGGGTTGAAGCCCAAAAGATGCCAATTCAGCACTTTTATAGTGTTGTTCGGCACTCCAAAAGTGTTGAATGGTGCTTTTGGATGCCGAACGCTCTTTCGTGTTCGAGTGTTGTTTGGACTCTCATTCTAAGGTTTTTTTATCCAATTCTTGCACCTAGACATGTTTTCATCCTCCGTCCATGATTTTTTTTTATCTCTTTTGTAGATAATTCAGGCTTTTTAAGAACAATTATCTTGTAGATAAATATCCTAAAATGAATCTTCATGAAATTCAGATTATCCACAATTTTATTATTATCCAATCATCTCTTTTATTCATATGCATGCAATCCTATTTTAGACACTAATTATCAACCAATCAGAATTAATATAAATTAATTGTGTGTGGTCAACTCTTCGTAGACACAATGCATATGGACCGTGCAAACTTTATCATGCGATATCTTTCGATCTGATGGTTTGATTGAGAACCGGACACACTGTTGCGACCATTAGAATCTCAAGATTATTGTTATGGTATGCAATGAATAGATTGATGTATGCAATGCAAGAACAAATTGATGCATGTGATGCATGAACAAATTGATGCATGTAATACAATAATGACTTTTGGGTACATGGATGGTCATTCCAGTTATCTTCCTTGATTAAATCATGAGTGCAAAATCGAGTATCTACATAATGCCACTCATTGACAGAGCTTGGAAAGCGAATGTCAATGTAAAACAAAGACACTGATTTTAGCGACCATGATTTAATTAAGGTTGAATTTTCAAAGAACTAGTGCCTTATCTTTTTTGACAAAAAATGAAAATTGTGGGAATTTGACCTAACTGGTAGCTAATGAACTTTGAAATGATTCTTGACAATTGATGTCATTGGGAGACTTTTTCATTTTGATCTTGATAATGGAGTTGTCTGCACCAAGGGGGCTTGATCTTGACAAAGGTAGTGCCTGCAATCAAAGGACTTGATCTTGAATGAGGTAATGTTTGCGACCATGATATTGATCTTGGATACGTAGGTTCCTGCGACCAATGAATCTGATCTTGACTGAGGTAATGTCTACGACCACAATATAGATCTTGGATACGTAGGTTCCTGCGACCAATGAATCTAATATTGACTAGGGTAATGTCCGCGACCACGATATTGATCTTGGATACGTAGGTTCCTGCGACCAATTAATTTGATCTTGACTGAGATAATGTCTGTGACCATGATATTGATCTTGGATACGTAGGTTCCTACAACCAATAAATTTGATCTTGACTAAGGTGATCAAGGGCTTCTCCTCCTTGAAACCAAGTTGTTGCCTACAAAAATCAAAATTTGGAATTAGTTTCTAACTGATGAGTGCTTTATGGTCCCACTGTTTCTCAGATGTGTGATTTTCATTTACCCCTACTTGATTTGAACTTTATCAAGAAAATTTTAATTGACAAAAGATTCTATTTTTGAGAAACATTTGATTTTTGAAACTTGAAAGTTTTGAAATTGACATTCAAAATTTTGAGACTTTGAAACTTTGAGATTTTGACTTGAAATTTGTAATTTGGAAATCTGAAATTTTGAGATTTGGAATTTTGAAAATTAAGACTTGAAATTTTGATCATGAAATCTGGGGTTTGAATTTTTTTTCTTTGAAAACTGGAGGTTCGAATTAAAAATTAGCATTGAGAAAGTGGATTTCTTTTTACTTGCTCCTCTTTTTTATTTTTTATTTGGAGATGAAAATTTTGAAAATTTGGAGTTTAAAAGATATTTGGAAAACATTGAATTTTTTTTTTGGGTTGACTGAGTTGACTCAGCTTATGGGCTAAGTTTAAGTGTGGGGGCTGAAATTTGGCCCCCCACTTTCCTTGTCACTCTCTTTTTTCTCCTTTATCTTTTCTTCCTCCATTGTCACTATTCACCTTCTTCTTGCCCTTGATTTTTCTTCTTCATCTCATCATTTCCTCTCACAAAAAACACTTTTCGAAACTTCTCAAGCTTCCCTCATCCATTTTTATCAATATTTCTTTAGATCCTTGTATTATGAACATTTTCACCACACACCCATTTTGGTGAAACCCATTTTCCAAATCCATTTTTCTTTGCATCAAGATGGCTTCTTCTTCCAAGGGGACTTCTTTTCTTACTTTTCATGGTAAGAAATATGATCCAACATTTGATTGGCATGAGGAGGATGGACTTCTTCAAGACCCTAGGACCCATGCTCCATATTGTCATGTAGACACCAAGGTGAGTTTTTCTTTGGTTTCTATGCTTGGAAAAAATGTTGCATTTTTCATTGAAAGTTTCATGGTGGGATATTGTCATTTGGTTTTTTGGAATTTGAGGCATTGTGTGATTGGTTATGTTGGAAAATGTTGGCTTTGGAGCATTCTTGAAGTATTATTTTCTTTTGATCATAGTGCAATTTGGATAATGTTGGTGGCTTATGGAATTTCGGCTATGTAGGTAGATTGTGATGTTATTGGATGAATTTTGGTTTGGATTTTGGGAGTATTGGCATTGTGAATAATTTGTGGTAGACTTATGTGAATGTGTTCATGATATATACAGAAAAAGTTTATTAGCATGTGTAAACTTTGTTTTATGGTCATGGCAAAATTTTGTGGGTATGGAAAATTTTTGGACATGGAAAAATTTAATGGGCATGAAATTTTGAAAAATTTTGTTGGGTATGTGATGTTGGTTCCTGGAAAATTTTTGTGATTATGATTTTGGCCATGTAAGAATTTATTTTGTGCATGGGCATGAGTTTGTGGAATTTTTTGCTATTTTGAAAATGTAGGAACTTTTTTTTATGGCTATTGAAAAAAATTGGTAGTTGTGTATGGATATGTGAAGAATTTTGATTGTGGTGAAATTTTGGTGGGGCATTGGGTATTTTTTTTTTTTTTGGGTGATGTGGGTTTGGCCATGGAAATTGATGAACTGAACTTGTATGTTGCAGAGCCTCAAGGGTCAAGGTAGTCTCCAAATGTTAAAAAGTGCATGGGCAGCGTTGTCTCCTAGCAGCAAAAACATCATCAATGAAGTAGGCTTTGGCACTTTCTTCGAAACTTTGTTGAATCATAAGACACATGAATACAAAGATCTTCAGTTACTTCTCACCTTGGCAGAATGCTTCTGGGACACTATATGTACCTTCCACTTTCCTTGTATTAGGGAGGTAGTGTTGACACCTTATGACTTCTTTGTTATTACCGTTCTAAGGTTGGGTGGTGAAAGAATTTACTTCATCCAAGAGACCTTTGACCTGCTTAAACGATATAACATGAAGTTGAATACAAGCAAATGCATCTTTGGGGTTTCGTTAGGGAAGTTCCTAGGATTTATGGTTTCACATAGTGGAATCGAAGCGAATCCTGATAAGATCCAAGCAATGCTAGACATGGAGCCACCAAAAAACATCAAAGAAGTCCAGTTTCTCACTGGACGAGTTGTAGCCCTTAACAGGTTTGTTTCGAAAGCTACTGACCAATGCTTTCCATTTTTCAAGGTTCTCAAGAAAGCGTTTGAAAGGACGGACGAGTGTTAGAAGGTCTTCCAGGATCTTAAGGCCTATCTTACAACGGCTCCTTTGCTAAGCCCGTCTACACCAGGTAAGTAATTGTATTTATACTTAGTAGTGTCCCCGCATGCAGTGAGTTCGGTATTAATTAGAGAAGAAGGGCAGGTGTAGAACCTTGTGTATTATACAAGTTGAGTGTTAAGGGAGCAGAGGGACGATATCCTATGATGGAAAAGCTGGTCAGTGTCCTCGCATGCAGTGAGTTCGGTATTAATCAGAGAAGAAGGGAAGGTGTAGAAGCTTATGTATTATACAAGCTGAGTGCTTAAGGGATCAGAGGGAAGATATCCTATGATAGAAAAGCTAGCCTTTGCATTGATAATAGCTTCCAGGAAGCTAAGGCATTACTTCCAGGCTCATGTAATCAATGTCTTGATGAATTGTCCACTCAAGAAGGCAATGAACAAGCTGGAATCCGCAGGATGATTGATCCAATAGGCTATAAAGCTTAGTGAGTTTGATATCAAGTACCAACCAAGAAGTGAGATAAAGGCTCAAGCTTTAGCAGATTTCATTGTGGAATTCACTCCAAACCATGCTGATCTAGACGAGGTGAATGAAGATAAGAAGTGGGTCGTCTACGTAGACGGTTCATCCACACTATATGCAGGAAGTATAGGAGTTATACTGAAATCCCCAGAGGGGGACAAGTTGAAATATGCAACTCGTCTACAGTACTAGACAACTAACAATGAAGTTGAATATGAAGCCCTCCTCAAAGGGCTAGAATTGGCTAAGTCCTTAGGGGCGAAGTCAATAATCGTCCAAGGAGACTCTCAATTGATCATGGGTCAAATAAATGGAACATGTGACACTAAGGAAGAACGGATGAAGAAGTACCTCAGTAGGGTGAAGCGACTTATTAAGAAGTTCAAGGAAGCTAGTTTCTATCAAGTTCCAAGGGAAGACAACATAGAAGCAAATGCCTTAGCAAAAGCAGCGTTGGCAGAATGGTCTATGGATGAGCTTGATGAAGTCCAGTACATGCCAAGCATAGATCTTCTAAAGGTACAACAGATACAAGGAGAAGAAAATTGGATGACCCCAATAGTGGCTTACCTCAGGGAAGGAAGGCTACTAGAAAAAAAAAGATGAAGTCAGAAAGCTAAGGATCGGATCAGCTAAGTATGTCCTAATAGACAAGGTGCTATATAAAAGAGGCTTCTCACAGCCTTACCTAAGGTGTTAAGCTCCAAACAAAGCAAATTATGTGTTGAGGGAAGTTCATGAAGGAGCATGTGGAAATCATTCAGGAGCAAGAGCACTCGTCCATAAGGAAATCCGTGCAGGCTACTACTGGCCAACCATTCAAGCAGATGCTAAGGCTTATGTTAAGGCGTGTGATCAGTGTCAGCACTTCAGTAATATCCCTAGACAACCATCAGAGTACCTCACCCCATTGATGGCCCCATGGCCCTTTGCACAATGGAAATTAGATATTTTAGGTCCTTTTCCAACAGGCACAAGGGAGATGAAGTTTTTAGTGGTGGGGATTGATTACTTCACTAAATGGGTGAAAGCTGAACCCTTAGAAAAGATTACATAGTAGAATGTCAATATTTTTTTCTGGAAGAGCATCGTCTGCCGATTTGGGGTTCTGAGGGTATTGGTGTCAGACAATGGAAGACAGTTTGATAACACACCCTTTAGAGATTTCTGTAAGCAACTTAGGATAAAGAATCATTATTCCTCACCCTCCCACCCAAAAGCAAGTGGACAAGTTGAAGTAGCAAACCGATCCTTGTTGGAGACCATTATGACTCGACTTAAGGGGGCAAAGGGAGTATGGTTAAACAAACTACCAGGTGTTCTATGGGCCTATAGGACGATTGTGAGGACTTCTACAGGAGAAACTCCTTTCAAACTAGCCTATGGAAGTGAAGCAGTCATACGTGTAGAAGTACACATGGCTAACCACAGGGTGATGCAGTACAAGGACGAAGAAAATGAAAAGAAACTTCGTCTTAACCTTGATCTTATAGATGAAGGAAGGATGGATGCAGAACATAGAACAACAAGGTATAAAAACCTCATGGCTAGACAATATGATGCAATGGTGAAACCCAAATGCTTCAACATTGGGGACCTCGTCCTAAAAAGGGTCTCGTTAGCAACTAGAAACCTGGCCCATGGAAAATTGGGTGCCTAAATGGGAAGGACCCTACAGGGTTATTAGTTGCAAAGAGGCAGGGATCATACTACTTAGAAGTCCTAGATGGACAAAAATTGGAGCACCCCTGGAATGTTGAGCACCTGAGAAGGTACTATCAGTGAAGGACATCTTGGACGAGCATCACCTTTGACGTCTTCCAACGTCTTCCAGTTAAGATTTGTTATGTTGTTGTTTCTATCTACTTATGTTTTTTATTAGTATCTTATGCTTTCCAACATTTCAATTCCCTAAAGTGCAACAGCTTCTAGCATATGCACCTTCTAGGATGAGGTCATGAACTTAGTCTATTTGTACATAGTGTTTTCAATTCCCTAAGGTACTAGCGTCTAGCATGTGCCATGTTTGTGGATGATGTTTATGTTATGTAAATACAGTTTGGATTCCCAATGTATTAAAGTCATGTGAATTTTCAATCTGTGTTGTTAAAATTTTCATCTAAGTTGATCCACAAGAAGGCTAAAGGCCCCAGACGAGTAAAATCTCTAGATGCAGAGAAGTAACGTCTATAAGCCTTCCTTAGACGAGGTAAAGACAAAGCAAAATGAACCATAAGGTATCTTCGTCTAACTAATGGACAAGGCAAAATATGCATGCAAAAATATTTAAATCCATGGATAGTATAACCAGCCAGACAATCCAATTTCTAGACAAGAAAATGCTAGTAGCATCTTGCTCAAAGATGAATAATAAGACGTCCAACCTATCGACGAAAGTTAACACTAACTATGATAGTCAAGCCCATGGACGAGGAAAGCTAGTGATAAAAGTTCCATTCATAGAAGAGTTATACTTGTAGAATCTAATAGTTATATTATGAATGGTAAAACGTTGAACATAAAAGGGTTGTCCCTACATCGACGAACAAAATGCCCTTCACAAGTGGACAGACCACACTTAAAACCATTAAATATAATTTGGACGATGTGAACTTCAAAAAATTCGTTCAAGCATAAAAAGAAATATGTTCAACAATAGATATGAAATGAAAGTGCAAATTCATAGAAGCATAAAAAAGGTGGACAACCATCGTCCAAAAACCCATAAATTGTGCATGCCAATAAAGGCAGTTGTATCTGTTACCATAAGTCCATACATTTGGACGAGAAGATTGTACTTAAATAAATTTTAAAATAAATCCCAAAACAACGGGCATTCCTAACAAACTAAAATAAACAAATTTTAATATAAAAAAGAGAAACTTTATTGGGGTAAACCATTGGAAGCATTGCCCCTAGACTTTGGGTCATCTTTGGCTGTCTCAACGACGTCCTTGGCTGGTTCTGTTGAAGCATCATCCACAACATTGACTTCCTCAGAGCTCACTTGAAGCAAGGAACTTTCTGCTGCAGTGGGGATCTTGAAGGAATAAAAATCCATCTTAGGATAAGCCTCCTTAGCGTCATAGCGAAAGTCTTCATAGCCAATAACATAGTGACGGTCTAGATAGTTGGTGAAGTTGTATGACTTCAAAAAATGGCTTCCTTTTGAGCATTCTCCAAGGACAAGGCAAACCCTTGAGTTGCCACCTCAAGGTGATTGATACGGGTCTCCTTTTCAATGGAGTCTGCCTTAAGCTCTTCCACCTTGTTCCTTAGCTTCTTCTCAATCCCTTGAAGACGAGTAAGCTCCTTGATCAGTATAATCACCTCCCACTTCTTTAAGAGGAACTCGTCCTTCAGTTCCTTGTTCTTTGCCTTGGTAGCCTTAGCCTCGTCACAAAGTTCCTTGGCTTGGCTGGACGCTGTATAAAACTTTGCTATGGCCTGAAAAGCAAATGGACGAAGGAGAGTTAGAAACTTTCCGTAAATTTCTCAAAAAAATGAAAATAGTAAGAAAAGTAAATACCTTGAAGAGATCATGGATGGTAGAGCGTTCAAAGTCCTTCACTAACATGTCATAACATGCACTTACTTTTTTATTAGTGACAATTCCTTTGAACATCTTCCAGGCATAGCCTTTGTCTAGTACCAAGTTAGGAGGATGAGGGGTTGAAATTGAAGGATGAACTCTCTGAGGACCTTTGGCTATAGAGGGAGTAGGATTTTCAGGCTGGACAACTAAAGGAGAAGCTTAAGGAGGCACCATGTTCACTGCCAGGTCATCTAGGACTACTATTGTGTCTTGGGGCTTTGGAACCTTGGGAAAAGGGGTCTTGCCAGACTTTTGCTTCTTCTTGCCTCGACGACTTGGAAGGTATCTAAGGTCAATGTTGCTTGAAATACTCTTCCTTTTTCTAGCAGAAGTCTGGACGTCAGGCTTCTAGATGGTAGACTTCTGGACGCTAGGCTTTTGGACGGCTAAGGGAGTTGGCTGAACTTGGACGTCCTCCTCTTCCTCAGTGCCATTAGCCACATTCTTCCCTTTGTTCTCTTTCATAGTGGCTAACCCAGTGATGAAGGAGATATAGGGTTATTAATATATATATATATATATATATACATATAGAAAGAGAGAGAAGAAGAATGACGAAGTACAATGGATGACACTTACTTCAACGAGTAGTCTCCTCGTTCACAAGATTTTCTTCAGTGGGTTCTGGATCAAGTCCCTAGATAGAAAGGCGCCGAAGGGTTACCAAACTGTGGAAGGACCTCTCAGGATGAGCATGAGCTCTATCAATACGCTCCAAGTGAAACTTGTCCAAGCGTGGATGAGTAATAGCTATACAAACATAAGAGAGGGTTAGATGAAGAAAGAATTAAATAAAATAGACAAAGTAAAGGAAGAAAGACATACCTTCAGGACGAAAACGACCTAGGGCACTAGTAAAAAGAGGGAAGGGGGCATTATTTGCATCAATTAGGTCCCTAGCCCAATCTCTAGAAACAAAGAAAAATTCTTTCTTCTATAACCTATCTGAAGAACTACGACCCCTAATCAAACTAAATTGGGGGCCCCTGGATGAAAACTAGTAAAAACTAGCAGATTGTTTAATTATGAGGGTTTATAACAATAGAGGAACTCGTCCACTATGATTGGATGGTTCCCCTCAAAAACCTCACGCCATAACACTTGCATGGCTACTATCGTCCTCCATCCGTTAGGATTGAGCTAGTTTGGTCCAATACCCAACCTATGGAAGAGACCTCTACAGAAACAATTAAGAGGAAACCTAAGACCTGTTAACAGGTAGGAAGTATATACACCAAAACTAGAAATAGGGGAACAACACCATTCTCCACTTTCAAGTAGATGAGGTCTAAATCATTGGGAATTTGGTATCTACCTACAACTGTTGCCAACTTACATGAGTTTAGGGTGGATGCCACCTTAGGGGCACAGCTATAAATGACATTTTCGTCCTCCTCTTCGTCTTGAGGAGGACTTGGTGATTTACTTCTTCTGGTCGAGCTAGCCTCAGTCCCAGAAGTCGTCCTACGTTGCATTTCTTGGAATTCCTCTAAAGAAATTCTAGGAACCCCAGAAAAATAATGCTTATCTAGGAACTACTATCACTACTCTCACTACTACTCTCGTAGTTGCCACTACTACCAGAGGACTTGTCCTGATACTCATCTATTTCTCTCTCTGTACTATCACTAGATGCAAACATATTTATAAAAATGCACAAAACTTTCTAAAGAAGAAAACCTAAGAAAGAAGGGAAGGAAGTACTTGACGAGAGACTACAGACGAGGATGACTAGGCAAAACTATTAGACAAGATGGCATAAGGGAAAATATTAGAAAAGTGAGAGGGTAAGAGAGAGAATGTACATATTTATAGGCCTTAGAGGTGGGTCAACAAAGTAACGCGAACCAATCAGGAGCTGAGATGTGGCATATTCCTTGAAAAAATGAATCAACGTGACAAGTCAATCATTAAGAATGTGACACGTGGCATAATCTGAAGCGACCAAAATCTACCTACACAAGGACGACATGTGGCACACCAACTAGCCATTAAAATATTGACATCAAACATAAATGATGAATTAGAGTTCTGCTACAGTGTCCAAGACGACCCTTGGACTAAAGGGGCAACTGATGGTGGACCAAAAATTGGACTATTTTCTGTTCGTCCATAGGGTCGTCTAAGTTCAAAAGGGTTGTCCCAATCCAAGAAGGTCATCCAAGTGTAAGAAGTTCATCCAACATGAAAACACTTGGACGACCTCCCAACACTTAAAAATTCTCAGGATAAATTTATATCCAAAAGCTTATAATTCGGACCATGCTCTACCATTATGAACTATAGGCAAAATCCTTATTCATCACTCTAACTTCCCACTAAGTTCTTAACTTATAATGGCAGTTGTAGAAGATAAGTCTGAACCTTATAACTTCTGTAGCAGTTTTGGAAGTTAAGTCTGAACCTTCTAACTTCCATCCACGTTTAGGAAGTTACTAAACAAGTAACCACTCCAAAGCTCACTATAAAATGACTCAGCCATATCAAATGAAGGTAAGTTTCCACCACTCCTAAAGTTGGAATTCTTGAATTCTAGAGAGAAAACTAACTTAAGCATCGGAGGGGGTTCTTGGCCGATTCACCCTAGTCACTTTTGATCTTGTGTTTCTTTCCTTTTAGGCCTTCCAAACAGCCACTAACCCATTGAAGCCTGGAGCATTCAGCCTGGAGCATTCAGCCTATTGATTTTTTGTGCATTATCAGAATTTATAACGACTTACTACCTAGAATTTACTATGAAATTGTTGCAATTGTAAACTCGTTTCAGAGTTGGTCCTTCTCTCGTACGTTCAGGCAAGACAATGTAGTAGCAAATGCTTTAGCTAGAAGCCACTAAGTTATTTTTCTCTTTTTAAGTTTGGATATAGTCTATTCTTCCAAACATCATAAATTTTGTTAACAATGATTTATAGCTATTTGTATAAAAGTATCGTACATCTTTTTCTTTTTTAAAAAGTGATATTTTTATTATGGTAAATTACATATTTGGTCCTTAAATTTTAGGCTATATGTTAATTTAGTCCATGATCTTTTAAATGTATCAATTTGGTCCCTAACCTTTTTGTATTGTGTCAAAATGCCCCTGCTGTTAATTGATGAATAGAAAATGCTAACATGATTAATAGCTAAAATAAAAAATAATTTTTTGGTACTTAGGATGCCACGTAGATTGCCACATGGCCTAAAACAAAACTCAGTTCATTTAAACCAATAAAATTGGGATTCAAATCCCTGAAATCACAAGGAAACACAAACTCCGCCATCACCACTCAATTGGGTTGATAACTTGATATGCACCCGCAAGTCACAAACAAGATGAAGGTTTCATTTCACCAAAATCATCTTTACAATCTGTGCTCTCTAGATAAACAAATGTAACAAATATAAACGTTTGCTTCTGTCGGTATGGAATCCTCACATCTTGCTTCAAAAAACCACACAATCACACAAAAAGAAACCAAAAAAAAAAAAAAACCTAAAGTAAGTGGGATAAAATTTGGCTACAAACTTGATTATAGCTTAAGGCTACAACATCACTCAATATCTTTTCAGTGGATATGAATTTTGACAAATCTACTATTGAATTGCGTTTTATACTTGTATCCTCCATATTTACAAAATTTTAAAAAGATTTAAAATCAATAACTATGCCATCAACTAATTGTTTAAATTGCAAGTTTTTGTATACTAAAATTATATATAAAATATCAGTTTATGGATCATATAGCAAATAACATCAAATTGACACAAAATTTGACATGTGTAATAAGAACATAAAAAACATACAATTTTACGGTTAGATTTTCAAAATATGTAGTCATATTAATTTTTTTTAAAGGAAGTTGTAGCTTTATGTTATAACTAAGTTTGTAACTAAACTTTGTCCAAGTAATTGGAGACATCTTCTTCTCTGAATGTACCATTAGCAAGGAATGTCAAGTAAATCTCGATTCACAATCTCAATCCCAAGGATGAAAAATCATTACTTTCAGGTGGGCACCGCGCAAACTTCTGAAGCTCATGCCCCGTCATCAATGCTACTGCTGATCTGTAGCATCATCAGAATGGCACCACACAGTCTGTCAATGAAAGAAACAAAAGGTTAAAATTTTGAAAAGCAAAGGATAGTCATTGCTATCTGAACATTGCTTTCTTCCATTAGTATTTAGTATCTACTTAGCCTTCTCACCTGCACCAAAGCCAAAGTAGATTTATAATCTAGTTAATATTTTGCTACTATTCAAATAAACATTAATTTATTATTGTTTTCCTTGTGCTTTCTTTGTAACCAAACATATCATAAATTTCTTTTATTGTTTACACAAAAAAGAAAAAAAGAAAAAAAGAAAAAAAGAAAAAAAGAATGGAACCTGCTGCTCTGAGAGAGTGGCTTGCAGTCCATGAGTTGTGCGATCTGCTCGTCAAGATCGTTGCTCGATATTGATGGTTATGAATTGACGCCCATCTTGTTCTACTGATAAATCAAACCTGTTTTTCTTTTTCTTTTTTTAATAGTCCACATGACATACTAGGAGGCACAAAAATCAAATTTTATTTTAGCTGTTGGCCATGTCAACATTTTTCATCAATCACTTAACTGTAAGGATCATTTTGACATAATACTAAAATGTTGGGGACTAAATTAATACATTTGAAAAGTCAGAGACCAAATTGACATATACCCTAAAAGTTAAGAGTCCATATATATAATTTACTCATTTTATTAATTTAACTAGAACTTAAAAAAGGGAAAACTATACTGTTTTTTTAAAAAAGAAAATTAAATAAAGTAAAAGGAAATAGAAAGAAATTCTTCAAACTCCTTATTCATTTTTCAATTGGATGTGAATTTTGAAAATTAGATTGTATTTTTTTATTATATCTTTTATGCTTGTAAAATTTCAAGAAATTAAAAATCAATAGTTGTGTTATCAATCAAATGTTTAAATTTTAATTTTTTGTAGTCTTAAATTATGTATAAAAAATATGTTTATGGATTGAATAGTAATTAAGATTTGATTTGAGCAAATTTGACATACATGTTCAATACATAAATAACATACAATTCAATGATTAGATTTTTAAAATATATAACCATGTTAATGTTTTAGTGGGAGTTTAAAAGGTTTCAAACTTTATTCTAAAATAAACCATGTGCGTGCATGCATGAAACATGCATGCTCATCCTTGCCCAAAAACACACAAGCAATGAGCAAACAAAACAACAACCAAAACTGAAATTAACCTAACCTAACATGCTCCTAACTATAAAAAAGCAATAAACCTTAACTATAAAACATGATTGAAACGTAAAGGAAAACAAGAAAAGGTGAAGGACACATACCTCACACAAATAGCTCTTTGAGCTTGATTTTGACCGCACTCCTTCATCAATCTAAAAGACAAAAATCCTTTTTCTTATATGGTCTATTTGCTTTAAATATATATACATACATACATATATATATATATATATATATATATATATTATATATATATATTTTGTTATGATTGTTTCCTCTTTCATCATATGCAATAAATCCAAAATACCCAAGATTTTATTTTCTTACTTTCTTTGTATCTAGCCCTAATGCTCTCTCTCTCTCTCTCTCTCTCTCTCTCTCTGGCTGATTAAAATCTCATAATTAGGGAACTAAAAGATTTAGAGATCAAGCAAAGAAAACCTCTCAACTCTTAACAGCTAAATACTTTCTAAAAACTCAAACTCAATAGTCTATTGCTATTCAATTCCATTTGGAAATTAGTTGACAATTCAAATATAAAGAAATCATTTTTAAAAGTTTTAAACGCAATTAATTTAATCATCTTAGAATTAAAAGTTAATAAAAGTGAAAATACAATCTACAATCCCTGCATGAACTCTGTAAAAGTGTCAACCATACGGGGCTATGGATTCAAACCATGAAACTCAACACATAATATTCAAAATAAGGGCTGTCATTCTATCTTTCTTAAAAAAAAAAAAAAATCCTCCTCGCTATCAACTATCTACCCATCCAAAAAAAATAAAAAAAACAGAAAAGAATAAGGGGCTATCATTAGGCTGGTGGATCAATAGCAGTGCATGCTCAGGAATGCTTATCCTTCAATTGAACAGCAGCTCTTTTGAGCCAAAAATCCAAAGTGCACCAGGCCCTAAGCAGACCTTTCCAAGCAGCGAAGTATGTACGGGCACCATACACAAGAGTAATGTACTCAATTTTATACATTCACCTTTTAACTCTTTTGCTCAACATTTTCAATATTACGCCGTCATGTTGGATAGGCCAAAAATATATTGACCCGTTTGGCAAATTAATTAATTAATTATTCAAGATAATTAATTAAATCAATTTAACATGTAATAACATGGTAGCACAAACAAATCATCAATTAAACTAAATGCAGTGGAAAATAAATTTGACACGGTGATTTATTTATGAATGGGGAAAATCTCCGAGGCAAAACCCCATCGGGTGAATTTAAGGTCACCACTCCAGAGAATCCACTATTATTACAAATGATTACTATTGTGAAATTTTAAAATACTCGCAAGTGTATGAACCGTACCGAAGTATAGTTTGACAAGAATGAAGTCGAACCCACAGGGACTTGAATGAACGTAGGAAAATTAATTAAATCTTAACCAAATTAATCTTAATCTAGTTTAATAAAAATTGGTTGTTTTGAAAGTAAATAAACTAAGCAAATAATAAAATTAAGCATGCAGTTAAATTAAGCAAAAGATATAAAGCAATAAAAAGATGTAAACAATCAAGGGAAAGGAATTAAGGTTTTGAAATTAAGGTTTTGGAATCCGCCTTGTAAGTCATATCTGCATATATTTATGATCATTAATTTTTCTCAACTCACTACATGATAATCTAGAAATCAATCTTGCTATCATGAAAAATATTCTCATTAAAATCCTTATTTTAAAAATCAAAATCATGTTCTTCTTCGCTTCTTAAGTATAAAATCAAATTATCAATTGTATCCGTAGCCAAACAAATCACAAGATATATCCAATTCTAAAAATCAAATCATAAATTGTATTCATTGACAGATAAATCACAAGCGATATCTAATTTTGTAATCAAGAATCAATAAACCAAGCATTCAATTAATTAAGAAAAATCCTAAATTATGAGAAAAACATGATTGAACTCATATCTAGAATCTCATCTTAGTCAATTGATACGAAGTAAGAACAATTTAAATCATTAAAGAACAACTATTGTGGGAAAAATCAAATCACATAAATATTACTAATAATCTTTAACAAGGTTTCATCCTCAACCCTAATTATAAATTTAGCTACTCATAGTAATTAAAATAAAACACAAGACTAAAATACTAAACATTAAACTAGACAAATAAAATAAAACTAACTGTCATAGAAGAAAACCAAAGAAGTAGCCGCACTTTTTATGTTTAGCCCACAGCCCTAGCACTAGCCCCCTTTGAATTTTTCCCTAAAGAGTCTTTAAATAGGTCAAGGAATCCTATTACAAGTTGAATTCCCGTTTGGGAAAAATTTCAGATTTTTAGGCTTCACTTAACCGACAATTTTGGCCTATTTAACATCAGAATTAGGACTTTTGGTAAACTACAAAGTTGTATATCTTTAAGTTAAATTTCTATCCCAACTTGAATCATCTCGATTGGACATCTGAGCCGAAAGTTATGCTAAAAATACTAACTGATGTGCAAGCTGGAATCCTAATCCGAATTGAACTTGGATTTGATGCAAATTTCCTTTGATTCCCTGCTCCAATTGGACTTAAATTTAATTGGGTTGGTCTTCTTTAACTTCATCATGGCCCTTGTAAAAGTAAAGTCCATTAGCTTTCTTCTTTGCACAAATCCACTAATTTAATTCCATTCTCCTACAAAAGATAAATTCATGCAATAAGATTCAATTAAGCACAAAATTGATTATTCACCATTATTCCAAAACCAAATATAAAATGCATGAATTACCTTAAAATAAGTATGATAATGCTTTCTAACAATGATATAAATATGCAAAATTAAGTTATTATCAATGCACATCAAATACCCCCAAAACAGATAAAGAGTAAAACAAAACAAAAAAAAAGAAAATCCTAACTAATTCAATTTCGCTGGAAATTTCGATTGCATTTAGCGTATGCAACAAGCCTTTAGACCCCTAGCTTACACTAGTGGACGAATTGTAGTCTCGTGAGGGTTTGCAGGGACTATACCCACAAAATTCTGAGAATGAATACTAAAATAAACAAAACAAAGAAAATTAAACATTTTTTTTTTCAATTGCCTTTTGTAAAGAGGATTAGTTCAAGTTCAAAAACACTACAAATGCGTGTAATCAGATCTGAAAAGTCTGATGTCATAATTCTCAACAGATACAGCTTCTGTCGAGCTTTTGTCAAGCTTCAATATTAAATCTCGATAGATAGGTTTCTGTTGAGACATCTATCGAGCTTTAATAAACAACACTTCTTCACTTGTTTCTTGGACATATTTTAATGGCTTTAACACTTGACTTGAACAACATGTTTCTTGAAGTTTTTAACCATCCTAGATCTACCTAATTACAAATAAAATGCGTTTTGTCAAATGATTAGCCAATTACATCAAATATGTCCCTAACAATCTCCCCCTTTGGCAATCTATGACAAAACCACAACAAACAAATGAATCATGAGAGAAGTCTTAAATCACTAAACTCATAATCACTTGCTGAATTACAAAATAAATCTAACCCTAACATAAACTCTTAAAAAAATTTGCAAGACGAGAGTTCATGGCAAGATAGATTTTCACAACCTGTTTTTTTGAAACACTTAAACAAAACTCATCAAAGCATTATATATGAAACAGAAACAAAGATTGTGTACATAAAGAAACATATGTATAAAGAGAGAAAAGAAACAACACAGTGAAGAACAACATACATCATCATATATATGTGAAAAGATAAGTACAATGTATGTAAATAAATGGTCACAAGACTAGCATACAAGAGGCTAATGTAAAGAAAGAAAAAGAAAGTAAACCTCACTACATCCCTCAAAAAATATAAACACTCCCCCTATCAAAAAATGTCCTATACTAACTCTCCCCTTAAGTACAAGACTACTCTCATCCCAAAACTACTCCCCATTTTTGTCACGAATGACAAAGGGCAAGTGATCGAAAGGTTGTCATCTCGTCATCACTAGAAGATCTAGCATCCTCATCCTCATCATCACCATCATCACCATCCTCATCTGTTGAAGCCTCTAGAGAAGCAGCGAAACCACCAAGGTGAGCCTGTCGACGTGCTATACGACCGACATGGGTGTTCACCTGACACGACTCATCAGTAAGAGTGTTAAGGTGAACATCCATGCACTGAAGCTGCGTCATGATGGCCTCCAAAGTCACTCCACCAGCTGAAGAAGTCAAAGAAGAAGGGACAACAGAAGTTTCAGGATCAGTCGTCTCCACACGTGGCTGCTTTGGACGAAGCTGGGCCTTGCTCTGCTGAACATAACCGATGTTGATGGCACCCATGGTGGTGAAGTAAGGAGAGGAAGGAATATCAATGGAGAAATGCCTAAGAATTCGTGTGATAGCCGAAGGAAAGATGAGCTTATCACTGGTGGTAGTATCCTGATAAACATCAAGGATAGACGTGATGAAATGAGAGGGAAAATCTTTAGAGAGATCCTCCAAAAGAGCAAGAAGGAAACAAGCATGAGGCTCAG
Organism: Castanea sativa; assembly: GCF_040712315.1. Classification (NCBI taxonomy): domain Eukaryota; kingdom Viridiplantae; phylum Streptophyta; class Magnoliopsida; order Fagales; family Fagaceae; genus Castanea; species Castanea sativa. Next base: position 45,235,354 of record NC_134017.1, on the reverse strand, counting down.
TGATGGAGTTATAGTGAGACAATGGAGTAAGAGTAAATGTTATCACCATGTTAAGGAACCTCAGGCCTTTGGCAAAGCCCAAGCATGGGGTGTTTAGCTTACCACTTCATGTGGAAGAAGTCTCACAGAAGTGAGAGAGTAAAGGAATAGAAAGACATCACAACACAGACATAGAAAGGAAAAAAAAATATGTATGCATGAAATATGCATGAATATGTGACGTGCAAAATTTAAGTGCATGGGCAAAACTCAATCCAAACCTACCAACACACAATCCACATTTACTCAAACACACATCTAAAATGCATGAAATATGGTTATAATGCAATGAGAATGCAATGCATGATCATATAACATTAAATTCACAAACCCCAACCCAAAAATTTGAAGAAAAACTCAAAAACCCCAAAATTTTTGAAAAACCCCAAAACCTAGGTCTAAATGCATGAAATGAATGTAAAGATGAGACTAAGAACACTAACCAAGGGATTGAGACTTGATCTAGGCCAAAAAGGAAGTGGGTTGAAGGATTTGAGTGAGGGAGAGAGTGTTTGGGAGAGGAAAAGATGTTTTCTGTCGAAGAGAAGTGAAAAAAAATGAAATCTGATTCGCGCTTAGCTTATATAAGGAAATCGCAGCTCGATGGATCGAAGTATCTGTCGAGATCTATCGAGCACTAAATCTCGACAAAAGTGAATCTGTCAAGGTGCTATCGACGACAAAAATACCTCGATGGATCGAGAAGCTGTCGAGAATCTATCAGCTAAACAGATAACTCAGAAAATTGGCTTGATGGATTGAAGAAGCTGTTGAGATTATATCAAGAAGAAACCCAGAAATTTTGATGGATCGAGAATGCGTTAAGATCTGTCAAAACAAGAGAAAGAAGGGCTCAATAGAAGTGGAATTTGTCGAGGATCTGTTGAGAAGGTGTTGAGCTTGAGAAACAGAGTTTTTCAAAGAAAGGAAAAGCACATAAAGATGAATTCAACAAGCAAGCAACCCAACAGAGATCCAATCAACATATTAAGCTCTCAAAACATTTCTTAACATATACGCAAAGCATTCAGATATCCAAACACACACACACACACACCACACAAGTCTAACCAATTTTATATTTCAAAAAATAAGTTAAGACAGTTTAGTGAGCATATATTAACACATGTGTACCTTGTGATGGCCAAATCACATTGTACCTGCACATGTATCAAAAGTAGTAAAGAATTTACGTGTTGTGTGTGAAAAACATAGCAAAAGTGCATAAGTGTCTCATATTATAATGATTTGATATATGAGAAAATCAAATACATTCACACACAATCATAACTGCTTGATGAGGACTATCACCTTCGAAATACATCCTATAACTCCCACATCTCCTAGAAACACGCTTGCGACCATATTTAAAAGCATTTTGATTCTTTTTGCTTTTATTTTTCTTTACAAATTTTATTTTTGAACATATCATGCATGGGCATATATAGAGAGAGAAGAAATACCCAATTATGTAAGCCAAAACATCACAATTTTGCAATGCTGAAGCACACATATGTTATACATGATTGGCAGGCTTTAGTGGTGAGATGATTATATATGCCTTTTTGTTACGATTTTTTAGTCCTTCCTATCAAAAAGAGTGGTATGAGTATTAAATGTAAAAGAGACAAACTTAATCGTACTCATCACAAACACGAGCCACAAAGCTCACTTACTTAGTTGTGTATTATAGTGCTCATCTAAGCTACAAGAGATACAAAGTTTAGAAAACTTTGTTTCAATGGCCATCTAGGGTACACAAATACCAATATACACATACACTCTGTTTTTGTATTTTTCTGATTAAAAATTTTTTTTTTTATGAAAAACTAATAAAACAAAAACTAAAAAGCAACCAAACAAAAACATAAAGAAACACACAAAGTATAAAACTAGACTGACTCAAAAGCTAGAAATCAAAACAAAAAATTAATGCAAATCATAAAAGAAAAGAGAGAGAGAAAAAAAGTGATTGAATTACTTTGAGCCTTTTTCCTTCCACACCTTGGAAGAACCTTTCCTTTGCGTGAACCTTTGATCCGGAGGTGAGAGGGAAGAATTGAAACCGTTCAAGTTCGAAAGGAATATGAGGGCCTTGAGAAGATCTCCAAGAGGGGCTAGAAAGGATGGAAACTGATTTTGGTTTCTAGACGAGAGCATACTATTGCTTTGTTGAGTGGCTAACCACTTGTAGCAATTTGGATTAGTATGCCCTGAATCTCCACAGTGATGAAAAAAATATGGCTTCTTTTGTTGAGACTTTTTGTTGTTATCCCTTTTAGTCCTAGGGTTTCTAGCCTTTTTCTTTTCAACCTTAGGGGGTGGTCCTAAAATAGATTTGCCTTTATCTAAGTTCTCACTAGCTATTTTAGTTTTAGCTTCATCATTTTTAGAATTAACATTATCAGTAGGTGAGACAAGCACAATTGTTTAATTAGATGAGGTAATATTAGGAGAAGAGAAATCATAGCCCAAATTGGTTTTATCAGAAGCAGCTTTCTGAAAGCTTAGCATCTCATCTAGCTTTGCACTAGAAGTCCTTTCCAATTGAGCTTTGACCTGGAATAGTTCTGCTTCAAGCTTCTTTGTCTTTTTAGCCAAGAAATTGTTCTTGAACCATAGTGCTCCAATGGTTTGATTTGCTTCATCAACCTTGGTAGAAAGTTACTCTCGATCTAGTTCCACATCACTTAGCTTCTTGGTGGCCAACCTATACAATTTCTCGTGCTTCTCTGAAACCTTGTACAACTTAGCATAGGTTGTATGGATGTCATCTTGTTCATCCATTTTCTCAAACTTTGAATCCATCAAATCCTTTTCTTCATCCACAGTTTCCATAGTCCCCTCCTTAGGATCAATTGTAGCAATGAAAGCACTCAAGATTCCCTCATCATCACTGTCATCTAACTCAGTATCAGGTTTGCTGTCACTCAAGGTAACAGCAAGAGCCTTGCTTTTCCCAATCGACTTAAGATATGTTGGACATTCTTGTTTCATGTGTCCAAAATCTTGACATTCGAAGCACTTTGGTCTGAAGGGAATGGTGTACAGACCGCCATCCTTAACATCCTTCTTCTCTCTGTCATGACTTTTAAATTGAGAAGAACTAGATTGCTTGCGGTCCTTGTCAAAGCCTTCCACATTGACATTCTTCATAAACTTCCTGAATTGTCTTGTGATGTAAGACTACATCTTAGAATCTTCATCATCTGAAGCAGGGATGGTAGTTTTGTCTAGAAGAGACTAAAGAGAAAGAGAGAGAGAGAATCAGAGAGGTAAACTACTAGAGTCTAGACTAATCTTTCTTTCTTTAATCAATGACAAAATATACGTGTGTGTGTGTATATATTTTAACCAAAAAACTATCCAGCTAGCAGTCCTCTCTTTGTTTGATAAAAAAGCATAAACAAACACAACACGCAACAGTACAACACCAGCAACACATCAACACCTACTGCAGCCCATGTGATGTTATTTGCTCTTTATGTAGTATTGCTCGTTAGTGATTTGGTTTCTTTTAAAAAATTTAAAAGATTCTTTATTGGGTAAATAATTAAAGAGTTTTTTTTCAACTTTAAAATTTATTGATTAATTGTTCAGCACCTCTGTGCATAGTACTTGTTTATTGTGTGTAAAGATTCTAGATTATTGACCATATAATGACATGATAATTTCAAATTATATTTTATTTATAGATTATGAAAAACTCAACTATCATATTTAATTTTTTCAAAAGAAAAGTTTCAAATGATTTAGAAGCTAGTACTAGTGATAAAACATTGCCAACCACTAATGTTGTGGAGAATCCTAATTTCCCAATCGAGGAAACTCTTGACATCCCAATTAAGGAAAATCTTGATGAACCAGTTGAGGAAAATCTCAATGCTCCAATTAAGGAAAATCTTGACATCCCCGTTGAGGAAAATTCTTCCTCTCATAACTTCAAGTCCCGGCTCCGTCCCTGATTGGTATTACATAATATGAGGATGAAACCATCAAATATGATATTTTTGATAACTTAGTAGATTGCCTATTTGTAAGTACCGTACCCAAAAAAAAGAGTACCATAGAATTACCCTACAAATGTTCACAAGGCATCCGAACACTTTTTTTAAATAATGGTGGGTAACTAACTTCTTTAAGAGATGCAAAAAACTGGTTAAGTAAGGGTGTCTTACATTTAATGCACAACTGTATTAATCCTTGGACAGTTGCTTTTGTTATTAGACAACAATCTATATATTCAAAAAAAAAAAAAAAATCTATATATTCAACATACATTTCTGGCAACTCATCTTCATCCATGGCTATTGTCATGAAACTTTTTCCCCTCCTATCCTTCTTACTCTTCACTTTGGGGGCAGTACTATCAAGTCCTCAGCGATATGAGTCAATTTTCAACTTTGGGGACTCTCTTAGTGACACAGGCAATTTTATTCTTTCTGGCGCCCTTGCATTTCCAGTAATAGGGAAGCTCCCTTATGGTGAGACCTTCTTTCAACACGCAACTGGCCGGTGCTCCGATGGACGCTTAGTGGTTGATTTCATTGGTACTTTGACTTTCTTTTCTTCTTCCTTCGTTATTATTATTAGTTAAATTCCTATATTCAAGTCACAACAACATCATATGAAAATGAAATCGAGCTTAAAAGCTGTGATTTAGAGAACAAAAACTTAGTTCGAATTATTCTAAACTCTTCCACTAAATAATAATAAAACAAAGAAAAACATTTTTTAAATGCTAAAGCAGTGATACAAGTAACAAAGTTAATAAGAAATAACACATTTGACTCTTCAAAACATTTTCTTTTCACTTTTCAGTAAAATTTAAAAGAGCTATATCTAAGAATAACCAAAAATAGGTCCACGTCCAACTCTTCAATGCTAAAATTTTTGCACGACACTAGGTACAGTGCTCAATAAGTTTGCAGAGCACTATCTTTGTACGATATATATATTTATTTAAAATTTTTCACTCTGCTAACTAAAAAAAAAAAATTTATGATGAGTATTTGCATTGAATGTGAGATATTTGACTACAAAGTCAATTTAGCAACCAATTCCCTAAAAATGTTTCTACAGCAAAGAAGTAAACTAAAAAATATTTGAGTTTGAGCTACAGCTAAACTTAAAACAAAAGTTTTTTATTTATTTTAATGTGGGGTTTAAAAAAATAGTATTTTAATGTGTTGATGGTTGTAATTGTTATTTATTGTGTTAGATATATTATTTTATTATGCTGTTTATATTATTTTAATCTGTTGAATGTTAAAATAAAATTTTTATTGATGGGTATATTATAAAGTGAGATGTTAAATTAGATAAAATAGTATTTTGAGTTACTAAAAAATATATTTTTTAACAAGTTTGCTATGAACACTGAATAAGAAAACAAAAAGTTTACTGTATTGAGTGTAATTAAAAAGTGTGTATAGAAAAATGACTACACTTTAAAATCGATATAGATTGTAAAATCCCATGTCAATATTAAATTATTAATTAGCTGTGGTGAAATTAAAATGTAGCTGAGGCATATGGGCTGCCATATCTTCCTCCCTATCTAGCAATAGACAATGGTCATGATTTCAAGCACGGAGTAAATTTTGCTGTTGCTGGAGCCACCGCACTTGATCCACAATTCTTCAAAGAACTAAAAATAGAGTCACTCCTATGGACTAAGGACTCTTTGAGCATTCAGCTTGGTTGGTTTAAGAAGCTGAAGTCCTCCCTCTGTACAACCAAACAAGGTGACATTTACCTTAAACCAGTAATTACACTAATCCTTTTTCTTTTTCTTTTTTCAACATCGACTTTTTATGATATATGCAACCTTTCATTTCTGTCATAGATTGTGACAACTATTTCAAGAAGTCGCTCTTTCTCGTGGGAGAGATTGGTGGAAACGATTACAACTACGCTTTCTTTGTCGGTGGAAGCATTAAAAAGCTTCGAGCTTTCGTCCCGGTTGTCGTTGATGCAATTACTAAGGCCACCAGTGTAAGCTCACTCATAAATGATCAAACTCTTCATGTCGGGCTAGACAGGTGGCCAAAATCATCATTAAAATATTACAAATATGATACTTACAAAATTTTTATTCACAAAAACATAGTAATTCAAAACTTCCTTTATTATATATGTTGTTTAAATGACCCCTGAAAAACGGATCACGTTCAGTGAAAAACACTCTCTTTACCTCTCTCTCTCTGTTTCTCTTTGGAAGGAAAGGTAAATAGAAGATTATTATTTCATTGAATGAGAATTTACAAAGTAGCTTTGCTTTTATATGTACAAGCAAGCATAGAAGGGAAAAAACAGAAAAACTAATTTCTATAACTAATTCATCCGTATTAATGAGAGTCGGTTGCCGCAAGTATGGAATTAGTTAATGCTCAATGTACACGTGTTTGCATCTAGTCTAGCTGTTCCTTATCAACGACTCTCTGCTGCATCTTAACCTCTTTCATGTGAACCTCACGTGCCTCAACACTCTTAGCACTCTTCGTCTTATTTTTCTGCTTAATAACACCCATATATTTATCACATCAATTTTTATTTTTTTGTGCTAAAATATGTGGTAACTTTGTCATTTTTCTTAACTTTTTTTTTACTTAAAACACATTAAAAATTTTACTATTTTTTTAAAAGGTTTTACTGAAAATACTTTCATCATTTTACCGTATTTGTTTCATTGTAAAATTTTTTGTCAAACTTTAAAATATTTTCCATTGACCAAAATTTTTTTGTAAAATGTTATAAAATGTTTTGTCTTACAAAACTTAGATAAAACAAATTACAAAAACATACAGTGACAATCTGGTAACCAATGAATATAACTAGTAGAATAAGTGATGCTAGGAATGCTACAAAATTAATTTATTAAGTAAATATTACAAACTGAAGTGTCACGGATAATAAAATAAAATCCAAACACTTGATTATTATCTTATTGATTTCTGCATCAGTCGGTAAGCATTTTGTAATAAAATTTAGCATTTTTCTGGTAAATTTAAATAAGTTAATAAATTATGAGTATCTGAATCACTTTTTATTTATTTATTATTATTATTATTCTTGGTAACACATCAGTTTGTAAAAGTTATCATAACACTAGGCTGGCTAGCTCTCTCACACTCTCTATTTTTTTTCATGAGATTTCATGTTTGTCATGATGATTAGGCATTGATAGGGGAAGGTGCGGTGGAGCTAGTGGTGCCGGGTAATTTGCCAATTGGGTGCTCAGCCGTGTATATGACCTTGTTTCAAAGTCCTAACAAAGCTGACTATGACCCAAAAAATGGGTGCCTAAAGGCTTTTAATTCTTTTGCTAAGTACCATAACAATCTGCTAAAACGTGCTCTCGAGATGCTGAGACAGAAGTACCCACATGCAAGGATCATTTATGCAGACTATTATGGTGCAGCTATACGATTCTTTCACGCACCGAGACATTACGGTGAGCTTTACATGTTTCTTCCATTTATGTGTGCGTTTTTTTTTTTGGTTGCGAAATCAAGATTTAATTCTGTCACATCGTAAATTTAATTAACAGTCATTTGGGAATGAATGACATGCTAAGATGAAATTCACTTATTTTAAAATTTAATTTTGTCACATCGTAAAATTAATTAACAGTCATTTGGAAATGAATGACATGCTAAGATGAAATTCACTTATTTTAAAATGAATTAATAGAATTTTAAAAATTCATTGAGACAGTTATTTTAAGTGCCTTAGAGGATCTTAATCGAGCATGCATGAACCAACTTAGTAATGGAGTGATGTCATTCCAATGGACCAGTCAATAGTTCCATTAAACCTAATTTCAAGAACCATTTGGACATACCTACTTTATTTATTTCCTACTTGAAACTCTGCAACTGTTTGATAAATACAACCACATTTATACCACTCTTTTGGCATTAATCCAATTTACTCTTTTTATTGGGCAAGTGGCATTGGTTGTTGACAATATTTTGTTTGTGTCTATATATATATATGTGTGTGTGTGTATGTATGTATGTATGTTTGCTTCGGGTTTTTTTTTTTTTTGACTTGAACCTAAGGATACTACTTGTGCTACTCATAATCTAGCCTAATGGGACATGGAATTTTACCATTTCTGATGTTCCAAGCTCATTTTTGGAGGTTAAAGAGGTAGAGATCATGATTCTCTCTTCATTTCAAATGAAATAGGAGAGAGTTTTTGGTCTTGACTGTTGATCAAGCCATTGCATTGATTAATTAGTGTAGCTGGAAGTGTAATCTATGATACCCATGCAAAGTTAATTACAGCATTATCTAAGTTTAGGCTTATTGATGCATGCAGGTTTTTTCAATAGTACTCTAACAGCTTGTTGCGGAGGGGGTGGACCATACAATTTCAACAATTCAGCAAGGTGTGGTCACATTGGATCCAAAGCTTGTAATGATCCATCAGCTCATGTAAACTGGGATGGAATTCACTTAACAGAAGCATCTTACAGTCATATTGCTAAGGGTTTGATCAGTGGTCTCTTTTCCACTCCACCCTTATCCTCTCCCCTCTGAGATAGTCCAGAACATATCTCAATGCTTGGCACACGAAATGGGTAAACCAATAAAAAAAAAAATTCAATGAAGATTTTTGCTTCCAACTTGCTTATCTACTTGGCTCTACCTAGTCGGTGGATTTAAAGTGACACTTTTCTCGTTGGTTGGGCATTAATGAATGTGTAGTCTGTGACCCTTCCCTATTGTATGTTACTTTAATTCCTCTAAATTCCTGTTGTGCATTACGTAACTAAAGACTTATGCGTATGAGAAATTCTATTGTGGTCAATGTTAGTTATTGTGTGTTAAAATTTATTATTAATTAAATGGTTATATTTAAATAATTTTATCAAATTAAGCTCTCCACAAGAGTTATGACCGTAAAATTTTATATGAACATTGATCAAAGAAGAAGCCACTAGCTGTTACGGACCAGCTTGTTGAAGTGGATTTGGACAGCAGCTCAGAACAGATTATGCAACACAGTTTTTACTATCTCTTGGCTGCTCTGGATGAGTGTTATCTGCTGCACAAGATTGGTTCTAGCTTGTTGAAGTTATCTGATTGTTTAGGATTTGTTTAGGAGTTATTAATGGTTATCTTGCTTATGTTTGTAGGGTTGCTTTTCAAATAATGACTCTACTTGGGTGTGTCCAACAGAGATAGGAGTTGAAAATAGGATAGGAGTTGTTATTTTATCTTTATCAATTAGGAATGCATTGTATGCTCAGTTGGAGGCTATTTATAGCATGCATTTATTAATAAGAAGTCATCTGAATATTCTAGCAAAAACTCAAGCTTTTGCTTGCTAAGGAGGTCCCAATTATCCCTCGAAGCATAACCAGAAATTTATTCCTTCTTCTTTACTGTTAATTTCAGAATTTCCTCGATCTAACCATAGCCTCATGTGGGAAAAGAGGTACAATATGTGGCCAAGGCGGGGGTCGTATCAGTTTGGTATCAGAGCAAGTTATGGCTAAGGATTGTGTGGGTAGATTGGAAGGTGAAGTTAGCAACCTGACTTCCATGGATAGGGAACAACAAAAGGTGAAGAAGGAGATACAAGAGATGCTTGCTGCAATGCATACTTGTTCTGAAAAGCATACGAGTATTCATAGTAGCAAAAGGGCAGAGAGTTCTCATCGGCATGGTGGGGGAGAAATATTTTCAAGTAGATTCAACTCAGGACAGTGGGGCTCAAATGGTTCGGTTATCCCAAAGGTAATCAAACTTGACTTTATACACCTTAACGGCATGGAAGATCCCACTAGTTGGGTGTGTAGAGCTGAACAGATTTTTGAGTTTCAAAAAATTTCCATGGAAGAGCAGTTACCATTGGCTGCTTACCACCTAGAGGGAGAAGCTTAACTATGGTATCAATTAGTTAAGGATGAAGGGGAGGAACTCACATGGAGTACACTTAAGGAAGGGTTGTACACAAGGTGTGGGCAAAATGAATATGTAGATTTCTTTCGTGATTTGACTAAACTTAAACAAACTGGAACAGTACAAGAGTATCAAAGTCAATTTGAGAGACTACTTAGTATGCCCTATCCTATGGGGTGCAAGTAGAAATGCAAGGTAATGCCTTTGTCTCGGATTTTTATTTATTACCATTGGAGGTGTTTGATGTAGTTCTAGGAGCACAGTGATTAATTACTCTAGGCCCTATCTTATGGGATTTCTCAAGAATGAACATGAAGTTTAGGATGCAAGGAAAAACAATAGAGTTGCAGGGTCTAACAAAACCAACTAATTGGTTGGTTAATGAAAAGGAAATTAAACAACAGATCAAGAAAAAGAAATGGGGAATTTTGCTGCAATTGTTCTCTCTCTGTGCAAGTGCACCAACAACACTACTGCAAATACAAGATCGCTCTCACAGCAGGTGCTATCTTCGTTCCAAGATCTTTTGTCGAACCTAAGGGGCTTCCACCTTCAAGAACTCATGATCACTGGATTTCCTTATCACTAGGAAGTCAACCAGTTTCGATAAGACCATGTCTATCCTCATTTTCAAAAAGTTGAAATTGAAAAATTAATTTCAGAGATGTTGGAATCAGGAATAATCCGGCTAAGCCATAGTCTTTACTCCTCTCTTGTCATACTTGTGAAGAAACATAATGGGTCTTGGAGGCTTTGCATTGATTATAGGGCCTTGAATCAAATCATGGTTAAGGATAAATTTCCAAGACTAGTGATTGACGAGTTGCATGGAGCATATTGATTCTCCAAACTAGATTTGAGATCCAAAAACCATCAAATCTGAATGCACTCAAAGGATATCCTAAAAACCACATTTCGTACTATAGACACTCGATTTTGCACCCATGATTTAATCAATGAAGATGACTAGAGTGACCATCCATGTACCAAAAAAAAAAATCATTCTTGCATCACATGCAGCAATTTGTTCCTACATTGCATGCATTGGCCTATTCATAGCATATCATAACAATGATCTTGAGATTCTAATGGTTGCAATGGTATGTCCGGTTTCTAAATCGAACCATCGGATCGAAAGATATCACATGATCAAGTTTGCACGGTTCATATGCATTGTGTCTAGGAAGAGTCGACTACACGCGATTAATTTAAATTAATTTTGATTGGTTGAACAACTAAAATTAATTAAATGATTTTGTGATTGGTTGATAATTAGTGTTTAAAATAGGGCTGCATGCATAGGAATAAAATGGATGATTGGATAACAATGAAATTGTAGATAATCTGAATTTTATCAAGATTTATTTTAAGGGATTTATCCACAAGATAATTGTTCTTAAAAGCCTGAATTCAATATAAAAAAAAAAAGCCTGAATTATCTAGAAAAGAGATTAAAAAAAAAATCATGGGCGGAGGATGAAAACATGTCTAGATATAAGGACTGGTCAAAAAACCCTAGAAGGAGAGTCCAAATGGCACCCAAACACGGAATTGTGTTTGGCATCCAAGAGCCAATTCGGCACTTTTGGAGTGCCGAATTGCCCCTCTTTGGCTTTGGCCCAATGATCTTCGGGTGACGATAAGGCACACTCTTTTCAACCTTTTTGCAAAAGGATGAGTCTAGATTCACATCATAATCGTCCGTGTCTATTTTTTAGAGATTTCTGGCCTCTATAAATAGAGTTTAAGTCTCATAATTCAGAACATTTGTTTTACGCTCTGAGAGGCATACGTTTTAAGACATAGAAATTGCTGATATTAGTTGATCCTCTCTAAGATTTGCTACAAGAATTAGGATTTTTAGGTTTTGAAGAGAATTGAATAAGTATCTTTGAACCCTAAAACATCCTCTCAAGTAAAAGAGCGCTCATGCAAAAGGTTGCTTTCTACCCCTTATTTTTACGTTTCTCTAATCATGAGGGTGGATGCTTTCGTGTTTTAAATATTCATATTTTGATTTGTTAATTTGGATTATCAAAATATGCACTAGATTATTTTATTTTTACTATAATCTGTTTCTTAGTTTTAGAGATCTGCATGTACTAAACTAATTTTTCTTCAAAATAAAACGGATCTACGTCTTCTTTAGATGTAGATCTGAATTTTTCTTCAAAATAAAACAGATCTACATCTTCTTTAGATGTAGATCTGATTTTTTCTCAAAAATAAAATGGATCTACATCTTCCTTAGATGTAGATTTGAATTTTTCTTTAAACAAAAATGGATCTGCATCTTCCTTAGATGTAGATCTAAATTTTTCTTAAACCAAAAATGGATTTTGTATCTTCTTTAGATACAGATTTGATTTTTTCAATGCATGCAGATTTTTGAAATAAAGGAAGAGATCACGAATTGTTGTTTTTGTTGTTTGTTTTGTTTGAGTCATGTAACATAAAATTATTTTGTGAATGAGATCCTTTCGATAAAAAAAAAAATATTTTTCAAATATAAAAACAGATCTGAATTTTTTAACCGACCAAAAGACTTTGTTTTTATTAAATAAAAACAGATCTAAATTTTCTCTTAAAAAACCATCCTTTTTACACATACAACAATAGATCTGATTTTTCAAGTGAAAATCAATTTTTTTCTAATTATTAAAACAGATCTGAATTTTTATAAACAAAAAAGAAGATACAGTCATAAATGGTTTTATGTAATTATGTTTTTTTCTTTTACATGTTCAAAATATCATTCATGACATGCATAAAATGGTACATTGGTCACAAGAGTCTAGAAGACCAGACTCTGTCTAGGTAGAATGGGTGCCTAACACCTTCCCATTCCGTAACCTAACCTCCAGATTTAGGTCTTTAGTTAAGTAGATCTAGTCTTGTCTTTATTTATTTTGGGTAGATTGTAACTAGGACAAAAAGCCATGTATCTTTGGTAGATTGTAACTAGGACCCAAAGCCATGTAATGTTCAAATTTTCAAACATGTATCTTCTTTATAAAATCAATGATAGAGGAACAATTCAGTCATGTATTTGTATATTAGTTTTTCTTATTTTTTGTACATAAAAAAATAAGTGGCAGCTCTACACTACTTACCCAAAAAGAGAGGTGTCCTAAAAAACATACTACAAAAAAAAAATCTCTCTTTTTTTGAGAGGCACTCTCAGGCGAGGTCTCTCACAGTGGTTACTCCACTGGGGATGTCGAGGGCTAAGATTCGTATTAGACTTAATTGACTAAATGTGTACCATTGTTTTGCATGGTCTCGCATGATATAGTTGTTGTTTGTTTATTTATGTTTGATGGGATGTTGTATGATATTTTGTTGTATTTCCCTAACTGTCATAGTTCAAACAATATTTATGTACCCCTTCTCAACAATTTTGTGTTAGTAGTAACCATGGGTCACCACTCTTCATTAGATTCGGGTACCCAGTGGTGAACTCACCAACTCATAGCCCAAGGTCATTGGATCACTTCCTGTTGACTATAAAGGACAAATCATGCCATTCGGACCAACACAGTGTTCATTACATTACAAGTTGGGAGGTGTAATTTCCTAGCTATAGAAAACAATAAAACAACAAACCTACCCAACAATATAATGACTTAGAACCTATCCCTAGGTCTGTCTCGGTTTAAATTGCATTGCATGTTGTGTGTGTTTGTTTTGGTTGATGGATGGATATGGATGGGGTCTTAGCTTTGATTAACCCGACCAAGCCTATCATTAGGGGAGAATTTGGTCAAGATCTGAAGGAAGGCTACAAAGAGAATCTAAGCCCGACACTTAAGCTAGTAGCTACAGTTCCAAGCCTGTCACTCCCATCACCATACTAAAGTCGTCAAGCATAGAAGAAACTCCACTACTGCAACATCACAACCCCATCTTCGGCCTCCAAGATAGTTCAAGTCACCAGAAGTTTGAAGCTCCCCACACTATGGCTGAAAAAGGAGAACACCCAAACCTAGAGCAACCCATGAACACCAAAGACCTTCTCAACATTATGGTAGCTAGTCAGATTCAGCTGAGGAAAGACGTGAACAGTGTGATGCAACAGTTTCAGAATTTGAAGAGTAGTCAAGAGGAGGACAAAAGTGATCATGATCCACCAGCCCTAGAAAGTGAGAAAAAGATCAACGAGAGGATGAATAAAATGGAGGAGATGATTAGAAGAGCCCATAAAATGGAGTACCTTATGGACTATGATTCTCTCTCACTACTCCCTAATGTGAGGTTGCCATCTAAGTTCAAGATTCCAACCTTGAACAAGTTCGATGGGACCGGTTGCCCAAAGTCCCGTCTGAAGATGTATATGAAGGCTATACAGCCTTTAGGTGTGACCGAGGAAGTACTTACTCAAATGTTTCAAAGCACACTGACCAGTGCCGCTCTTAGGTGGTTCCTCAACCTAGATGACGCAAGAGCAAGAAATTAGGAGGACATTTTCTGAGAGGTTCACAAGCAATACAAGTACAATATGGAAATGGACATCACAAGAAAAGACCTTGAGACTACCAAGTAAGAGCCAAAGGAGTCCTTCTCCACTTTCATTACCAAGTTGAGAGCTAAGGCCGCACAAATGATGAATAGGCCGAGTGAGGAAGAACAATTAATCATGGTTGTAAAAAATTTATTACTTGTGTTTCATAAATATTTGGTTTGCACAATACTTTCCTAATTTTGAAGATCTAATTGCTGCTGGGACCCAAGTTGAGGATGCTTTAAACAATGGAAAGGTAAAGACTAATGACCCACCAAGGTTTAAAAAGAATCTAGGATCTAAGGCTGCAGAAATTTCCAACATTAAAAAAATGATCCTTATCAATTAATTACACCTATTGCACCTGTGCAAGTGCCACAAGGGCCTAGATGTAGGAGAGAATTTCATGAGTTGTACATGCTCATAAGTCAAGTGTATGACAAGATAAAGCAAAAGGGTTATTGAAACCCTTAGACTCAAGACCAATTTCAAATCCCTTGCCCTTAAAGTTTAATGTGAATAAAATATGTGTTTACCACCAAGGCCCTGGTCATGATACCGACCGTTGTTTTCCCCTTCGTTATGCAATTCAAGACCTAATAGCCAACAAAGTGATTGCGCCACCTACAAGGCCTAGCAGAACTAATAATCCCTGCCCAATCACAATTTTGGGAAAGGACCAAGGATTAAGTGCTTGATGACCGAAGAGGAAAATAAGGAAGATCCATCCGACTTGATCTATGACCTATCCGAATGCTTCATGATGACATGGGAAGAATTAATGGATAGGACATCTACAACCACCATAGGATATGACATACGAAATGAAGGATCAGAACCCGAGGATTACCAAACACCCACAAATGGGAGAAGAAATTTCAAACCCCAAACAAACAATCAAACACCCACACATAAGGGGAGACACTTCAAACCCCAAGACACTAACCTCAATGATCCAACAAAAATTGCCCACATTATAAGGGGGGGAAGACACTTCAAACCCCCACATTTAGAGACTGACAACCTCGTGGAACCCTTGAATAGATTTACCCAACAAACACCTGTTGAGGAAGATGAAGTCCTTAAGCAACTACAGAAGACACAAGCCAATATATTCTTATGGGGTTTACTCATGGCCTCAAACAAACACCACCAAAACCTAGTAGACCTGCTTAACCAAATCCAAGTCCCTACAAGTATAACCTCCTAGGATCTGAATGCTATGATTGGATCCATAAATTGGGAACTCAACATCTCTTATTCTGACAAGGATCTAACTAAGAATGGGAAGCACCACAACAATCATCTGCATATCACTGTAGATTCCATGGTTAAGAGGATATCGATGGTTTTGATAGATGATGGAAGCACTTTGAATGTGTGTTCTTTAAAGACTACAAGCTGCCTGGGCCTTAGTATCAAAGACTTTGTGCCTACCGATCAACATGTGAGGACATATGACAACAATAGAAGAGAGGTCTTGGGGAACATAACTTTGGAGCTTATCATAGGATCGATGGTCAAGAAGGTGGATTTTCAAGTCCTTAACATAGCTTCATACTTCATCATGCTCCTTGGGCGACCCTGGATTCATGACACAAAGGCCGTACCTTCTTCCCTATATCAAAGGGTTTGGTTTCCATATGAAGAAGCCATCGTGGCCATCTATAGGGATACTTTGATTGTACCTAAACAAGTTTGTGGTATTGATTCCGAGAAAGAGCCATTGACCTTGGATGGCTTCATGATTGAAAGGCCTATTTCTAAAAATAGAGAGGGAGAAGTTGAGAAGATCCCAATGGACTTTGCTCCTTATGGTAACAACAATGTGGTAGCAAGGATGAGAAGAATGAACTACCTTTCGGGGATGAATTTTGGGAGAACTATGAAGAAGTCAACTGTTCAGGATCCAACGATCCCTACTACCGCACCACCTTTTAGGCTAGGCTACAAGCCCACTGATGATGATTTGCTAGAGATGGAAGTAAGAAAGATGGCTCGAGCCAAAGCCAAAGCAAATGGACTCCCTTGTCCTCCAGATCCGCTAAAGCCCTACATTCCTACGTTGAATGGCAAGTTTGTAATAGCCGAAGAAAGTTAATGTTATTGGGGATTCCCTAAACAGAGAATCGATCCTACGACAAGAATAATGGTACCTGGGTTCGAGATACTACTTGATTGCCACAACAAGGCTCTAGAGTTTAAGGAAGAGGACACAACTTAGGTTCTTACTAATTGGGCTAATTACATGGATCCTAATGTCATGACTACATTTCTTCGAGATCCCATTTGTAGCATCAAAGATGAAGAGTATTTGGAGGCTAGTTAGTATGCATTGAAGAGCTCATATGAACCAAGAACCCATAAAGAAGATGAGGAAAGGGGAGTAGCCCCTAGTGATGATGACGATGAAAGCGATGACAAAAGTGATAGTAGTAGTGACAGCAGCAACGATGATGGTGGACATGACAATGACAATAACACCGATAGTGATGACAACAGTAGTAGAAGCTATGATATCCTATACAATGGTGATGGTTAGGCTGAAGCCCCTAGTGATAGAGAGGATGAAGATACAAACCTGTTCTATGAGGAATATGATAGGGATGTGGACCACTATGATCAAGACATTGAAGATGACACCAAGGCTAACAGGTGGAGTGATACTGATATCGATTAATATAGATTGGTGAATGTGTTAGAGAATGCAATAGAAGAGAATGCGCGAGCCAATCGAATGTACCACGAAGAATATCCTTATGAGCACCTTTTAGATTGGAGTGATATCACTAATGTTAGCTCAAGATCTGGCCCAAGGTATGACAAGCATGGAAGAGAAGTTCTAGAATTGGGGTCATATTATGATTTAGAACCAAGTTCACCAACCCCACATACTAAAGAGGAAGATGACATAAATGCCAAATTGGCTGCACTAGACCATAAGCTGATGGTCCACAGTCTCAAAATCATGACACTTAAGAGTGCTAAACGTAGTGATAAGAGGGAAGAAGGAGGCAAGCCAGAACATTTCCCTCAATCCACTAACTTGAGCTAAAGAGGCAAGCACGACCTGTTTGATGAATGGATGGATAGCATAGAGCGCCTGGATGCTTTTGTGACCGACAAGCCTATAGACATGGATATTGAAAAAGAAGCTACAGATTATATGGATGTAGATCCCTCCATATTGATTCTAAGGGAAGAAGGAGCTTACTGGGAGCCACCTGCCATTGTGGAAGCCACGACCGAGTAGAAGAACTGGGCATGGGAAGGAGCTGCCCACCCTATGGAGGACTCTGTGAGGAAGATTAAGACCGTCAAGTCAGTCACCTTTGCCAAGAAGATCAAAACCGCTGGGCCAATCACCCTTGCCAAGAACATTATTTCTATTCCTATTAAGTCTATTTCTGCTAGTATTTCTATTCCTGTTAAGTCCGTTTGTGATAGTTTTCCAGTTAAGTCTTTTGAGTCTATTGAGTTTGTTGAGTTTGTTGAAAACTCTTTTCCTTTCACTATGATTTTTTATTTTGCTTATTTGCTGGCTTTAAATGTTTTTATTTCTGAAATTGGTAAAAAAACTCTTAATAATATGGAATTAAAACATGGATACCTAGAACCTGAAAAATAAGAAACCCAACGCATTAACCTGGGAACTGAGGATTAGCCTAAAATAATCCAAGTGGCCAATACCCTAACCACTTCAGAAAAAGATGCATTAGTGGTAGTATTGACAGAGTTCAAGGAGGTCTTTGCTTGGTCATATGAAGACATGCCTGGGATTGATACTGATATAGTACAACACTACATTCCCATAGATCCAACCATGAAATTGTTCAAGCAAAAGTTGAGAAGAATGAAACGAGAGTGGACTTTCAAGATCAAAGAAGAAGTGGAGAAATAGTACAATGTTGGATTCCTAAGAGTGGTCAACTATCCAGAATGGTTAGCTAATGTGATTCTGGTTCCAAAGTAAGATGGGAAGGTTAGGATGTGTGTAGATTTTCGAGATCTAAACAAGGCCAACCCAAAAGATGATTTCCCTTCACCTCACATCGACGTCTTGGTTGACAACACTACAGGTCATGCTTTACTATCATTTATGGGGGACATACTGCTACAAGGTCATGCCATTTGGCCTTAAAAATGCTGGTGCTACCTTCCAAAGTGCAGCCACTACTTTGTTGCATGATTTAATCCATAAAGAAGTAGAAGTTTATGTTAATGACATGATAGTGAAGTCCAAAGACCATGAATGGTGCATACCAGCTTTGAGGAAGTTCTTTGAAAGAATCCAATTCTACAAGTTACGATTGAATCCCAAGAAATGCACTTTTAGAGTCACATCCAGAAAACTGTTAGGGATTATGGTAAGCCAAAGTGGAATAGAAATTGATCCTGGCAAAATCAAGGCAATTGTGGAGATGAAACCTCTAAGAATTGAAAAGGAGATCCAAGGATTTCCAGGGAGGATATAGTACATCAGCAAGTTCATAGCCCTGCTTACCATGACATGTGAACCAATCTTCAGACTGCTTAAGAAGGAAGTCCCTATAGTGTGGAATGAACAATGTCAAGAAGCATTTGAGAAGATCAAGAGTTGTCTAATGAAACCACCAATACTTGTCCCACCACTACTTGAAAAGCCGTTATTGTTGTATCTCACCACTACAGATATAGCAATGAGGGCTTTACTTGCTCAATACCTAAAGGAGACTAGGAAGGAGAATGCAATCTACTACATCGGCAAGAAGATATTGCCTTAAGAAGAAAATTATTCACCCTTGGAGAAGACATGTGTAGTACTTGTTTGGGTAACTTGCAAACTCAGACATTACATGCTTGCTTACATGGTTTTTTCTTTATTTTATTATTGCAAGGATGAATCCTTTGAAGTACATAATGGAAAAACCCATGCAAGATGGGAATATTGCTAAATGAGTCTTATTTTTGTCAGAATTTGATATTAAGTATGTGACTAAAAAATCAGTGAAAGGGAGGGCAATTGCCAATCATTTAGCCCATTGTTCACCAGAAGAAGCTGAAGAGATTCAAGGAGACTTTCTGGATGAAGATATCACGGGGATTGAGAAAGAATCAAAGAAGATGTATTTTGATGGAGCAACAAATCAAAACAGATATAGAATTGGAGTTCTCTTAATTTCACCAAAAGGGACACACATTCCATTTTCCAGCAAACTTAACTTTCCTACCACTAACAATGCCATAGAATATGAAGCTTGCATTATGGGTCTATAAGCAGCCTTAGGCCTAGGAGTGAAGGAGTTAGAGGTATATGGAGACTCAGAATAAATGGAAGATCAAAGAAGAAAGGCTTGTGCCTTATCATGAATGTCTTCAGAAATGGGCATCAAAATTTAGCAAGATCCAATACCAGTATGTGCCAAGGATGCAGAATCAAATTACAGATGCTTTAGCAACCATGGCATCGATGATGGATGCGCCAAATGAAGATGAAGCCAGACCAATAGTGTTGGAACAAAAAGAAGAACCAGCCTACTACATGAGAATAAAAGACGATGAGGGAAAGAATGGGGAAGATGAATAGTATTCAGACATTCTATAGTACCTCAAGGATGGGAAATACTCATTATCTGTAGACAAGAATGACCAATTGACCATCCAAAGGTTGTCCACTAATTACATTATTTGTGGTGAAAGACTCTACAGAAGATCATACGATGGAATTCATCTCCTTTGTATAACCACCAAGGAGGTACAGTAAATAATTGAAGAAGTTCATGAATCAAGTTATGGGCCACATATGAATGCACACATATTATCAAGGAAGATAATGAGACAAGGTTACTACTGGACCACTATGGAAGCTGACTGTGTGCCTTATGTTCAAAAATGTCATCAATGCCAAGTCCATGGAGATCTAAAACACATGCCATCCATACCACTACATACTATGACATCACCCTGGCCATTCTCTACATAGGGGATAAATATTATAAGGCGGATTCATCTAACCGAATCCAATGGCCATGAATTCATACTCATTGCTATAGACTATTTTACTAAATGGGTAGACGCTGCCTCCTACAAAGTTCTAAGTTCAAAGAAAGTTGCTCAATTCATTTAGACCAACATCATCAGCAGATATGGGGTACCACATGAGATCATCTTTAACAATGGGTTATATTTTAAAGAAGAAATAGAGAAGCTACTGCGACAATTCAACATTCAACACCATAAATCTTCACCTTACCATCCTCAGACTAATGGAGCAATTGAGGCTACTAATAAAAATATAGGGTGAATTTTGAAGAAGAGCACAAAGAATTACAAGGACTAGCACTTACAATTACCCTATGCACTTTGGGGGTACAGAACATCGATTTGATCTTCCATAGGAGCCCCCCCTTATTCGTTGGTGTATGGGATGGAAGAGGTCCTTTCCATTGAAATGGGAATTCGATCACTAAGGATAGTACTAGAAAGTGAAATCCCTAAAGTAGATTGGTTACAAAGCAGATATGACCAGTTATACATGCTGGATGAGAAAAGACTCAAAGCCCTATACCATATTCAGGGATACCAAAGGAGACTTAGAAACGCTTTTGATAAGAAAGTAAGAACCAGAGATTTGAAGTTAGGAGATTTGGTGTTGAAAGAAATCCAAGCCCTGATTTCAAGATCCAAACGGGAAATTCAAGCAAAATTGGGCAGGCCCATACATTATCAAGTAGATATACTTTGGAGGAGCTATAAGGTTGATGGACTTAGATGCAAATCATTTCACTAAGCCAACCAACATGGATCAATTGAAGAAGTACCATGTCTGAAGTGGTAGTTGCAAACCAAGCCATAAAAAATAAAAAAATAAAAAGACAAAAAGACAAAACAAAAGAAAAAAGAAAAAAAAAAGAAAAAAAAAAAGAGCTCGCTAGGCTGAAAATCCAAAAGGGCAGTCTAGGCAAAAATTAGAGCAAGAAAAAAAAGATAGGTTGAAAACCCGAGAGGGCGACCTACGTAAAAGGAAAGTAAAAAATAAAAAAAAAGAGTGAGAGAGCCTGCTAGGTTGAAAACCCTAAAGGATGGCCTAGGCAAAAATTAAGGCAAATAAAAAATGAATGAACTACATGATTACTTGATCCTTCTATCAAAGGGGGTACGTAGGCAACCATGCATTGGTCCAGACACAATTTCCCAAAACCCACCATTTGGCCATTAACCAAATTTTCTAGAAATTCAACAATTCCATTAAACTATGTCATTACGCAAAAAACTAAACCCTAAGCCAAACCATATATATATATATATATATATATATATATATATATATATATATATATATATAAAATAAAAATAAAAACCCCAAAAGCCTACACCATAAACAGAACTCTTAACTTGCAAACCCTAAATATTTCCTAAAAATAAGATTTATATCTATATATATAAATAAAAAATAAAAATAAAAACCCCAAAAGCCTACACCATAAACAGAACTCTTAACTTGCAAACCCTAAATATTTCCTAAAAATAAGATTTTTTTTTTAATGTAAATTTCTAAATAAACATGCTTAAAGCCAAAAAAAACAAATAAGGAGGTCACTTCGTCTTCAATCTTTTCTTTTTCTAATCATTAATTTCTTTTGTGTTAGGTGCTTCATCATCCGTGTCTCTTCTTTAAAATTCATAGTTGTCTTCATCGAGTCTTTCCCAGTTGTCTCTGAGAAATCGTTCTCTCATAGCAACCCTCTCAGCTTCCTTGTCAACAATCTTGTCTATCAGCCAATTAGAGTATTCTGTAGTCATCCTGTGAAAGTGAACCTTGACAAAAGATTGGTCCACCTGGTTAACCATCTCTAAACCCAATAGCATGTTCTTTACAGTAGTAGGATTTGTGTCCACAGGAGAGAAAGGTCTTCTTCTTTTCCCACCAAGCATTCCTTTCTCATATTTGAATTTTCTTAAGAGTCTATCTGCCATGTAGAAAGTCGCCCTCCGTAACCTAACAAGAAAGATGTGATCTGATCCTGGAGACCGCTGTAGAGGGGGTGGGCACTTCCACCAATAACAGTCCTATTGAATTGAAGTACTAAATTTGTTGTCCAGAAACTTCACCCAATCACTCTCAGTTTGGCACTTAGTTTTGATTACAGCCTTGCTAAGAAAACTGCTAAGTCTATAATTACCGGTTGTAGGCATGGCAATCATATCCAGTCGCTCCATTAGCCATATTTGCAAAGTCAAAGGACTCCCTAAAAAGTTTTGAGTTTCTCCACCATGAAATAGAACATCCAATCCTAGAAGAGTTTCTACCAAGATCAAAGAAACAGGATTGTCACCATCCTTAATTTGGCTCACAACACTTATGGCTCGAGCATCCACAAAACCATGTCTCATAGAGCAAAGTAAAAATTTTCCCACAAAGCATAAGGCCAAACCGAAGTTTTTCTGCATATTGTCAGCCACTCCATAAGTGTGTTTGTCAGTCAGCCAAGAGGTGATTGCACAAAGATTCATCATTTGGCCTTCAATCATACAATTAGTAATGGAAGTAGGAAGATCGATAGCATTAGACAAAGATTCCTTATGCCTGGGATCACAAGAAACTGCAACCTATTTTTTGCTTGGATCGTAGCCTAGAATAGCAAAAAACTCTTCAATTGTCAGACAGAGTTTAGCAGTGTTAAACCGAAACACATGATCTTCCAAATCTAAGAATTTTACGGCAACACAGAGAAATTCCCACTTGATCTTAACATTCCTCAAAGCCTTAACCCCCTCTAGCTTGAAGGCTGTAAAATTGATTTTGGTACTGAAATCAAAGCTACAAACCCATCTGTTGATATAATGAATTGTTGGATGAGAAAAAATTTGATTGTTAGCCATGGATGACTTTTGCTTGTGATTATTGTGTGTTACTAACCTTTATGTAGAGAATTGTCACAAGAGAATCCATTTATATAAGCTACATCAATTTCCAATCAGGTTTGAAATAGGTTTCATAGAGTTCGTAGCTGATTAGGAGAGTGTTTCATGATCCCAAACGAAGTAAATGTTTTTCAAAAAATGCAAAAATGCGAAACATGCATTGGAAAATTGTAAGGATTCGGCCCACCATGGCGCAAATGACATAACATAATCCAGTGTCGAACGACACTCCAAAAGTGCCGAATGGCACTCCTCATGTGCCAAGTGGTACGCAGCCTCTCCATCGCACA
Source organism: Castanea sativa (assembly GCF_040712315.1). Taxonomy (NCBI): domain Eukaryota; kingdom Viridiplantae; phylum Streptophyta; class Magnoliopsida; order Fagales; family Fagaceae; genus Castanea; species Castanea sativa. The sequence goes on along the minus strand of NC_134017.1, from coordinate 45,211,702 downwards.
CCCATGCAATTTCAAGTTCTCAGACTTTTTTTTAAAAACGTTTGACACTAAAAAAGATTTTTTTTAAGTCAAACTGGGGCGCTTTGATGTGTCTAACTCACTTGTTTTCAAAAATCATCACTTGCATCATTGTTTTCAAAAAAATTAATCAAATCAAGTTTTTCAAAGAATCATGAATTTATGTTCCAAACTAAGGGCATTTGGCCATGCCTCATGCAATTAAAAAAAAAAAAAAAAGATCAACATCATCTTTCAAAAATTCATCACTAAGATTTCCAAAATTCATGCATTCCTTTTTAAACTAGGGGCATTCCGCTCTGCCTCATTCAAGCAAGTGTAAATCCTAACAGAGCTAATCAAGATAAGTTTAAATCAATACTACAAGACCTCATCAGGTGAATTCTAATCTTATTTTAGCTAAAGTTTCCTCATGATCCATGGTTATGCCAAGGACAAAGTGCTAAACATGGAAATTAATACAAGATTGTCTAAGGAACACTTCCTATTGTTTCATAGAAAAATAAAGATACAAGTCATAAATCATTGGGACACCGAGTTCACCTGCTTGAGGATCTCCTTGATCCACCTCTAGAGGAGCCACCTTTAGTATTTCGTTCTTGACTTTAGAAAAAGCGAGGATCGCATTTGTTAGGACATATGTGATTCATGTTAGGAACATGTGTCAAAATTTTATGTATTGGCTAATCCTTTGACAAAACACAGTTTACTTGTATTTGGGTAGATCTAGGATGTGTTTAATGCTTCAAGAAATAAGATTTCAAGTTCAAGTGTTAAAGCCATGCAAATCTGTCCAAGAATCAAGTGAAGAAGTGCTATTGATTAAAACTTGACAACTATCTCAACAACTAGTATTTATCGAGATTTAAAAGAGCTATTTCAACTGAGGCTCGACAATTGCTCGATAGATAGGGTATCTGTCAAGATTTATGAAGTTCAATTTTTCTGAGCTGATTTTTCATCCAATCCGTGAATGTATGTTTGGACTTTCTTTTCTCACAACTCTAAACATAAGTGGTGTTTGCACTTTAGACAATTGTTATGGTCTGGTACCTGATGCTGATATTGTGTGCAATAGTATTCGTTTGTCAAATGAAGATCTATGGCACCAAAGGATAGGACACGCTAGTTACAAACATCTCTCAATTGTATCTAAGCATGAATTAGTGTTACAGATGCCAAAGTTCAATGAAGTGGACAATGTTGTGTGTGGACCATGCCAGCTTGGAAAAACAAACAAAAGCTAAACATCCAGGTACTTAAACATCTGCTACATCTAGACCATTGAAGCTACTAAATGTGGATCTCATGGGTCCTACTCAAATCGAGTCTCTTGGGGGGAAGAGATATATCATAGTTGTGGTAGATGACTTCACTAGGTACTCTTGGGTCATTCTTCTAAGATCCAAGTCAGATGCTCCTAAGCACATCGAAGCCTTGTGCACAAGATTGAAAAATGAAAAGAGTTTAAAGATTGAATGAATTCGAAGTGATCATGGCAAAGAATTTGAAAACTCATACATGGAGTCCTTTTTCACTAGATTAGGTATATCTTAAGAATTCTCTGCTCCTATTACTCCTCAATAGAATGGTATAGTAGAAAGAAAGAACAGGATTATTTAGGAGATGGCTAGGGCCATGTTGCACAACAAGGGTGTGGCTAGAAACTTGTGGGGAGAAGCCGTCAACACTGCGTGTCATATGGTTAACAAGGTATATTTAAGACCCGGTACCAAAAAGACTCCCTATGAGCTATGGAAGGGAAGGAAGCCAAATGTCAAGTATTTCAAAATCTTTGGAAGTACTTGTTTCATTCTCAAGGATAGAGAGAACGTGGGAAAATTTGACTCCTAATGTGATGAAAGAATATTTTTGAGATATTCCTCCACAAGCAAGGCTTGTTGGGTATACAACAAGAAAACTAAGAAAGTGATGGAAACTGTAAATGTTGTTATCGATAAAACTTTGGAGTCCTGTTTAGAGAATGTCAATGAGGAAATCCCCAAAGAAATTCTTCCTCCTGAGCCCAAGGACATTCAAGAACTTATTAATCAAGAGCCTGCCTTTCCAAGTACTCCTAGTACTCCAAGTGTTGCAGAAGGTTCAGCAGACAGATCTGCTTCACCTGATTCTGAAACTCATAAAGAGAAAGGACCTTACTTGAGAATTCAGTTGAATCATCCTCCTAAAGTTATTGTGGGAAATATGAATGAGCTTACACTGAGGAAACGCACAGTTGATAAATGTGTTGCTAACTTTGTATCTTATTCTTGTTATTTGCCGCAGGTTGAACCTACCAAGGTTAAGGAAGCACTTCAAGATGAAATCTGGGTGGAGGCTATGCATGATGAACTACTTCAGTTTCAAAGGAATGATGTCTGGACACTAGTACCTAGACTAGAAGGTGAGCACATCATTGGCGTAAAGTGGATTTTCCACAATAAGACTAATGAGAAGGGCAATGTAATCTGCAATAAGATCCATCTGGTGGCTCAAGGATACTCACAAATGGAAGGAGTGGACTATGATGAGACATTTTCTCCAGTAGCCTATATGGAGTCCATCAAGATTCTACTAGCCTTAGCATGCCATTTGAAGTTCAAGCTTTACCAAATGGATGTCAAGACTGCCTTCTTAAATGGGTTCCTTAAAGAAGATGTCTATGTGGCTCAACCAAAAGGATTCATTGATCCCCATTTTCTGGATCATGTGTTGCATCTCAAGAAGGCACTCTATAGGTTAAAGCAATCCCTAAGAGCTTGGTATGATCGCCTTACACAATACTTAGTGTCACATGGGTTCATAAGAGGAAAGGCTGATCAAACTCTCTTCATCAAAAGGGAAGATGACAAGTTGATAGTTACTCAAGCCTATGTTGATGCTATCATCTTTGGGTCAACGAAGGATGAACTTGCTCATGGTTTCTCTAAACTCATGCAAGCTAAGTTTGAGATGAGCATGATTGGAGAGTTAAATCACTTCCTTGGATTGCAGATCCGTCAACAAGAGATAGGTATATTCATATGTCAATCTAAATATGCTAGAAATCTTGTGAAAAAGTTTGGTTTGAAATCTGCTAGTTCTATTAGAACCCCTATGAGTCCAAATGTTAAACTCACTATTGATGTCTTGGGAAAAAGTGTGGATCCATCTTTCTATAAAAGCATGATATGTAGTTTTCTTTACTTCACTACTGGTATACTTAACATTAGTTTTCTTCCTCTTCTGATCCTACCCCTTCTCATATTCGGTTCCATGATGATAAAGCTCGCAAGGACTTTTCGGAGAACTTTTCTAGGAGAGGCATTCATTCGGAATGGCAAGTCATTTTGTCGGACTTTTTTGACACTGACCTGCCCACTGTCATTCATAGTACGAGTTGGGAGTCACTGTGTGACGTCCCGGTCACTTGTCCATCTGTGCTTATACAGGAGTTCTACTCCAACATGCATGGATTTGATTATTTAGTACCTCATTTTTCTACTCGCATTCGAGGTACGCACATCGTGGTCATTCCGAATATCGTATCCGACGTGCTCCATGTCCCTAGGGTAGTGCATCCTGACTAACCTAGTTATGATTGTCTTAAGATTGTGTTTAAAGACGAGCTTATGTCCTCTTTTTGTGAGCGTCCCTCTTATTGGGGTGATCGTTAGTTCACTCCTTTTTCGGCCTTTGCTAAAGGTCCTAAGTTCATTAACATGGTTATTACTTTTGTTTTGCATCCTTTATCTCATTATAACTCCATTATCGAGCCCTGTGCTCGATTTTTGCTTTTCCTTTTAGAGCATCTTACCATTTATTTCCCCTTTCATTTCATTCTTTCCCTCATAGCTGTGTATAAGGATACGGTGACCCGTGATAAGCTTATCTTCCCTTCTGCTATCACGAGGATTCTACACCATTTTTCTGTTCCCTTTCTCGTTTTCGACCACTTCCATGTTATGTGTACCATAGACGTCGCAACCATTATACAAAGTGAGGCACAGCTACATTCGAGGCGGTTCAGGTCGACAGTTCCTCCAGCTTCTACAACTCCATCCACATCCACTCCCTCTTCTCTATTTTAGATACATTGTTCATGTACCTTAGATCTTGTGATCATTTTATGATGGCAAACCTTGTACTTGTTGGTATACATACATTTGAGGTTGTTATTAGAGTTCTTTCACCTATCTTTATATATGTTGTTTCTTTTCTCTCTTTATGCACATGTTTCTTATATATTGTATGCAATCTTCTATTTCTGTTTCACACTAAGATACCTTGATGAGTTTTTTTTAAAGTGTTTCAGAAATACAGGTTGTCAAAGTCTTCTTCCTTGAACTTTCTTCTTTCATAGTTTTACAGAGTTTGTGTTAGGATAGACTTTATTGTATTCAACAAGGGAGTATGATTTAAGTGATTTATGACTTCTCTCATGTGTACATTTCTTTGTTGTGGTTTTGTCACGAATTGCCAAAGGGGGAGATTGTTAGGACATATGTGATTCATGTTAGGAGCATATGTCAACATTTTATGTATTGGCTAATCTTTTGACAAAACGTATTTTACTTGTATTTGGGTAGATCTAGGATGTGTTTAATGTTTCAAGAAAACAAGGTTTCAAGTTCAAGTGTTAAAACCATGCAAATCTGTCCAAGAATCAAGTGAAGAAGTGTTGTTTATTAAAACTCGACAGCTAGTATCTATTGAGGCTTAAAAGAGTTGTTTCAGGCCGAAGCTTGACAGCTGCTCGATAGATAGGGTATCTGTCGAGATTTATGAAGTTTAGTTTTTCAGAGCTGATTTTCTTCCAATTTGTGAATATATATTTGAGCTTTCTTTTCTCACGACCCTAAACATATATAAAGATTATTTTAAGAGCCGTCACAGGTTGCACAGTTGCACAAGAGTACAATTCCACAAGTGTGAAGAAAAGTGTGACCAGAAACCTAATTGCCCTAGTACATCTAGAAGAAATTGTTGTGTTTGTACATCGTAGGGTTTTGTGACCAAGCAACTTCATGATCTTCATCGTGTGATGAACAAAAAAACTTTGCAGCCAACATCCTTCTCAAGTTGGTGATCAAGTTGCATACTAGGATCTGTGCATCTATTGTTTAGTCATATACTGAGATTCCTTTACTTGCAGCCATTTGTTTTGACAATAGTGGATTCTTAAGAGTGGTGACCTTATAATAGTGGATTCTCCATTCGTAAACAAATCACCGTGTCAATTTATTTTTCACTGCATAATTATTTCGTTGGTGATTTATTTGTGCTGCCACGTACATTGCATGTTAATTTGATTAATTAATTAAACTTGGTTAATCAATCAATTAATCCATCACAAGGGGTCAATACATTTTTGGCCTATCAGTATTGATGATTTTCAAATTCAAGGCTCTTGATGCTTTCCTCCAAAGGTCTTCTGGTAGCATTAGTGGCTTCCACTCTATGTGCCTAAAAAGTCAGCACAATCAGGTGTTAATTCCACCATAAAGCACAGTTCAAGCAAGAGATACTCAGAGAACGGTGAGGCATACCTAGCTCAAATCATTGAGCACATATTGGGAGGATTGAGTGCGAACCAACAATTGCAAGCCTCCAATCATGCGCATGCTTATCTCCACAAGATCCACATCAGCCTGAAGTACAAATCTACTATATCATGAACCATTCAATAAGCCAAGAATAAATAATAAAAAAGAACTGAAAATTCAAAAACACACCGGATCGGGCCAAGGAACGTTTGGCACGTGCTCTGGCCTATTCAAGGGCATGGAACGTATGTTCCATCAGGATTCATCATAACATATTGCCATGCCAAAAAATGAGGATAAGTCTCCCCAAAGGAACTAGATGAACTACCAGCATGATGAGGAGAAAGAATTTCTTCCTCTTCATCTCCCTCTTCCTCTCCTTCGAAAGGTAGAGGCTAAAAATCAAACATGCAAATTTTGTCACTAAGCAGAAATATGGAAAGAATTTGCAAAATGAAGATTCGAATTTTGAAAGGAAAAGAAGTACCTTTTGGCCAGCCAAGCAACCTTACAGATGAGTTTTAATAAATTTAGAATAAGATCTTGTTGTTCCTGAAACAACAAATCCCACACGGGCATGGGCAATCTCTTCATCAGTCAGAAAGTCAGCTAACCGAATGGAGGGACAAGGAGGAACTGGAATTGTTGTAGAAGGATATACATTAAGAACTTGGGGCAGCACTCGATCACCAAGATACCAATACCTTCTATGCCCACTTTCAAACAATGCATGATAACCATTCAGCTCCAAAGTCCGTTCACACTCTGCATACCCCTCACACCCAGCCTAAGGGTCTAAAGACATCTGAAAAATCACAAAGAAGCCCAGAATGAGAAAAGATCAAACCATAATTAAGCACCAAAGATCCTACACAAAAAAAAGTAAGAGATGAGGGAGGATTCACATTATCAATAGTCATATTGTCAATCACCAAGTGCCAAATTTCCAAAGAAAGCCTAGAGGTCACTGATGAACGATAGTGAGGCAACCAATGGAGAAATCTAGGGAAAATGCCAGCAACTTCCTCCCGTGTTTCATGACCCACTCCAAAATAATCATACATCCAAACCTGAAAATTGCCACAACACCATTACCAAAAAGCCAAGATAATTCCAAAAGCTTACACATGGCCAAAAAAAAAATAATCAAAACCTCACCTGCCATACAATTGAGGCCCTGCCTAAACTTGAAAGACTCATCCTAAAGAGTTGGGTCATGAAGTGCATTAGAGTAGCATAGGCCATGCCGCCCCAGTCATAGTTTCGGATCTATCCAACTCTTTTCAAGCTTTCTAAATAACGCAGATTCACAGTATTGTCTAAATCTAGACACAAGAAAGTCCCAACAAAAAGAAGTATGAACATACAAGCACCTTTTGTTGTAGTCTTGAAATGAGGAATATTTTCACATAGCCAAGACAAGGGGATATTGTTACTCCTCATTCTTGAAGGCACTACACCTAGAATTTTTTTAAGTTCAGCTGAAGTAAATGAATCATTAACAAGAATTCTTTCACCACCCAACTATTAGGATTTGTGCCCTTAAATCTTATTGTATGATGTTATGTATTTTATTATGTATGACTTAATGTTGTGTTTAATAAAGTTGTTTTATTATTATCTAAAAATAATGGTAACGTGAAAAATTGAGACATTATCATATAGTCCATGAGATGCATTGTATGTGATTTATGTGATTTAGTCACAAAAGATGTAAATCACAAGTTCCTTGTAAATGCAAAATGTAGTTCGTAGTCGGTGATGAAAATTGGGCATTTCATCTGCGAAGACTATAACATATCAACTAAGATGATTTGTCTTGATCACGGAAATGGAGATTTTTAGTTGGTATGTTGATATGTTTTAAGAGTTAAAATATATTGAACTGGACTGTGTGAGATTTATTATTCTTCTAACGACTGTCAAATGAATAATAAACTTATGACTTATATTTGCATGAACTCTTAATCCTGAGAGAATAATGGACTTGATCATGAGATGTAGGTTGCTTTGATATATCAGGAGTGAGATTTAGTGTAAAGGTCAAAATCTCAGTATGTTGGGCAACCACATTTAATATTGATGGAACATATATTTTCAAGATGGAATTCATAGTCTCTTAACGAAGATACAAAATATTCCCTTGAGATAAGTTTAATGGGTTTGTTATTTATAATGTTAAGCCTAACTACTTTAGTAAATAGTTATTAGAGTATATATTTATGAAATTGGATTTCATAAATATATGATGAATAACTTAAAAGATTGAACCGGGTACTCAAGGATAAGATGTAGTAATTTACAAAGTGGTAGTCTACATTCATGACTTTGTGTTACTACGAATATTTTATAAAGGGGTTGCATGTATTGTTGGGGTTTATGCCCTAAAACCCAATTTATTGGCATGTATTTAATAATTAAATTATTTAATTATATGAGACTATCTATAAATGAACTAAGAAATTATCATAGTCCATGAGATGCATTGTATGTGATTTATGTGAAAAGTCACAGAAGATATAAATCACAAGTTTTTTGTAAACTCAGAAGTTTAGTTCGTAGTCGGTGATGAAATTTCGCGTTTCATCTGCGAAGACTATAACATATCAACTAAGATGATTTGTCTTGATCATGGAAGTGGAGACTTCTAGTTAGTATGCTGATATGTTTTAAGAGTTAAGACATATTGAATTGGACCGTTGTGAGATTTATTATTCTCCTAATGACTGTCAAATGAATAATAAATCTCACGACTTCTATTTACATCAACTCTAAATCTTGAGAGAATAATGGACCTGATCATGAGATGTAGGTTGCTTTGATATATCAAGAGTGAGATCTATTAGTTATGGTCAAAACCTCAGTATGTTGGGCATCCGCATTTAGTGTTGATAGAACATATATTCTCAAGATGGAATTCATAGTCTCTTAATGGAGATACAAAATATTCCCTTGAGATAAGTTTAATGGATTTAGTTATTCAGAGTGTTGGGCCCAACCACTTTAGTAAAGAGTTAACTAAAGTATATATTTATGAAATTGGATTTCATAAATATATGACGAATAACATAAAGGATTAAACCGGATACTCAAGGATTAAGATGTAGTAATCTTCAAGGTGGCAGTCAATATTCATGACTTTGGATTACTACGAATATTTTAATGAAAGGGGTTGCATGCATAATAAAGTCTTGGGATATAATTTATTAATAAGGCCTAGAGTACAATTATATTTATATAGTGGTATTAAATATAATTAATGGTAACTTTGGGCTTGTCAAGAGTTGACGGAAAAGCCCAAGGCCCATTGGAGCTAGTGTCTTATTGGTCCATTTTGGTCCCACTCCAAGCCACACACTAAAGCCCAATTGGAAAGGCCTAATAGGCCAGCCCAATTAGATAATTAGTTACTTATAAAGGGAAAAACATACAGAAGAGATTAGAAAAGAAAAAGAAACGGTGTGTGAGAGAGTGTGAGACACACTTTCATTCTCCCTTTAAAAAACTGATTGAGAGACCACACATCTTGGGCGTAAAGTGGAATTGGAGTGAAGATTAAAAGTGTTCCCAAGTGCTTCTAATCATTGTTTTGAATTTCTCCACACCAAGGTACGCTATCTTGTTCTAAAATTCTGAAATTTACATTGTGCACGTTATCAATCATGAATGAAATAGATCCTAGTTTGTTGCTTCCGCTGTGGGTTTTGCATAAGATGCAAAACCAGAATTTTTCCTTCATGTATAATAAAGTCTTGGGATATAATTTATAGATAAGGCCTAGAGTGCAACTATATTTATATAGTGGTATTAAATATAATTAATGATAACTTTGGACTTGTCAAGAGTTGACAGAAAAGTCCAAGGCCCATTGGAGCTAGTGTCTTATTAGTCCCTTTTGCTCCCACTCCAAGCCACACACTTAAGCCCAATTGGAAAGGTCCAAAAGGCCAGCCCAATTAGATAATCGGTTAGACAGAAAAGGAAAAATATACAGAATTTTCTGTAGAGAATTTTTAGAAGAACACTATTGCGAAGTGGTGTATGAAAGTATTAGATACTTTGACATTCTCCCTTTGGAACTGATTGAGAGACCACACATGATGGGCGTTAGTGGAATTGGAGTGAAGATTGAAAGTGTTCCCAAGCGATTTTGATCTATAGTTTTGAAATTCACCGCTCCAAGGTACACTCTCTTGTTCTTAAGTTCTGAAACTTATTTAGTGCATGTTAACTTTTATGAATGAAGTAGATCCGTTATTTTTCCGCTGCGCATATGCATATTTCCTTCACCAACCTCAAACCAGTGATAACAGAGAAGTCACAAGGTGTCAACATTACCTCCCTAATACAAGGAGAGTGGAAGGTATAGGTAGTATCCCAGAAGCGTTCTGCCAAGGCGAGAAGTAACTGAAGATCTTTGTATTCATGTGTCTCATGATTCAACAAAGCTTCAAAGAATGTGCCAAAGCCTGTTTCATTGATAATGTTTTTGATGCTAGGAGACAACGTTGCCCATGCACTTTTTAACATTTGAAGACTGCCACGACTTTTGAGTCTCTGCAACACACAAGTTCAACTCATCAACTTCCATGACCAAACTACATGTCCAAAAATATTTCCATGACCAAACCCACATCACAACAAAAAAAAAAAAAAAAAAAACCAAACAAACAAACAAACAAACAAAAACCAATGCCCCACCAAAATTTCACTACAATCAAAATTCTTCACATATCCATACACAACTACCAATTTTTTCCATAGCCATAAAAAATTCTCACATTTCCAATTTAGCAAAAAATTCCACAAACTCATGCCCAAGCACAAAGTGAATTCCTACATGGCCAAAATCATAATCACAAAAATTTTCCAAGAACCAACATCACATGCCCAACAAAATTCTTTCAAAATTTCATGCCCCAAAATTTTCCATACCCACAAACAACCAAATGACAATATCTCACCATGAAACTTTCAATGAAACATGCAACAACATTTTTCCAAGCATAGAAACCAAAGAAAAAACCCCCTTGGTGTCTACATGACGATATGGAGCATGGGTCCTAAGGTCTTGAAGAAGTCCATCCTCCTTATGCCAATCAAATGTTGGATAACATTTCTTACCATGAAAAGTAAGAAAATAAGATCATTTGGAAGAAGAAGCCATCATGATGCAAAGAAAAATGGATTTGAAAAATGGGTTTTTACCAAAATGGGTGTGTGGTGAAAATTTTCAAAATAAAAGGATCTAAAGAAATATTGATAGAGATGGATGAGAGGAGCTTGAAAAGCTTAGAGAAGTGTTTTTTATATGAAGAAATGGTGAGATGAAGAAGAAAAGTCAAGGTGAAGAAGGAGGTGAATAGTGACAAGGAAGGAAGAAAAGATGAAGGAAAAAGAGAGAGACAAGGAAAGTGGGGGGCCAAATTTTGGCCCCCACACCTTAAACTCAGCTCAAAGCTGAGTCAACTCAGTCAACCCAAAAAAAAAATATTTTCAAAGTTTTCCAAATATCTTTTGAACTCCAAATTCTCAAAATTTTCATCTCCAAATAAAAAGAAGAAGAAGAAGAAGAAGAAATTCACATTTTTCAATACCAAATCTCTTCCTAAATCCAAACCTCTAGTTTTCAAAGAGAAAAAAAAAAAAAATTCAAACCCCAGATTTCATGATGGAAATTTCAAGTCTTAATTTTCAACATTCCAAATCTCAAAATTTCAAATTTCAAATTTCAAATCAAAGTGTCCAAGTTTCAAAGTATCAAAATTTTAAATGTCAATTTCAAAACTTTTAAGTTTCAAAAATCAAATATTTTTCAATCAAAGCTTTTCTTGATAAAGTTCAAATAAAAAATGGGTGAATGAAGATCACATATCTCAAAAAGCGAAGGGACAACAGAACACTCACACAACAGAACACTCATCAGTTAGAGACTGATTCCAAATTTTGATTTTTGTAGGCGACAACTTGGTTTCAAGGATTAGAAGCCCTTGATTATCTCAGTCAAGATCAGATTCATTGGTCGCAAGAATCTATGTATCCAAGATCAATTTCATGGTCGCAGACATTACCTCAGTCAAGATCAGATTCATTGGTTGCTCGAACCTATGTATCCAAGATCAATGTCATGGTCGCAGATATTACCTCAGTCAAGATCAGAATCATTGGTCGCAGGAACCTACGTTTTTAAGATCAATATCATGGTCATAGACACTGCTTTTGTCAAGATCAAGCCAATTGGTCACAGACACTCCTTAGTCAAGATCAAGCTAGTTGGTCACAGACACTCCTTAGTCAAGACCAAGCTAGTTGGACACTCCTTAGTCAAGACCAAGCTAGTTGGTTGCAAACACTCCTTTTGTAAAGACCAAGCCAGTTGGTTGCAGACACTCCTTTTGTCAAGACCAAGCCAGTTGGTCCTAGACACTCCTTTTGTTAAGATCAGGCCTGTTGTTCGTAGACACTCCTTTCATCAAGACCAAGCTAGTTGGTCGTAGACACTCCTTTTGTCAAGATCAAGCCAGTTAGTCATAGACATCCCTTTCGTCAAGACCAAGCCAGTTGGTCGCAGACACTCCTTTCGTCAAGATTAAGCCTGTTAATGTAGACACTCCTTTCGCCAAGGCCAAGCCAGTTGGTTGCAAACACTCCTTTCATCAAGACCAAGCTAGTTAGTCGCAAACACTCCTTTCATCAAGACCAAGCCAGTTGGTCGTAGACACCCAAGCCTGTTTGTCGCAAACACCCCTTTTGTCAAGATTAAGCCTGTTAATCGTAGACACTTCTTTCGTCAAGACCAAGCCTGTTTGTCGCAGACACCCCTTTTGTCAAGATTAAGCCTGTTTATCATAGACACTTCTTTCATCAAGGCCAAGCCAGTTGGTCACAAACACTCCTTTCATCAAGACCAAGCTAGTTGGTCACAAACACTTCTTTCATCAAGATCAAGCCAGTTGGTCACAGACACTCCTTTCATCAAGATCAAGCCTTTTGGTCGTAGACAACTCCATTATTAAGATCAGAATGAAAAAAGTCTCTCAGTTGTATCAATTGCCAAAAATCATTTTAAAGTTCATCAACTACCAGTTAAGTCAAGTATTCTCACTGTTTTGTCAAAAAGATAAGGCACTAGTTCTATGGTCCAAAGTTTAGGTCCGAGGACTAGGTAATCTTTGAAAATTCAACCTCAATTAAATCATGGTCGCTAAAATTGGTGTCTTTTTTTTACATTGACATTTGCTTTCCAAGCTCTATCAATGAGGGGCATTATGTAGACACTTGATTTTGCCCCCATGATTTAATCAAGGAAGATGACTGGAGTGACCATCCATGTACCCAAAAAAAATCATTCTTGCATCACATGGATCATTTTGTTCTTGCATCACATGCATCAATTTGTTCTTGCATTGCATGCATCAGTCTATTCATTGCATATCATAACAATGATCTTGAGATTCTAATGGTCACAACAATGTGTCCGGTTTCTAAATTGAACCATTGGATCGAAAGATATCGCATGATCAAGCTTGCACCATCCATATGCATTGTGTCTAGGAAGAGTCAACCACACACGATTAATTTAAATTGATTCTAATTGGTTGAAAAATTAAAATTAATTAAATGATTTTGTGATTGGTTGATAATTAGTGTTTAAAATATGGTTGCATGCATAGGAATAAAATGAATGATTGGATAACAATAAAATTATGGACAATCTAAACTTTATCAAGATTTATTTAAAGGGATTTATCCACAAGATAATTGTTCTTAAGAAGCCTGAATTATCCAGAAAAGAGATAAAAAAAAACATGGGCGAAGGATGAAAACACACCTAGATACAAGGACCAATCAAAAAACCCTAAAAGGAAAGTCCAAATGGCACCCGAACACAGAAGTGAGTTCAGCATCCAAGAGCCAATTCGGCACTTTTGGAGTGCTGAACGACACTTTGAAAGTGCTGAATTGCCCCTCTTTGGGCTTTGGCCCAACGGCCTTCGGGTGACAATAAGGCACACCCTTTTTGACCTTTACGCAAAAGGATGAGTTCAAATTCACATCCTAATCATCCATGCCTATTTTAAAGAGAATTCTGGCCTCTATAAATAGAGTCTAGGTCTCATAATTCAGCACCTTTTTTTTACGCTTTGAGAGGCATACGTTTTGAGACTTAAAATTGTTGACATTAGTTGATCCTCTCTGAGATTTGCTACAAGAGTTAGGGTTTTTAGGTATCAAAGAGAACTGGATAAATTTTTTTGAACCCTAAAACATCCTCTCAAGAAAAAGAGTGCTCATGAAAGAGGTTGTTCTCTAATCCTTTTGTTTTTATATTTCTCTAATCATGATGGTGCATGCTTTCTTGTTTTAAATATTCATATTCTGGTTTTTTAATTTTGATTATCAAAATATGCTCTTGATTCTTTTATTGTTACTATAATCTGTTTCTTAGTTTTAGAGATCTACTTGTACTAAACTAATTTTTTGATCTACATCTTCTTTAGATGTAGATCTGAAATTTTCTTCAAAATAAAATGGATCTACATCTTCTTTAGATGTGGATCTGAATTTTTCTTCAAAATAAAATGGATCTACATCTTCTTTAGATGTGGATCTAATTTTTTTTTATATAAATAAAACAGATCTACATCTTCCTTAGATGTAGATCTGAATTTTTCTTTAAAAATAAAAGGGATCTACATCTTCCTTAGATGTAGATCTGAATTTTTCTTCAAACAAAAATGGATTTGCATCTTCCTTAGATATAGATCTAAATTTTTCTTAAACCAAAAATGGAGTTTGTATCTTCTTAAGATACAAATCTAATTTTCTTAATGCACGCAAATTTTTGAAATAAAGGAAGAGATCATGTATTGTTATTTTTGTTGTTTGTTTTGTTTGAGTCATGTAACACAAAATTATTCTGTGAATGAGATCCTCTCAATAAAAAAAAAAAATCAAATATAAAAGCTGATCTGAATTTTTAAACCAACCAAAAGACTTTGTTTTTATTTAATAAAAATGGATCTGAATTTTCTCTTCAAAAACCATTCGTTTTACACATACAAAAACAAATATGATTTTTCAAGTCAAAATTAATTTTTTTCTAATTATTAAAACATATCTGAATTTTTTTAAACAAAAAAGAGGATACATTCATAAATGGTTTTATGTAATTTTTTTTTTACATTTTCAACATATCATTCATGACATGCATAAAATGGTTCATTGGTCACATGAGTCTAGAAGACCAGACTCTATCTGGGCAGAATGAGTGCCTAACACCTTCCCATTCCATAACCTAGCCTCCGTTTAGGTCTTTGGTTAAGTAGATCTAGTCTTGTCTTTATTTATTTTGGGTAGATTGTAACTAGGACAAAAAACCATGTAATGTTCAAATTTTCAAACATGTATCTTCTTTATTCAATCAATGATAGAGGAACAATTCAATTATGTATTTGTATATTAGTTTTTCTTATTTTTTGTACATAAAAAAATAAGTGGCGACTCCACACCATTTACCCAAAAAGAGAGGTGCCCTAAAAAGCACACTACAAAAAAAAGATCTCTCTTTTTTGAGAGGCTCTCTCAAGCGAGGTCTCTCACACATACTCAACAAGGCCACTACGAGTTTATAGTAATGCCATTCGATCTCACCAATGCCCCATCTGCATTCCAGTCCCTTATGAATGAAATTTTCAAGAAGTACTTGCGAAATTTCGTCGTAGTATTTTTTGATGATATTCTAATTTACAGCAAAAATTAGGATGAGCATTGGATTCATGTCAAGAAGGAATTGTCCATTTTAAGAGATCATAAGTTGTTTGTGAAGAAGGAAAAATGTCAATTTGGCCAAGAATGTATTCATTATCTCGGTCATGTAATATCAAGGGAAGGAGTAGTGGTAGACCTAAAGAAGGTGCAGGCCATGTTGGAATTTCCTAAGCCAAAGACACTTAAGGCTCTTAGAGGATTCCTAGGGTTAATTGGATACTACAGGAAATTTATTCCAGGCTATGGGAAGATTGTTAGTCCTCTCACATCCATGTAAAAAAAGATTCATTCACTTAGAACCAGGAGGCAGAGAAGGCTTTTGAACACCTCAAACATGCCATGACTCAAGCACCAATACTAGCTCTTCCGGATTTTACTCAACCATTCATAGTTGAATGTGATGCAATAGGAATGGGTATTGGAGTAGTTCTTATGCAAAAAAAGAAACCAATTGCATTTCTAAATTAGGCTCTACATGGAAAGAATCTAGCATTATCAACTTATGACAAAGAAATATTGGCCTTGGTGTTAGTAGTGAAGAAGTGGTGACCGTATCTCACTGGGCATCAATTCATAGTAAGGATAGGTCAAAAGAGCTTGAAATATCTCTGGGAGTAGAAAATCAACATAGCATCACAGCAAAAATGGCTCATAAAATTGATGGGCTATGACTTTGTCATTGAGTATAAGAGGGGAAGTGGAAATGTTGTCGTTGATGCCTTGTCATGTTGTGTAGAAAGTGGAGAACTCATAGCATTGTCTCAACCTAAGCCATCATGGTTGGAACCCATTAAGCAAGAGGTCCAATCACAACTTCAGTTACAACGGTTAGTCAAGTTATGTGAAGAGGATGAGGTAATGGGTCCATGGTTGTTTTGAGAAGGAATTCTTTCCTTCAAGAATAGGATTTATTTATGGGAGCAATCCCCACTAAGAACATCCATAATTGAAGGAATTCATTCCAGCACTCATGAAGGTTATCTAAAAACATTACAATGGGTATGATTGATATTTTAATGGAAGGGGATGAAGAAGCATGTAAGAAAGTTTATTTATCAATGTGATGTTTGCCAACGCAATAAGGTTGAGAATCTCTCTCCATCTAGCCTACTTCAATCGTTACCAATTTCCACTTATGTTTGGTCAGATATATCCATGGATTTCATTGATGGTCTTCCTATTTCACAAGGTAAGACTACTATTTCTGTGATTGTGGATAGACTACTGAAGTATGCACATTTTGTACCTATCTTTCACACTTACACTGTAGTTGGTGTGGCACAAGTATTTTTTGAACAAAATTTTCAATTGCATGGCATGCTGTAATCAATTGTTTGTGATAGAGATGTAGCTTTTATTAGTGCTGCTTGGAAGGAATTTTTTCAATTGTAGGGAACTCGTTTGAATTTCAGCTCTTCATATCATCCACAAACTGATGGACAAAATGAGATTGTCAACCAAACCTTGGAGATGTAACTGTGCTGTTTTACAGGAATAAAACCGAAAGAATGGGTATGATGGATCCAATGGGCTGAGTTTTGCTATAACTCAAGCATGCATTCATAAAAATAAAAAAAAAATGACCCCGTTCGAAGTAGACTATGGAAGGAAGCCACCTACCCTACTGTCATATGTTCCTGGTATAGCAAAGGTTGAAGCTGTGGAAAAGGAATTACAAACTTTGGATGAAGTTTTACAGGAGCTCCATCAGAATATCAAGGCTACCCAAGCACATATGAGGAAAAAAGTAGACTATAAAGTTGTGATTTACAACTATGTTTTATGTTGGCTTTATTCCTTGACAAAAAGTGTTTCATTTTGCATAAATTTGTTTCCTTGTATTTTTATGGGATTTATTTACAATGGGTTTAGTATTAAGCGATGGAGATTTGATCAAGACAGCTAAAAGTCACATAAAAAGCACATGCCAGAAGCTAAAGAGTCATGCCAAGCTGTCAATTTTGCGAGTGTCTCACGGGTAAGGCCTTCCTGCGAAATATTCGCGAAACTCTCTACCTGGAGGATCTTTAAGTTTGACTTTCTTACTCTTCACCCATACTATATATACCCTCATTACCCACAAAAGTATGTGAGGCCAATTAGAGAGAAAAAACCTAGATAGGTTTTCTACAACACACACACCCATCTTTTAGAGAGAGAGCCACTCATCCTTAGTGAAAAATCATTCTAGCCTCTTCTCCTTCACTCTCCCATTATCATACCTTAAGAGGAGATTTGTACCCAAACACAACCCACACATTTTTAGAGTGTAGAGAGTGTTTTGGAGCTTGGTAAGTTTTGGGGATTTGCCAAAAGAAGCTGGTGAGGCTTGGCCGATGCAATCTGGCGTATTGCGGGATTTGTAAAACTAGAGAAGACATGACTCCGAGAAGTCCGTTGGTAGTAGGAGCTTGGAGGGCTCAAGTACATTATGTAGACTAGGCTTGGAGGGTCTTTTGTTATTCATGTACTCTAACTTTATTCTCTAGTGGATTGATTTCGACTTAGAGGGTCGCAGAGAGGTTTTTTGCCAAGTTCTTCGATTTCCTCTTCAATAATGTAAGGTTGAATTTATTCAATTATGTGTTGGCTTTATTCTATGCCAAATTTTCTTGTATTTTAGCAATTGTATACCCTATATTTAGGTGGTAATTATGTAAGGGCAGTGTGTGAAAGAGTGTGAAGAAAACTCAAAAGTGTGCAATCAAAAAGAGCCTCGCGACTGGATTCTCACAACTGGCTCACGGTTGGAGAGTCGCCAAAGGTGGCACACGTGTGGAGTATGTAGGGGAGTGGAAGGGTCATGACAGCTGGAGCACTATAGGACAAAACTTCTAGTCTAACTAGGCAGTTAGCTCGCGACTTAAACTCACGACTTGTTCCAGTCGTGAGGTCGAGTCGCCAGAATGCCCTGTTGAGATAACACTGATGTTTCACATTCCTCATACACCCTACTATAAATACCCTTATACCCACGAAATGTTGAGAGCTTAGAGAGAGAATTTTGAGAGAGAAACCCTAGAGAAAAACAAGATTGACTCATCCACAATCTTCTTCCTTTGATTCTCCGAATTCCCCTACTCTCACCCTTTCCATTTTCATGTCCTTGAGAGGTACATTTAGTCAAATCCTTATCTCACCATACCCATATCAGTGAGGAGGTATTTTGATGCTTGGGAAGTAGTTCAAAAGGGACCAATTCATTTTGGTTGATGCAATGAGCGATTACGGGATCTGGTAAGCTAGAGAAGACAAGGTTCAACGTAACCCTGTTGGAGCAAGAAGCTTGAAGGGCTTAGGTGCACTAGGTAGATTAGGCATGGAGGGTCTTCTGCTATTCATGCATCTCAACTTTATTCTCTAGTGGGTTATTGACCGCTTGGAGGGCGGCGGAGAGGTTTTTCGTCGAGTACTTCGATTTCCTCTTCGATAACACATCGACTTGTTATCTTTATGTTTGCATCTCTCTTCCCTTTCTATTTACCTTTTAATTACTACTATGTCTGTGATTAAATATGGTTTAGAGTGTGTTGCCAATTTGGTCATAGCTTATATTTCATTTTCCACACATATACTGTTTGATTATAAGCTTGTGTTGGTATTTTTCTTTAGGGGGTCTAAACGTTCATAGGTGTTTTACACACTATTTGAACTTTCATTTGGTATCAGAGCAGGTACACTTGTTGTAGTTCAAATACCAAAGTGTGATCCTAGACCCATCAGCTATGGATGAAGCTATAGAAAAGGCTATGTTGAATTGTGGTTTAAATGTTTGTCATAATGACTCTAAGAGTATGCTTGAAGGTTGTCCTAAAAATGAACTCCTAAAGTTATTAAAAACAAAGAAAAATGCCAAAATGTTTGTTCACATGCTGAAATATTTTGAAAATGAGAATCACATCCTACACAATAGTCTATGTGAGTCTAATTCTTTGATTAAGAAGTATAAAAGAAGAAATAGAATATTGTGTGATAAGGTCAATAATCTGAAAAAGAAAATTCAATCTAACAAGAGCATGGAAAATGAAGAGAAGTTTATGTTTGAAGGTCAAGAGTGCTTGTCCCATGCTTGCTTATTTGTGCACACTTCTTTAAATGTATTTAATTTGTGTTTATGGTATCTTGATAGTGGTTGTTCCCGTCATATGATAGGAGATAAATCACTATTTAAGTCACTCAAAGAGAAGGTCGGTGACTATGTGACATTTGGTGATGAAGGACATGCTCAAGTTCTTAGCAAAGGGACTGTTGAGATACCAGGACTACCTCTATTGAAAGTTGTCTTATACATCAAAGGGCTTAAGGTGAATCTCTAAAGCATCACTCAAATATGTGATAAGGACTTCCTTGTTCAATTCTCAAAGAAGGGGTGTATAATCATTGATGGAGAAGGGATTGAAGTCTTGGAGGGAAATAGGACTACCGACAATTGCTACGGAGTAGTTCATACGGCAAAAATCTCCTGCAAAAGTGCTTGTGTTGACATGTTGGAACTTTGGCATCAAAGATTTGGGCATACAAATTTCAAACAAGTGGCTAAAGTATCTAAAATTGAAGCTGTTGAGGGACTTTCAAAATTTGGAAAGGTGGAGAGACTATTTGTGGTGCATGCCAAATGGGGAAGCAAACAAAGGAAAATCATCACAAAGGGAATGTGATTGCTACTTGATGTCGCTTAAAGCTTCTTCATGTCAATCTAATAGGGCCCACAAGAATTGAAAGTCTAGGAGGAAAAAGATACATTATGGTCATTGTTGATGATTTCTCAAGATACACATGGGTGGAGTTTCTTAGAGAAAAATTAGAAGCATCTGAGAAAATGGAAATTCTATGCAAGAGACTTCAAAACGAGAAAGGGGTTCCTATTGTCAAGATAAGGAGTGATCATGGCAAGGAGTTTGAGAATGCTAGATTTGAGTCTTTTTGTGAGAAGAATGGGATCAAAAAGGAATTTTCAGCCCCCAAAACTCCTCAATAAAATGGGGTGGTTGAGAGGAAAAAATAGGTGATTCAAGAAATGGCAAGAGTTATGCTACTCAACAAGCAAATTCCTCAAAAGTTTTGGGGAGAAGCCGTAAACACCTCGTGTCACATTGGTAATAGAATATTCTTCTAAGTGGGAACAAAGAAGACTGCTTATGAAATTTGGAATGGAAAGAAGCCAAAAGTGAAATACTTTCGAGTATTCGGAAGCAAGTGTTACATTCTAAATGATCAGGAGAACCTTGGAAAATTTGATGCAAAAAGTGATGAAGGCATCTTCCTTGGGTATTCTACTACTAGCCGGGCATATAAAGTCTTCTACAAAAGAACAAAAACAATAATGGAGTCCATCAATGTTGAAATTGATGATGCCATAACAAAGGTAGAGATGGTTGATGATGGAGAGGGGCTAAGCTCCAAAGAACCCACAATTGAGGTCGAAGCCCAAGATATTGAAGTTGAAGGACCTACATCGGAAAAGGAATCAACTCCTGTGAACTTAAGAATAGAAACAAGATCAATGTCTAGAACATCTAGTCCTCTCACTCCTACGGAAGTTCATCCTTCTATCTTCTGGAATGATGAAGTGTCCACATCAAAGAAGCCATCATCAAGAGTGATTAAAAACCAGTTGGACAGTAACATCATTGGGTCTTTAGATGAAGGCCTTCACCTAAGAAAGGGAAACATACTTATGGCCATTGCTCCCGTACAATCTTTAGATTATTTGAGTTTGCTAGTGGAAGAGCTTGGGGAGCACACTAAAGTGGAGTCGACAAGGATAGTAGAGGAATCCGATGATGATGAAAATGAAGGAACAATGGGAATACAAGAATCCTATAATACTCTCCTTGAGATGACCGGTGAATATGCAAGAGTGGCTAAAGCAGCCATTAAGAAAATGAAGAGAGCAAAGTAAGATTACAAGAGTCTTCTAGTGTGGTACAAGGAGACTAAGTGTGAAGTTCAGATGCTGAAATAAGAGCTAACTGAAGCTTATTCAAGGATCAAGTTTCTCATGCTTGAGGTGATTTAAGCTAATGCTAAAGTAGAGAGGGTCTCCTCCAAAAGGCTTGATGAAGTGCTTGCACAACAAAAGCCCTTTCCAGACAAAAGAGGCTTAGGATACACTAGAGAGGCTAGTTCAAGCACCAATGTGTCTAAGGAGATGAAGTTTGTAAAAGCAAAGGGACCAGTGGTAACAATTTAGCTCTTGAGAAAGTGAAGTCTGAGAAGACGCCAAAGGTGATTGCTCAACGGGTTTCAACAAAGCCTCCAAACCCAGCAGTGGCTAAACTCAAGGCGAAAGGAAAATCTCTTCCAAAGTCACAAAGGGGATCGAAAATTTAACACTTTTGTCACCATTATGGAATCCAAGGTCACACTAGACCTAACTGCTGTTAGGATGTGTGCCCTTAAATCCTATTGTATGATGCTATGTATGACATTATGTATGACTTAATGTTATGATAAATAAAGTTGTTTAATTATTATTTAAAATAATGGTAACATGAATATTTGGACATTATCATATAGTCCATGAAATGCATAGTATGTGATTTATGTGAAAAGTCACAGAAGATATAAATCACGAGTTCTTTGTAAGCTCAAAATTATAGTTCATAGTTGGTGATGAAATTGGGCATTTCATCGGCAAAGACTATAACGTATCAACTAAGATGATTTGTCTTGATCATGGAAGTTAAGACTTCTAGTTAATATCTTGATATGTTTTAAGAGTTAAGACATATTGAATTGGACCACTGTGAGATTTATTATTCTCTTAACGACTATCAAATGAATAATAAATCTCACGACTTCTATTTGCATGAGCTCTTAATCTAAAGAGAATAATGGATCTAATCATGAGGTGTAGGTTGCTTTGATATATCAGGAGTGAGATATAAAGTCATGATCAAAACCTTAGTATAATGAAGGAAAAATTCTGGTTTTGTATCTCATGCAAAACCCACAGCGGAAGCAACGAACTGGGATCTATTTCATTCATGATTGATAACGTGCACTATGTAAATTTCAGAATTTAAGAACAAAATGGCGTACCTTGGTGTGGAGAAATTCAAAACAAAGATTAGAAGCACTTGGGAACACTCTTAATCTTCACTCCAATTCCACTTTACGCCCAAGATGTGTGGTCTCTCAATCAGTTTTTCAAGGGAGAATGAAAGTGTGTCTCACACTCTCTCACACACCGTTTCTTTTTCTTTTCTAATCTCTCCTAAAAAAAATTATGTATGTTTCTCCCTTTATAACTAACTGATTATCTAATTGGGCTGGCCTATTGGGCCTTTCCAATTGGGCTTTAGTGTGTGGCTTGGAGTGGGACCAAAAGGGGCCAATAAGACACTAGCTCCAATTAGCCTTGGGCTTTTCCGTCAACTCTTGACAAGTCCAAAGTTACCATTAATTATATTTAATACCACTATATAAATATAATTGCACTCTAGGCCTTATTAATAAATTATATCCCAAGACTTTATTATACACGTAACCCCTTCATAAAATATTCGTAGTAACACAAAGTCATAAACGTAGACTACCACTTTGTAAATTACTACATTTTATCCTTGAGTACCTGGTTTAATTCTTTAAAGTTATTCATTATATATTTATGAAATCCAATTTCATAAATATATATTTTAATAATTTCTTACTAAAGTGGTTAGGCCTAACTCTCTGAATAACTAAACTCATTAAACTTATCTCAAGGGAATATTTTATATCTCCATCAAGAGACTATGAATTCCATCTTGAGAATATATGTTCCATCAACACTAAATGTGGCTGCCCAACATACTGAGGTTTTGACCGTCACTTCAGATCTCACTCCTGATATATCAAAGCAACTTACACTTCATGATCAAGTCCATTATTCTCTCAGGATTAAGAGTTTATGCAAATAGAAGTCGTGAGATTTATTATTCATTTGACAGTCATTAGGAGAATAATAAATCTCACAGCGGTCCTGTTCAATATGTCTTAACTCTTAAAACATATCAACATATCAACTAGAAGTCTTCACTTCCATGATCAAGACAAATCATCTTAGTTGATACGTTATAGTCTTTACAGATGAAATGCCCAATTTCATCACGGACTACAAACTATAAATTCTGAGTTTACAAAGAACTTGTGATTTACATCTTCTGTGACTTTTCACATAAATCACATACAATGCATTTCATGGACTATATGATAATGTCTCATATTCATGTTACCATTATTTTAGATAATAATGAAATAATTTTATCAATCACAATATTAAGTCATACATCATGTCATACATAATATCATACATAGCATCATACAATAGGATTTAAGGGCACAAATCCTAACAGTTGGGCAACCACATTTAGTGTTTATGGAACATATATTCTCAAGATGGAGTTCATAATCTCTTAATGGAGATATAAAATATTCCCTTGAGATAAGTTCAATGGGTTTGGTTATTCAGAGTGTTAGACCTAACCACTTTAGTAAGGAGATACTAAAGTATATATTTATAAAATTGGATTTCATAAATATATGACGAATAACTTAAAGGATTAAACCGGGTACTCAAGGATTAAGATGTAGTAATCTTCAAAGTGGTAGTTTACATTCATAACTTTGTATTACTACAAATATTTTATGAAGGGGTTACATGTATAATAAAGTCTTGGGATATAATTTATTAATAAAGCTTAGAGTGCAATTATATTTATATCGTAGTATTAAATATAATTAATAGTAACTTTGGACTAGTTAAGAGTTGACAGATAAACCCAAGGCCCATTGGAGCTAGTGTCTTATTGGTCCTTTTTGGTCCCACTCCAAGCCACACACTAAAGCCCAATTGGAAAGACCCAATAGACCAGCCCAATTAGATAATCGGTTAGTTATAAAGGGAGAAACATACAGATTTTTTTATTAGAGAATGAGAAAAAGAGAGACATCATTGCAAAATGGTGTGTATGTGTGAGTGAAGCTACTTAATTATTCTTCCTTGAAAACTGATTGAGAAACCACACTTCTTGGGCTTAAAGTAGAATTGGAATGAAGATTAAAAGTGTTCTCAAGTACTTCTAATCTTTTGTTTTGAATTTCTCCACGCTAAGGTACACTATCTTGTTCTTAAATTCTTAAATTTACATAGTGCATGTTATCAATCATGAATGAAATAGACACCATTAGGGATGTAATGAAGATGATAGACACCATTACCTCCTGTTTGGAAAACTTCATCCTTAGATTTGAGAATCATAAGCCAAGTACCCAATCCTCTAAGGACATCACCCAAACACACGTGCCGTGTGGGTGAAGAAGGGTACACATGAATAAGCATTAAAACATGTCCATGCATTAATACTTCCTATGTAATGTGACCTTGATTGGTTGTGTGTTCTCTGGTTTTGTTCGTTTGCTATTTGCTTTAAATATTTTTACATTTTTTTTAATCAATTTTCACTTGTTTTTGTGTCAAAAATCCAAAAACACATAAAAAGTAGAAAATCCAAAAGGTTTGATCGGCATTATTGTGCTATGCCACTTGCATGTTTTTCCTTGTATCTTCGTACAAATGGCCTTATGCATTTACGAGCGTAGCTTGTTCTTTTGCACTCATATCTTTATGGGAAAAATCTTGACATCTATGTGACTGTTGCAAATAGATCTTCAAACTTGTCATGAATGATTAGTCAATGGTTTTGATGATCTTGAAACTTGCATAGACTTGTGCCTATATATCTTCCCTTTTTTTTTTTTTTTTGCTTAAAGAGCTCAACAAATGTAAATCTCAAAATAAAAAGAGATAATGAGTGGCAAAAGCCATCGCACATACTAGTATATTACTAGGAAAAAGGGAAAGTGACTTTTATGAAATTGTATGGTGCCCAAAAGCTAAAGGCTTATTCATCAAATTAAAATATTAAAGATTTTATGCGTCGATCTCAAAATGAGATGTAAAGATCAAAATAATCAAATGTTATGAATTGTAAAGAAGCCAAATGAAAAGCTTCAAGGTTATGTATTCAAGTTGTATAGGAGGTCATATATGCATATTTCTATAATGGAGATTGGTCACTCTTCCTAGTACTAATTGTGTATGTCTTGGTTAAATTGATCATTGAAACTTCACATTAGACTAAGGACTATCCCATATTTGATATCCATACACTTCATACATGTTCAATGAATGCAATATTCATTTGTGTGATTGTACTTGATTAAATGTGTTGCACATGCACAATCATATGTTGATCAAACACAAAAAGATTTTTGAGTGTTTTAATTGTTTTTAGAAAGTGTTTTTATTTTGAAAATTTTCAAAAATTTCAAAAAACTGTGCAACTCTGTTTTGGCGACTCCGTCTCACGAGTGAAGCCAGTCGCGAGCCCCTAGTCACGAGCTTACTCAGAAGCTTTCACAACTCTCTGGCGGGTCAAGCCCTTAGTCAAGAAAAAGATTTAGAAGAATTTCAAAATTTCTGAGTTTTTGTCATCTTCGTGACTCACTTTGGCGATTGGTTCTCGAGTGGAAGCTCCAGTCGCGAGGTTTACTTAGAATGATTCGTGACTCTCTTGCGACTTTCTCACGAGTGGACCTTCTAGTCACGAAAAATTTGTCACACGAGTTTTTGGTGACTTGACTCGGCAACTTGTTCGTGACTTATTCCAATCACGAAAAACGCGTGTTTTGCGCTTTAAGGGTTATTTTCAGGGTAGTCTTCAAAATCTTTTCAGTTTTCCCTCGCATATTATAACTGTTCTTTTCTCTTTCATCTCGCACTCCTAATGCATAATTATCATTATTCATATCTTCATCTCTTGCCCTCTTTTCTCCTTGACCCCTTTGTCTATTCATGTCAAAAAGGGGGAAAGTGTACTCCAGAGTAGCATACCAGAGAGTTTTGTAATTTCTTTATGACTGTTTTGGTGTATGGTCAAGTTGCTCATATATTTTACATCATATTTACTTGATCGCAATTTACTTGTTACATTATACTTGTCCTTTTATTACTTGCTTTACCTTGAGAGTCTAATGTGTTTTGTGCAAGTGTTTCTGGTTACATTTATATATGTCCCAAGTCCATCACAGCTCCTATGATTCTTGATAGGGGGAGTGATATGATAGGGGGAGAAAGAGAGAAAGAGTTTCGGGTTATATTAACTATGTTTTTGCTTTGCTCATAGTTCATGATTATGTTTAGTTGTTTAAACTATATTTTATTTTGTACCTTTGCTTTGTAGCTTAGTACTTTTAGTTAATGTTATGCATTTTCTTTAGTACTTCACTCTCGTGCTTTTGTTGGATTTTATATCTTGATGCATCTACCTTGTGTTTATGTATTGGTTGATTTTTGGACATACAAATGATACTTTGCATAGAGCTTATTAGCTTGCATGTCCGGATGTTCATGCCTTGTGTGAATGTTCATTGTGATCACTATTTATAGTGATTTTTCATGTTTGGTCAAGTCTTACTTTATTGCTTTAATCTTTATTACTTGATCGCTTTGTGCTTACTCCATATGCATTTTAAGATTTTTGCTTACAATGATCATCTTGTGTTACTCCTTTCAGGAAAAATCTTGTTCGTATGGTTCAAGAGCTCCACAATTTCTAGAGTTAGGTGTGAGTGTGTTTTGGCAACTGTTCCCAACTAACATGTTAAGTCTAGAGTCTGTTTTAGGATTTTGTCATGGAATAGCCAAAGGGGGAGATTGTAAGGTTGAATTTATTCAATCATGTGTTGGCTTTATTTCGTGCCAAATTTGCTTGTAATTTAGCAATTAGATACCCTGTATTTAGGTGGGAATTACGTAAGGGTAATGTGTGAGAGCATGTGAAGAAACCTCGAAAGTGTGCAGTCAAGAAGAGCCTCGTGACTGGATCTCGCTTCTAGCTTGTGACTAGTGAGTCGCCAAAGGTGGCACAAGTGTTGAGCATGCAGGGGAGCTAAAGGGTCGTGACAGCTAGAGCACTATAGGACAAAACGTCCAGTCTGGCCAGGTAGTTAGCTCGCGACTCAAACTCGCGACTCGTTCCAATCATGAGGTCAAGTCGCCAGAATAAATTGTTTGGATAACCCTGACGTTTCACATTCCTTATACACCATACTATAAATACCATTATACCCATGAAATGTTGAGAGTTGAGAGAGAGAATTTTGAGAGAGAAACCCTAGAGAAAAACAAGATTGACTTATCCATGATCTTCATCCTTTAATTCTCCAAATTCCTTTACTCTCACCCTCTCCATTGTCATATCCTTAAGAGGTAAATTTAGACAAATCCTTATTTCACCATACCCATATTAGTGTTGAGGTATTTTGGTGCTTGGAAAGCAGTTCAGAAGGGACTAATTCATTTTGGTTGATGCAATGAGCGATTGCGGGATTTGGTAAGCTAGAGAAGACAAGGTTCGGCGTAACCCTGTTGGAGCAAGAAGCTTGAAGAGCTTAGGTGCACTGGGTAGATTAGGCTTGGAGGGGTCTTCTGTTATTCATCTATCCCAAGTTTATTCTTTAGTGGATTATTTACTGCTTGGAGGGCGACAAAAAGGTTTTTCGCCAAATACTTCGGTTTTCTCTTCAATAACACATTGGCATGTTATCTTTGTGTTTGCATCTCTCTTACCTTTTAATTACTGCTGTGTTTATGATTAAATATGGTTTAGAGTGTGTTTCCAATTTGGTCATAGCTTATATTTCATTTTCCGCACATATATTGTTTGATTATAAGCTTGTGTTGGTATTTTTGTTTTGGGGGTCTAAACGTTCATAGTTGTTTTACATACTATTTGAACTTTCAGATAACACGTCTTGGTGTTATCTTGTGAATGCATCTCTCTTCCCTTACTCTTATGCTTTAATTTTATTGTTTGTTACTCATGTTTATGCACTAGAGTAGTTATCGATGTATTGCACTTCATTTACTCTTATTCTGCACTTAGATAAGTTAGAGTAAAATCAATCTAGCCGTAATTTTAATATTGGGGGTCTAAACAAGCTCTTATGTTTTCACACAAATTCGAGCTTTCAATTGGTATTAGAGCAGGTACACTCGTATTGGTTTCATTACCTAAGTGTGATCCTTGACCCCTTGTGTTTATTGCCATAGATAATGTTTTGTATGCTTTTATGGATGTTGTTGATTGTAACATGCTATGTGTTTGTGAAAATGCCTCTATAAGTGTTTTTCCTTATAATTGTGATGACATGTTACATAAATCTCTGGTGTTGTTGATATTCCTAACATCAAACTCTTGAAGAAAGAGGCTAAGAAGTTTCATAAGAATTTAAGTAAGTTTCATTGTGAAAATGATGATTTGATTGCTAAGCTCAATGAATCCAATAAATTGGTTGAAAAGTATAAGAAGCTTGCTGAAAATTCTCTTGAAAAGTTGAAAGCGTTTGAATGTTTGAATATGGACTTGAATGCTAAACTTGTTTTGTCTAAAAAACTTGTTGATGAGCTAAAATGTAAAAATAAATCTCTTAAGATGCATGCCAGGTGTTCGCCATTCTTTTCTCTTTAATTCCTTAGATTCTAGGATTTCATGGGTTGGGTTCATTTTTGAAAAGGTTGTGAAAATTTTATTTTTATGCAAATTTTTTTTATTTTCTTGATTGGGTTTTGTCCCATTGTCTTTGATTGTGTTTATGTTGGCCTCAAGTGGCATTCTAACATGTATTTAGGTAAGTTTTACACATGTTCATGCACTGTTTTACATGTTAGTTGTGTTTGTGTATACTAGGTGTTTGATAAAATGCCTAAATGGAATTTTGATGTTGTTTTGGACTCCAATGAGTACCAAACTTTGGGGATTACTATGATTATGCATGTTTATCATGTTTTGATCATTGGTTGTGTGTTTTACACACTTTGACCCAACTGTGCTTAGTCATGCCTTGATCATGCATCACATATGCACACAACATACACACTTGGTGCACACACTTGTTCACTTTACATGTTTTGCATTCACTCATGCTAGTTAAGTCTTTTTAGACCTTTTAGCACATATAACATGTTCTTGCGTCTATGTCATGCCTAGGCCTATATCATGTTCCATCATCCTTAGCATGTCATGTTTACTTTATACTTTGTAATATTTTTTTAGATGTTTTTGTCTCTCGTTTCAACTTCATTTTCTCATTCATCTTGCAACCCTAATGTATCATCTTTTACCCTTGTTCATATCTTCTCTTTTTTTCCCTCCTTCCTCATGATTCATTTGTCCATTCGTGACAAAAAGGGAGAGAGTATACTAGAGAGTATACCGGAGTGTTTTGTCATTTTTATATGACTCATGTGCACTTTCTTAGGGGGAGAAATTCTACCTCATGCACATTTGTAGGGAGAGAAAATCATAGGGGAGATGCATATACAAAGGTGGAGAAGACATTCTTTTTTTTGAGTTACAGTTAGTATCTATGCTTTGTTACTCTCATCCATTGTGTTTATGTGTTGGACATGCATATATACTTATGCTATTGTGCATTATTAGTTGCATGTTCGGATGATCATTTGCTTTGCTATAGCTTTCCTACAACACAAACACCCATCTTTTAGATAGAGAAATGCTCATCCTTAGTGAGAAATCATTCTAGCATCTTCTCCTTCCCTCCTTCAAAGGAGATTTGTATCTAAACACAACCCACACATTTTTAGAGTGTAGAGAGTGTTTTGGAGCTTGGGAAGCTTTGGGGATTTGTGAAAAGAAGTGGGTGAGGCTTGGCGAATGCAATCGGGCGTATTACATGATTCGAAAAGCTAGAAAAGACATGATTCCGAGAAGTCCATTGGTAGCAGGAGCTTAGAGGGCTCAAGTAAATTGGGTAGACTAAGCTTGGAGAGTCTTTCGTTATTCGTATACTCTAACTTTAATCTCTAGTGGATTGATTTTGATTTGGAGGGTCGCAGAGAGGTTTTTTGCCAAGTTCTTTGGTTTCTTCTTTGATAACACGTCTTGGTGTTATCTTGTGGTTACATCTCTCTTCCTTTACTCTTTTACTTTACTTTTATTATTTGTTGTTCATGTTTATGCACTAGAGTAGTTATTGGTTTATTGCGCTTCATTTACTCTTGTTCCGCACTTAGATAAGTTAGAGTAAAAGCAATCTAGCCGTAATTTAAAACTTGGGGTCTAAACAAGCTCTTGTGTTTTCACACAAATTTGAGCTTTCATAGAGAAACATCATAGGGAAAAGGAGATCAAGGTTGGTGATTGGGTGTATTTAAGGCTCCAACCTTATAGGCAAAATTCAGTAGCTTTTCATAAGGATCTCAAGCTGTCACCAAGCTATTATGGCCCTTTCCACATCGTTGAACAAGTAGGAGTTGTCTTATAAGCTTAAGCTACCTGAAGGGTAAAAAATTCATCCGGTGTTTCATGTTCAAACCTTAAGGAGAAGTTAGGTGAACAAGATAAAATGAATCCTAAGTTGCCTAACTTGAATGACACTGATAGTATCAATCGCACTCCACAAGCAATTTTGGATAGGCGAACTAGGCGAAGGAAAGAAGAGGTTCTGGTACGTTGGCAAAGGTTATCACCAGCAAACGCCACATGGGATGAAGTTGAAGGTTTACGCATCCAATTTCCCAATCTGTCCCTTGAGGACAAGGGAATTCTTTAAGTGGAAGGGAGAGTTACAGACCAGCTTGTTGAAGTGGATTCGGATATCAGCTCAGAACAGATTATGCAACACAGTTGTTACTATCTCTTGGCTGCTCTGGATGAACGTTATCTGTTGCACAAGATTGGCTCTAGCTTGTTGAAGTTATCTGATTGTTTAGGATTTGTTTAGGAGTTATTAATAGTTATCTTGCTTATATTTATAGGGTTGCTTTTCAAATAATGACTCTGCTCGGGGGTGTCCAACAAAGATAGGTGTTGCAAGTAAGATAGGAGTTGATGTTATTTTATGTTATGCTATCTTTATCAATTAGGAATGCATTGTATTCTCAGTTGGAGGCTATTTATAGCCTGTGTTTATTAATAAGAAGTCATCTTAATGTTCTAGTAATAAAAAACAAACTTTTGCCTGCTAAGTCCCTTTTATCCGTCAAAAAAGAAATAGAAATTTTTATCTTTCTTTACTGTTAATTTTCAAAATTTCCTCGATCTGGCCATAGCCCCCATGTAGGAAAAGAGGTATAGCATGTGGCTGAGGCGGGGGTCGTATCATTAGCCCACACGTGCAGCGAGCCCAGAGCCCATCCAGTGAAACAATAGAGCTCTCCATGAAGTTAAACAGTGAGCCCGAGAGCAAATTTGGGGACCTGATTGTTTTTTTTGTTGATTGTTGCTCTCAGCAGCAAGTTCCAGCAAAAGATTTTCCAACCCATGCATACTTAATCAATCAGCCCAGCCAACAATCCAGGTTCTTGATACAATTATTTGCTGAGGTTTATTACTTTAGAGAATCATGCTACTATTTGAGCCACCTTATTTTTATTTTTATTTTATGGTTTTCAATAGTCGGACCATTGACTTCCAACAATTGGTTAGTTGAGATTGAGCGATTCTTCGAACAAATGGCAAATCAACATGAAAAATGTTATATATTATGGTATAATGCGAATTAGTGGGAAATCTTTGTAGTAGTTGGGGCGAGTATTGGGACTTTCACTCTTCAATTGGTATGATTCTGTAATTAATAGGGGAACAAAATGAAATCAAACCTTTGAAAATTTTTGCACCATCACATTGATTAAAGAGCATAGAAATTTTCTAGATTGAAAAGATAGTGTGCCAACCAATTGTACTTATTTGAAGAGCACATGGTGAATCTCTGTGCAATTTCTAATTCTGAGCCCACTCCTCCTATGTAATCTTCCATCACCTAATGAATTGTCTGCAAAGGTCAAAGACGACAATGAGTTAGTTGGGGTGTCTCAAGAGGTGCCCATTAACTTCGAAGGTAAAACTTCACACGTGCAAGAGACGATAATGTTGGGCCACCAAAATTTTGCTTTAAGCCAGAAGTAAAGGTGCCAACACCGAATGTTGCTTCCACACTTGTGCAATAAGATGAACCTATTGATCAGACTAAACGACATGGTCAAATATTTGAACCATGTGTGATAGATTTTATTCAATTAGTTGATGAATCTATACTACTCTTCTATTTCTTTATCAATTTTGGTGTACCAAAATATATTCATACAATTTCTGAAATAACATACCTTTTAGTTTAATTTTTTTTCTACAATAAACCAAAAAAATGTTAAAAGAATAATATTATCTTATGTACCAACAAAAAAAAAAAAACCGTTATTCTCACCACTCATTTGTATTTAAATGTTTGATACTTACCTATATTTGTTATTTATTTGAATTCAAGTACTTCAATTATGTTTATAAAAAAAAAAAATATATAAACTTGCTTCTTCCCAAAAAAAAACGACTACCTCATGTAAAAATTACTCATTCTTATCTTGCTTTCAAATGTTTGATTCCTATATGTATTTGTTATCTATTTGAATTCAAATACTTCAAATAAATTTATCATTAAAAAAGAATTACTTCTTCCAAAAAAAACCCACTACTTCACGTAAAATTACTTATTCTTATCCCGTATTCAAATGTTTAAATTCTATTTGTATTTGTTGTCTATTTGAATTCAAATATTTTAATTATCTTTATCAAAAAATAAAATACAAAATTACTTCTTCCAAAAAATGTTAAAAGAGTAATACTATCTCACCTACAGAAGTAAAAAACCTTTAGTTTTTTTTTTTTTTTTTCTACAACAAAGCAAAAATCACAACTCCTAATTTTAAAATGAAGATAAGAAAACCTCATTTTAGGAAACATGTTTCTATTCAGTTTTTAACCCTTATATCTACGATTTTTTTTTTTTTTTTTGCATAAACCAACTAAATTTCAAAAACACTAGTTCATAGATACAAACTCCATGTTTAAAAAGATATCACCACAATTGGATATGATTAATTTTTAAAAATAAAGCTCACACATCCTGCACTCTCAATTCTCTCTGCGCCTGTATCAAAAAAAAAAATACTAATGATTTTTTATTATTCTCAATCTCTAGTATTGTTGAATTTTCAGGTGTTTGTGATGGTTTAAGATCTAAAAACATTGGGGGAAATTGTGGAGTTACGGAGTACCTATATGTGTCTGTGCAGTCAACCTTGGTATTTAAATATTGTTGATTCATCAAAATCTTGAAAATAAATACTAATTATTATTTTTATTCTCAGTCTCTATCATTGTTGAATTTTCAAGTGTTTGTGATGGTTTGAGACCTTACAACATTGGGGGAAATTATGGAGCTAAGGATTACCTATGTGTCTCTTTGCTAGTGTCATGGGATTAGTTTTATTAGTCTAAAGAAACTACTAGTAGCCACTTCCGAATTTTTTTTCCAAATACCATTAAATATTAAAAAATTTAGTTAGTTGTCACATTTCAAAACAATGTTGTAAACTAGCATCTCGAGTGTCTAAAACTCAAGTTCCAAGATAAAACTTGAGTTTTTAAGTCTCGATTTGGAAGTGGTGTGGTGAAAATCCAAGTTGAACTCGAGTTTTAAAGACTCGAGTTTCACTTCTTCTTCCTCGTGTTCTTCTGAGTACCCAAGGTTCTTCTTCGTGCAGATCGGACCCAGCATTCTTCTTCTTCCTCACATCCAATTGGAGCTCTAGCATTCTTCCTCTGTTCTTTGTCTCTTCATCAGATCATTCCTCTGTCCGTCACCATTCTTCATATCTTCCTCGCATCTGTTCGTTCTTCCTCATTGCTGAAGACCAGATCATCCACCCAGTCGCTGAAGATCAGATCGTCCACTAGCGTTCTTCTCCAACCAGATCGTCCACCCAGCACCAGATCGTCTTCTTCGGCGCTGCAGATCTCCAATCCATCTTCTTCAATGCTAGGTTCTTCTTTTTTCTTCAAGTCTGACAAAAATCGAGTGTTATAGACTTGAGATCAGAACTCGAGTTTTGATTTTTGTCATTGATCTCGAGTTTTAAAAACTTGAGATGCTAGTTTCTAGAATTCTTCCCGACTTATGTTAAGTTATCATATTTTTTTTTTTCCATTACTGTGCTAATCTACAAAATCCCTTAGCCACTTCATTTTAATCAATTTCACATAATTTTTTAGATCTTCTGTTGTCATTGGTTTTGGATGTTTTTGTTTGATGTTGTCAATTCAAAAATGCTATATTTTTTTTAATGAACCTTATTAAAAAATTTATATGATTGAGCTATATTCTTTCTAATGTCTTTTCTTGGATAGGCTGCAACAATTAGATCTGGAGACTCAACAAGTTGGTGGAGATACTTGCCATGATCTCATATTACACACCCAATAGAGCTCACAAGCCTCCTTTGTGTTTGGTATTCATTTTGAAGCCTCACGTATTGCACTTAAGGTTCTAAAAATTGAGTTTTACTCATTTGCATATAAATTAAGAGGATTTTCTTTAAAGAAAATAATATGTGATTACTCCCCTTCGCAATAATTTATTTATAATATCTTCATCTTTTTCTTTTTTTTCCTAATTGGATCATAATACACAAAAAATTCTTTAGAATTTTGATTTGATTTTATGCTATTTTGGGTTGTTGAGAATAATGGAAAAAGAAGCAAAATTTATAATATTTAGGAATAAAAGGAAGCAAATTTTTTTTTTCTATGGTGATCCACTTTTTGACATAGTTGCAGGTTGATCAAATGGATTAAGAAGAAAGGCTTGGGTTTTTCTCAATGACATGACATCTTTTTTTAAATAATGAAAAGCCTTCAATCATGCACGAAGCTGTAAATTTGTAATGAAATAATGAACAAGGCAAATGAAAGATTCAAAACCGAACACCCCTAGGAATTTTGGTGATTGAAATATGCATCAACCTCGAATTATAATCAATAATAAAAGAACCTTTGAGCACATGGAATGCATGTGCGAAGATGCTGGTTCAAATATACTTGTTGGAATATTTTTATAATCCCACATTGGAAAATGAGTATGAGTTTAAGAGGTTTAGAGCCTGTGTTGTGTATCCAAAAGTTAGGCCATTTCGAATATACACCATTGTAAGTTTCTTTAAAAAAACCTTCTCCTCTCTCCCCATATGTGTGTATTAAAAATACTTAGTATTCTCAAAAGAAAAAACAGTAGGTTAATCCTACATTGGAAAATAAGTGTGAGTTTAAGAGGTTTAAAACCTGTGTTGTGTATCCAAAAGTCAGACACTTTTGGATATACACCACTGTAAGTTTCTTTAAAAAACCATCTCCCCTCTCCCCATGTGTGTGTTTGTTAAAAATACTTAATATTCTAAAAAAATAGATTTATTATCACTAATGGCATATCCGTTTCAAACTTAGACTTCAAAGAAAAATAATAACAGTTTTTAATATGCATCGGTTTTTATTCTATTAATTTCATACAATACAAGAAAAAGGGCTATAGTGGCATTTGAAAAATGCCACTATAAGTTCTAAAAATGCTACTATAGGTCTCTTTGAGCTATAGTGGCGCCACAAAACACCACTATTGTACCATAACTATAGACTTATAGTAGTGTTTTTCCAAAAAGTCATTATAGGTCCATACCAAACGCTGCTATATATATATATATTTTTTAAATGGCTATAGAAATTGGCTATAGCACCATTTGAAAACACCACTATAGCCAACAATCACCCAAAAAAAAAAAAAAAAAAACTGATATGGTTTTGTGCAGAAACATCTCAAAACCTTATTGCTATGTGTTAATGCTTATTGAAATAAGTTTTGAATTCACAATTGCTACCTGTAAAGCTATGTTAATGAGAATGCTCCTCTTAACTAATATAAATGTATTTTGGTGGTGGTCAACTGAGTGGATATATAGAGATATAATATATTCTCTCTAGCTTTCTTACTGTCAATGCCTGGCAGCGGTTTGACCACCCCTCAATGCAATGCTCGCACGCTTTTGGAGAATATGTACGGTGTATATAAAGCTCGAAGCTCAGGTGCCATGAAGAAGGGTATACCACTGGTGTGTCACTGGAATATAAGTCAATTTTAAAGGAATTACCAAAGGTAAGTGAAGTCGCTGCCAATCATTGGGTTTTTTTAAGGTGTGAACAATTACACGTGATAAGCTCATATTTCCTTCGGCTATCATGCGTATCCTTACCCACATGCACATCACTTTTCCTCCCATTCCTCACTTCTATGTCATGGGTGTCATAAGTAAGGAGTCTAATTGGCGGAGTATAGCGCAACTTGCTGCAAAACTGCTACGTGTGAAGCCTAAGGATGCAACCCCAACAGATCCCGCAGTCCCTTCCTCTCGATCCTCTTCCTCTTCTACTCCTTCTTCCTCATCTCAGGCAGTTGAATCCCTTGCTGACATCATGGAGCAGCTTTTGATGGGATGTGTTAGATGAACACCAGAATTGGTCGCATCGCTCGTCGCTAGTCTCGCCTTGGTGGCTTTACGCCCTCACCTTCACTGAAGCATGTTGAGGAGTCTTCTTCTTTGGACAGTGGAGATGATGATGATGATGTTTTTGGCTCTGAGTCAGATGATGAGATGGTGACCTCTCAATACACTCTTTGTCACTCTTGACAAAAAGGGGGAGTAGTTTTGTAGATGAGAGTAGTCTTGTTGTTAGGGGGAGAGCTAGTATAGGTTATACTAGATAGATGGGGAGCAATTTTAAGTGTTTTTGAGGGATGTAGTGAGGTTCTGATGTATTTCTCATTACATGTACTATGGTCTTGTGACTACTTTTATTACATACATTGTACTTCTTTGATATATATATGAGATGATGTATGTTTTCTTTACCTTTATCTCATATGTGTTGTTTATTTTGTATTTTTATACACATGTTTCTTCTTGTATACAACCTGTCTATATTTCACACTTGATGCCTTGATGAATCTTGTTTAAATGTTTAAGTTAAAACAGGTTACAAGTCTACCATGCCATGATCTCTCTTTTTGCAAAGTTTTCAAGAGCTTATTGTAGGGATTAGACCTATTTATTTTTGTAAATTATGGGATAGTTGTGTTAGAAGAAAATCTGATTCTCAAATATAGTTAAGGCAATGCATTTATCCAAAACTTGATGTCACAATTTTTGTCTTATGTAGGTATCTATATTGATAAAACGCAATTTCGCCTCGTCAGTATGTTCCTCGTCACTACAATGGATGACCTTGAAATCTTGTATCAAAGAAAGCACTAAGCAGATAATGACACTGGTTTGGGGCCTTCCAAGGACCCTTTGATAATTAAATTAGCTAAAACTCTTTAGAAATCTATAATTTGTAGAGTAATTTGTGTGTGTATGTGTATGTGTGTGTTCAGAATCAATCACTTACTTGTCTCTCCTATGAGTGAGTAAATGACCAATTTGTTGGCCTCTCTTACGTTTAACCACAGCTGGAGGATTTATGGCTTAATAATGATCACTTAATCCCATCCCTTTAACATTTGTAATAGCCATTAAGTACACATCATTGGATGACAGTTACGGCTCCGTGGTCATACATCATTTGGTCATTAAATGCTATCTGGAATTAATGCACTTACACTCGTCCATACTTTTTCTTGTCAGTTTGCAATTTGGATGACCATTTTATCACTATCCGTTAGCTACCCCCTTTATTCCTTTGTCGTCCTTTGTTTGGATGAGCATAGGAATATGGAAAGCTTTTTTTTTGCAGTTCAATCTTCTTTTTGTGCCCTGAAATTCTTGTCCCATCACATTTAATGTGAGGTGATTTTCTCATCAAATGATTGCCACGTATTCTTTCTGCATTGGTCATGCATGTGACGATTTATCGAGCTTCCCGCACCTTGATTTTTGCTTTCCCTTTTAGAAATTTTTTTCATATTCTTCTTTTTCTTCACCGTCTATAGTATTTGAAGTTTGAAGTTTTCAAAAAAAAAAACTCCTACACATTCACTACCGTAAGACTCCTCTTAAAGCTCCATTAATGGTTGGTTTTGCTTTTGTTAGGTAGGAAGCTCCTTCTATTTCTTTCTTCTTCACTAGAATAGGGGTCTTTCTTGAGCATTCTGGTGGGCAACATCTCCAAGTAGGTTTATTTTTACCTCAAAACTGTGTGGCTTTTAGGCTTGTTTTGCTCTCCCTCTATCCGTGGTTCGTCATTCTTTGGTTTCTTATTACTTAAAGATGACCACCATAAAGGATAAGGACATCGAAGTCTCTTTAAGTATCAAGTCTGTAGATGAAGATTTTGAAATTGTGGGTCAAAGCCTTAATCATCTTCAAAACCGCCTTCATCCTCTTCTTTAATCCCTTTTCATGCTCTCTCTATGATAGGGCAAAAATGTATTGACCTCTTGCAAATTAATTAATTACCCAAGTTAATTAATTAGGTTCAATTACATGCAATGGCGTGGTAGCACGAACAAATCATCAACTAAACTAAATGCGGTGAAAATTAAATTTAACATGGTGATTTGTTTACGAATGGGAAAAACCACCAAGGTCACCACTCCCAAGAATCCACTAATTAATAATCAAGCGATTACAATTAAAAGGAATCTTACCAACTACCCTTGGCCTATCCCGAATTACCAACCTATAGTTGAATCTTCACTCCAATACCCAGTTGGACTTGATCTTGTAGTGACACTCTTTCTATGTAATGCATGAAGCCCAATACGTGACTAACCAATGATGCACGGATCCCAGTACATGACTAACTCCAACAACTTGAAAAAGGTTGTTGGCTACAAAGTTCTTCATTTCATGCACAATGAAGATCAAGAAGCTCCTTGGTTACAAAACTCTTTGGCATAAAAACGCAATAGCTTCTTTCAGAGAGAATAAGGCACTAGGTCACTTAATTGCATATGCTACGGCCTTTAAAATAATCCTTATATATGTCCAGGGTTGTAAGAAAAGAAACCCTAAGCAAATATACAAGAATCTGCATGCAATCAGATCTGAAAAGTTTGATTTTGTAATTCTCGACAAAAACCAGCTTGTGTCGAGCTTCAACATCTATATATATATATATAATAGACGAAGCTGAGAGAAAGTTAGTTCCTGCATTTAAGGACGTGTTGACAAATAGGATAACTCTCTATCTAAAATTCAGACACGTTTCACTTTAAAAAGCGATACATTACCGTATTTGGCAATGCTACAGCCCTGTTTAAAAGCCTCTCTATAAAAATAAAAATAAAAAACCGGTAAAAAAACTATGCACACAGAGATAGAAATAGGAGGCGATGAGGACTTTCTCCCATCACTAAGCCTCCGTTCAATCTGATAAAAAAAAACTCCGTTAAAAAAAAATCATTCTAGGCTTTGATTAGTTTGGCCCATGGCTTCGAGACGCAGATATTGTCGTCCATTTTGCGAGGAAAGAGAGTAGATTTTGTCGGAACCATACACCAAACAACAGAAATAATCCCCTTCACTCCATGTTTCCCCACCGCCGTCCGTTCCCTTCCAGATTCAGACCATCAGATGGCCGGAACCGACATCGACAACGGTACATTTAATTGATTTTTTTTGTTCGGTAGGTTTAGATTTGATTCGTTTTTGTTATGGGTTTTTGGGTTCTCTATCAAAATGTTTGTTTCCTCAATTTTAGATATTTGCTTTTGTTTTTTATTTTTAGATTACAGAAATCACTAAAAATATCGATTTTAGTTTGGGTACTTCTGTTTCTAATCTTAACGAAATCTTTGGGATTTAATAGGTATAGAATTGAATGTTGCATTGATCCTTATTTTAGGTTTTCCTGCCAAAATACAGTTGAAATACAATAATTAAAAGGGCTTGCAATACTCCCAAAAAAAAAAAAACATGCAATATGGAGAACGAAGAAGGAGAGAGGGATCGAGAGATCTAAAACTGCACGCTCTAAAAACTGAAACCCAAAACATCAGACATCAATCAAGATGGAGAAGGGCACGAGTGAAGGGGATTATTTTTGTTACATGCATGCTGCATATTGCAATGTTTTGCTTTTTTATCTGCACTTTGCCACTTATTTTTATCATAGATCAAACATTAGCTTTCTCAATACTGTCTTAGTACTTTTGCTTTTCTGTAAATTGTTTTCAAATTTAAGTAATTGGTTGACTGACTATACTCAATAATTAGTTAATTGTCATACCAATTATTTAACACTGTTGTACATTGATATGAAAAATATTTCATTTTTCATTGTAGTTCAATATGTCTAATAGTTCAATTACATCTTTTTCTTCTTACTCTGTTGTAAGAGATTTAACAATAAAGCATTAAAAAGGGGCACAACCAAGCACAGTAACCAAGTATGAAATTTAATTAATAGTTCAATTTCTTATTGGAGTGTACCTTTCCCTTGGTGTGTTATTGACTTATTGTGGAGGAGGCAGAGTTATTTTGACGTAAGTTGGGTTATAAATTAGAAATAAAGGATCATTAGATGCCTATGGAAGGAGAATGAAACTTCTATTACTGACCATATTGTCTTTGGGTTGGAAACTTTTTAAGCTGACCAATTGTCTTTGAGAAGGTGTCTATGAGAATGCTATATTTATGTAGTTTGATTTAGTGCATTTGGAATTCTTGATGTAGTCATTTGGAAGGAGAGTTGCTGGGAAACAGGGACAACAACATTGAAACAGAGGAATTCGTTTTTCTATTTTTGGTAAATCTTGGTCTTAATTGAAGCTTCAAAGTCTAAGAAAGGAAATTGGATTGGTGTATTATTTCAATGTAGGAATCAAAGAGATTGCAATATTTTCAGGGGCTGCTAAAGCTGGAAAGTGCAGAGGAAGACTACTGCTATATTGTGATCTTTGAGGGTTCACTCTATTAGGCTTTCAAACATGAAAATGAATGGTATTATAGTTATGACAACTGGAAAAGTTAAGGAAGTATTCAATCTGACTCAGGAGCATACTAGAGTGAGATGACAAGACAAAAGGGTGCTGAACAACCTTGAGAAAACATGTAAGAATCTACAACCTATAAATATTTTGTATAAGATCTATTTTTGACGGGTTAAAAAACCTGCACCTATAACAAAGAATACAATTTTTTTCTGGTGTAAAATCAATATTTTTCAATAACGCTATTTTCCAGTTAGATACCTACTTGACTCTTTTTTTTGTTCTTGATTTAGTTTTGGTTGATTGGATGAGGTTTGATCCTTCGGTAATTTCAGATTTTGTTTGTTCATTTCTCCAATGCATTTTAATCAATGATTATTTTTGTGTGTGAAAGAATCCTCTTTTGTAAATAGATCAACTATATCTATGACGTCATATGGCAATTTGTTATTTTTTTGGAACCCGTTTTGTGGTGGTTGAGTTTTGGAGTCGGTTAGCTAAATCTTATTTGCAAATACAATGTCAGTTGTGCCTTTTCTCTGCATGTAATTTGGTCTTTGCACTGTGTGGGAGGCATGTCTTTATATAAAAGAAGCTAGATTACCTATGAAACCAATGCTTTCTCAACGTCCTAATTTTTCACAAAGTCTGTCATGTCACATGAAAATTATAAGCACTGCAATATTGCTATTTTTTTCCCCTAATGACCAAAAGTGAAGTGCAAATTTAGTGTGCAAAAAAAGGAAAAAACATAATTAGCCTAGGATTCTGCTTTCAGAGATTTAAAGTCAGTTTGGTGTGATCCTCAATAGTCAAGTAC
Source organism: Castanea sativa (assembly GCF_040712315.1). Classification (NCBI taxonomy): domain Eukaryota; kingdom Viridiplantae; phylum Streptophyta; class Magnoliopsida; order Fagales; family Fagaceae; genus Castanea; species Castanea sativa. The sequence goes on along the minus strand of NC_134017.1, from coordinate 45,169,747 downwards.
TCTTTCTAAGCCTTTGGTTATTTTCGCTATTGAATTGTTAACATTCTAATGTAGGTTTAGACAAATGGCTATCTACTTAAGTTGGTCTCAAAGCTTAAGCAAACAATGATTTTATTTGCATTTGCATCCCTCAATGATCATTTTAAGTAAAGAACAATATGAATTTTCTAAACAAGTGTAGAAAGATCACATGCTAGATAGAACTAGACAGAAGGTATACCAGTTGCAAGGAGCTTTAGTCATTTTATATTCTTCAATAGATGGGAAAATTCAAACATTGCAACTGTGTACTAGAGATTGAGAAAGAGTGGCAACAGGAGAACTTATATATTGTGATTTAAGGTTTTAAACTTACCTTATCTGATTTAATATAATTCAACCTGTTCTTTAAAAGAATTGAATCAATTTCAGAAATTGTTGTTTCCTCTGAGACACGAGTTTAACAATATGAACAATTTTGAATAAACCTTTACTCTTTTGCTATGGAATTGTTGTTTTAAATTTTAATACATTATCCTTTCTTATTTATCCATTTTTATGAATTTAGTTTCTTTCTCTTATCATGTTTGGTGCATCTTAATTTGTTATAATATTTTGCTATCTTGGAGAGTTAGTCATGTTATTCAAGTGTGTTCCACTAGAGTCACTACGTACTTTCTCATGTTTGTAAGAATTCAACTTTGTCTTTAATGAGATTTTCTCTTTAGTTAAATATGGATGATAGAAAAGGTTTAAGTAAACGTGAAGATGGGAGACATACTTAGGTTTATGGTGGCCGATTGTTTCAACAATTACATGTTGGTGCACACACAAGTATAAAAGAAAATTGACTTATGTGGGTGAGGTGTAACCAATGTATATTGCAAAGGTGATTGCAGGTATTTTAAATTAATTATTGTTACTTTTTTTTTCCTTTATGATTTATATGTATAAATATAGCCAAGCTAAAATATTACATTCACTTTTATGTGTATAAATATAACAAAGCTATCTTAGAATTTTTATCATATCATGTTCGCTTTTAATTTGTTTTTCTTATTTATTGGATTTTCCTTGGTCAAGATTGAACTTGCATTATGTAAGCTTTTCTAGGTTTAGGAATATTTTTTATATTGGCTGATGATATTTTTGATATGTTTAGCCGATGAAGAAATTACGAGATTAAACGCAATGTTCAAAAGCATGGTTATTGACAACTTTGGGCCTACAAGATTTAGAGATGAAGCATGAAGTCATTAAGCAAGGAATAAAATATTTGAAAGATTTTAATATGTAGTTGTTATAATTAATTATTATTTCTGGATAAGTGCATTTCTTTATTTCTATTACTTATATGTATTGTTGTATTATGCGTTTTGTATTATTTAAACTAACAACAAAACACACTCACTGATTTCTTTATAAACCGCATACTATAATGCATTCGTTAAATAATATAAATGTCATTTTGACCTTTGAATATGATGCAAGAAATCTACTTGAGAAAAATAGTTTGTTTCCATTGCTTTAAATTTTACATTTTGTTTGCAATTTAAGGTTATAGTAACAACCAATGCTTTGTGATTTTTTAACAGTTTCAAAATTGAAGAGAGAAACAAATTAGAGAAAAAGATGTAATTCTGGATCTAAGTCTATCCAAGTTGCATGGGCAAATATATCTGATGTATAGATATAGTTTCATTCCTAGCTTATTGTAGAGAAGATTGATACAATTTATATTTAATCTGATTGATTGAACCATTTTCATTTAATATCTATTGATTGTAATTATTAAGAAACATTGTCCAAGACATTAGGTGTATACTTCCCTATTTCTTAAATTATTCTCAACTGAATATCCCTACCAAAAAAGCATGTAGTAGTATTGCTATATATTCAGTTAGCACTCAATCATGTTATGATTTCAGAATCATAATTGGATTGGTCCAAGAAAGAATCATCATTCAATTGTGTTCTTTTAGGACATTTGTGTGTGTGTGTGTATATATAAGTATTATTTGTGTGGTTTTTTTGTAAATAACTTTTAAGTTTATTGTCTTAAAATGATCCCGCGCATTGCGTGGGTTAAATGCTAGTTAATTATCGATAGAAAGGATTCTATCAAGACTTCTATCGAGCTTTAGTGAATAGCTCTTTCTTCACTTGTTTCTTGGTCAAATCTTCATGGCTTTAACACTTAAATTGAACTCTTGTTTCTTGAAGTACTAAACTCATCCTAGATCTACCCAATTACAAGTAAAGTGCATTTTTTCAATGGATTAGCCAATTACATAAAATATGTCCTTAACAATCTTCCCCTTTGGCAATCCTTGACAAAACCACAACAAAACAAATAATCATAAGAGAAGCCTTAAATCACTAAACTCATAACTACTTGTTATTACAATATTCATCTATCCCTACTACAAACTCTTGAAAAATTTTGCAAGAAGGGAATTCATGACAAGATAGACTTTCCAACTTGTTTTTCTGAAACACTTAAATAATACCCATTAAGTCATCATGTGTGAAACAGAAATAAATATTGTGTACATAAAGAAACATGCATATAAAGATAGAGAAGAAACAACACATGTAAAGGTAGGTGAAGAGAAACATGCATCATCATCATATATGAAAATAAGTACAATGTATGTAAATATAATGGTCACAAAACCAAGGTAGAGGAGGCTAATGTAATAAAAGAAGAAAATACATAAAGTCCTCACTACATCCCTTAAAAAGATATACACACTTCCCCTAACAAAAATGTCCTATACTAACTCTCCCCCTAAGTACAAAACTACTCTCAAACCAAAACTACTCCCCCATTTTGTCACCAATGACAAAGGGCATGTCACTGAGAGGCCGTCACCTCGACATCATTGGAAGAGCTAACACTATCTTCATCATCCTCATCATCATCATTGTCCTCAGAAGGAGAAGCTACAGGACGCTCAAGAGAAAGAGAGGGAGCAAAACTAGCCATGCGAGCCTGCCGGTGAGCAATGCAACCCACTCGGGTTTTCATTTGACACCTCATCAGTCAGATAGTCTAAACAACCACCAAAGTCAGCCTGCGTCCTCTAGAGCTGCTCCATGATAGCCTCGGGGGTCATACCACCAACTACAAAGGTAGAAGGGGCTGAAGAAGACGGAGCTGCAGGAGTCGCAAGATCGGTTGTCTCAACGCGTGGATGCTTCGACTGAAGCTTAGTCTCACTCTGTTGGACAAAACTAGCGCTGATGGCACCCATGGCAGTGAAGAGAGGAGAGAGAGAGAGAGAGGAATGTGAATGGAGAAGTGTTGAAGGGTCCGCATGATAGCTGAAGGAAAGATGAGCTTATCACGAGTAGCGGTGTCCTGATAGACATTAATAATAGATGTGATGAAATGAAAGGGAAAATCAATGGTAAGATCCTCCATCAAAGAAAGAATAAAATGAGCACGCATCTCAGTGATGGAGTTATAGTGAGACAATGGTGTGAGAGTGAATGTTGTTAGGACATATGTGTTTCACATGTTAGGACCATATGCCACTATTTTATGTAATTTGCTAATTCTTTGACAAAACGCATTTTACTTGTAATTGCTAGATCTAGGATGTGTTTAATACTTCAAGGAACAAGAGTTCAAGTCCAAGTATTGAAGCCATGCAAGTCTGTCCAAGATTCTAGTGTGAAAAGTGTTGTTCATTAAAGCTCGACAGCTAGCATCTAAAGACCCTTGAAGAGCTGGTCCAAGCGATGGCTCGATAGCAGCTCGACAAATAGGGCATCTGTCGAGATTTATGAAACTTAGATTTTCGAGTCTATTTTTCATCCAATTCGTGAGTATGAGTTTTGGCTTTCTTTTCTCACAACCCTAAACATATATAAGGATTATTTTAAGTGTTGTATTAGGTTACATAGTGAAGATCACAATTGCACAAGAGTACAATTCATCAAGTGTAACCGGAAACCTAGTTTACCCTAGTTCTTGAGAAGCTGCTATGTTTGTACACCGTAGGATTTTGTGACCAAGCAACTTTGAGATCTTCATGTGTTGAAGAACAGAAGAACTTTGCAGCCAACATTCTTTCTCTAGTTGGTGATTGAAGTCGCATATTGGGATCCGCGCAATTGGTTAGTCACATACGGGGAGCCGTGCAATACAAGGAGAGATTGTCACTACAGAACAAGTCCAATTAGGTATTAGGGTAAGGGTTCAACTGTAGGTTGGTATAAGGTATTGAGATTCCTTTACTTGTAATCGCTTGTTTTGAAAATAGTGGACTCTTGAGAGTGGTGACCTTAAAATCACCCGGTGGGGATTTTGCCATGTTGATTTTTCTCATTCGTAAATAAATCACCGTGTTAATTTATTTTCCACTGCACTTTAGTTTATTGGTGATTTGTTTGTGCTACCATGCATTTTTGTGTGTTAAATTGATTAATTAATAAACTTGGCTAATCAATTAATTCATCACAAGGGGTCAATATGTTTTTGGCCTATCAAATGTCATCACCATGTTAAGGAATCTCGGGCCTTTTACAAAATCCGAGCATGGAGTGTTTAACTTACCACCCCATATGGAAGGAGTCCCACGAAATTGGAGATGAGTTCGTATCTAGACACGATCCAGAGACGATCACAACTAGGGTAGTCAAGATGCACTACCTTAGGGACTTGTAGTACCTCAGTAACAAGATCCAGGGTAACTACTATACGTGTACCTCGAAATTGCGTAGCGAATTAAGGCACAAAGGTATCGATGTCGTATATGTTGGAGTAGAAATCATGTAATGCACGAGTTTCTCACATGGAGATTCCCATCCCCGAGTCCGAATGACATCAGTAGCGTAGTGTTAGAGAAATCTGACAGAATGACCTAGCGTTCCGGTTGAGCGCCATGGGCCGGGAAGCTCTCAAAGAAGTTTGTCTTAGCCTTCTCATCATGAAACTGGATGTGAGATGGAATAGAAGGAAGAGACGAAGAGGATGACCTGGAACCTTGAAGAAGGTTCTAAGCCAGAATGGATTTTCTCTATTTAGGTGTCATAGAGGTTCTATTAGAGAGAGAGAGAGAGAGAGAGAGAGAGAGAGAGAAGATAGAACAGAAAAGAAACACAATATCAAACCATAAAAAGAGAAACAGAGAAGTACGTATGCTTGAAAAGTGCATGAACATGTGACATGAAAATTTCAGAGCATCATGGGTAAAACCCAATCCAAACTTAACAACACTCACATCAATAATCAAGCATAAATCTAACAAATGCATGAAAAATTGTTATAATGCTAATGAAATGCAATGCATGATCATAAAGCAACAACATCATAACACCCAACCCAAAAGTTTCAAGAGAAACTCAAAAACCCTAAAATTTTTGAAAAACCCCAAAACCTAGGTCTAAATGCATGAAAAGAAAGAGGATTAGAACACTTACCAAGTGTTTGGAGCAAGATCTAGGCTAAAAAACACTTGGGTGTGAAGATTTGAGTGAGAGTGAAGAGTTTGGGTCAAGAGAGAGAGATTAGGACATATGTGGAACTTGTTAGAACGTATGTCATGTAGAATTGGCTAATCATTTGACAAAACGCACTTTACTTGTATTTGGGTAAATCTAGGATGGGTTTAGTACTTCATGGAATAAGAGTTTAAGTCTAGTATTGAAGCCATGCAAATCTATCCAAGAATCAAGTGAAGAAGTGTTGTTTATTAAAGCTCGACAGATAGCTCAATAGATAAAATCTATTGAGGTTTAATGTATAATTCTCGACAGCTCTCAATAGAAGTTGTATTTATCGAGAATTATGAAATTTAGATTTTCAGATATGTTTTTCATTCATATCCAAGTTATTTGTGTAGGGTTTTTTTTTCTCACAACCCTAGACATATATAAGGATTATTTTAAGGGCCATCACATGAGATGTAACTTGATGCAAAGTGATTATTCATGCATATTGTGACTAGAGATAAATTGCCCTAGTTCATCTTTCTCTTGTGGAAGCTACTACATCTTTACGCCAAGAATTTTGTAACCAAGGAGCTTCGTGATCTTCATCGTCTAGATGAACTGGTGTGTTAGTCATATACTTGGATCCATGCATCGATTGGTTAGTCACATACTTGGAATCGTGCATTGAAAGGAGAGATTGTCACTACATTGCAAGTCCAATTGTGTATTGGGGTAAGGGTTCAACTCTAGGTTGGTATTAGGTGCTAGGATTCCTTTTACTTGTAACCACTTGTTTTGATAATAGTGGATTCTCGGGAGTTGTGACCTTAAATTCACCCGGTGGGGTTTTGCCTTAGCGGTTTTTCCTATTCGTAAACAAATCACTTGTGTCAAATTTATTTTCCACTGCATTTAACTTAGTTAGTGATTTGTTTGTGCTATCACGCTTATTGCATGTAATTGAATCTAATTAATTCACTTGGTTAATTAATTAGTTAATGTCGACGCCCAACCTCAATCGAACTAAAACGGAAAGACCGCTGCCGCCTTGCCTTCGTTCAACCACCCACCATAGTGATAGCTCCCATGCACGCAGGGCCCTGTTGGAGGGTCCCTCTCGATATGGTGCATGTGTTGCTCGCTTCGAGCAGAGCTTCGGGTACTCTCTCTCTCTCGATGGAGGAAGGTAGGTCTACCTCTAGCGTTATGGCAGGAATTTGGGCCACATTTTAAGGGATTACCAAAGTTAAGTGGAGTCGCACCAATCATTAGGTTTTTCCAAGGTGTGATTGGTCACCTATTTCTAGTTGATTTTATTACCAATCCTAGGTTAAGAAAAAGGGCATTTTTCCTAATCTAACATGGATGGCAAAAAATCTTGAATCTTTGGTCTAGAAGTTTGGTTACGTGTGGGGAAGGTGTTAGGCACCCCACAACGCCTGTCTAAGGACAATCCCCTTTTTTTTTTATAATAAAACCTTAATTTTCAGAAAATGGCAGTAAAAACATGATTTTGGCATCAGCTTTCGGGGCTTTGCATGCATGGGGGCTTTGAGGTTTGGGTTTTGAATGGGTGTGATCCCAATCTATGCTTTCCTAAGACATTCAGGCAAAGTACCAGATTTCCACTGTGAAAATCAGGTGAGAAGTCACCTTACTTTTGTGGCGGAAATTAGGCATTGCTTGCCTTAGGTGACATGGGGCAAGTACGTATATATATACATGCATCATGCACAATGCTAGCACATAGAGCAGGATAGTAAATGCCTGCATCCCTAAAATATAGGTGCAAGAAAATAAACAGGGGTCGCCATACCGGAAAGTGGCAAGCAGGTATATATATACATGCATCATGCTCAATGCTAGCACACAGAGCAGGATAGTAAATGCCTACATCCCTAAAATATAGGTGCAGGAAAATAAACAAGGGTCGCCATACTCTAGAGATAAGGGAGAATTGTGGATGGCATGATATACCTAATACAAACCATCTAAGGGAGAAAGGGAGGAGGAAGGAAGGGGGTTTAAAAGAGTACATAACTAAAGGGGAAAGGCTAAACTCCTAAACCTATTGACTGTAGTCACTCAGCTTATATCCGCATGCTCGTGTCCTCGCCCATTTTGCTTGCGCTTGGTAAATCGTGCCCTAGCTTTGTGCGTCCTCACTCCATGTGCGTACATGCAAAAGCAAAGACACGAAACCAACAGACAAGCAATGGAAGGAAAAGATGCAAAAAGTAGGGAAAAGGCACAAAGAAAATAAGCACGGCAAGTAAAGAAACAAGGATGCGAGCAAACAAGCAAAATAGATAGCAAACAAACAAGCAAGAAAGCAAACAAAAGGTGGTGTCCGCAAGGGGCAAATGTAGGTTTGGATCAGATGTTCACAACTTTATTGTGTTGAAGCATGGACGACACACTAGCAAGTAAGACTCATGCATAAACGAGTAAACAAGCGTGTAAAGATGCATATAAAGCCAACGAGTGGCACAAACAAGCATAACAAGCATATCATCACTCAGAGTGGAGAAGGGAAGAGTACGCATGGAGTGACCAAGCATCTGGAGATGCATCCCAAATGGTTACCTCGAACCATAGCCTTATGGGCGTCGAGGGTAACCACACAACCACAAACCCGCTAAGGGCGTCAAACGTGGCAAAGCCTAGAACAAGAGAGGCTAGCACAAGCAAAAGGCATAGGAACAAGCAAGCATAGACATGCAAAATGAGGTGATCCAAACCCTTTGATATGGGCCAAGGTGTATAAATGATGACAAAGACCATAGGGTCTAGATTGGAACTGAACCAATAAGCCAAAATACAAGAAAGAAAGATGAAACGATAAAAGGGCTACAATAGCACATGGCATGAAAAACATAGCCTAGGTCTAAGTACACAAACATGGCATGGAGCGCACAAGCACATGGATGATGGCATAATGCACATGGAACATATAAGCTAGGAAACAAGCATGTAAAAACATAGATCAAAGCACATAAGCATTTGAAAATATAGATCTAAGCACACAAGCATGTGAAACCATAGATCTAGGCATAGGTATGGAAACACACGTATGAACATGTGAAAGCTTAGCACATAGACATGGAAGAACGTGAATCCAAGCATATAAGCACATACAGATGCACATCTAAGCATAAAACATGGTGAAAAGCACACAAACACATAGATCTGAGCAAATCATACCCAACAACATCATACGAGCATGTGAGCATATAACCCTAACATTGACATAAAGAAAAAAGAGGAACGAAACAAAGGAAACATGGCATAAAACCCTAAGTATGTAGACCGAAACATATGAGCATGAAAGGATGAAGATCTAAACATAAAACATGGCAAAGAGCACATAAACATAAAGATCTAAGCAAAGAACACACATAAAGTGAGAAGCATGCTAAAGAAAGAAATAAAACATATTATTAGGGCAGAAAGAGCAAGAACATGCTACGAAAAAGAATTAGAAGGTTAGGGGTGCGGATGATAGCTAAAATGCTACATCCACACCCCTAAACCCCAAATCCAAGATGTAGAACCAAGGAGAAGAAGATTGGGTACAAGAACACTACCTTGTGTAGTTGGTGAAGATGCAAGAATCAAGGAGCTTTTGTGTGTGTGTGTGTGCGTGTGTGTGTGCGCGCGCGCGTGCGTGCGTGCATGTGTGCGTGTGCGTGTGTGTGTGTGTTTTGTGTTTTTGTGTATTTTTTGGTGTTTAAAAGAGAGAGAAAAAAATGTGTAAAGAACCCAGGCAGAGGGTGAAAATTAGAAAAAATGTCTCTCTAGGTCTGATGGGTGCCTAAGGCTATTTATAGTCCCAGGTGCAAAATTTAAGGTGGTGGCCCTACGGCCTCAAACCTCTTCCGATTAGGCTAATCTTGGTACCCTTGAATAGATCCTCATTTTTAGTTTCTAAAACTGTATGGAACTCAAAAATCCAACGGTCATATCGAAAGTTATGGCTCCTAAAAGTTTGCAGTGCGTTGATCAATGCATCATCCCAGTTTTCGTGTTATCTCGGCCGTTTTGACTTCAATTTCGACTCATGAATAGTCATTAGAATAAGAATTGGATAATCTTTGCAATGGCATCAGTTTCAACTTGTTTTGATAGCTGGATCAAAATTAGAGTTTTTGGGCCCACCTTGGACCGACTTCATGTCAACTTGGTCAAACTCAGTCAAAGTTGCTAAAAATATTTGAGAAGCTCGGGTTTGATGTAAAACTTTGAGAAACGCTGTTTTGCGAGAGTTTGGACCACATTTAATCTTCGGTCAAACCTAGGGCTGACTAGGGGCGTTCTGGTCATTTTTGAGAAAAAAGGCACTTCGGGTGCTTTGGGGCCTAAACGGGTTACACCACATCATTCTAGATGTCCTCATGGTCCCGTAAAGAGAAAATAATATTTTTGGATTTTCGAGGGTCAGCACGTAAATTGAGGGCAGACAAAATACAATATCAACAACTGCCCTTTCTTTGTCTGATATCTCGAGTGCAATTAGAGGTGTTGGATAAAGAAAGTGATTTCAAATTTTATGCGAACTGTTCATGGACCGAGACCGGACCTTACCTGCTTGGCCCTATCTGCTGCAGCTGCTATTAGAATATTTTTCGAACGCACCTTTGAGCTCCGGGAGAAGAGAGAGGATGGATTTTTTTAAGGGAATTGATCAAGCGAACATTGACCGGGTTAACGTTGACCTGGTCAAGCTGCTTGGCGGCCCTTATAGGGTCGCTGAACCTACCCGGTGGCCCTTGAAGGGTTGTTGGGTCTTCTACAGCCTATAAAAGGCCTTTTGGGTCCTTTTTGGCTCATTCAACTTCTTTCTCTCCACTCCACATTCTCTACAAAATTTCCTAGAGCGTTCAAAGCTTAGCGAGTATATGCTTTCAACTTCAATCTACCACTTTAGTCAGCTGTTTCTTTCTATTCTACAGTCAAGATCAATGTCCATTTTTCTTCTTATTTTTTTCCCACAAAATGTTAGTATCAGTACTACTAGAGATACATGCTAGTTTTATTTTTATTTTTTTCATGATCATATATTTTTGCCATTAATTATGTCACGCTATCTTAGGAAAATCCATATATATATATATATATATGTTTTGTTTTTGATATATGAGTGCGAGATACACGGGAAATTAAATTTTGAAAATAACATGCGAGGTACAGGAAATGGGACTTACCTGGCACTTAGGGATAGTGGAAACGGTGAGATGTACGGCACGGCCGCTAGTTAACCTCGAGATGCAGTATGAGCGTATGACGTTGCCGCTAGTTAACAAACTATAGATCAAGAACTCGAAAACACTTTTTGGTGATTGTATAGCTATGTGATGGTGAGGCGTACGGTACGGCCGCTAGTTAACCTCGAGATGAAGTGTGAGTGTATGGCATGGCCGCTAGTTAACTCACTGTAGATCAAGAACTCTAAAACCCTTTTTGGTAACTGGATAGTTGTGTGATGGCGAGGCGTACGGTGAAGCCACTAGTTAACTCAATGTAGATTACGAACTCAAAAACCCTTTTTGATAACTGGATAGCTGTGTGATGGCGAGGCATACGGCGCGGCCGCTAGTTAACTCACTATAGGTCAGGAACTCGAAAACCCTATTTGGTGACTGGATAGATGTGTGATGGCGAAGCATACGACGCGGCCACTAGTTAATCTGGAGATGGAGTGTAAGCATACGGCATGGCTGCAAGTTAATTCATTGTAGGTCAGGAACTCGGAAACCTTTTTTGGTGACTAGATAGCTATGTGATGGTGTGGTGTATGGCACAAGCGCTAGTTAACCTCGAGATGGAGTGTGAGCATACGGCGCAACTGCTAGTTAACCTCTAGATGGAGTGTGAGCATACGGCACAGACACTAGTTAGCTTACTGTAGATTAGTAACTCGAAAACTCTTTTTGGTAACTGGATAGCTATGTGATGGCGAGGTGTACGACACAGCTGCTAGTTAACCTCGATATGGAGTGTGAGTGTATTGCATGGCCACTAGTTAACTCACTGTACATCAGGAACTCGAAAACCTTTTTTGGTAACTGGATAGCTATGTGATGGTGAGGCGTACGGTGCCGCAGCCGCTAGTTAACTCACTATAGGTCAAGAAATAGAAAACCCTTTTTGGTGAGTAGATAGCTGTGTGATGGCGAGGCATACAACACAGTTGCTAGTTAGCCTCGAGATGAAGTGTGAGCGAACGTAATAGCCGCAAGTTAACTCACTATAGGTTAGGAGCTCAAAATCCCTTTTTGGTGACTAGATAGCTATGTGAGGCGTGGTGTACAAAGTGGCTGCTAGTTAAGCACAAGATGGAGTGTGAACGTGCGGCGTGGCCGCTAGTTAACTCACTGTAGATCAGTAGCTCAAAAACTCTTTTTGGTGATTGGATAGCTATGTGATGACGAGGTGTACGGCGTGGCTGCTATAAAACCTCGAGATTGAGTGTAAGCATATAGCGTGGTTGCTAGTTAACCGACTGTAGAGACATATGGCACGGCCACTAGATAGCCTCCAAAGGAAATGCAAATGTACGATGCGACCACTAGTTAACTTGCTATAGGATGTGAGTATACGGCGTGGCCGCTAGTTAACCCACTGTAGAGACGTACAACGCAGCTGCTGGATCGCTTTCAAAGAAAAAGCAAGCGTATGGTGCAGCCACTAGATAGCCTCCAAAGAAAATGCAAGCGAATAGCACGACCGCTAGTTAAATTGTTGTAGGATGTGAGCATACAACGCGGTAGCTAGTTAACCCACTATAGAGACGTACGGTGCTGTCGCTAGATACCTCCAAAGAAAATGCAAGCGTACGGCACGGCCACTAGTTAACCCGCTATTTATCATGCATAAGAATCCGCCTTCTTTGTGAGAACATGTGCTTGACATAGACCTACATGATATGTTTTGGGAAAGTGATAGTTCATTTGCATTGCCATTTGTTTTATGGGCTTACCACTTATGTTTGAATTTCTTGTTGTTTTGTAGATCATGTTTAGGAGAGCTAGTTCCAAGGGAGATTGGGGGAAGGCCCTTATGTATGCGACATCCTAGGTGGGCAATTCTTCTGATGATGAGACCACTTCGACTGGCAAATGGGTGGCTCGAGTTCTACATAGCCATTTTGATTGCGAGAAGGAGGATACTGCTCTTGCTGGCGGCATATCTATTAAGACTAGGTCTAGGAGACAGTGGTCAATTGAGACATCTAATGCCTCATCAGAGTCCCGTACTGTTTCTAGCAGGGCTACTTCACGGCGCAAGTTGGTTAGAGGGAGGGGGCCTTTCGAAAGAGTTATTCCAGATGATGACATCCTCATATACATTGATGAGGTCTTTGCTGGGCCTGAGGTCCTACGGAGTTTGGCGCTTAGAGGCATAGTTTAACACCGAGGTTTCCACCACATTAGGTCAGGGCCGACACTCGTACTCAAACCATCGATAAAGGCATCCAGGACACTTACCTTCTGCATGGGCTGAAGGATCATCCTTCTACACCAGCCAAGAGGGGAAAGGTATGTTGCATACCCTTCTTAGTCATTCAGATTCTGATTATAAGCATGTGCTAATGAGTAGCTTCTGATTTCAAATGCAGGGGAACGAAAGGCTCCGTGGTCGGGGCGCCTGGTCCACTTTCCTATGGATATTGTTCGTTCCTAGGACCCATCCGTGGTATGCCGCTTTTTTAAGAAAGCAGGGGTTTGAGGACTTCCTGCAGACAACCCAACTTTTTATACACATTCCCCGAGGTGGCGGCCCTTTAAAGGCTTTTAGACCTCAGGAAATGTGCAAGTATAGAAAAGAGAAGAAAGAAGAATAGACACTGACCTCAAGTGTAGAAAAGATTAAAGTAGCAGATTGAAATAGCAGACTGAAGTTGAAAGGAAGGACTCACTAAGCTCCAAGAACTCTAGGAATTTTTGTAAAGAGTGAGGAGTAGAGAGGAAGTGATGAAATGAGCAAAAAAGGGGCCAAAAGGCCTTTTATAGGCCTTAGGCTATCTAGCGGCCCTATAGAGCTGCCAAGCAATGTTGACCAGGTCAACGATGACCTAGTCAAACCCTAACAAAAAAAAACAAAACCTCCCCTTTCTCCTCTCTCAGAGTGCAAAGAAAAGTCTAGAAAATTTCCTAACGGCAGCTGCAACCAATCAAGCCAAGCAGGTAAAGTCCGGTTCAGTCCATGAATAGTTTCCGTACGCAAATTTGGGGGCAACAAAGTTCGAAATCACGTTCTTTATTTGACACCTCTCATTGCACTCGAGATATTAGATAAAGAAGGGACAGCTATTGATACGGTATTTTGTCCACCATTGATTTGCATGTCGAACCCCGAAAAATTAAAAAATGACCAAAATGACATGGCGCAACCCATTTAGGCATCAGAGTACCTAAAATGCATTTTTTAGTTAAAATGACCAAAATACCCCTAGTCAGCCCTAGGTTTGACTGAAGGTCAAACAAGGTCCAAACTCTCACAAAACAACATTTTTCACAATTTTACATCAAACCTGAGCTTCTTGGAGATTTTTAACAACTTTGACCAAGTTTGACCCAAAGTTGATCCTAGGTGGGCCTAAAAACCCTAATTTTGATCCAGCAATTAGAATGGGTTGAAACCAACACCATTGCGAAGATTATCAAATTCTCATTACAAAGACTATTCATGGGTCGAAATCAGAGTTAGAACGGCCAAGATATCACGAAAACCAGGATGACGCATAGATAAATGCACTGCAAACTTCCGAGAGCCATTACTTTTGATCCGACCGTTGATTTTCAAGTTCCATACCTTTTTAGAAACAAGAATTCAAGACCTTTCCAAAAGTTTCAAGATCAACCTGATCATGTTACTCAAGCTAAAGAAGCAAGATAAACGCTAGAAAGATTTTTACAAGGTTAGGGTGTAGATGATAACCCAAAAAAGCTACATCCACACCCCTAAACCCCAAATTCAAAGTGTAGAACCAAAGGAAAGAAAGATTGGGTATAAGAACAAAACCTTGTGTTTTTGGTGAGGAGAGAAGAATCAAGAAGCTTTTATGCATTTTTTGGGTGTTTTTAGGTGTTTAGAAGAGAGAGAAAAAAATATGTGTAGAGAAGCTAGGTAGAAAGAAAACTTTAGAAAATAAGTTGTCTCCTCTGGTCTGAGGGGTGCCAGGGGCTATTTATAGCCCTAGTGCTCCTTTCAAGGCAACGGCCCTTTAAGGACCACTGGCCTCAAAAGGCCTCTAACTGGACTGGTCTTAAATCCCTTGGAAAGACTTTGACTTCCTATTTCCGAAAAGGTATGGATCTTGAAAATCTAACAATCAGATCAAAAGTTATGGCTCTCAAAAGTTTATGGTGTATCGATTGGTGCGTCATCCCAGTTTTTGTGATATCTCGGCCATTCTAACTCTGATTTCGACTCATGAATAATCGTTGGAATGAGAATTTGGTAATCTTCACAATGGTGTTGGTTTCAATCCGTTTTGACAGCCAGATCAAAATTAGGGTTTTTGGGCCCACCCAAGATTGACTTCGGGTCAAACTTGGTTAAAGTTGTCAAAATTCTCCGAGAAGCTTGTGTTTGATGTAAAAATATGAGAAATGTTGTTTTGTGAGGGCTTTGACCTTGTTTGACCTTTGGTCCAACCTAGGGCTGACTAGGGGCATTTTCGCCATCTTAGCTAAAAAAGGCAATTTAGGTGCTCCGATGCTTAAATGGATTGCGCCATGCTGTTCTGGATGCTTTCGCGGCCCCATTGAGAGAAAATGATATTTTTGGATCTTTTGGAGTTCGGCACGCAAATTAAGGGCAGACAAAATACAAAATCAACATTGTAGTTGAAATTACTTGCCAAATTTAGGTGTCATTCATATTAAATTATTCTTTTTTCTCTACCTAATATTCAATGCTTAATTCTTAAAACTTTCATTTTATTTTTTAAATTCGATATCTTTTTAGGTAATTTAACTTTATTATTATCTTACTTGCAACATGAACAAGTGCATTTGAGAAGGTTGATGACTTGACATGGTTCAGGAATTTAGTTTATTTTTATTTTTGCATTTTCTTATGCTAATGATATCATAGGTGAAATTTAAATTGTATAAACTTAGGAATTTATGTATTACTTAATTTTATTTTAAGTATTTTTTTTTTAAATTCTTATCTATATTAAGAAGAAGATAAAAACAATATGATCATATATATTATTATTAATAATAATAATAATAATAATAATAATAATAATAATAATTATTATTATTATTATTATTATTATTATTATTATTATTATTTCTATTTTTGCATTTGAAAAAAATACAAATTTCCCTAACTTGATTAACCTGACCCATTAACAACCCATTTAGGAAAACTAGTTTCTGGTCTAAAGCTAAGTGGAATCCGACCTAACCTAACTCAACCAAGCCCATTTTCTAGGTAGACCCTAAAGTGATTCCACTATTGAACATGTCTATTCCATTTCAATTTCCAACTTGGTTTGGAGAAAAATTATCCATTGTCCCTGGACAGAGTTAATTAGATATAGTTCATTTCCAACTTGTTTTGGAGAAAAATTCATTCAACCCACTCTTTCACAAGCGAAATGAACATTCACATATAATTTTAGTCATGTTGCCTTTACAATGAATTATGTAATTAATTTAAATAAGATTTGGCTTACCTCTAGTACTTTTTAATTAGAATCTCCTTTTGTTTTAAAGAGAAACCACCACATCACCCACTAACTAAATAAAAGGTGGAGATTAAAACCCACTATCACTTGCTATTGTATATTTAAAACAACATGATGTCTCGTTAAAAAAAGTACTGTAGGTAAGCCAAACCCATTTAAATATCATGAAAAATTACAATGTTGGTCCCTCAAGTTTACCCTGCATGTGTAATTGGTCCCTCAAGTTTCAAGAGAGCACAATTAGTCCTTCAAGTTCTAAAATTGAGTTGTATTAGTCCTTTTACTAACTGTCGTTAGAGGTGTTACTTACGTGATTAACGGAACAATGACTTGACATTTTTTAAATAATGTGGCAATTTTTAATGACTTCTACATGGCACCCTGATGGACGCAGCTTTGCTAATGGGAATCAGGATAAGACTTGTCGAGTATGGAACGTAAGAAAGCTATCATCACCAATTGCAATTCTCAAGGGTAACTTGGGTGCCGCCCAATCAATTTGCTTCTCATTAGATGGTCAGTTCATAGTGGTTGCTGAACCTGCAGATTTTGTTCATGTGTATAGTACAAAGGCAAATTACCAAAAGCACCAAGAGATTGATTTCTTCGGAGAGATCTCTGGGGTATCCTTGAGTCCAGATGATGAATCCATGTATATAGGAATCTGGCATCAAACTTATGCAAGCATGCTCTGGTATAACAAAAGGCATACATACGGTTAACTTGATTCCTTCTTGTGAATTTTTTTTAGAGGCGTGGGTTTGTGAATCAATTGCAATACTGGTTTTAATTTGGTATTAGTTTGTAAATTTCTTACATGTAAATTTATTTTTTAATTTTTTGATAAAAAATTCCACATCATTTTATAAAAAAAATGTCAAGTCATTGTTCCATTAATTACAAAAGTAACAGTACTAACAACAGTTAGTAAAAGGACCAATACAACTTAGTTTTAAAACTTGAGGGACTAATTTTGTTTCCTTGAAACCTGAGAGACCAATTGTACACATAGAGTAAACTTTCATTCGGGAGTTTCGCCTAAATAGTATGCCTAAACTTTCATTAGGGAGTTCCTTATATGTCATTACTAGCCAGCTTGCATGAAGCAGTTGGATTGTGATGCCATAACATCACCGCATTATATAGTGAGCAGAATATGTCATTTTTAACTTGCCTTTTCTGGCAAGGGTCGGCAAAGTATCTCATAGACAAATCGAGATACATGCCTTCTTCGGCTTCCAATCATATTCATGCTTTATATATATATATATATATATATATATATATATATTTATTTATTTATTTTGAAAACTTTGAAGGCAAGACTAGTCGTGTCTTGACGAGTTGGTTTAGATCAACCTACACGAAATAGATAGCTAGAGGCAATATTTGTGATGTGGGAATAAGTGGTTCCATTGTCAAGTGTAAAAGGGACGGAATTAGGATTCAAACTTAAGGGGACCCTAAGTTCTTTGTTCAAAGATTTTAAAAAATTTGAATATCAATACCAGAGGTTGACAAAGTTGCATTATTAGCATTAATTTATTAATTATTATTTGTATTTTTTCTTTTGAAAAAAAATTTAATAATAAGATTTTATAATCAAGAGTTTTGTAAGTCAATTAGCACATCTTAATATTTTCAAGGTCTAACTAATGTGTGGATGAAGCGATCAATATGTGGCATAGGAGTTGTCTCTATGACTATGAGGGTGGAGTCATTTGAGAGGGGCATAGAGTTCTCAAGTGAGAGAGAGAAATTGGGTAAAGGTTATTGGGTTTTTGTAATCTTTTTTGCTAGGATTTGTAATTGATTTGTTGTTATTGTTTTTGCTTAGACTGGATTTATGATTTCTCTAGAGATTTTCTTATTATCTAGATATGTACATTTTTTTTTATAGATTTTCTTGTTATCTATTTGTTGGATTTCTTGGGTCAATTTGTAAATTTTTTGGGGAGGGAGGCCAAGTATATAAATTTAAGAGCTAGGATTGAAATTCTTTTTGTTAATATACATACTAGTACTTTTTTTTCAAAGGTTGGGGGGGGGGGGGGGGTCATGGCCCAACTCAGCCCTTGAGTAGTTTTGTCCCTAAGGAGTGGAGATGAAAACCTAATATGCACATGAGATCACATACTTGACTAATGGGGTAGGAACCAAGCAAGAAAAAAAATCAACTTGTCACATGGGAGCTCCGAATCCATAGACTCCTTCTCTCCTCGGATTTACAGCAACACAAGCAACCTTACTTGTGACTTTGAGATCCCACTCAAAGGTTTATCAACACAAACTCTCTAGATTGTGACTCGAAGACCACCCTTGAAAGTTTAAATCATCAGCTATTGTTGATCTTGTTGCTGCAACTTC
Organism: Castanea sativa; assembly: GCF_040712315.1. Classification (NCBI taxonomy): domain Eukaryota; kingdom Viridiplantae; phylum Streptophyta; class Magnoliopsida; order Fagales; family Fagaceae; genus Castanea; species Castanea sativa. Next base: position 45,151,254 of record NC_134017.1, on the reverse strand, counting down.
AGATTTACCGGTTCTAATGGTATTAGAATGATTTCTAGTAGTGACTTTGATAGAGAAAGGCACAATACCTTTTAGATCTCATAGGTGCACCTCCAAAGTCTCTTCAAAACGTGCCTTAGAGTTTCCTTTAAATACTATGTGAAATAGATCTAAAACTTTAATCACTTAATGGGATGTCAGGGTTAATTAAACTTCTACAAAAACTGAATCTTTTACGATTTTCGATCAGTCGGATCTAATTTTCAATCAGTCAGGTTTTATAGAATTTGAACTTTCTTTTCTGCAGCTTGAATGTTCTTGTATTTTAGCTTGTAATACCTTGAGAATTGGCTAATAAACTCTATAGACTATAAGATCTATACCTAGACAAGTTTGTGCTCATAGTTTGCTAATTGTTCTAAACTTTTAGAATCTAACAATCTCTCCCTTTGACAATTTGTGACAAAACTCACATAGAAAATGATATGCTCAAATACAAGAACAGCCCTATTACAATAATATGTACAATTACATCACAAATTCCAATCTAAGACTCCTAACCTAGAAGTTGCAATAAGAGGTAGAAGGTCTTGATTAGAATGTACTTGTCTTTCCTGAAACACTCAAAAGAGCACATCACCGCATGTGTGAAAATAAAGAGAGATAAACAATAAATAAATAATAAGCAATAGTAGCAAATAACAAACATGTAAACCAACTCTCCCCTTAAGTTAGATACATAAAAAAAAAAAACTTTTATTTTCTCCCCTTTTCAAAAACAATTTCAACTCCCCCTAAATAAAAATAGTTCAAAAGCCTTTTTCTTTTTCCAAAGTTCATCTTTTTCTCTCCCCCCCCCCCCCCTTTTTGTCACGTATTGACAAAGACAACTCAATCAGAAGTTAGATAGCAAACATACATAACAAAAGGCAAGAGAAACTAGAGAATCAAGGGACACAAAAGAATTCAAATCTATAGAAAATAAAGGTAACTCCCCCTATGAAGAGTGTTGAGGTCTAAAATGTATACAGAAAGCATGGTAAAAGGCCCAAGGAGGTGGTATATTGGGCCAATCTGTGGGAAATAAAAAAAAAAAAAAAAAATTGGAAAGGAAGAGAAAGATTGAGGTTACAAAGGCAAGAGGGATGATGGACCTGAGGCCCAAAAGGGAGCAAGGAGCCCATAGGAAAACAGAAATGGGAAAGAAAAGAATTCAGCCCGCCAAGACCAAAGAAAGAAAAGGAGCTGAGGAAGGACACCAGGGGGGATTGCCTGGGACCCTTGGATGTACAGGACGGCTAAAGGAGAATTAAGACAGTTCAGAAGGTCCCAGGAACAAGAAACAAATGGGCCTTCTTCTCAAAGCGACCAATAATACAACGCAAGGCCTGAAGATCTGGAAAGCAACGGCTTAGGGGTAGGAAGTCGGTGTCTCGAGAACCCAGAATAAGAAACCCACGAAAGGAAATGGCTAGGGAAACCTTCGGTTTTCCCAGAAGAATACTTCACTTACTGGAAAAAATGACAAAAGGAAGGGACGGCTAAAAGGGATTGAGCCTGAAAAGAGAAGACAGACAAAAAGGGTACTTGGAAGGCAAAAGTGTCTTCGAATAGAAAGTCAACAAGACACTTTCAAAGAAAAAAACATCAAAAGAAGGAAGCTATGGAAAGTAAGAAATGGAGTAGTTGTCTGAAGAGCTGAGATGAACAGGGGGCTCTAGTACCCAAGGGGCCAAGGGGGAAGAATCAATGGTACCCTGAAACCCTAATGCGACACTATAAAAAGGGGAGAGCAGCCAACGTTAAGGGGCATTCCGCAGTAAAGAAATCATATAGAATCATTGAGAGAAAATTCTGTAAAACTCAAGGAAAACAGGGGAATATCTCCTCGTATCCTAGAAACAGCCACTACAGTACATACTTGGATTCAAAAGGATTCAAACTTTGCAAGTCTTAGAGGCTTAAATAGTCATCTAAGTCTGTAATTTTGAAGCTTGTTTGGACCTTGTATTATGTCTCAGTGGTCGCATTTGTAATCCATAACTAAGAAAAATTAATGGATTAGTTCTTATTGATTTAAGGATCCCGAACAATTACTCTGCATTTTATTGTTATAGTCTTGTCTTCCTTTGCTGTTTTCTTGTTGCTCAACACATATTCTCGCTTGTTAGTGTGTACGTATTGTAGGTGTCTTGCCCTGTGCACCACTTGATTTTGTAAACAGCTCATTTAGCTACAGTGAACCAAGCCCAGTCCCTTCAAACTACAACAAGAGGGCTCGGTGTCCTTGCTTAAACTTGGGCCTGGACACCGTAAAAAAAATAGACTCTCACAATGATCAACAACTCCCCCTATAAATAGCATAGGATTAAAAAAAATTTGGGGAAAATTTAGGAGGTGGGAAAAAACTAAAAAGATATGGAACAAATTTAAAAAATAAGTTGAGGATACACATGAATACAAATATTTTCTCTTTCAATATATGCAAACTTGACACTATTTGACCTATAAACAGATGCATGCAAACATTCCAAGTACAATTAGTTAAGACTATATAATATAGATCTTAATGATACAAAAATTCAGCATGTAATTTTTTCATGTGTCAAGGTATTTTGAACTTAAATCAACCTCATAAGTAGATAAAATATTTCCACATTTAATATCCACCATATCCCAAAAAAAAAATATTTCAAATTTTTTCCGGTTCACACATCAAGAAAAAATAGCATACATTAACATGTACAAAACACAAAAATTAATCAATCAATTTTTAAATCAAGTTGAGTACCCAATTTAGCTAAGTGTATGCGTGATGTATGTGAAAACAGTAAGAGATATGACTGCAAAAATACAAGATGGATGAAGAAAACAATAAAATGCATGTCTGAATCTATATGTGCAATGCATGAAAAGACTAATCGGTTAAAGTCTTAAAAACTGAAAATTTTCCAATTTCAATCGGTCGAACATCGATCGAGTATCAATCGATAGAGACAGAACACAAAAGCTCACATTTTCGATTGGTCGAGGGAGATCTTCAATCGGTCGAAACAATTGAAAATTTTAAAACTTTGAAATCTGGAAATTTTATGCAAAAAAACAACTTGAAAGCAGTTTTTAATGATTCAATGCAGATGAATAAGATCCAGAAAAGTTTTAAAAAAATGATGCCTCTTAAATGCGAATATCAAAACCAATCAAGAAGTTAAAATCACAAAAATTAAAACTTCTAAACACATTTTTCTTCAAACTCAATTCAAACTAAAGAAAATGTATCAAACATCACTTCATGAGTAATAAAATATGGCCATATTAGTTAACACATAATCATATATACTAAGTTTAGCATAGATTTGCGTGTAGTGTGTGCAACTAGTATGTGTATAAGATACATAAAGGTTGATACGTAGATAGAAATTAAACAAAACTTCTACGTTACCAATCACATAAGTTTGAAAGTGACTATCACCTAAAGAGTTACATCATATAACCCTCACATCTCCTAGAAAACACGCTTGCAATCATATAAAATTTTATTTATTTATTTATTTATTTTTCTTTTCTTTTTCTTTTGAAGCATATTTTTCTTTGTTTTTCTTTTTTCTTTTTGCTTCTTTTATTTATTTTGATGGCAACACCTTAAATATCTTGTTGTGCAAGTGATACACCTTACTGAGCATAGTTTTGATGATTTGCACACAGGTGTTCATGATTGGCGAGTAATAGTAATGAGATGGTTATTTATACCTTTCTCCTAGGAGTTTTTAGTCCTTACAATCAAAAGAATGTGACTTCAAAATCAAGAGCATGTGCTTAAAAACTGTAAACAACTCACACAATATAAGCACTACATAGCACAAACTAGCAAAGTGTAGAAAAATAAAGCTCATCAAAGCTAAACAAGGTACACAGTCAAGAAATGTAAATTTCATAGGCCAATCTTAATTACACACTTAGTGATATGTAATACAAAAATAAAAATCTTTTTGTATTTTCAAAAAAACTTTTGACCAAAAACAAAAAGCACACATTATGCTTAATGAACAAAATGCAACAACAATGCATGACAGTGCTCAAATAAGGTATAGATGATATACAAAAAAGAAATATTAATTTCTTAATTAACCCATGAGTATATGTAAAAACTAGTACATATTCATACAAAATAGTATTTATCTCAAAATAGTCATGCACTTAGTTATGCAATACACACTTTCTATGTTTCTCCACAATATCAAGCATGTTCTAAATCAAGAGAAAGATATCATAATTCATGTAATCCTCAAGAAAACAAGACAAAATATATATGTATTTGTCTTTTTGAAATTTTCCAATGTTTTTGTTTTATTTTTTAAACAAAACAACCTAAAACAGAAATAAAAATAGGTTCACAAATAATTGATAGAATTATATCAAGGACAAATAAGTAACACTCACCTTAGCAAGTCTTTTCTCACCCATATAGCATGCATCTTTGGCTTTGTAGGTGAAAAACCATGAGAAACAGAGTGTATTTGAGGGATTACAACCTTCTTCTAAGAGAGACTAAAATCTTGTGATTTCCTTTCACAAGCCAACAAGCTTAAATTTTTCAATAGCATTTGAATAAATTTATCAGGACTTTTGGCAGGATAAATATCATCACATATCCTAGACTGAAACACAAAATGCTTAAATTTCAATTTATGAAAATTAGAATGAATGTGACTAGTAACACCACAAAAGTGACAGTCAGGAACAAATTTAGGAACATCAGTAGTCTTAACAGTAAATTTAGTCTCAGATTTTGGTTTTTGCCTCAGCAAAGAACAATTTGGTCTAATATGACCAACAACACCACAAAGATGACAAGTAGGCACAAAAACAAATTTCTTATGCACTTTAACAGTAGGTTTAGACTTAAGTTTAGAAACTTCAGCATCTACATCAGAACTTTTACCTTTATCTAACCTAGCAATATATGCCTTTTCTTTATGACTCCTCTTGATAGGAGGAATATAAATTTTGTTTTTATACTTAATAGGAACAGAATTAGATCTGTCATCAACAACAGGCTTGGTACTAGTCAAATTTTCAAGTTTAGCTTCAGACTTAGCTAACTTTTGTTCCAAGCTTTTCATCTTCTCATCTTGAGAGGAAAGTTGATTTCTCAAAAATTCATTCTTTTTATTAGATTCATCCAATCTCACAATCAATTCATCTTTTCAAGATTAGCCAATTTTAACTTTTCCTTGAATTTCTTAGCAATTTTCATAGATTTAAATAATTCCTTATGAAGAGTTTCACAGGCATCAATAAGATCAACAGAAACATTAGTGTCCTTTTTATTCAAAACATTACAGCTAAAAGTAGTTTGACACTTAAAATTATTCATGATAGTAGGGATCAAGGATATCACTCAAGACATTAATTCAATTAGAGTGAACCCACTCTGATACCACTTGTTTGTTGTATTTAGACTACTTTAAAGCCAATTGTTTAACCTAATATATTAGTCAAGTGATTACTTAGGTTAATTATTCAGATCTAGGTTAAACAATAATAAATCATATCATGCATAACAGCAAAAAAGTAAATAACACCACGATATGATGACCCAAGAAAACTGATGAAACGAACTGCTTCAAGGTAAAAACTTGGGGAGGATTTGACTTAGCTATCCTCAAGATAATGCAAATCCACTATAAGAGAATCGAGGTTTTTACAATCAAATTTAACCCTAAATCTATTACTACCTCAAGTAGTAACTTACTAACACAGCCACGTGCAAGCTCTAAATCCACAGATTCCTTCTCTTCTTAGATTTACTACAACACAAGCACCCACACTTGTAACTTTGAGATCCCACTAAAAAGTTTTAGATCACCTTCACTTATTGATCTTGTAACAGCAACTTCAAATCTACTAGATCTAATGATATAAGAATGATTTCCGGTAGTGATTTAGAAAGAGGAATACACAATACATTTTAGATCTCACAAGAGCACCTCCAAAGTCTCTTCAAAACGTGTCTTAGGGTTTTCTTTAAATACTATGTGAAATAGATCTAAAACCGTAATCACTTAATGGGCTAATGGACTATTGGGCTTAATTAAAATTTTGCAGAATCTGATTTTCTGCGAGTTTTGATCGGTCAGGTCTAATTTTCAATCGGTCGAGCTTGGTAGAAAGTGACTCATTTTTTCTACAATCAGCTGAACTTGAAGCTTGAAACTTACACCTTTAAGCATTGCCTAACACATAGACTAGACATGTTTTGTTCTTAGTTTGCTAACACAATAAAATATGATTCTAAACATTTAAACCTAAATCTTTAGAACCTAACAAAAATAGTAGCGATTGCTGAAAATAAACCTACTTAATAGGGTTATGTAGTAAATAAGAATATTTGGAAATTAAGGCACCTATATAATAATAAGTGCCGTTTACTTTAGAGAAATCTCCAAGGAATTAATTGTAAATTTCTCTACATATATATTAATATAGAGAGCTAGTTTCATCCACGGCTTGTTACTTTTATATAATGATACATTTTATTTGGAAAGTATATAATTTTGCTACACTGGAATCTTGGCAGAAAAATAAAAGAAAAAGTAAAAAGAAAAAAGAAAGGTGGGAAGGCCTTCAAAGCCAAGGAAGTACGATATTGGTCATGACCACTTAACTTAACTTAACAGCAGTGTAGACCATACAAGTTACATGATCCAGTATTGCCATCAGATTTGGGAATTTCGGTTACTAATTTTGAAGGAATGCTAGTATGTTGCTTGAAGCATTGAAATTAATAAAGCTTCGAAAATCCAGTTCCTTAACTTTTCTTTCTTTTTTCGCGTAAATGTTATCCTTTTGCCTAATTTTAGCAAATAATTATTAGTCCACGTGAAATATACCTTAAAAGTATTTCACAGGCTCACGAGGGAAGTGATTAATTATATAATAATATTAACGTTTTTGTAACATGAGGTCTAGTATGAGGATTTGTACGAATTAATCGGCGTGTACCAAAGGTTATTTGACTTAATGGTATTGCTATGCTGGCTAACATAACAATAAATATCCAAAGAATAATCATTGTTTATTGGGATGGGAAAAAGAATGCTCTGGCTATACTCTTTTAACTTTTCGAATGACTTGATTCTCAAAAAAAAAAAAAAAAACTTTTCGAATGACTTGAGTTATTAGGCCAAGTTATTGAACAACAGAGCGAATATGACCATCTATAAATGTGAGATGAAACATTCGCATATGAATATGTCAAGAGTTTTTAAAATTACTATTAAGGCAGCTAGACAGAGACATTCCATTCTCAAAATCTAGTATTTAGATTTTGGTTACCTAACTGAGAGAGTTAAAATTTGAATCTAAATTTGGAAGGTTCTATATGATTGCTCAAGTAGTACATAATATAAAGCATGCAATAGGACTCATCCTTAGAAGGTGGAAAGGCAAGAAGAAAAAGATGGATAGCATAGCCAAAAATTGGAGGTTTCTTAGTGGCGAGAATAACTGGAAGCATTTGTTGGAGCCCCTAGACATTGATCTTCGAAGGTACATAATTCATTATGGAGAAATGGCTCAAGCTACATATGATGCATTTGATACAGAGAAGGTGTCTAAGTTTGCAGGAAGTAGCCGATTTGCGAAGAAGAATTTCTTCTCTAAGGTGAATTTAGAGAAAGTAAATCCTTTCAAATATCGTGTCACCAAGTTCTTGTATGCAACATCGAACATCGATGTTCCTGATGCTTTTATCATAAAGTCATTATCAAGGGAGGCATGGAGCAAGGAATCAAATTGGATTGGGTATGTTGCAGTAGCCACAGACGAAGGGAAGGCCGTGATAGGAAGGAGGGATATTGTGATTGCTTGGAGAGGAACAGTACAAACCCTGGAGTGGATTAATGATCTAGAATTTCTTTCGGTTTCAGCTTCCAAATTACTTGGAGTTGGAGATAAGGATGATCCTAAGGTGCACGAAGGTTGGTATTCCATATACACTTCTGATGATGCTCGTTCTCCTTTCAACAAGACCAGTGCCAGAAACCAGGTAAATTTTCATACTTTTTTTCTTTTTTGCCTGTAGCCATTTAAGTTCATAATTTAATTAAGAGAGTTATTGATAAGATATAAACGGTGACAATATGTAAGAACATAGTAATTTAAATAAAATTAGATCGAAATCAAGGTAAAAAATAATAATCAAAGTATTTCTTTTGATAATTCAATAGTAGCAACTATGGGGGAGAGTCAGAGAGAGGGGAATCAAACCCTGATTCTCCACATTAAAAAGAGTATGCAATGTTATTGAATTACAACATCTTAGCAATAACTTAAATATTGTTTGCTATTTTTTTCGTTCAGGTTCTAGGTGAGATTAAGAGACTAGTTGAAGAATTCAAGAATGAGGAAATCAGTATAACTGTTACTGGTCACAGCTTGGGTGCAGCACTTGCAACTCTAAATGCGGTTGACATAGTTTCCAATAGAATTAATGAGCTAAAAGACCAGCCAAACAAAGCTTGTCCAGTAACAGCAATAGTATTTGCCAGCCCTCATGTGGGGGATTCCAGCTTCAAGAAAGTTTTCTCAGAACATAAAGATCTTCATGTCTTACGTATTCGTAATGCTCCAGATCTTATTCCTGACTATCCTTTCATAGGTTACACTGATGTTGGAGACGAGTTGACAATAGATAATCGCAAATCGCATTACTTGAAGAGTCCTGGAAGTTTGTCAACTTGGCATAACTTGGAGGGTTACTTGCATGGAGTTGCTGGAACGCATGGGACTTTAGGAGGGTTCAGGTTGGAGGTTCATCGAGATATTGCACTCGTAAACAAGGCAATGGATGGTTTGAAGGAAGAGTATCTTGTTCCGGCGTCATGGCGATGTGTGCAGAACAAGGGTATGGTTCAACAAGCTGATGGTTCATGGAAAATGATAGATCATGAAATGGATGAACCTGATAGTTGAATGTCTATATACATGTGGGATACTGTTGGAGATACATATAGAAGACATTTGAATACTTTGTTTGAGTTGTTTGCTGTGTCACAATTTGCATATAGTAGATAGGTCATGACAATAAGATGTATGATGAAATGAAAAAGGTATCCTTATTTCTTTCCAGAAGAATATATTATCAAGTGGTCTTATGTAATGGCATTCCATTTCCTACGTGGGTTTAGTTTCCGGAGATCCTCATATTCTTCTTACTTGAATTTAGTTTGTTTTTTGTTTTTATTTATTTATTTTATTTAGCAAGAATATTATCAAAGACAACTATTCTCACGACTTATTTCACAACTTGTTGATTTGTGCGTTTGTAAGTGGTAAAAGTAAAGTCGTGGGTCACACAAGATAAAAAATATTCGCCACTCATAATCACACAAAATAGCAAGCTGTAAATTTTTTTGTAAGAATGATTGTCTATAAAATTATTCATTATCAGCAGGCTAGCTAGATCAATAAATACCTCTTGCTATGCCATCACTAATTTGAGCATATATACTTAACACAGTTTTGCTTAAACTTTTTTTTTTGGGGCTAACGAAAAAAAACTGTCCTCTCCAAAAAATTATTCCAATGGTTGAACAATACAACTTTTTCCATGTATAAAATGACTAGGAAGCCATGCATATTGAGGTTTTACATAAATCTTGTCACACTTCCTTCATGTTCCAATGCCACAGTGTTTAGGTGTTGCATATAATGACTCTACTCAAGGATAAAAGTGATGCATTGTGCAAACTATAGTTACTAAACTCTAATTGATCTGATCAACAAGAAAAATGAAACAAAAATTCAATCTAAACCTTTTTTGTTTGTTACCATCTGATGGAGATCAACACAAGTATTACTCATCCTTGTGTCGTCGTCCAAAGCGTAACCATACTTATATCAACTCATCCAAGAACGAGAACGTACAAAAACACTCGTCCATTGATAACTGAGTTATACAGTGAAGGGAATTCTCCGTAGACAAGATTATCTACAGACGATGAGTACATGGACGACCAAATTATACTTGGTGAGTTTTGTGGGAAATACTCCATTAAATTCACATAAACAAAATACGACACGTTGCATCATACGTGGAGAGAATTCCACATACAACGCTCCATATAGCCCATTTTCTTTATCAACCACCAGCATCACCCACGACAGTGATGGATCCAAACAAGTAGACCCACGTTTAACTCTTTATAAAAAGAGTAAATCTTATTCACTTAGGGTAAGTCCAGACCATTCACTATTTTCTATTCTTGTGTTCTAGAGAGAAAATTGACTCTTAATTGTCGGAGGGTCCTTGGCCAAGTCACACTGGTCAGCTTTGGTAGTTCTTTCTTTCTTTTCAAGATTCACAGCCATTATCGTAGCCCAAAGTATTTCAGCCTATTGATTTTCATGCTTCCTCAGTTGACGCCGTCTGTGGGAAACAAAAGAGTTTCTATCAACTTTTCTATTTTCCAAGACAAAAAGGCCGCATGGTTCGGACTAGGTCAATGGCTACTAGTCTAGGATACCAGGAGAGTGGAAACACCTCCAATCACCCAAATTGAACACCACCACCCCCTGTGACCGTCCAGCAACAGTTACAGTCCATGACGACAGTGATGGTAGAACTGACGCAACAAAACCAAGAGTTAACTAGAGAAGTTAACAGGCAACATCAACAGCATGGTGGAGAATGAGGCCAAAATTCAGGATGTGAAGGTGTTGAGAACAATGTTGAAGGGGACCAGTCTAGGGGCACTGTCACTCGAAGGGTACTGCATTTGGAGAGAGAGATGGACCAAATGAAGAGAGCTATGGAAGAAATGAAGGATTCTATAGGAAGAGTGAACCATGTGGATGATCTCGTCCACTGGACAGATTCCCCTTTTGTTGCGTCCATCATTGGTCATCGTTTGCCTTCCAAGTTCAAAATGCTAGCCTTGGATTCCTATGACGGGACGCATGACCCTTGTGATCACATTGCCACATTCAAGATTGTTGGAAATATACATGTTTGTATCGCATACAAAATATACGCAGCGGAAAATTAATGGACCTACTTCATTAATTAATATACGCCCACTCCACAATTTCATGGGTGTTTTGGGAAAAGATTTTGATGGAACTAAACTCAAAAGATGTATTGTTGTATTCAAGGCATAACCCCAAAAAGAAATCGGTAAAGTTGAGTAACTCATCATGGACCTAACCATTTCTAAAAAAGTCCTATTCTTTCTTTCTACTACACCATTTTATTGAGGAGTTCTAGGTGTAGTCAATTGGGATACAATCCCATTTTCAGTTAAGTAATCCTTGAAAACCCAAAGAAGGTATTCGCCACCACAATCACATCGAATGACCTTTATGCGTTTACCTAATTGATTCTCAACTTCAGGCCTAAACTCTTTGAACTTTTCAAAGACTTTGGACTTCTGTTTCATTAGGTAGACATATCCATATCTTAAGTAATCATCGGTAAAAATGATGAAATACTCATAACCTCCTTTTGCTTGAGTTGACGTAGGACCACAAACATCCGTATGAACTAATTCAAGCAGCTTTTGTGCTCTTCTACCTTTTGTATTAAAAGGTTGTTTGGTCATTTTGCCTTTCAAACAAGATTCACAAACTGGAAAACCATTATAGTCCATGGGCCCTAAGAGTCTATCTATAAGTCTTTGAATTTTGTTTGAATTAATATGACCTAAACACAAGTGCCAAAGATATGCTTCGTTAGTAGAAGGAAACTTTCTCTTTAATGATTTTACATGAGAAGCATTATCTAATTCAAAATTATATAATTCATGCTTATCAGGAGTTAAAATATAAAGACCATCTACAATATTGCCAGAACAGATAAACATTTTGTCATTCTTTATTACAACATTGTCTTTAAGGATAACACAATATTCGTGTTTACTTAAATAAGTTACAGAAATTAAATTCCTACGAACATTAGGTATATATAAACAGTCTTCCAATATTAAAACTCTAGACTCAAAGAATAAATTAAACACTCCAATAGCTACAACCGGAATCCTACCCCCATCAGCCAAAGTAAGAAACAATTCCCCTTCATTAAGCCTTCTAGTCTCCTAGAATCCCTACAAAGAATTGTAGATATGATTAGTACAACCTAAATCCACACACCAGAAATCTGTGGGATTTCGTACTAAACATATTTCAAGGAGGAATGAACTTTTCATACCCTTATTATTGGCAGCCCTGAATTTTGGACAATTCCTCTTCCAATGTCCTTTCTTACCACAATGGAAACACTTTCTTTTGATCTTCTTTCCTTTGTCAACAACTCCTAAGGCAATTTGTTTACCATCTTGCTTGGTGAAGACCTTCTTCTTCTTCTTCTTCTTACCCATTCCTTTCGACTTAAGTTGAGAAGAAGAAGCTACACCCATATTGGCTTTAACACTAGAAGTACAAAAGATGCCTTCCGCCGCTACCAAGTCATTCATTAATTCAGACAATGAATAAATCTTTTTGTTCATATTATAATTGAGTCTGAATTCCTTGAATGATTCTGATAGTGACTAGAGTATCATATCCACTTGGGATCTCCATCAATATCGGCACCTAAAATTTCCAATGTATTCAGATTAGAGATCATTGCAAGACAATACTCCCTCACTGAACTACCTTTAGTCATTTTGGTATTATAAATTTGCCTCATGGTTTCTTGCTTTGTAGAATGGCCATGCTCACCAAGCATCTCCTTCAAACTTAGTATAATGTTCGAAGCTAGTTCTACATCTTGCATTTGACACTGTAGAACATTTGAGATAGATGCTAGGATATAGCACTTGACCATCTCATTAGATTTCTACCAATGATCTGTTTTTCCTCAAGAGGACCATCTAATGAAAGAAAGCTAGGACATGGTTAAGGAAGCACATATTTGTGTTCTTTAGCTGTAAGAACAATGTCCAAATTTCTTTTCTAGTCAACATAGTTGGATCCAGTCAGTTTGTTTTGATTATGAATAGCAACAAGTGGGCTAAATGATGTCATGATTTAAATCTGAAAATAATAAACATGAATATAATACGTAAACTGGACATTATTAATTTAGCATATAAACATATAGTATGGAACTTTAATAAAACCATAATATAATATATGCAACGACAACCGAATCTCATGTTTAAAATTCCTTGAAAGCAAGTAAATTATAAACACTATGACTGATTCTGAACTATTCTCATTATTAGTGCTATCATGATAACTCTTATCAAACACTAATAACATGTCGTATTTCCTTTAACCTCTAATTAATAATGACATAACTCCAAACGGAGCTAACATTAAACTTAGTCTAGTGTACGCCATTGACTGAATTCTATGTGAGTCATTAAGTAACTCCATGGTAGCGTGGTCGTTCTTAATATAAAAACACATATCATCCATCATTAAGAAGTTTAATCTATAGTTTTATGAATTAAATACCCTCTGAAGGGAGCAAGGCATATACGCCAAGGTGAGATGTTTAATCACACTACTATAAACCAATAGTGGAGGCCATTTAATCCAACCCTTGTATCTCTCTCCCACTAGATGTTTTAAATTAAAGGTTTTTATCTTGTAAACATGTGTAATCTAATCACACACAGTCTTGCACTTTATACATTTGAAAACACTTAGAAAAAATTCAAAATTCCCTTCAGAGGCATTTTTGCAAGAATCTAGTGACTAAGCTCTTCCCGTGAAAATAAGTTAAGGGAAATAGTAAAAAAAAAATTCAGACAGAAACTTTTGCAACTGTATCGCAACTATTTCACGTGTAAATCTTACCCGTGAAAAATTTTGTGCTTCAGAGGCATTTTTCGCGAGAAAGTAACCCACGAAAAACCTATGTTTTCAATTTTTAAAGGGCAGATGTAAACAATTTTCAACAGTTTTTTTATAAACAAACAACCACCATATGAATATAATAGATGGAATTTGATATCAAAACTGAATTCCATTGATTTTATAGCCTTAAAGATCAATTCAACATACTTAAATTCAAATTTAAACAACATCATAACATCAATATAAGTTTTCATCAAACCATAGTTTCAACAACCATGCAGAAAATTAAATACATATGTAATCTTCTAACATCATGAAACTATTATCTCTAATTCCAAAACTCACAAAACATGTTATACAAATTCGAAATTGAAAACCGCTCTAATACCAATTGTTGGAAATATACATGTTTGTATTGCATACAAAATATACACAGCGAAAAATTAATGGACCTACTTCATTCGCAATTGTTAACATGTACTATGCAAATTTCAGAATTCAAGAACAAGAAAGCGTACCTTGGTGTGGTAATATTCAAAACAAAAATCAGAACCACTCGAGAACACTTTTAATCTTCACTCCACTTCCACTTTATGCCTAAAAAGTGTGGTCTCTCAATCAGTTTTCAATGGGAGAATAAGAGAGTGTCTTACACTCACATGCACACCATTTCATATATTCTTACTAAAATTTTGTATGTTTCTCTCCTTATTATTAATTATCTAGTCAGGTTAGCCTTTAGGGCCTTTCCAATTAGGCTCTAGTATGTGGCTTGGAGTGGGACCAAAAGTGAAAAAATAAGACACTAGCTCCAATGGGCCTTGGGCTTTTCTGTCAACTCTTGACATATCCAAAATTATCATTAATTATATTTAATACCACTATATAAATATAATTTTACTCTAGGCCTTATTAATAAATTATATCCCAAAACTTTATTGTACACGCAACCCCTTCATAAAATATTCATAGTAAGACAAAGTCATAAATATAGACTGCCACTTTGTAGATTACTACAGCTTAATCCTTGAGTACTCGGTTTAATCCTTTAAGCTATTCATCATATATTTATGAAATCCAATTTCATAAATATATACTTTAGAACTATTTACTAAAGTAGTTAGATCTAACATTCTAAATAACAAACTCTTTAACTTATCTCAAGGGAATATTTTTTATCTCTGTTAAGAAACTATGAATTCCATCTTAGGAATATATGTTTCATCAACACTAAATGTAATTGCCCAACATAGTAAGATTTTGACCGTAAGTTTAGATCTCACTCCTGATATATCAAAGCAACCTACACTTTATGATCAGGTCCATTATTCTCTCAGGATTAAGAGTTCATGTAAATATAAGTCATGAGATTTATTATTCGATTAACAGTCATTAGGAGAATTATAAATCTCACAGTGGTCCAGTTCAATATGTCTTAACTCTTAAAACATATCAACATACCAACTAGAAGTCTCCACTTCCACGATCAAGACAAATCGTCTTAGTTGATATGTTATAGTCTTTGTAGATAAAATACCCAATTTCATTACTGACTACGAACTACAATTTTGAGTTTACAAAGAACTTGTGACTTTTCACATAAATCACATACTATGCATCTCATGGACTATATGATAATGTCAAAATATTCATGCTACTATTATTTTAGATAATGATAAAATAACTTTATTAATACAACATTAAGTCATACATAATATCATACATATCATCATACAATAGGATTTAAGGGCGCTAATCCTAACAAAGACAACCATGCATCTTCAAGGTGTTCTAGATGAAATTATGTGCAGAGCCTTTCCTACAACTTTGAAAGTTCCAGGTAGAGTATAGTTTAGTAAACTACCACCAAATACCATAACTTCCTTCCAAGAGTTAAGTAAGTTGTTCGTCAACAACTTTGTGGGGGGATAAAGGCAGAAGTATTCCTCGTCTAGCCTGCTGAACATAAAGCAAGGATAAAATGAGAGTTTACGCACTTTCATCAAATAAGGAAAATTGAAAAATTTCCTTGGGTGAGATCACAAGGACGAGAGACACCAAATGAAAGGCAAGGTAGAGGAACCAATACATCCACCGTTTGGAGAAATAAAGATTATTGTAGGGGGAATGTCAATAGGAAGCTCGACCAGAGCTAGAAAGACCTATCTACGGGAAGTTCAAAATGTTCAGATATCCGGACGACCACCGAGAATAGTCAGAGAAGATGAGCCAGCCATTGTTTTCACAGACGAAGACGCTAGACGATTGCACCATCCTCATGACGAAGCGATTGTCATCACTTAGGCGATTGCAAATTATACAACCAAAAGGGTGTTAGTAGATAATGGGAGCTCAGCAGATATCCTTTATTATCCAACCTTCCAAAAAATGAGGATTAACAAGGAGTTACTTTGTCCAATGAATGTACTGTAAGGTTCTACCAGTAGATACGATCTCCCTACCAGTTGTAGTTGGCTTTTACACAAATCAATAAAGAAGTAAATTTCCTTGTTGTGGATTGTTCATTTTCATATAATGCCATCATTGGACGACCATCTCTGACTAGTTGGAGGGCTGCAATGTCCACTTACCACTTGTCTATCAAGTTCCTAACAGAGTATGGCATCAAAGAAGTATTAGGAGATGAGTTAGCTACTAGAGAGAGTTACTTAGCAATGCTTGCCATGGACCAGTAAATGCTGATGATGAAAATTGAAGAAAAGAGAATGTTAGCTGAATCGATTGAAGTATCAGAAGATGTGTCGCTAGAAAAGTCCAACTCGAAGAAGTTTACTAGGATTGGGACAAATATGGAGGAGAAGACAAAGCAGGATCTTGTTAGATTCCTTAAGAGAAGCACAGATGTTTTCACCTGGAGTCATGAAGATATGCCTAGGATTGACCCGAGTTTGGTTACCCACGTCTAAATGTATCTTCATCTTACCAGCCTGTTCGTCAAAAGAAGAGAGTGTTTGCCCTAGAACGAGATAATGCCATCAAAGAAGAAGTTCATAAATTAATCACCGTGAAATTCATTCGTGAAGTTTACTACCCTAACTGGTTAGCTAATGTAGTGAAGGTCAAGAAGGCTAATGGCAAATGGAGGACGTGTGTAGATTTCATAGATTTAAACAATGCATACCTCAAAGATAATTATCCTTTTCCACACATTAATCAGTTGGTGGATTCAACAGCTAGACACCAACTGTTGAGTTTTATGGATGCATTCTTAAGGTACAACCAAATCAAGATGGACGAGACGAACCAGGAGAAAACATCCTTCATCATAAGCCAAGGTTTGTTTTTGTAATAAAGTTATGCCGTTCGGGTTAAAAAATGCAGGAGCTACTTACCAGAGTTTAGTCAACTACATGTTTCGTCCATAGATTGAGTGAAATGTTGAAGTATATGTGGATGATATGTTGGTGAAAAGTGCAAAGAAGGCGCAGCATTTGGACGATTTTCAAGAGACCTTTGATACACTTAGGTGATATAAGATAAAGTTGAACCCAAACAAATGTGCTTTTGGAGTGGCATCAGGGAAATTCCTTGGTTTTATGGTTTCACAAAGAGCGATTGAGGCAAACTCTGATAATATCTATGCAATCTTGAACATGGAATCTCCAAAGAATATTAAAGACGTCCAAAGCCTCAATGGACGAGTGGCGGCCCTAAACAGGTTTGTTTCTAAAGCCCTACAGGTTTGTTTCAAAAGCCACTGACAAGTGTTTGCCATTTTTCAGAGTATTAAGGAAAGCGTTCGAATCGACAAACAAGTATCAACAAGCCTTTGAAGACTTATCTATCTTTAACCCCGATGTTGAGCCCATCCAAACCAAGAGAGGAGTTGTATCTCTATCTAGCAGTGTCTTCCCATGCAGTAAGCTCAACCTTGATTAGGGAAGAGGGGAAGATACAAAAGCCCGTCTACTACACTAGCAAGGCCTTGAAAGGAGCTGAAGGACGGTATCCACCAATGGAGAATTTAGCATTTTCATTGGTGACAGCAACAAGAAAGCTTAGACCTTATTTCCAAGCCCATGTAATCAACGTCATGACAGATCATCTGTTAAAGAAAGCTATGAATAAGTTAGAGGTTGTTGGATGATTGATCCAGTGGGTAGTGGAACTCAGCGAGTTTGATGTGCGGTATAAGCCAAGAGAAGCAATAAAAGCACAAGTTCTTGCAAACTTCATTGCCAAATTTACTCCTACCAATAATTAGGAAGATGAAGATTAGGGGGCAAAGCAGTGAGTCGTCCATGTTGATGGATCATCCACACAGCATACAAGAGGAATTAGAATCATCTTACAATCACCGAAAGGAGATCATTTGGAGTACGCCATCTGTCTACAATTCCAAAAAACCAATAATGAAGTAGAGTACGAAACCTTACTTCAAGGTTTGGAATTAGCCAAATCACTCAAGAAAGAATCAGTCCTCATCCAAGGAGATTCACAGCTGGTGATAGGTCAAGTAAATGGGATGTGTGAAGCTAGAGAAGAACGAGTGAAGAGATACTTGGAAAATGTTAAGAAATGCATCAAAGGCTTTACAACAGCCCAATTTCAATAAATACCAAGGGAAGAGAATACAAAAGCTGATGTCTCAGCCAAGACAGCGTCCTTGGACGAGACAATAGGTGATAAGGTTAAAGTCCAATATGTTCCAAGAATAAATGTTCTAGAAGTAAATTAGATAGATGGAGTTGCCAACTGGACCACCCCAATTGTGTCTTATCTCAAAGACGGAGTATTCCCTGAAGATACAGAAGAAGCAAGGAAGCTAAGGATAAGAGCTGCAAAGTTTGTCTTCATGGACAAGGTGTTATATAAAAGGGGTTTTTCTAAGCCTTACTTGAGATTTCTGACTCTAGACGAGTCCCATTATATCTTGAGGGACGTCCATGAAGGAGCTTGTGGAAACCATTCGGGAGCTATATCACTAGTCAATAAGATAGTTTGTGCAAGGTAGTACTAGCCGACCATACAAATGGATGCCAAAGCTTATGTCAAAGCATGTGGTAAATGTCAATGTTACAGCAACATCCCTAGGCCACCATTAGAATATCTTACCCCAATGGTGGTTCCTTGGACTTTTGCCTAGTGGAGACTTGACATCCAGGGTTCCTTTCCCGTGGGAACAAGACAAATGAAGTTCGTAGTGGTAGGGATTGATTATTTCACCAAATGGGTGGAAGCAGAGCCCTTGGTAAAAATTACTCAGCGGAATGTTAGAAGCTTCATTTGGAAGAATATCATTTGTCAATTTGGGATCCCTAGGGTACTCGTCTTAGAAAATGGACCACAATTTGACAACACACCTTTTAGGGAATTCTATAAGTAGTTAGGAATCAAGAATCATTACTTCTCACCCGCCCACCCATAGGCCAACGGACAGGCTAAGGTTACAAACCGAACCTTAATGAAGATCATCAAAACTTAGCTTGAGGGGGCAAAAGAGATATGGCCAGATGAATTACCCAGTGTCCTTTGGGCATATAGGACAATAGTAAGGATTCCTACTAGAAAGACTCCCTTTAAGCTAACATATGAAAGTGATGCAGTGATACTAGTGGAGGTTGGATTAACCAGCTACAGGGTGGCCCATTATAAGGAGGAGGAAAATGAAAAACAACTCCGTCTAAACCTTGATCTCATTGATGAGGTGAGGATGGACGCAGATTAGAGGGTGGCACATTACAAGAATTTGATGATTAAGTACCATGATGCGTTGGTAAAGCTGAGACAGTTCAATATTGGGGACCTCTTCCTAAAAAGGGTATCCTTAGCCACTAAGGACCTTGATCATGGAAAGCTAGGACTTAATTGGGAAGGACCATACAGAGTTATCAATTTCAAAAGGCGAGGTTCATACTACTTGGAAGCCTTAGATGGACGGAAGTTGGAACACCCATTGAACGTGGAGCATTTGAAGAAGTACTACCTATAAAAGTAACTCATCAAGAAGGTCAGCATGGACGAGATTAAGAATTTTTTATATATTATGTTTCAATATTTATGTTTTAGAACAATATGTTATGTTTTTAAGTATTTGAATTCCCTAAAAAGCACTAGCTACTGGCATGTGCTATGGACAGTGTAATGAACTAAGTCCCTTTGTACATAAAGTAATTTAAACTTCCTAAAAAATGACTAAATATTAGCATGGACGATGCTATATACTATGTCCTTAACATCCATGGACGATATTATGTACAGGTATTGTACGTCCATGGATGATGTTGTGTATAGATGTTGTGTATAAAGCAGCTTGAATTTCCTAATTTAAGGATTTATGATTCTGTAAAATCAACATCCAAATGAAATGACGGGCATTTAAAATATCTGGACGCAAAGATATCTTGTCATAAGCTATCCTTAATAAAAAGGAAGCAAATTGTCATAAGAGACAATGACCAAGGGAAAGAACAAACTTCCTAATAAAACTCATCCAAAAAGGATTAGAGACAAAAGAAAAGCATGCATGTGACATTTTTCATGGATGACACGTCCAACTAGTCCAAATTATGGATAACATTACCAAGTTAAATTCCAAAGATAAGTCTACAAACAAGAAATATAGATGGCAAATACTTGGAAATCAACAATATAGATAAAAACATTCATAAATATCAAGGTAGACAACTATCGTCCAAAAACCCTTAAGTTAAGCCTAAAAATGCAATTATATCAAGACTTGTCTAAAAGTGCGGATAAGTCAAATGTACTTAAACAAAATTTTCAAGCCTGGAAGACGACTGCCCCAGCCGAGTTTTCAGCATCCTTGAAACACATGTTGTAAAAAACTTGCTCACAATTCTTCATTGTTTCCTTTAGATCGACAAGTTCCTTGTCCCAGGCCAAGACGATGCTAGAAACCTTGACAAGCTTGACTTGGGCCTCTTCGAGTTTTCCCTGCAACTCTTCAGCTTTTTGCTCCACCAATTCTCGAGCCCTCTTCGCCATGGTCACCCGACGCTCTGTTGAATTTAGCTCTAGGGACTTTTCATTTAAGCTGGCCTCAGCCACTTGCTTTAGAGCCTTCTCCTTGTCAGCCTCCTCCATCATGCCCTTTAGCTGACCTTCCACCAAATGAATCAGTTGGGCGACTTGGGACGGTGACGAAGACAATAAGGAAAATTTAGTGTGATCTAATGGTTGACACTTTGAAGGCACTTCTTTTGCAAGCTCTCCTCATGCTTGCTCTTACAGATCTCCGGTGAGCCTCATCGACCACCTTAGATCAATTACAACGCTCTCTTGTTTAGCCTTGTAGACACCCCATTTTACAACTTCCATTTAACCAACAGGTAAATCTTTAGATTTATGATACAAAACAAATATTGATGCTCTAACGATCATAATGGTATGTCATGGGCTTTGATCGGACCATCTAATCAAAAGTTATCATACAAAAAATTTTCAATGATCATTGCTCACCTACACGATGGGCCTGGTCACGTCCTATTTTAAACACTTAATTTTGATTGGTTCTCATAAAAATTAATTTAACATTAATTAAGTGTGATTTTTTATTGGATTTCATTTTATTTCATTATTTTTTAAGAAATAATAAATAGTGTTTTCCTTTATGGCATCTTATCTACGCTTTTGAAAAAGAAATTTGGAGAGAGAAAAAGATATTATCCATGAAAAAAATTCAAAAAAACAGAATAATGCTCAAAAAACGTCATTATCTTCAGCAGTAATTTGAATTGCATCTTTGGCTAGGAGAAAGTTGAAATTTGGTTTTCTCTATTTCTAGAAAGTTGTAAAGAACTTAATTTCCTTTCATAAAATACCAACCCTGAATCAATTGGAATTTTGAGCAGAAAGTCATGGCCAAAATACTAAACAGGTGCAGAAGATAACACAAATTTAGTATCATCTTCAATTTTCTTTCAAAATTTCAAATGGGGATCAACATCAAATCTGTTCAAGCTTATCTAATAGGCCTATCCCTTCCCTTAACTTCAGAAGAAAGCTTTTTGAAAAATAAGTTGGATAGAGAAACATGTACATCCTATGAAAATTTTCACAAAACAGAAAAATGTTCAAAAAACGTTACTATTTTCAGCAGCAATTTGAATCGCATTTTTGGCCTGGAAAACGTTGAAATTTGCTTTTCTCTATTTCTGGAAAAGTTGTAGAGAATTGAATCTCCTTCAAATAAACACCAATCTTGAATCAATTGGAATTTTTAGAAGAAAGCTAAAGCCAAAATACGAAACAAGTGCAGGAGATAACACAAGTTCAGCATCATCTTCAACTTCCTTTCGAAATTCCAATGGGGATCAACACCCAATCCATTCCAGCACATTTAAATAGGTTCATCTCCTCCCTTAGCTTCAAAATAAAGCTAATAACTTAGCTTCAAAGCTAAGCCATCCCTTCCCCCATAAATAGAGAAGACCGCTTCCATTTTTCTAGATCCTAATTCCCTTTGGAGAGCTAGTGAGAAAGCAAAAAAGAAAAGCTGTCATGCAACCATTGTTCTTACTTTGTTTGTAGTTTAGTACTTCCTTGCTTTCTCCCTAGCCCTTTAAGTGATCACTTTCCTCTTTAATTTACACTCTATGCTGGTAAGTAGTTAATTATGCTCTTTAAGTTTCTGCACATGCTTGAATAAATGCTTCCAAGTCATTATTTGTTTCTTTCATGATATGCCTGTATGAACATGCCTATATATCTCATTGATATTCCTTTAACATGCTCAAATGAACACTCTTGGACTAATACACAACTTTCTCTTGAATGCTTAGATGAACACTTCTAGGCTAATGCACAACTTTCTCTTGAATGCTTAAATGAACATATATAGGTAGTTGTTTTACTTTTTTAAATGCTTAAACGAACATGTCTAAGTATTTTGATTTTCTCTAGATGAACATGTCTAAGGGATTTTTCTTCACTTTTCTTTAATAATTGCTTGGATGATCAAATATGCTTAAATGTTTGTTTTTTCTCTTTGCAATTGTGTGGATGACAACTAGCATGACAATTCTTTGTTTTCCTTCACATGCTTGGATGAACACTTCTAAGTTATTATCTGCTTTTCATAACATGCTTAGATGAACATGTCTAGGTAGTTATTTCTCTCTTTTTTGAATGCTTAGACGAACAGGCCTAATTAACATTATGGTTTTCGCTTAAATACTTGGATGAACATGTCTAGGTGATTTTCTTTGTTGTTCACATGATTGTTTGGATGATTGGTAGGCCTAAAAATAAGTTTTCTTTTGCAATTATGTTGATGACAAGTAACATGAAGACTTTGTTTTCCTTCACATGCTTAGATGAACATGTATAGGCTAGGAATTCCTTCTTTACATTAATTTCTTGGATGCACATGCCATTACTTTCATACTTTCCTTACATTTACATTGTTATCTAACAAATTTCACTTTTTGTTTCTCTTTATGTGATATATTGTTTGTATTTATTTGACATGACATGATATTGGCCATGTTAACCTAGGAGACCGGTTTTACCAGGTGAGATGGGTGCTTAATCTCTTCCCATCTCATAAATTAGCCTTCAAACCAAGATCAATGGTTCTAGACTAGGCTCTTGTATATGTAATTTTACATTTTTTCTAGAATGTAACTAGGAAACAAAGCAATGTACTACTTTCTTAGATTGTATCTAGTATCAAAAAAGCATTGTAAATTTTGTTACCAAATTGATGTAAATTGTCACATATATTAATGCAACGGAAGCATTTTTTTATAGTGAGTGTTTTCTTATTTTTCCATTTAAATTAAATAAGTGGTGACTCCATGTAAAACCCTTGACCTAGTGGGGAGTACCATTTTCAGTGAACTCGACATTTTAAGCATCATGATCCCACCCGTTCGACGGGTTAGGCCCAATTTGAGAAAAAAAATTTGTGGGCAGGGGTCGCGGTCACTCATAGTGGCAACTCTGCTATGGATGTTAAAGGCTAGACTCTATTTTAGGTTATAGTGGCCAACCATGTCATTTGTTTGTTTTTTGCTTTTAATAATATGTCAGATTTGCTTGCCATAACATCATTTGCATAATTAGAATTGTGTATGCTGCTCGGAAACCACGGTAATTGTAGCCATGGATCGCGGTCCTCTTGGATTTGTGTACCCAATGGTGAACCTACCACCTCTTCACCTAAGACTCACTTGATCTTTCTTGCGTTTCATAAAAGACATACCCTACCATTTGGACCAACGCAGCATTCGTACATCACAAGTTGGGAGGTACAACATCCTAGCTTTTGGGGAACCTATAAGCCTACCTTTTCCCTTCATGTAAGAAGCCATAGAACTAATCTTTAGGTCAATCCTATAAAATACATTGCATCCCATGAATGTGTTTGTCCGTTGTTTGATCCATGATGTGCCTTAGTCCAATGCTTAGGCCCATCATAATTGTTTGAGATTTCTTTAAAAAAATAAAATTTTAACTTATGCATTTTGGTTGAGACCAAAGAATCACAATTAGTTTTCAAGCCCACCAAGTTTAAAGCATAACTAAAAGCTCAAGATCATTAAGCTTAAAGCCACCAATCTTAAAGTGCAAGGCCCAAGCAAACATCAAAAACAAGGCTTCCAATTAAGAAATGGCCAATAAGAACAACAACCAAGAAGATCGACACATGAATGATCATAGGGAACAACCGCCTCTCACCACTCAAGATTTACTCAACACTTTGGTAGTGGGTCAAGGCCAACTCCAAAAGGACATCCAAGCATTGGTCCAATAGTTGGGGAACAAGAACTTTGATGAATCCTCTAGGGCCTAAAATGATAAAGGACCCAGAAATTCTAAAGAAAGCCATGGCTCGGTGTTGATTGACAATGAGAAGAAGATGGTTGAACGAATGGACCAAATAGAAAAGCTCCTAATGAGATCTAGAAGGGTTGAAGAAGCTATGGATCTGCTATCACTTTCTCTCTTTCCTCAAGCAAGGGCCCCAAGAAACTTTAAGATGCCAACATTGGACAAGTTTGATGGCACAGGAAGCCCTAAAGCCCATTTGAACATGTACATAAGAGCATTGCAACCCTTGGGAGCTAATGAAGAGTTAGTGGCCCAATTGTTTCAAAATATACTCACTGGAGCTGCCTTATGTTGGTTCCTAAATTTGGACGATTCTTGAATTCGGACTTTGTAAGATATGTGCCATGAATTTTACAAGAAATACAAGTACAATACTTAGGGGGACATCACTCGGCAAGACCTTGAGACAACCAAGCAAGATTCCAGTGAATGTTTTTATGCATTCATCACAAGGTGGAGGACAAAAGCAGCCCAAATGACCGTTAGGCCCAATGAGGAAGAACAATTGAACATGATTGTGAAGAATTTCCTCCCGACCTACAACAAGTATCTGTTTGCTCAATACTTTCCCGACTTCTAGACCTTAATTGCTGCTGGAACCCAAATTGAAGATGCCATCAATAATGGTGGGATTATCCAAGATCTCATGGACCAACAAATCATTGCTACACCAACATCTACCAATCAATCCAACTCTAGTTCATGAGTTGCCAAGCCATAATAGGTTTTTCAAGAACTTGTTTTTATTACAAAGCTTGTTTGTTCATTACATGTTTCCATTTTTCTTATACCTTAATTTAATTTCTTGTTTGATGCATTCTTTTTATTCATGCTTTGTTTGATGCCAAAAAAAAAATTAAAATCAAAAAATCAAAAAAATCAAAAGCTCAAATTTTTATTATAAAAAAAAAAAAAAAACTTTGGACTAAGGGCATTAGGATCTTTAGTAACATTTCCGACTCCCTTCAAAGACCAATGGCCTACAATTTCTTTCAAAATGGACTTGTTCATAATAATCCTTCAAATTACAAAAATGCTTTTCTTCACAAAAAAAAAAATCAAGGAAAACTTTCAAAAAAAAAATCTTCCAACTAGGGGCATTGGACCCTTTTGTGGATTTTCAAAAATCATGTAAGGCTTAACCTTCTTATCAAAGCCCAATCCACTTGGAAAGAGTGTGAGATGTCAAAATTTTCAAATGCTATTTTCATCAAGTACTACGTGAGAATTCATTTG
The DNA here is from genome assembly GCF_040712315.1 of Castanea sativa. NCBI lineage: Eukaryota > Viridiplantae > Streptophyta > Magnoliopsida > Fagales > Fagaceae > Castanea > Castanea sativa. The sequence goes on along the minus strand of NC_134017.1, from coordinate 45,125,415 downwards.
GCAAAGTTTTTGCAAATCATAATGCTTAATGGGCCAACCAATCAATGTGCACCAAGAGAGAATTAATTTCATCTAGTTCATGTAAGGATCTTTCCTGAATCACTTAGAACATAAGAAGAGAAGATCCTAAAAGGCAATCAAAGAAAATCCAGTTTTTAGAAAATCTCAACAAAAAGAGATTCCACTGATCAGAAATTCTCAAACAATGTACACTCAATCCAAGTCTCAGAACATTTTTTGTGTCACAATATTGGAGCAATCATAATTTTTATTCCAAGAGGAATTTACTAAAAGAGCTCGAGTTACTGTGCCTATAAACAAGCCCTACTAGGGATAGGAGGCTGTTAGGATTCTACTTATAGAAAATGGAAAAGAAAAGAGAGAGAGTGAAAGAAAAGAGTGGTCACTTCAAGTGGTCCAGGCCTCCATAGAGAGATTAGAGTAAAGAATTCTTGAGAGTTCTTATTGCTTAACCACCATACAATCAATTCCCCTCTTATATCTGTGTAACTGACTTCCTAACAGAATGCTAGCCTTTTACTTACTAACTAATCCTTCACTAATTCCTACAACACACACGCGCCAATTCATACAACACACACGTGCCCCTTGCTACAAATACTAGCAGTTATACACTACAATGCAATACAACACAAGTACACATAAGGTTCTTAATAGAGGCCATCTTTGGTTTGCCCACATTATTCCTTGACACCCATTACAAATATTATCCATTGCTAGCCCATTTGAGCATTAAACAATTAGCCTTTTTTTCATAAAACCATAACAACATAAACCTAGGGTGGGAAAATTCAAGTGTGCATACTCAAATTTTATGCTATGGAGGACAATCTCATAGCTTCAATGAAGACATTAAGAAAAGCAGAGTCCATCAAGATTAGAAGAAACAATGGAGATCACATTTGAGAATGCAAGGAACTAATAGTTTCCATTGAAAGATACAAGGGATGAGAGCTCATCAAGTCAGAAAGCATGAAGCAACAAAAAAAATCCCGCTAGATTGAAAACTGTGTGGGCCTTTCTTTTTTCAAGTGTTGGGCTGGGCCGCCTGCCACTACACTAGGCCCAAAGATTTTTGGATCGAAGAGTTGGGACAAATCCGAGAGCAAAACTTCCTGGTCCGGTTTGTGCACAAACAATGCCCCTATTAATCAAGTCTTGATCATACGCTTATGGCAGGCAGAACTGCTACGTTAACAACATCAGGCAAATATAATAAAGACAATAATGAGAATTTAGATAAAATAGACAGTGGGCCTTGAGGAGCGCCCGTTTTGCACAATACTAACAAAAGAATAAGTATTGAATGGAGAACAACGAGCGTATTAAAGAAATAAATGTCAACCTACCACTTTAAACCATTCTGCAGAGTTTATGATAGGAAGGGGAACCACTTCTTCAATGCTACTAATCTCTCTGAAAGGTAAATTTGAAGGAGCGGGCCTAAGTGACTTGGGTTGGGTGAAGTCCTTTTTTTGTCACCAAAGAGCATGGGTTGGAAGGGGAGAGGGAGATTAACCCATTTGGTGCATGCCAATCACTTTGTTCTCTCCGCTCTCTCTCTTACTTCTCCTCTCTGTTCCTTTAATTCTTTTCTTTCTTCTTTTTTTTTTTACTCTCCTTTTATTCTTTCTCTCTTTTTCTTCTCATTTTTTCTTACTCCCCTGTTTCTGTAATACTAGCGATTATCTCATAGAGGCTGCCGTCCCCCTTAGTCGTGCACAGTAGGGCTCCTTATATAGAGCCAGACGTGCTTGGCTTTTACCATTTTTGCCCTTAACCGTTTTTGTCTAGCGTGGGTTTCTTTGCCGACCATCACTAACTTGTCAGCCACCCAGCCAGCACCACTTCGTCTTAGGCTTTTTTGTTTGCTTGCTCGTCGTGGCACTCTTACCTGCCATGGTGTAAATAATCTCATCTTCTCTATCCTTCATGGAATGCACCTAGTGGTTCCAACTCAGTTTTGCCTCTTTTGGGTAGTATGTCATCTTTTGGGTAGTATGTCATCCCAGCAGAACATTGCTTCCAAAAGAGCTTGAGCAGGAAACATGAAAATGGTTTTTTTCCCCTCCCTACCGTCAAATCATACCCCCTTACCTCTGACCCATGACCTCACCATTTCCTGTATTGACTGGGTCCTGTATTGACTAGGTACAGGCTGGTGGTGCCTGGACCTTGCACGTGCCTTGCCTCCATGCAAATTCTACCTACTGCTCATCTGTCTGCCGCAATCTGAAAGTCAAACTATCCGGTCTACCACTTGTTTTTGGCTTGTTTTGGCGTGGGCTGCTTTCCCTAGCTTCGCATTTATGGTTTACTTTTCTCAAAGGGCGGGCATTGCTGGATTGTGGGCTGCTCTTATGTTTCCAGCCCCTTGTTACTTGTTTCCTGCCGCATCATTCTACTATGCCTACCATGAGGTTTGCTTGACCCAGGCCTGTTAGGCCTCTTTGGGCCTTTCTATTCACTCTCTCTCTCTCTGAAGGCCCAATATCTCATTGGATCCTTTGCCACTTGTGGGCTCCCTTGTCCCACCTACTTTCGTTTGGACATCATTGGCCCTCTTATGTTTTTAGAGCATTCTTGGCCCTTTGCAATTCTGTGTTTCCCATAGGCTTCTACTAACTTCTTGGGCTTCCTCGGTCCAAGTACTTCTCACTTTTTCCTTGGGGTTCATGGGTTCTTCATTGCCCTTTACTTTCTTTACTTTACATTACCTTGGGCCTGCTATGACAGTCATGGCTCATTCTCACTTTTCTACATCCATACAACCTATGGGTTTGTCATTTCTTTCTTCCGAGCCCTTTTAGGCCCACTTACTTCCTTAAGGTCCATTTATTTGCTTTATAGACCCATTATCCATCAATCCTACCACTTAGCTTAATAGCATTTCCATACTACTCTCTTTTGCCCATGACTTTGGGTCTTCCATCCTGCTGGGCTTACAAAAAATGAGCATCTACAAAAACCTAAAAGGACAATCTAGGCAAAAATTAGGGATAAAAAAAAAATGGTAGATTGAAAACCTAAAAGGGCGGTCTATGCAAAAGGAAAGACAAAAAAAAAAAAGAAAAAAAAAAAAGAGTGTAAGAGAGCCTGCTAGATTGAAAACACGAAAAGGCAATTTAGGCAAACATTAAGGCACTAAAAATTATTTTGAACTATGAATGACCTGATCCTTCTTTTAAAAGAGGTACGTAGGCAGAGTTTTCAAGCACGGTCATATCATAAAAATTCATTCATTCATTCATTCATTTGCTATCAAGGGAAAAGGAATAAAAAAAAAAAGAACAAAAGAAGTCCAATTGGTCGAAAATCGAAGAGGCAGCCTAGTCACATGTGCCAAAAGAAGAGAAAAAGAAAGGTGACCTTGTCATAGGTTTCAAAAGAAGAGAAAAAAGAAGAACAAAGAAGGTCGAAAACCAAAAAGGCGGCCTAGTCACAAGTTCCAAAAGAAGAGTAAAGATTTATCAAGATGAAAGTCTAGAGGTTTGAAAAACAAGCATTCATACAATAGATCAATGAAGAGAAAGGCAGAAGAATTCAATCACAACAAAGACCTCAGCACAAATTCGAATCAAAGAAGAAAATTTGAAAGCTCAAAAAAGAGTTGCCTAAGAAGAATACAAGGCAAACAAGCATGATATAACTCTAATACAAATGATCCATGATGACCAGTGAGCAGATGACAAGAATGATGAGAATTTCAACACAATGTCAAGAAAGGGAGAAACAAGAAATCCTTCTAATGCCTAACTTTTGAGTATTGCACACTTGAGGGGAATATCTAAAGGGAATTTTGAGCCTTTTTATATAATTTCTTTCATAACCTGAACCTAGCCTACATTACAACCCATGCATAAAGACCTCCTTGAAGTTTTGCTCCTTGAAGTTTTGCTAGTCATAGGCACACCCTTAACTCTAGCAATATTTTCTCTTGGATTAAAAGGAAAAATGCTTGAGGTTATCAAGCCCCACTGGCAAGTAATCTCCATGACACAGTTTCTTAAATTCTCAAATGACTTGAAAGAATTCTCTAACTGAGGGCACTCCCTTTTGTTTGTTTCCAACAAATGTGACTCCCAAATTTGGGGCACTCCTCTTTGTTTCTATCCAAACAAAAAAAAAAGTCTCCTAAATGTGAAGCACTCAAAAGAAAATACATGACTCTCAAACATCTCTACATTTCATTTCTTTGATTGTCTTTGAAGACCTAATCCAACAATGTTTAAAAAGAAGAAGCAAATTTGATTACATGTATTTTAATGACTTTGATCCTCTTTAGTCAAAAAGATTGACTTGACTCTTAAACAGTATGATATGGCAAAATAGTTATTGACAAGATTATCTCATGATCATTTAGAAAAGAAAAAGAATTTAGCCAAAAGACACCACTTTGCACCAAATGGTTTTTCAAAACAAAAAGAAAATCAATTTCTTCCAAAAACTAAATTTTTTTTTCATGGACAAGTCCATTTTGAAAATGCCATGTAAGGCTTGGTTGGAAGCCATGATTATCTTTTGGGTGAACTAGATGTCTTCCCTATAGACTTGAACTATGTTTGACCTAGTCCTCTTAAAGAAAGGTGCATAGGCAATTTGTTAAAGGCTCAGTAAACAATAGGCACATCAAGACAATCACCCAAAGTTGTTTGCAAATAGTTTTAAGCTAGGGGCATGGGCCCATTTGCTTTTTTATCTGCATTAAGCATGCCTAATTTATGAGCACTGGCCCATTAGTTTTCATATGCAATCTTTTCATCTATTTTTTTTTTTTATGCAAGCATGTTTATACTAGGGGCATTGGTCCAAATTAGCTGGTTTCTAACAAGCTTGAGAAAAGAAAATTTTCATCTTTGCAGGAATTAAGCAAAGATCTTTCATTCATTTTGGCATTCAATAGCAACGTCAAGTCTAGATCATCAAATCAACTAAGAAGTCTCCTACATCACACAAGACTCAACTTAGGAGTCTCTTGCATCTCAGGCTCTAGGGTTTGACAAAGTTTTTTTCTTGAAAGTTAGAAAAACATGTTTAGAGAGTCCAACAAGATTTTCAGAAAATTCATAACTTTTTTCAAGGTAACTTGAATTTTTTTTTTCAACAAAACCCATCAAGGTTTCATACTTTATTTAACAATTTTTCAAAAAGAAATTGACAAGGTTCTTAAAACCCGACAAGGTTTGTGAACAAAATTTTTAAAAAACCTAACAAGGTTTTTCAACAATTTTTCAAAACAAGGTTTTCATGACTTTCTCGAAAAATCAAACAAGATTTTCAGAAAGTTTTAGCATCTTTTTCAGAAGTCGAGGAAAATCCTACAAGATCTTCAAACATCTCTCAGAAAAAGAATGCTTCACAATGTTACACAATTTTCACAAAAACCCAACAAAGTTTTTATCAAATTTCCAAAAGACATGACAAGATCATTCCAAGAATGCCCAACATGTTTTCACAAATACAAATTTTGACAAGAATATCAAAATTTTCAAAAGAAAATTCAACAAGATATTCAACAAGTTTCAGGATAAAATTTTTTCAAAAAAAAAAACAAGTTTTTAGAAATTTGCCAAGATCTTTGTATGAGAACCCAACAAGGTTTTTATCCAACAGGTCTAATTAACATTATGGTTTTCGCTTAAATATTTGGATGAACATGTCTAGGTGATTTTCTTTGTTGTTCTCATGATTGTTTGGATGATTGGTAGGCCTAAAAATAATTTTTCTTTTGCAATTATGTTGATGACAAGTAACATGACGACTTTGTTTTCCTTCAATGCTTAGATGAACATGTCTAGGTTAGGAATTCCTTGTTTACATTAATTTCTTGGATGAACATGCCATTACTTTCATACTTTCTTTACATTCACATTGTTATCTAACTTTTTTTTGAGAAGCACATTGTTATCTAACAAATTTCACTTTTTGTTTCTTTTTATGTTAAATTCCCCAACACATATTTGTTTACAATTCTTGAAAATTGACATGTTTATGTGATATATTGTTTGTATTTGTTTGACATGACATGATATTGGCCACCTTAACCTAGAAGACCGATGTTACTGGGCAAGATGGGTGCTTAACCCCTTCCCATCTTGTAAATTAGCCTCTAAACCATGATCAAGGGTTCTAGACTAGGCACTTATATATGCAATTTTACATCTTTTTTTTAATGTAACTAGGAAACAAAGCAATGTAATTTACCTTCTTAAATTGTATCTAGGATAAAAAATGCATTGTAAATTTTGTTACAAAATTGATGCAAATTGTCATATATATTAATACAACATAAGCATTTTTTTTATAGTGAAGGTTTTCTTATTTTTCCATTTAAATAAAATAAGTGGCAATTCCATGTAAAACACTCGATCAAGGGGAGAGTACATTTGATAGTAAACTCAACATTTTAAGCATCACAATCCCACCTGTTCATGCAGGTTAGGGCCAATTTGAGAAAAACAATTGGCGGACCACACTACAAGAAATCTGGGCTTAGGCGGCGTTTTTTTAAGTGACATTTTTAAATCCGCCACTATAAGTGGCATATTGTGACGTTTTCTAAAAACGCCGCTAAAGATTGAGATTTTAGCGTCCTTTTTTAAAAAACATCGCTGTAACTCAAAACAATACCAACGTTTCTTAAAACGTCGCAAGAAGTATAGTTTTAGCAGCGCATATCTCATTTATAGCGACATTTTATTAAAACGTCGCTATAGTGATTAAAGAAAATGTACTGAGCATGTGTCTAAAAAAGAAATACTCTATAGTGACATTTTCTAAAACGTCGCTATAGTAATTACAGCAAATGATCTCTGCCTGTTGGTGAAAAAAAAAATACTCGCTATATTGATTAAAACAAACACTTTCAAATACTCTATAGCGACGTTTCGAAAACGTCGCTATATGTTCTAAACTTTTAACTTCCAGGTTCCCAAAATAAATACGTGCTATCTTGATTAAAGTAAACACTTTCACATACTCTATAGCGACGTTTCGAAAACGTCGCTATATGTTCTAAACATTTTGGCTTTCAGGTTCCCACACTTTTTTTCCCTCTATATATATATTTTTTTTGGCCTACACTTTTTTTTTTCTTTCTTTTCATTAACTCACTCCGTGTCCCATCTTTTCTTTCTTAGGCTCACTATTCATTGTCCCCTTCCTTTCTTTTCTTTTCTTTTCTTTGTTCTTTGTTCCTAGTGTTTTCTTTGTGACCTATTTTCTCTAGGACCACCACACATCTTTTCCCTTCCACCCACTGCCACTGCAGCCGTCATCAACCTCCACTAAGACCCACTGCCACCACCATACTTTTTTCCCTCTTTTTTATTGTTCAAGTTTCTTTAGAGTGTAAGTATTTGTTCTTGGCTTATGGGTTTGCTTTGGTATGGTATTTTTTTAATGGGTCATGGAGCTTTTTTGCTATTTTTCAGATTTGGTTGGAAAGTTTTTGTTGTTCAATTTTCTTTAGAGTGTAAGTATTTGTTCTTGGCTTATGGGTTTGCTTTGATATGGTATTTCTTTAATGGGTCATGGAGCTTTTGTGCTAATTTTTGCTATTTTTCAGTTTTGGTTTAAAGTTTTTGTTGTTCAAGTTTCTTTAGAGTGTAATTATTTTTTTTTTGGCTTATGGGTTTGCTTTGATTTGGTTTTTCTTTAATGGGTCATGGAGTTTTGTACTAATTTTTGCTTTATTCTATTTTGGTTGGAAATTGGTAGAAAATTCTCTTATTCAGATTTGGCTTCTTGGGCAAAAGGACTTGAGAATCAAGGGCTGAATCATTGTAAGTATTTCTTTAGAGTGTTAGTATTTGTTTTTCAATATTATACCGTCTAGCAGTGGCAGGGGATGAACAATAGGATTGCAAAATTGACTATGTTCCAAACATATATATTAATGGGTTTTTAACTAACTAAGAAACTTAATTTATTAGCTACACTGAATCTTAGGCAACCAACTCACTTAGTTAAAGTGATACATGTATTGGTATTATACAAATATATATATATATATATATATATATGGTTAATGTGTTATTGTGGAATATTGATGATTAGTAGGTACATTTGATATATTACAAGCTTGTGTTAGTTATTGTTGAATTTTAAACAGGTTTATATAGCATTTTTAAAATTTTTTTTTTAATAATGAGCAGCTTTTACGACGTTTTTGAAACGTCGCTATAGGTGTGGATATTTGCAGCGTTTTAAAAACGTCGCTAAATGTATTTTCCTACATTACATACGAAAATGTTATATTATTTAGTGATGTTTTAGAAAACGTCACTAAAAGTTTTTGAACGCCACTAAAGAGTAACATATGGCGACGTTTTTTGAAACGTCGCAATAAACCTATAGTGACCGCTCTATTGCGACGTTTTTGAACGTCGCAAAAACAAACGTCACTATAGACCATTTGTGTCTATAGTGACGTTTTTTGGGTTTTTAGTGACGTTTTACAAACGTTACCTAAATCCAGATTTCTTGTAGTGCCAGGGTCGCGGTCGCTCACAGGCCTCAACAATATGGATACCAAGCTTTGCTTTTGGATTCTATCAAAAACCCTAGCACTACTCTCTCTCTCTCTCTCTCTCTCTCTCTCTCTCTCTCTCTCTCTCTCTCTCTCTCTCTGTTTTTGTGGTAAGGAAAAGCACTTTCTTAAGGGAAAAGTTTCTGCTTTTGAAGATGGATTTATCTGGGAAAGTGAGAGAGAGAGAGAGAGAGAGAGAGAGAGAGATTTTGAAAAGACTAGCCGCTTTATAGATTAAATTGAAAAGATTAGCCTCAACAACATGGCCACTAGCGTTGCGTGGGCGACTTTCAACCCAAAATGAAATGTTGATTTTCAAAAAACAAATACTAATTTTACTTTCTAAAAAATAATACTGATTTCAAATATTTTTTGGTGAATAAAAAATCAGTGTTCTTTTTTTTCACCCCCTTCTTCTTTGTGCTTTCAAAATAACAATTGATCGAAGAACCATTTAAAATTTCTTTTGGAAAGTAATGAAAATAATTCATTAAAAAATCTCTGTTCTTATGTTTTAAAATATTAAAAGGGTTGGTTTATTTGTTTGTGTGGTTTTCCTCTCAATGATATTCTAATTTAGCCTAAAAAATGAATAATAATCGTTTTACATTTCCCACAATTTTAAGTTGTACTAGAACAACTAGTAGCGAAGCCATTTAATTGGTGCATTGATTTCTTCTCATTAAGAATGGAATTATAAATTGAACCAAATTCTTGGCACTACTCATGATAGTTATCATTCCCTTGACAAATGTCAAATCAAATCTTCATGAATTTTTATGAAAATATTTGAAATTTGTTTCATGCAACATTGAAAGAGGCAGAGCAAATGTATAATATCAACAAAACAACCCAAACTAAAGATTTGACAACTTTTATAATGATTTTTTTTCCATAAAAAAAAGGGGAAACAAAAAACTGGAAGAGAAGCATTCAAAAATTTGAAAATCATCTGATAGTTCCAGAAATCCTCAATGGCTTAATCTATATAAATATTATGAATTTGTGATAGAAGGTCTACAGCATGTTGGCAAAGTTAAGAAAAATTCCTGCACTTTTTGCCGAATTCACTCATTCCAAAAGTTGCACAAGTTGTATTTTGCCAAAATCCTTTTCAACTTGCACAATTTTCATAAGTCCGTTTAAGAATTTCTTATATCTGGTAACTTATTTACACAACATTTATCAAAAGATATAATTTTTGGTAATTTTTATATTATATATGTTTCAAAAAACTAAAAGTTAGTTAGCTTATTTAAAATAAAATAAAAAACTAAAAATAAGATTATTTACCCCCCCCCCCCACCAAAAAAAAAAAAAAATTAAGACAACATGTATGTAAGGGCACAATTGCACCTGGACCCAAAGACAACTACGGGCTCAGGCCCAATGAGACTTAGACAATAAAATTTGTAAAGCGTGGGTTTGTAACCTAGATTAGAAGCGCTGAGAACTTAATAACGGACTAAGAGTTACAAACACATATAGATAACAAAGGATAACTGAAAATAGGCTTCCTCGGACATAAGCCGAGGACCACTTCTGTATTATTGATATTTCTTCCTTAGAAGTTACAATTCTTCCTCCTTTTTTCTTTTTTGCTGATCTCCCCCCCTTAAATACTTCATTCCCTGATACATTTGGGACAGTGACTAGAAGTTTCCGTCTTACTGTTCAGGGGTCACTTCCCCATTAATGCGGCCAGGGAGGTAGGTGCAGACCCTTTGCACTTAATATTTTCTTTAACACTGGTGCATCTAGAAGGTTCAGGGTGTCCCCCTTTAACCATTAGTCTTTCCAGAGTTATGCCCTGACCTTCATAATGAAGTTTTGAGTTCTCTTAGATTTGTCCGAGGAGAAGCTCGTTCTCGGTTGTACCCTCGGGTCCTCGGCGTATAGGCCAATTTGTAGAGTTTAATTCTGGGGCAGGTCGGCCCTCCATGCTACAGTCCAAAGGCCCATATGCCCACTTGGGTCCTTTTACCCCCCACAATGTAAAAGGCAAAACTTTTTCAACTCTTCAATTCCAAATTCGATGCTATACTTTATGGTCATTTTTGCAATAGGATACTGGCGTTATGATTTTGAAGTACAAGTTTTTGTCCCAATGCATCTTAGATTTAGCGAGATCTCTTTCATTCCCAAAACCTGTTCTCTTTTTTTTTCTTTTTTTTCTTTTTCAGAATAACTGCTGTGCTCTTTTAAAATTTTGACATGTAGATTTTTTTCTCATGGAAATAAATTGTGTATTTTTTAATTAAGTAACCACATAATTAAATTTTAAGAGAATAACCTAAAGAACAGCACATAAGGTACTGTATTTAATTTTGTCCATATATATATATATATATATATATAGACACACACATAGTGGAGTGATACTAGATTCCACCAATGTTATTATACCTAAAATTGAAACTGCTCACAAAAACCAAGTAATTTTAATTAACACTGACATGATAAGAAAATGTTACTTTACTTGGCATGTTGCAATAATCTAATGAAAAGTTTTATTCCACAAAAAGTGAAAAAAATGCCTAACGCTTAAACTCATAGAATATTAAAATGCCTAATGCTCCGAAAATGATTTATTTACATGTGTGGTCATTTGAATTTTTGTGGCATTTTCTGAAATGCACAAGGTACTAAGTCGAGGAGTGGTGTATGGCCCTTGTAGTAAACCGACGGTAATCCATGCATATGCTGCTTCTGTTAAGTGAACGCCATCCCAACTAACATACTGTGAAGGGTCATCACAAAGAATTGTCGATGGCTGGCCGCATCCCAGTGATGCGTTATAATTGTATGGGCCTCCCCCTCCGCAGCATGATTTGAGTGTTCCTTCACGAGTAAACCCTGAAATAGACATTAATTAGCACCAAAGCTTTTGGTATAATAAATATTGTCTCTTCAAAGGGTTTTAATGCTTTTGAATATAAGGGATCAAAGGGCTTCTACAAAAAGAAATTGGATTTAAATCTTTTTGAGTCTTGTACTTAAAGAAGTTAGAAGAAAAAAGAAAGAAAACTGGCAATTGAATGTCCCATAAATTAACTTTCTTGCCATCCTATTGTTCATTTTTCTCATGCAAGAGTTCTACTAACATATATAATAATATTCAATCAATTTTGGCAATAATGTGGGAAACAACGAAAATTATTAAGAAGATCGAGATACCATATTGGGCTGGAGAACGAAAGAAACCCATTGAAGCATTGTAATAATCTGCATATATGATATTGGTTTGAGGATTTAGTGCTTGAATACTATGTAGTTCTTTCTGCAGTTGTTCATTATGGTACTCAGCAAGCTTGTTATACTTTATAAGACAGCCAGTCTCAGGATCATATTCTTCAGTATCTTCAGTTTCATATTTTGTTAGGTAGGATGGAGTGCAACCAATTGGCAAGATTCCAGGAACTAAAAGATTCACTGCCCCTAAGTCAATCAACTCCTGCAAGGCAATAGTTTAAATCATATATACAAACATAAATTGTTTTTTTAAATAGTTCATTTGGGAGATAGTATTTGAGGAACATGTTTTAGTTCAAGAGACTTGATATTTAAAACATGAAAAATACAAATTCCTAATAGTAAGTATATAAATTTAAGACATTTCCTTTCATTGAAGCAAAATTATTAAAACTCCTTTTTCGTTGGAGTATAAGTAATAGCCGATGGCATAAATTCAAGGCTAATCCCATGATTGGCCAACGCAGAAAGGAAGGGATAGTGAACATTCTGCCAAAAAGCCTAAGGTTTCATATAAGTCTGTCTCGCTGAGACTCGCCCTAATGAACAACTAGTCCGCCCCTATGCGCTAGCCTTTAGCTATCTAAGGTCCTTTTGACTTTACTCATCGGCACCTTAGATTGATAGCTAGGCTTCACGGCAATACTACCAAGAAGATTCACAGCGAGAGGCATACCTCTTGGTTCTTGTAGCAGGCGAAATATCACTTCTAGTTCTAGGTACAAAACTAAAAATTATTGTAAGTAATAAACTAATAAATGCTATATTAAGAAAAATTGTTATAAAGAAAAGAAAATTTTCTCTACAGTATAAGTAAGCATAAGCTCTTACGTTAATTGCTGTAGCCATTGCTTTTACCACCAGTGTCACGTATGCTGGCATATCTTCTAGGCTTATTCCAGAAAAGAGCATATAATTATAGTCATCGCCTCCCATCTCTCCGACAAGAAATATAGAGCTTCCAATGATTTTATTGCATTCTGTAAACCACAATTACATTAGTAGAGAAAATGGACTTTTTTTTTAAGGAAGAAAATGGATATCTAAGCAACTGTGTTTTACAATAAAAAAAATTTAAAAAAAAATCATGTTTAACAAAAAGGGAGAGAAAATCATGCCACTAAGATGTATAAAGTTTTTGCTTTCAAAAACTCCTCAGCTTATATTACTAAATTGTACTAAAAAGTCTTATTTGACCCCTGAACTTCCAAAAAGTCCTCCGTTATATTACTAAATTGTACTAAAAAGTCTTATTAGACCCCTATACAAATGACAAACCACTTCTCTACCTATTGTACTATGCAATAGCTTGTAACGAGTAAACTTCAATTCCCACGACAACTTTTATATTTTTTAATAGACCTATAGCAAATTTTTTATTAAAATTTTACAGTGACCTACTTTTCTACCAAAAGACTAGGTTCTGTTTGGGATCCATTTATTTTATTGAAATTGAAAATTTTTTGTTGAAAGTACTGTAGAAGTAAAAGTTGGTTGAAATAGTACTGTAAGACCCACGATTAGTACCAAAAAATACTGTAGGGCCTATGAATAGTAAAAAAAATAAGCTGAATAGTAAAATAAGTTGATTTTTTAATTTGGTGCCAAATACATACTAAGGGTCTATTTGGATATAACTTATTGCTGAAAACTGAAAACACTGAACAAAAATAATTTTTTAATGTGTAAAAAGTACTGTTTATGCCAAAAAGTACTGTTCATTGGCCTAAAATCACTGTTCATGGCCAATGAACAGTGACAGGTGCGCTTGGAAAAAAAAAAAGGGGCTGGACGTGGACGTGGACATGCTATCCAAACGTCCTCTAAGACTCTGAAAACCTACCAACTTTTAAGCAAATTTAAAGAATAGAATTCTGGAAAATAAATAAATAAATGATCATGTTAATGGGTGCTTTAAGGCAATTATTAACAAATTATATTAAAAAAATTTAACCCTACTTTTTATGGAAAATACTTGCGTATCAAACCTAGAGTTCTTGCTATAAACCAAATTTCAACTACTTACAAGACAAAGATAAAAGGTTAAATTCTACACAATTTTTTTAAAGCATTCAAGGCATTGAGTCATGTGTAAAACTTTACAGGTATATGTTTATATTCTTAATAATTTTACATTAATTTATTTTTTCAATTTATTTTAAAGAATCAAATTATATGTTCAAAGTGTTTGTAATTATATTGATATTTTGATTTGACTGTTCTCTTG